>NC_135830.1:3215261-3941817 GCF_964213995.1 Mustelus asterias
AGTTGCATTGGTGATATTGAAATGTGACTGGATTATTAAAAAATGGGTAAATGATAGCAGGAAACGAAGAGAGTTTGTATTGCTCTATAAAGAGCTGTCATGGTGGAGCAGCGTTTAATCCCTCCACTTTGTTGCAATACTTCTGGTGGCACATGGCTGTACCAGTCTGAGACAAAAAATATCATTCCCTTGAGAAAGGGACGCAGTCCAGCACTGTCTTAGCCACACAGCATCTAATTTCAGGGAGGTTTCCTCGCTCTCTTGATCCAAAAATACCTGAATATTGTTATAAATGCCTAAATATATGAATTCAGCTGGAGATCTCAATAAAATAATACTGTCAATCAAATAATTGACCTCAGAATCAAAAGTGAAGTCTGGAGTTTCGCATAGCTATACTAAAACACTGCGAATCAATTGTTTCTTTTTTTGAAGAATCAGAGCGAGCATGAGACTGGTAACAATCCAAGATTAGTTGACCATCAACCAAGTGAAACGTTTATCACCGAGAATGATCAAGGAGAGGGAGAGAATAGTAAAAAATACATTCCAGAAGAGTCAGGCAGAGGTAACTAGGCAGAGAGACACCCACAGATAGATAGAGACAATCGGAGAGAGACAAACAGCCAGATAACTAAAAGTATTGGCACATTCCACAATTTCATTCTCTGTGCATTTATAGCGAAGAACATAAAACGACAATTGCACTTGTATAGCCGTTAACCCCGTAGACTTCCATTTGTGCAGCACTCAAGCACTTTTGTTTCGAAGTTTAGTCATTGATGTAAAACAATAATCGAATAAAAATAATGAAAAGAATAAATAAGAAAAATCCAATTAGCATATCGGGAATTGTTTAAAACTATCGAAAATATATTTTCCTTCTTCATAATGAGGCAACTCTAACAGATCTAAATGTTTGATGAATTTCGAAATTTTACGAAATGAAAACTGTACGCTTCCAGCGCTCCAGGAAACACTATCACAGCGTGAAATGCCTAATCGGTCTTTAAACTATAACAATCTGAAAATTGCATTTTGTTTTGTTCTACCAGCACGTGTTCTTTACGTCTATACACAATGGCAAAGACTTTGAGCATGAGGGAACAGGCAAAGCTAACAGCTCACACACTCTCTCCGGTGTTGGCGCTGCATCCGTTCTCTCAGCGGGTTCACTGCCACATTGACCAAAGAAGCACAAGTCGCCAGTTAACCAGGCGACCAAGCTCTTCAACCACTCAGATTTTCTGCTCAAAATTTCATTAAGCGAATGAACAAGGTGGTTAAATTGCTCTTAATGGAAACTGCGTGTTTATAAATACCAACAATATATTTTAAATGGCTGCAGTCACTGTCGTCATCTCGGGATTTTCCAGCATACAGAAAAGTAGGAGTTAGGACGAATTCAGCCCTGCGAGCCTGCACCACTATGCAATCAGATCTTGGGTGATTTCACCCTGCCTACGATTCACTTCCTTACTGGTTCCCCAGGAAATATATGTATGTCCTTCTTGAAGCAGTCCTTCTTGGGAGGCTGTTTCCACTGTTATGTGAAACTAGAACTGGGGACAGAGCCTCAAAATAAGGGGGGGGGGGCTGACTTAGGACTGAGTTGAGGAGGAACTTCATCCAAAGGTTTGTGAATCTGTGGAATTTCGTGCCCTGTGAAGCAGTTGAGGCTACCTCATTGAATGTTTTTAAGGTAAGGATAGGCATTTTCTTGAACAGTAAAGGAAGTAACGGTTATGGTGAGTGGCCTGGTAAGTGGAGCTGAGTGCACGAAAAGATCAGCCATGATCTTATTGAATGGCGGAGCAGGCTCGAGGGGGCAGATGGCCTACTCGTGCTCCTAGTTCTTCTGTTCTTCTGAAAATATTTATTAATTCAGAATTCAACGTGCTGTGAGGCAGCGAATTAAATATGTTGAATGCCAAACAGCCAGTGTATGTTCAAAGTGGGGCTTCACTTTCTTTCTGTGGCATCAATATACAGGTCATAATATTATACAGGTCAATTTCACAAATAATTAGTTTACTTTCGATAACCAAACTAGTCAGTGCGAATAAAATAACAATGCTTGGGGCAGGCCAATTCAACCACCGCCTCATAGTTTGATGTCTCAAAAGTTTGAAGGACTGGGTGAATTTATTCATGCGCACTATGCAGGCGAATTCCCTCCTCCCATTGTTGAGCTGAGAGTTGGTCGAAAGACCAGCAGAACTCTGAAAGTATTCGCAAAGGAAGTGAACTGAAATAACAATAAAATACCAGTACTCCAGGAAAGAGCCCATCGCCTCGTGAAATGGGGATATTGCCGGTGACCATAAAGTCGTGTTGGCAGGACTGAGATGATGTGGTGTGCTGAGGGGGCAGAACGCAAGGTAATTTATCAAATGGCTGACTGGTGGACGAAGCCGACAGCTATAAGCTGTGGGTGGCCAGGGTGTGAGTGGATGCATGAATATAGATATGTGTAAAAATATTGCGCATTGGATATGTATTTAAACGCCTGTGTCCTTTGGAAACAGGCGTATGTGTGACATTGATAAAACATGGGACACGGTTCAATATAAAATGTAACTTTTTTGATTATCCTAATCATGAAACTTAAACAATTTAGCAAGTTGGCTCAGTGCATATTCTACCCCATTTTTTAACTCCTCTCTGATCTTACTTTGAGTCCCGGCATAAATAAACGGGTTGATGCACGAACTCAATAACTGAAGCATATATCCACTTTGCTGGAGAATAAACGTGGAATTGCTGAAATCGGAGCCAGAGAAATAAGTAACTTTTGCAATTCGGACAAATAGGATCATTGCAAAGAATATCAGATATGACAGGATGAGAGTGACTGAGATGGCGAAGAGTAAGACAATGGACTTTATCCGCTTCTCCATCTCCGGATCACACTGATTCACGCCATTTATCTGTGTCCTGAACCTCCTGCGGGCTCTGTTGGCCGCTAGAATGTGTCTGACGGTCATCGCATTGAACAGTAATATCAGAATGAATGGCAAAACAGGGGTCAAAATACATCGGGTCCAATCATATGCTGTCCATGCAGGCGACGTATAGTATATACGTTTTATGACACAGAGCCAGGGTATATTATTAATAATGTACATAGGTTCAAAAATGAAATACATGAAGATATTTTTTACACAGGCCAATGCCGACACAATTATTATGACGTGTCTCGCTATCTTCTCGGTGCAATACTTTATTTTTAGCTTCTGGCAAGCAATGGCCACAAATCGATCAAATGTGAAAGCGACAGTTAACCAGGCAGAGCTATCAATGGCTGTAATATTTAAGACAGCACGAACACTGCAAACTGGTGTGATGGACAGGAAGCTGGATGGGAAGTACGTTCCAACAATCCGGTTTAATACGACAGCCGTAACCATCACCAGAAGATCTGAAACTGCCATGGACACCAGATAATAAGTGATGCATTCAGAGAGACCGCATCGTCTTCGAAACAGGATCACAATCACTGCCAGGTTCGCTGTAATGGAGAGAGGAGATTGTGAATAGAGACTATACTGATTCTAATCCCAATAAAATTATATCCTCACTCTTTTCACAGACTTCACTGTGACATGTAATGCATTGAGACATGATCGTATATTTAAACTTATCCTTTCTGCTGGGGGTCTTTATTATCACTGGTGACAATATTATTTGGATTAAAATAGGAAGGCATGCCATTGGCATAACAATTTACAATAATCCAATAAGAGTTAATCGAGAACAAGATTCAGCCGAAAACATTTAATTAGACATTGGACAACAAATTCAGAAAGGAATAAGAAAATATTGAAAAATGTAACTTACGAACGAGTCAGCAATCAGTGTTAAAACTAACACGAACACGGATTTCTGTTTCACATATGATCTAAAATGCAATCACTGCAATTTATTATTAGAAAAATATTCCCTGGTGCAAAGACACCAGTGGACCTGCAGACACGTATCGTCAGACGAAGCAACATGGATGGAGAGTTAACATTTCTCTCACTTTTTGGCGGACGTTTTTGTTTTCATAGCGTGCATTGTTAATTCCGAGGTTTGCATTGGATATCGAATTGAGAGCCATGTATGCAGCATAATTCACACATTTCTTGGCAGTTCATCCACAATAGTATGATGAATCACTCAGATGAACTGCATTTAACACTTCACAAGTGTGCAAATTTACCGCTGTAATAGTGCAAAGAGAACAATGGAAGTACATTTGCATCCTGCGATGTCAATGGAAAGGGATCAATGATATCATTAAGACAGCTAAATACAGGAAGATAAAATGCAGTTAAAGAAAATAGAATAAGAAGTAATGTGCAGCAACTCTGCTGCGAAACTGGTGATCTATCAAGGCTAACGTGATGTGGGCATAACATTTCTACCGTGTTAAATTGGAAAATTAACAATGTTAAAATGTAAATGTTGTCCTGTAATAGAGGAGATAGGACTCCACCTATGCAGAAACCATTATACCCGTCGAGAGGTTAACTTTCACCGATCATTTGGGAGAAAGGATATGATGACAGCGCAGAAGCGCTACTGGTAAAATGCGAACATAGATCCCACATAAACATTCACTCACTCAGCGACTAAGCAACCACAATAATTTACCTGGAATCCCAATAGATGCAAGCACCGGATAGTAAATGGCAAACACCAGACCTTTTGGTATTGCGTGCATGTTATTTAAATGCTCTGGCCGCGTTCTAAAGCGCACTGTGAAATTTTCGCCTATATACCCGATGTTAAGCTCCAGGGAGATGACTCATTGGTGTTTTATTTTGCATTAATTAACTTTATTGTAACAAATAGATTCATATACCTGCTGCTCGGCTCGTGTTTACAGTTTAATAGTCTGACACGTGTTTCTTTAAATAAGTAACAGCAACTTCCCATTGACCCACTTTAAAACTGTCTGTGCATTCATGGTCGACATGTCCAATCAATACGGTTACATTCGGAGCACATAAAGCCACAACATCACTGCTTGCTTCATTGCAAAAGTTCAGAGTGCAAGTGACCTGATGAAGGTTGCAGCATTAAACTTCATAGCAGGTATTCCTATACCAATAAATGAAATTGCAGAATAAAGAAATATCAGGAAGAGATTAAAATATTGCAGCATAGACTCTCAGCCTCTTGACTGAGGGCTGGTGTCTCTAATCTGTTCCAGGTCTAAACTTTGTGTTTTGTTTACGTTTTGAAGATGATCTGCCCTATATTGCAGGGTGAAATGTTCATTAAATGCATATTTAAAGTCACAAAAATGGAATTTCATAAAAAGAACAAAGAAAAGTACAGCACAGGAACAGGTCATTCGGCCCTCCAAGCCTGTGCCCATTACGGTGTTCTAAATTAAGAAACAAAAAACATTTGCCCTTACTCAGTTCTTCTCCTGCTATTTCCCTCCTATTCGTGTATCAATCTAGATGCCTCTTAAATGTTGCTAAGGTGCGTGCTTCCACCAAATTAACTGGCAATGCATTGCAGGCACCCAGCGCTCTCTGCATGAAGAACAATCTTCCTCTCTCATCTCCCTTAAACATTCCCCCTCTCAACTTGAACATGTGCCCCCTTTGTAGTTTACACTTCCAACCTTGGGAAACGCCTCTGAATACTCAGCATATCTATGCCTCTCATAATTTATGGACCTCTTTCAGGTCTCCACACAGAGTCCGTCTTTCTGCCGAAAACAATGCTAGTTTATTAAATCTCTCTTTGTAGTCGACACCATCGAGACCAGGCAACATCCTGGTGAAAGGCATTTGAACTCTGTCCAAAGTTTCCACGTCCTTCTGGTAGTGTTGTGACCACAACTGCACGTAATGCTCCAATTGCGGCCTAATTAAGGTTTTATATAGCCGTGACACGATTTGCCAACTCTTGTACTCAATGCCCCAGCTGCTGAAGGCAAGCCATGTGCTTTTTTAGTCACTTTGGCCACCTGTGATGCCACTTGCCCAGATCACTTTGTTGTTAATTTTCTAAAGGCTTTGCCATTGACAGTATAATTCACACATGCATTTCAACCTCCAAAATTCATCACCTCGCATTTGTCCTTATTAAACATCTTCTGTCATTTCTGTTCCAAAGTCTCCAATCGCTGTATATCCTGCTCGAGCACCGCTCGACAATCACCAGGCAAGACTGTTTTCTTCCTGTGGGGGAGCACTTCAACAGTCACGGGCATTCAGCCTTGGATCTTCAGGTAAGCGTTCTCCAAGGCGGCCTTCACGACACACGACAGCGCAGAGTCGCTGAGCAGAAACTGATAGCCAAGTTCCGCACACATGAGGACGGCCTAAACCGGGATGTTGGATTTATGTCACATTATCAGTAACCCCCACAGCTTGCCTCCTGGGCTTGTAGAATCTCACGAGCTGTTCTGTCTGGAGACAATACACATCTCTTTAACCTGTGTTGAATGCTCCCTCCACCCACATTATCTGTACGTTTAAGACCTGGCTGGCTTTAGAGATTCGCATTCTAATTAGTATTCTGTAACTTGATTTCTGTGTCTGTGCACTGTTTGAGAGGAGATATCCACTCCATCTGACGAAGGAGCAGTGCTCCGAAAGCTTATGGTATTTGCTACCAAATAAACCTGTTAGACTTTAACCTAGTGTTGTGAGACTTCTTACTGTGTTCACTCCAGTCCAACGCCGGCATCTCCGCATCATGACTTCTATGACCAAACCAGCTCTGTATCAATCTTGCCAGCCCACCCAGAATCCCATGTGATGTTAGATTATATGCTAGTCTACCATGTGGGATCTTGTCAGACGCCTGACTAAAGTCATAGGATCATAGCGGTGGACAGGGGGGTGGGGATCAAACTATTAGGTCTATAAGTGTGGTGGCTGGGGACGAGCTTGGGGCTGGGACAAGGCTGGCAAAGAAGGAGAGCACTCTGGGGGAGGATGACCTCACTGAGCCTGGGGGTCTGGAGTGCTTATACTTCAATGCAAGGAGCGTAGCAGGTAAAACAGACGAACTTGGGGCCTTAATGCGCACTAGGAATTTGGATGTGGTTGCGGTGACAGAGACTTGGTTGAAAGAGGGACAGGACTGGCAGCTGAATATTCCAGGGTACAAGTGTTTTAGGCGAGACAGAGGAGGGGTCAAAAGAGGTGGGGGAGTAGCGGTATTGGTTGGAGAGCATATTACAGCGATGCAGAGGGAGGACAACTCGGAGGAGTCGTGTAGCGAGTCACTCTGGGTGGAGCTTAGAAACAGGAAAGGCGCAGTCACTATGTTGGGGGTGTACTACAGGCCCCCCAACAGCCCAAGGGAAGTGGAAGAATGGATATGTCAGGAGATACTGGATAGGTGCAGGAAATATAGGGTTGTTGTAGTGGGAGACTTCAATTTCCCTGGTATAGACTGGAAATCGCTGAGGGCATGGACTCTGGATGGGGAGGAATTTGTAAAATGTGTACAGGAGGGTTCGTTGGAACAATATGTGGACAGCCCAACTAGAGAGGGGGCTATACTGGAGCTGGTACAGGGGAATGAGCCCGGTCAGGTCTTCAACGTTTTGGTTGGGGAACATGTGGCAAATAGTGACCACACTTCTGTTAGCTTTAGGATAGTGATGGAAAAGGATGAGTGGTGTCCCAAGGGTAAGGTGTTGGATTGGGGGAAGGCTAACTTTATTGGGATCAGGCAGAAATTGGCAGCTCTTGATTGGGAGAGGCTGTTTGAGGGTAAATCCACATCTGGTATGTGGCAGTCTTTTAAGGAACGGTTGTTAGGGCTACAGGACAAGCATGTGCCTGTAAAAAAGAAGGATAGGAAGGGTAGGATTAGAGAACCGTGGATAACCAGGGAAATTGAGGGACTGGTCAAAAGGAAAAGAGAGGCGTATGTTAGGTCCAATCAGCTAAAAACGGAGGGAGCTCTGGAGGAGTACAATGAAAGTAGGAAAATACTCAAACGGGGAATTAGAAGAGCAAAAAGGGGTCACGAAATGTTCTTGGCAGACAGGATTAAGGAGAATCCCAAGGCATTTTATTCATAAGTTAGGAACAAAAGGGTTGTTAGGGAAAAAATCGGACCTCTCAGGGACAAAAGTGGGGACTTATGCTTGGAGCCCAAAGAGGTAGGGGAGATCCTAAATGAATACTTTGCGTCGGTATTCACTAAGGAGAGGGATGTGTTGACTGGGAGTGTCTCGGAGGGGAGTGTTGAACCGTTGGAGAAAATCTCCATTACAAAGGAGGAAGTGTTAGGTTTG
Organism: Mustelus asterias; assembly: GCF_964213995.1. Classification (NCBI taxonomy): domain Eukaryota; kingdom Metazoa; phylum Chordata; class Chondrichthyes; order Carcharhiniformes; family Triakidae; genus Mustelus; species Mustelus asterias. The sequence goes on from NC_135830.1 coordinate 3,223,525, forward strand.
TTAGAGAATATAAAGACTGACAAATCCCCAGGGCCTGATGGAATCTATCCAAGGCTGCTCAGGGAGACGAGAGGTGAAATCGTTGGGCCTCTGACGCAAATCTTTGTCTCGTCACTGGACACAGGTGAGGTCCCAGAGGATTGGAGGATAGCCAATGTGGTCCCGTTATTTAAGAAGGGTAGGAAGGATAACCCGGGTAATTATAGGCCGGTGAGCTTGACGTCCGTGGTGGGGAAGTTGTTGGAGAAGATTCTTAAAGATAGGATGTATGCGCATTTTGAAAGGAATAAACTCATGAACGATAGTCAACATGGTTTTGTGAGAGGGAGGTCATGCCTCACTAACCTGGTGGTGTTTTTTGAAGAAGTGACCAAAATGGTTGACGAAGGAAGGGCCGTGGATATTGTCAATATGGACTTTAGTAAAGCGTTTGACAAAGTCCCTCATGGTAGGCTAGTGAAAAAGGTTGGATCCCATGGGATAAAGGAGGAGGTGGCTAGATGGGTGGAGAACTGGCTTGGTCATAGAAGACAGAGGGTGGTAGTGGAAGGGTCTTTTTCCGGCTGGAGGCCTGTGACTAGTGGTGTACCGCAGGGCTCTGTATTGGGACCTCTGCTGTTTGTGATTTATATAAATGATCTGGAAGAAGGAGTAACTGGGGTGATCAGTAAGTTTGCGGACGACACAAAACTGGCAGGACTTGCAGATAGTGAGGAACATTGTCAGAGGCTACAGAAGGATATAGATAGGCTGGAAATTTGGGCAAGGAAATGGCAGATGGAGTTCAATCCTGATGAATGCGAAGTGATGCATTTCGGTGGGAATAATGTAGGGAGGAGCTACACGATAAATGGAAGAACTATAAAGGGTGTCGAGACGCAGAGGGACCTGGGTGTGCAAGTCCACAGATCTTTGAAGGTGACGTCACAGGTGGAAAAGGTGGTGAAGAAGGCATATGGCATGCTTGCCTTTATAGGACGGGGCATAGAGTATAAAAGTTGGGGTCTGATGTTGCAGATGTATAGAACGTTGGTTCGGCCGCATTTGGAATACTGCGTCCAGTTCTGGTCGCCACACTACCAGAAAGACGTGGAGGCTTTGGAGAGAGTACAGAGGAGGTTTACCAGGATGTTGCCTGGTATGGAGGGGCTTGGTTATGAGGAGAGATTGGGGAAACTGGGGTTGTTCTCCTTGGAAAGACGGAGGATGAGGGGAGACTTAATAGAGGTGTATAAAATTATGAAAGGCATAGATAGGGTGAACGGTGGGAAGCTTTTCCCCGGGTCGGTGGTGACGTTCACGAGGGGTCATAGGTTCAAGGTGAAGGGGGGGAGGTTTAACACAGATATCAGCAGGACATATTTCACACAGAGGGTCGTGGGGGCCTGGAATGTGTTGCCGGGCAAGGTGGTGGAGGCGGACACACTGGGAACATTTAAGACTTATCTAGACAGCTATATGAACGGAGTGGGAATGGAGGGATACAAAAGAGTGGTCTAGTTTGGACCAGGGAGCGGCGCGGGATAATTGTTCCTTTTTTCTCGTTTCATGGCTTCATTCTATGATCATCTTGCTGGTGCCAGTACAGAGCGAGACTGCGGATAGTTGGGAACCTGTCTCGGGGGCAGGGAATTCATATGGTGTTCGTGGAAGTGGAAATGACTAGGGTTGGGAAGCATTTTCCGATCAGGGCCATTGTGATCTCCTGGACTCGTTTCGATCGCCTCAGGGGGTCGGAGAGGAATTTCCCAGATTTTTTTTTCCCCATATTGGCCCTGGGGTTTTTCACTCTGGGTTTTCGCCTCTCCCTGGAGATCACATGGTCTGGAATGGGGGGGTGGGGGTGAGTTAATAGGTTGTAATGAACAAAGCATCGTAGCTGTGAGGGACAGCTCGGTGGATAGGATATTGGTATGTAGATAGGCTGGAAAATTGGGCGGGGATCCTGGATTCAGGATTCAATCCTGGACCGGGGAGCAGCGCGGGCTTGGAGGGCCGAAGGGCCTGTTCCTGTGCTGTATTGTTCTTTGTTCTTTGTTCTTTGACAGCATGGAAACAGGCCCTTCGGCCCAATTTGTCCATGCTACCCTTTTTTTTAAATCCCTAAGCTAGTCCTAATTGTCCACATTTGACCCACATCCCTCTATACACATCTTACCCATGTAACTGTCTAAATGCTTTTCAAAAGAGAAAATTGTACCCGCCTCTACGAATAGTATTGTCCCAAGTACTAATCGACGTTGGAGCGTGGATTAGTACTTGGGCCTACGATGTTGTGGCCATTACGGAGACATCATTTGAACAGGGGCAGGAATGGTTGTTGGAAGTTCCGCGGTATAGATGTTTCAGTAAGAGGAGGGAACGTGGTAAAAGAGGTGGTGGAGTCGCATTGTTAATCAAGGATAGTTTACTGGCTGCAGAAAGGCAGTTTGAGGGGGATCTGCCTACTGAGGTAATATGGGGTGAAGTTAGAAATAGGAAAGGAGCGGTCACGTTGTTAGGAGTTGTCTATAGGCCCCCAAATAGTAATAGAGATGTGGAGGAAGAAATTGCAAAGCAGATTATGAGTAGGTGTGGAGGTCACAGGGTAGTTGTCATGGGTGACTTTAACTTTCCAAATATTGATTGGAACCTTTATCGGTCGAATAGTTCGGATGGGGCATTTTTTGGACAGTGTGTGCGGGAGGGTTTCCTGACACAATCTGTGGATAGGCCGACAAGAGGTAGGGCCACAATGGATTTGGTACTGGGAAATGAACCGGGCCAAGTGTTAGATTTTGTTGTGGGAGAGCACTTTGGAGATAGTGACCACAATTTGGTGTCTTTCGTTATTGCAATGGAGATGGATAGGGCAGTACAGCAAGGCAAGGTTTATAATTGGGGGAGGGGTAATTATGATGCGATTAGGCAAGAATTAGGGAGCATAAGATGGGAACAGAAACTGTCAGGGAAAGGCACAAATGTAAAGTGGAGCTTGTTCAAGGAACAAATACTGCGTGTCCTTGATAGGTATGGCCCTGTCAGGCAGGGAGGAAATGCCCGAGTAAGGGAACCATGGTTCACAAAAGAGATTGAATGTATTTTCAAGAGGAAGAAGGAAGCGTATGTATGGATGAGAAAACAAGGTTCAGTTGGGTCCATTGAGGGTTACAAGTTAGCAAGGAATGAGCTGACAAAAGGGCTTAGGAGAGCAAGGAGGGAGCATGGGAAGTCCTTGGCGGGTCGGATCAAAGAAAACCCCAAGGCTTTTTACTCTTATGTGAGGAATAAAAGAATGACCAGGGTGAGGTTAGTACCGGTCAAGGACAGTAGTGGGAACTTGTGCATGGAGTCAGAAGAGATAGGAGAGGCGATGAATGAATACTTTTCTTCAGTGTTCACCAAGGAGAGGGGCCATGTGTTTGAGGATAAGAGTGTGATACAGGCTGATAGGCTGGAGGAGGCAGGTATTCTGAGGGAAGATGTATGAGCAATTTTGAAAAGGTCGATACGTCCCCTGGGCCAGATGAAATATATCCTAGGATTCTTTGGGAGGCAAGGGATGAGATTGCAGAGCCTTTGGCTTTGATCTTTGGGTCCTCACTGTCCACGGGGATAGTAACAGTTTTAACAACACCAGGTTAAAGTCCAACAGGTTTATTTGGTAGCAAATACCATTAGCTCTCGGAGCGCTGCTCCTTCGTCAGATGGAGTGGAAATCTGCTCTCAATCACGGCACAGAGACACAAAATCAAGTTACAGGATACTGATTAGAATGCAAATCTCTACAGCCAACCAGTTCTTAAAGATACAGGCAATGTGAGTGGAGGAGGGAGCATTAAGCACAGGTTAAAGAGATGTGTATTGTCTCCAGACAGGACAGGAGGCAAGCTGTGGGGGTTACTGATAGTGTGACATAAAGCCAACATCTCGGTTTAGGCCGTCCTGTTCTCCAACGCGGCCTTCACGACACACGACAGCGCAAAGTCGCTGAGTAGAAACTGATAGCCAAGTTCCGCACACATGAGGACGGCCTAAACCGAGATGTTGGCTTTATGTCACACGATCAGTAACCCCCACAGCTTGCCTCCTGTCCTGTCTGGAGACAATACACATCTCTTTAACCTGTGCTTAATGCTCCCTCCTCCACTCACATTGTCTGTCTCTTTAAGAACTGGTTGGCTGTCGAGATTTCCATTCTAATCAGTATTCTGTAACTTGATTTTGAATCTCTGTGCCCTGTTTGAGAGCAGATTTCCACTCCATCTGACGATGGAGCAGCGCTCCGAAAGCTAATGGCATATGCTACCAAATAAACCTATTGGACTTTAAACTGGTGTTGTTCAAATTGTTACTGTGCTTACCCCAGTCCAACGCCAGCATCTCCACATCATGGGGATAGTGCCAGAGGACTGGAAGTGGCGAATGTTGTTCCTCTGTTCAAGAAAGGAAATAGGAATGACCCTGGTAATTATAGGCCGGTTAATCTTACTTCGGTGGTCGGCAAGTTAATGGAAATGGTCCTGAGGGGTAGGATTTACGAACATTTAGAAAGATGCAGCTTAACCCGGGATAGTCAACACGGATTCGTGAAGGGTAAGTCTCGCCTCACAAATTTGATCGCATATTTTGAGGATGTAATGAAGTGTGTCAATGAACGTAGAGCAGTTGATGTCATATACATGGATTTTAGTAAGGCGTTTGATAAGGTCCCCCATGGTCGGCTCATGAAGAAAGTAAGGAGGTGTGGGATGGAGGGAAATTTGGCCGATTGGATAAGTAACTGGCTATCTCATAGAAGACAGAGGGTGATGGTGGATGGAAAATTTTCAGACTGGAGACCAGTTACCAGCGGTGTACCACAAGGATCAGTGCTGGGTCCTCTACTATTTGTGATATTTATAAATGACTTGGAGGAGGGGGCAGAAGGGTGGATCTGTAACTTTGCAGATGACACCAAGATTGGTAGGGTAGTGGATGAGGTGGAGTGCTGTTGTAGGCTGCAAAGAGACGTTCATAGGATGCAGAGCAGGGCCGAAAAATGGCAGATGGAATTTAAACCTGATAAGTGCGAGGTGATTCATTTTGGGAGGACAAATTTGAATGCGGATTACAGGGTCAAAGGTAGCGTTCTGAGGAATGTGGAGAAACAGAGAGATCTTGGGGTTCATATCCACACATCTCTGAAGGTTGCCACTCATGTGGATAGAGCCGTGAAGAAGGCCTATAGTGTGTTCGCGTTTATTAACAGAGGGTTTCAGTTTGAGAGCCGTGGGGTTATGCTGCAAATGTACAGGACATTGGTGAGACCACATTTGGAATATTGTGCGCAGTTCTGGTCACCTCTCGATAAGAAGGATGTGGAAGCACTGGAAAGAGTGCAAAGGGGATTTACCAGGATGCTGCCTGGTTTGGAGGGTAGGTCTTATGAGGAAAGGTTGAGGGAGCTAGGGCTTTTCTCTTTAGAGCGGAGGAGGTTGAGAGGCGACTTAATAGAGGTTTATAAGATGATGAGGGGGATAGATAGAGTGGACGTTCAGAGACCACTTCCTCGGGTGGATGTCGCTGTTCCTAGGGGGCATAACAATAAGGTTTCTGGTGGAAGATATAGGAGGGATGTATGAGGTAGGTTCTTTACTCAGAGAGTGGTTGGGGTGTGGAATGGACTGCCCACTGTGATACTGGAGTCAGACACTTTAGGAACTTTCAAGCGGTTATTGGATAGGCACATGGGGCACACTAGAATGATAGGGAGTGGGATAGCTTGATCTTGGTTTCGGAAAAGGTTCGGCACAGCATCGTGGGTCGAAGGGCCTGTACTGTGCTGTACTGTTCTATGTTCTATTTACCTCTCGCAGCTTGTTCAAGACACTCACCACCCTCTGTGTGAAAAACGATGCCCTTTGGACACTTTTGTATCTCTCCCCTCTCACCTTAAACTTATGCCCTCTGGTTTTAGTCTCCCCTACCTTTGGCAAAATATATTGATTATCTAGCGCATATATGCCCCTCAATATTTTATAGACCTCGAGAAGATCACCCCTCAACCTTCTACGCTCCAGAGAAAAAAGTCCCATTCTCCCTAGCCGCTCCTTCTAACTCAAACCATCAAGCCCCGGTAGCATCCGAGTAAATTTTTTTTCTGCACTCTTTCTACTTTAATAATATATTTTCTATAATAGAGTCACCAGAACTGTCTACAGTATTCCAAGTGTGGCCATACCAATGTCTTGTACAACTTCAACAAGACGTCCCAACTGCTGTATTCAATGTTTTACCGATGAAACCAAGCATGCCGAATGCCTTCTTCACCACTCTGTCCACCTGTGACTCCACTTTCAGGGAGCTATGAACATGTGCCCCGAGACCTCTTTGTTCTGTAACTCTCCCCAACCCACTACCATTAACTGAGTAAGTCCTGCACTGGTTCAATGTACCAAAATGCATCACCTCGCATTTATCTAAATTAAACTCCATCTGCCATTCGTCAGCCCACTCGCCCAATTGACCAAGATCCCTTTGCAATCCGAGATAACTTTTTTCATTTTCCACTATGCTACCACTCTTGGTGTCATCTGCAAACTTTCTAACCAAGCCTCCTATATTCTCATCCAAATCATTAATATAAATGACAAATAACAATGGACCGGGCACTGATCCCTGAGGCACATCGCTGGTCACATGCCTCCACAACCATCCTCTGGCTTCTGTCATCAAGCCAATTTTGTATTCAATCAAACCAATTTTGTATTCATATAAACTATATTCACACCCCTTCCCTCTTCAATTATCTTTGTCACCTCTTCAAAAGACTCAGTCAGGTTGGTGAGACATGACTTTCCCCATACTAAACCATGCTGCCTGTCACCACCTTGTCTATTTTCTTCCAGATGTGCATATATCCCGTCCCTCAGCATTTTCCCGAAAAGCTTCCCCACCACTGACGTCGAGCTCACCGGTCTATAGTTTCCAACTGCCCTTTTCCTCTTTCAGGTATTGATGTGTAAACATACTCTGATGGTTCGTGCGTGAAGTTGAAACTGGCAGATACAAACAGGGCACTGGCTCACATCTGGGGTTTTTTCAGGATGGTATTCGTCTGCTCTTCGTGCTCACCGAAGCACAAACACTTTCATATGGCAAGGAGGCCATTTGCTGGTTCTCTCTTTCCGAGTGGTTCTATGGAGCTGTACCGCCCAATCAGACATACCCATACAAAACGGACGTTGTCCAATCGAAAAATATTGTTGGGAAGTACCTCACGGAGAAAAAATAACTGAGGTGAGAACTTTTCTTTCATGGAAATTTGGTTTGATTAGTAAGTTTGCGGACGACACAAATGTTGGTGGATTTGACAGATAGCGATAAAAACTGTTGGAGGATATGGTAGGATATAGATCAAGGAGATTTGCGCGGAGAGATGGCAGATGGAAATTAATCCGGACAAATGTGGGGTTATGCATTTTGGAAGGTCTAATACAAATAGGAAATATGCAGTAAATGGCAGATCGCTTAAGAGTATTGATGGGCAGAGGGATCAGGGTGTACAGGTACACAGGTCACTGAAAGTGGCAACGCAGACGGAGAAGGAAGTCAAGAAAGCATACGGCATGCTTGCCTTCATTGGCCGAGGCATTGAGTTTAAAAATTGACAAGTCATGTTGCAGCTTTATAGAAAATCAGTTAGTCCTCACTTGGAACATGGTGCTCAATTCTGATCGCCACACTACTGGAAGGATGTGGAGGCTTTGAAGAGGGTACAGAAAAGATTTACCAGGATGTTGTCTGGTATGGAGGGCATTAGCTATGAGGAGAGCTTGAAGAAATTTGGTTTGTTCTCACTGGAAATACGGAGGCTGAGGGACGTCCTGATTAAAGTCTACAAGGTTATGAAGGGCATGGACAGAGTGGATATTCAGAAGCTTGGGTGGAAGCTCAGTTCCCAGGGGGCGGAAATTGAAGGTGCGAGGGGCAAGCTTAAAGGAGATGTATGAGGCAAGTGTTTTTACACTGATGGTGGAGGGTGCCTGGTACTCGTTGCCGGGGGAGGGAGTGGAAGCAGATACGATAGTGACATTTTAAGGGGCGTCTTGACAAATATATGAATACGATGGGAATTGAGGGACAAGGTCCCCGGAAGGGTAAGGGATTTTAATTCAGTCGGGAAGCATGGTCGGTGCAGGCTTGGAGGGCCGAATTGCCTGTCCCTTTGCTGTAATTTTCTTTGTTCTTTGTCCTTTTAAAGTTAAACAGGCAGTACAAGGAATATGTTCATTTTGTTTGGCTATTTGAAAGTGCTGTAATCACAAAGATGATTTCTATTTTTTGACCAAGCTACGGTGTTCAGTAAGAACAGTCAATTTCATCGCTCTTCACCCACCTCCTACTCAACTTGACGATACCTTGCTCTGGGTGCTTTGATTTCAGCATCACGTTTCTAATGACTGGCGATAATTGTGTCCAGATACGTGGTATCAGTGATGGGCGGTGGCAGTGGAGCGGCGGGGGGTGGGGGGGGGGGGGCGGGGAGGGGAGTTAGGGGGGATGCTGAAGTAGTAAAAAACAATTGGAAGGCGAGGTGGACTTTTTTTCTGATTTCAACGTGCAAAGTTGGTACTTCCTCAATATTACGTCCTGGCAATTTAACGACGTCTGAAATTAAGTTAACCATCCTCTGGTTGTGTAATTTCATTGTTGCATTACTGTTCATTAACACTGAGTCGAGATTTGGTACACAAACTCCTCAACAACCCTGATGTTCTGTGCGAAGTCTTCATAGAATTGATCTGCACCCAGAGGAAACTAAATGGTTTGTCCGTTCAGCAACTTCATGCAGTATTACTCCTCCTATGGAACTCTGCATTTAAATAACTGTCCCACATAGTCAGCCGCAACACACAGATTGAGAGAAGAGATAGAACACATAGAAAACAGAAGAGTAATGAGGTAGAGGCAGAAGAAGAGTCACTGAAAGAGTGAGAGACCAAGACCGGTGCACAGAAACAAAAGCAGCGGGGATTGGAATTGGAAGGAACAGTTTTACTTCACCATTCCGTAAGACTGATAATTCAGATCGGCAGGTAGAACGAATATTAAATATATTTATATGTGTACAGTGTCTGATCAGACACCAAGGCACAGTTAAATGTTTGAAACAGAATGCAGTATCTCAGAAGAATAATCGCTGCTGTCTTCGTAGGAGATTTTTACCAATGATCTGGTTAAAATAATACAAAACAATGATGTGAGGAATTACTTCGCAATGTGCGTTATCTCTCTGGCCATCGAGAAGGGAATCATTTTTTGATGCAGAGTCAGCAAATGCAACTTTGAAACTGCAAGAAAATAACACCTCAAATCCTGGTCTAAACAACGGCAGAGTAAGTCACTTCGAATAAGTCGAACGTCAACCCTCAATTTTTCAGAAGATAAAAAAAGAATGTTCAGCTCCTGCAGAATCCTGATGATAAATGAACTTTCGGTTCCTGTAACAGTCCTGAGTGAACATTAATCTTCGTGTTCAACGTGCGAACTGTTAACAGTGGAAACAGTTCAAAACGTTCGAGGTATTGCAATTTGCTCTGTTATGTTTTACAAATGCATTCCCTCGATGCGTTCATTGCCTTAACCACTCGATCACAAAAACCCAATTTCTCACTTTTATTCTTATTTCAATGACAACTCCACTCAAATTCTAAAAAAACTCATCAAGTCGATAAAGTGGCTCAGTTTAAACAAACAAATATACACGCATTTATTGCTGTTTGCAGTTTTTATTTTCTGCTGTATTTGTTTACATGAAAATTGTGGATAACATATGCAACAGTAGATTTCGCTCCTCCCTCTCGGGGAATTGGACGACATTAACAAATTCAGCCACATATCCACAAAGTGACGGAGGCCGAACGATTTACAGATATTAAAATGTTGCCAACCTTGCCTCACGTTTACACATCCGATCACAATGTTGGCGGATGAATGTAAACGAGAAGGTGAAGGCTTGTTTGGAGCATTATTGCGCAATCTCAGAGACAAATAATCCTCCTGGTACCCTGTTTAATTCAGAAATAAAGGGGACTGCATTCAGAATGTGCTGTGTTCCGAAAGAATTCTAACCAAGTGTACAATAGCTCCCCTGCGATTGCGCACTGTTTGTTATTGTCAGATTTGTTCACATAAAACCATGTAATTATGGGATGTTATGCTGGCTCGTGGATAGATTGTGTCCGTTTTCAATTATCATGATGGAACAATGCAGCTCGTTCAATTCCTCTATATTTATCCCAGAAGCTCTGACTATTTTTCAGAACATAATTGTCCAGTTAACATCTAAATCCATGTTTGGATCTTCCCCTGCCACACCCTTCGGCAATATATCCCAGATGCTAACATCTCATGGCCTAAATAAAATGGTCTTCGTGTCAAAATTGCCACTTTAATCAACCGCCTTAAGCCGCAGCTATCTGGTTCATGATACTTCCAACAGTGTAAACAAATTATGCCATTCTAATTTGTCCAAATTCCTCAAGATATGGAAACAAATCCATCAACAGGCTTCTCTTATCCAATGAGAAGTGCCCATGTTCATGCATTTGAATCATGAATCCAGTCACCAGACGCATTATCGTGAAAGTTAACGGGACCCTCTTGGATACAGCTATACCCTTCTAATGGTGTCGTGCCAAGAATTGTCGGTAGTGCTCATAATGATTCTTATATTGAGTTTTATACATCTTTTATGACGTTTCAATACTTTTTTAGCTCCACGCCACAACTTCTGAAGCTGCTTTCTGCTCTTTTTCGTCAAACCATCCTAAGTTCAGTTCTTTTTGCTCATTCTCCTCTTCCCTCTTTCCCTTAAACCAAGTGGACTTGTATCTTTATGTCATTTCTCCTTTCCTTTTTGTCCTACCGAAATGAGCAGATTCGCTGTATTAATTTACGGTCTCACTTGAGCACCAGTGACATCATGTTGCATTGTCTACAAAGCGAATTGCTCAAATTAGCAAGCGTTAAGAGTTGAACAGACACATTTTTAGATGATTGAACAAAAAGCCAACATTTCAGACCACTCGGCCAGGATAAAGCATCTGCACCGTTCACCTGCTTAAGAATTTACTCCATTCACCGCAGACACACTGCGGCAGCAGTGTGTGCACTTCACCACGAATATTATGACAAGAGAGTTGCAGATCGCTAATGACACTGAACTGTTAACCCTGAATAAATTATGTCGACATGGGTAAAATCTGGTGGAATTTAAATCCAAAGTATCAGTTCAAAAATGAATTCAAAAACTGTGGAATTAACAGTAGTTCAGAAGACCGTGACCACAAAATCACCCCTCAATGGTTATACAATCCCATTTCCTTTCACAGATGTTTCCTCATTCGCCAACGTCTTCATAGTAGGAAATCCTGCTACACATTTGCGACACCAAGCCCACAACACTGTGGTTACCTAAACTGGGGTTTGGCAGCCAATGTTCAAATTGCCAGCAACCCACCAAAGAGGTGAAAGGGAAATTGCCATGGCGACTTAAACAGCCCCTTCCAAACTTACACCATGTATCACCTCGAATGACAAAGGCAGCAGATGTACGGGACACAGCCACCTGCAAGTTGTGCCCGCCTTCCCCAGATGGAAGTACACTGCCGTTCTTTCCCAACAGCACTGTAGATGCACCTGCACCACGCGACCTGTAGAGTTTCAAGGAGCCAATTTACCAATACTTTCTGAAGTGAAGGTACTGCTGGGCATTTAAAAGAAAGAGTTGACCGAGCCAGCGCCACCCACACTTCTTGGCCACAAACATAATTCGATTGAAGCATTTTTCAATTGTCACGTAACTATTGATATTGCCGGAGTGGGTGCGATCATGTGAGGCAAAATGAGGACATGTTAGCAGCCTGCGAGCCTCACAGCGCCAGGGGCGCCGGTTCGATTCACAGCCTCGAGTGGCTGTCTGTGTGGACTTTGCACATTTTCGCTGTTTCTGCGTGCGTTTCCTCCCGGTGCCACGTTTTTCCTCTGCAGTCCAAAGATGTGCGAGTTAGGTAGATTGACATTATAAATTGTCCATTAGTATTAGGGTGATTAACAGAGTAAATATGGGGGTTGAAAGGGATAGGGCCAGGGTCGGTTCGCTGTTGGTGCAGGCACTATCTGGATTTTATGTTCATACTGGTAAGATGGACCATCATTTTTGCCCTTTCTATTCATATGATAGTCTCCGACACTCAGCGTCAACATCGATTTTCCACGCGATTCCTACAGTACTTTTGTTGTCTTTACAGTCCAATGATCTATCGGTTTCAGGTTAAAAAGACAGATTATCAGAGGAATCGCAGGACAAGGCGACAGATAATTCCGAATATTCCCAACTATCTGAGTGAAGCAAAGCCTCTTTATCTCAGGTCCAGTGTAGAGGAGGTGCCATTGGTTTAGACTCTCTGTCAACGAAACTGCATCTCATCATACACGTTTCTAGGCTGTCTGACAATTTAACGGTTTCAAATTGAATCATTCTTCTTAACGCCAGAGAGCAGAATCTCATTCCACGATATCTAGCCTCATCAGCAAACTGCCTCATCCCAATAAGTTCATGGCCCGAGACAGAAATAGAAGTGTTCGAGGCAAAAGCAAAATAGGAAAACATATGGAAACAAGAACAGGGAAACGCAGGGAGTGATGGAGACAAAGAGAATAGAAAGAAAATGAGAGAAAGGTAGAGTGTAGTGGAGGCTGAAAGAAAGAATTGTGACCATCAATTCATTCGACTGTTTTTTTTCATTAACATTCACAATTTGAAAAAAAATCTATCTGTATAAGATCACGTTGGATTTGAAATGATAACTCTATTTCTCATCTACATATGCTGGCAGACCTGTTGAGTTTTTTCAGCAACCTCTGTCTTCGTTATATGTGGTAAGAAGTTTAACAACACCAGGTTAAAGTCCAACAGGTTTATTTGGTAGCAAAAGCCACACAAGCTTTCGAGGCTCTAAGCCCCTTCTTCAGGTGAGTGGGAATTCCCACTCACCTGAAGAAGGGGCTTAGAGCCTCGAAAGCTTGTGTGGCTTTTGCTACCAAATAAACCTGTTGGACTTTAACCTGGTGTTGTTAAACTTCTTACTGTGTTTACCCCAGTCCAACGCCGGCATCTCCACATCATGACTACCTTCGTTATATGTGAACAGGTCATTCCACATCCTCGGGATATCGCAAAGCATTTTAAATTTAAATACTTCATTTCATGTGCACTTGCTGTTCTGTTTTAGTAAATAATCCGACTGAAATGCCCGCTCAGATGACTTACTCAAGTCCCCCAAAGTTTTAACATTTTCATTCATCTTCGAAAATTCAGACTCATGCAGAGAGAAAATGGATCAACATCTAGACAACATGTTGTTCTTGGTTGGTTCCTGCTCTTCAGGCGTCTCTTCCTATCAGCTTTCATAATAACATGTTTTGATCTATTTTTCTCAAAGTCCTTTACCTGGTGACCATTGTAGAAGGCATGTTCTATGTTACTTTTACCAGCTGAACATTGAATCTTGCCGCTTTAAGGGGACAGAAGATTCCTTGTTGGAAGTTCCAGTCTAATTGACTTCCCAGCACACAGGTGGTAGCACTAACTCTGCATTCTGTCAATTGTCCGCTGGCCTCCCTCTTTGCAATTCTTGCAGACGATTTTTGACTGCAACATGCCAACTTTTGCCGCAGTGTGACTTCTTTATGTGGACCATGCTGCCCCTCCTTACAGCATCGGTAATGTTGTAAGAGGTGGTGCATATTTCCATTGGGGTTATTCTAATGGAAAATCTGTCCTGCCCGGGGCTCCATAAAAATCCCTGGCAGGTCATTTTTCCGTGGGCTGTTTACAGCTATTTAAATATGCAGTAGGTGAGGAGAATTTATATGTGGCTGCATTGTTTCAATGCAGATTTGTTCCACGGGCATTGGAAACAACGAGTCGATATAAAGAGGTCCATAGCAGCGCCTAATCGCTGCTCCCCTTGAAGGTCTTCAGAAGTTTCAGGAAGCTTTTTGAATGTGAGGTTTTAATGCCCCAGACCTTAATATATAGTGGACAGATAATGCCCACAACTTCAAACTGGTATTGATAAAATGTCATTTGCTTCGGGTAGAAGAAAAAAAAATCAAGGGATTTGTTTTTTTTTGTCTTGTTTGTCTTCTTCATGTTGAGTTTATAATATTATCGACAACTCTTTGGAGCTTGGGTGTTGACTCGTGTCCTTCTGCGATACGGAATCAACACTGCAATATGTATGAACCAGTATGAATTTCCACCGACCACAGGCGTTATCAACATTGTGTAGAATTAGAAATAGACAGTGTTCAAATCCACATCGTGAACAAAAACAAAAGCAAATGGTAAACTTCGTGAAATTCGGATCATGTGATTTACAGTCTGGATGTTAGCAACAGGGCTGAGGAAGTTTCCAACAATGAGTGAAAGGCAATGCAATGCTCCTTATGTAATGCCATTCTAAATCGGCGATATCTAAGTATCAGTTATGAGGGAGAATGACAGATTTTTTTTTACACAACGTTTATTCTTGAAATGGAATCTGAAATCTGATGCGTGGGTCACGTTTGAAAAATTTGTGCATTGGCTCCGAGAAGCTTTTGCTTCTCGGAGCCCCTTTTTTATGCTGACGTCTCATTTTGTGAATGGAGCTCTATTGTGATGTTGTTACAATTGCTGCAGAGCAAATATAATATTCTTTGAAAAATTTATGATCATTTCTATTGCCTTAATCGTGTTGAAGTGAAGGTAAATTATCACATCATCATCAAAGTTTATTTGTGGAACGATTTCAGTGCTGATACTGTTCCTTTGCGTGCAATGACCTAACAGTGTGATGAACAAAGCATCGTCGCTGTGAGGGACAGCTCAGTGGATAGGATATTGGTATGTAGATAGGCTGGAAAATTGGGCGGGGATCCTGGATTCAGGATTCAATCCTGGACCGGGGAGCGGCGCGGGCTTGGAGGGCCGAAGGGCCTGTTCCTGTGCTGTATTGTTCTTTGTTCTTTGTTAAATGGACTGTTTCTGTGCTGTAAATTGTACATAACTCTATATATAAATCGGGAGAACATTATTGCCGTGTATTTTAATCCACTTCAGGAGCATTTGCATTATCCTGATTGATTGTGGTATCATGATGCTGTTACAATTCTACAATGACAGATGTAGAACAGTGAGCCATGCATTGTGCTCCAAGTCATGGAATCATACAGACGGAAACAGGCCCTTCGACCTACCATGTCTATGCCAACCATCAAATACAATCTATATAAATCCCATTTACCAGCACTTGGTCCATAGCATACTATGCCACTTTGTACGTGATGTTGGGATAGGTGCAGAATGAGAAGACAGCACTTGCCTACAGTGAAGATTGTGAAGTGTCTCTCTGCATCTCTTTACATGCATCCTCCTTCATAACTCAGAGCCTTGTATCTTGGTACACAGTAAAAGGATGCAACTGCGGACTATTGCGTTGCTACAACTGTCACTGTGGATTAACGATTACATTGTTACCAAGTGCACATGTAGACATATTGTGGAAGCAACTTTGAGAGTGAAGGGATCATTTGGACAAATCATTAAATGTTTTTGAGGAGTGAACCATTCAATGATTACTGAGTGAATTCAATGAATTAATTTATTGAAGGGATATTATTCAGCACCGAGGTGTTGAGATAATGTTTTGCAATTTAAGAGTTTCATTCTGCAAATGCGACCTCAGCAGTTGCCAATCCCAATGATTCAAATACACAGCGAAGATCCAAAATGCGGATCAAGTGAGGAATTCGGACCTTGACTCGATTTCTAGCCAATATTGTTTCTGCAAAGTCGCACATGCATTACATGTGCATTTTCGTTTTTGTATTTGCTGATATCATAGAGATAAAAGAATGTCAGCTTTCCTAGATATTCCATTATAGTTTGTTGATGCGCAATTTCCCTTGCTTAGTGGAAATGTTCCCGTTGGTTGTAATGTATCTTTTTTTGGCTTATTTCTGTATTATTGCCTGTTTGTAGAATTTTAAATTCCTCTATCTATCTATCTATCTATCTATCTATCTATCTATCTATCTATCTATCTATCTATCTATCTATCTATCTATATATCTATCTATGTATCTGTCTATCTATCTATCTATCTATATATCTATCTATCTATCTATCTATCTTTCTTTCTATCTATCTATCTATCTATCTATCTATCTATCTATCTATCGATCTATCTATCTATCTATATATATATATATATATATATATATATATATATATATTCATCCATCCATCTATCCTTCTATTAATCTAACAATCAATCTATTACGATATCTAACTATCCTTTTATTTAACAATCTTGATCTCTCTCTGTCGTTCTCCATGTGTTTGATGCATAATTTCCCCTTTGCATTGCCAGTGAATATTATACATGTTCACATCCGAGAGATATAATTTCGTAGGTTGTTAAGAGGTTGTGGGATCCTTTGTATGGTTTGCTTCAGTCAAAATACTTCTTTTTCAGTCATTTCTGCCCATGTAACTACTTGTGCTAAACTCTGAAGCTAACTTGGCCACATTTTAAAACTCAGTTGGAAAATCTAGGATGAGCTTAGAAATTGACTGCATTCTTTGAAAATACAATGTTCGCAGAAACGACTCTTTCATAACCAAAGCTTTTTCACGACCACACAGCTGATAATTTTCTGGGGAAGTTAGACCCATTTCCTGGGGAAGTTCGACCCAACTTCACCCATTTTGTGCGAGTATCTTTTATAACACAGATCAGCAATAAAATATTGTGTGCATTCCAGGGTGTGTTCCCGAGTTCAGAGTTCAGTATTGTTTCCGAGTTCATTGAGTATTCAAGATTGGGACAGGACCTGGCTGTGTCGCCAGTCCCCAATTTCTTTATTAGCATTAATTTTATTCAATAAAGCAAATTATCTTAATTCCGTACCAAGTGCTGCCTACGATATATAAGTGCTGCCTATTCTTAAAAATGAATGGTCCCTGAATAGGTTAAAAATAAATTTCTCAGAGGCTATTTCCAAGGGCTGAAATGGTTGCTACGAGAGGACACAGGTTTAAGGTGCTGGGGGGTAGGTACAGGGGGGATGTCAGGGGTAAGTTTTTCACTCAGAGGGTGGTGGGTGAGTGGAATCGGCTGACGTCGGTGGTGGTGGAGGCAAACTCGTTGGGGTCTTTTAAGACACTTCTGGATGAGTACATGGGATTTAATGGGATTGAGGGCTATAGATAGGCCTAGAGGTGGGGATGTGATCGGCGCAACTTGTGGGCCGAAGGGCCTGTTTGTGCTGTGGCTTTCTATGTTCTATGTTCTATGTTCTATGCCTTAAAGTGGTAGTGTTTACAATGTTCAACATATTAATGTGTAAAACCTATCTAACTGTTTATCTGTGTATTTATCTGTCTGTTTGTCCATCGATCTGTCCCTGATTTCTGTTGAAAATAAAGCAAGTATGTCTGCTTCGTCAGCCTGTCTCGCACATACTTTTTTCGTTGTTCATGTGATGCTGATTTTGAAGAATTTGCGTTCTCTATAAATGTATCATATGTTGCTGAGTGTTAATTGCGGTGTGGGGAGGATCTACTTCTAAGATCTTGGCTGTAATATTGAACTGGATTTCTGGAACATATGATCCATCAGTTTGTTGTCTGTCAACGCCTTGTGCGTTTTGTTCATTGTGTTGTTTCTACCGACACTGACAGCTTTGCCTGGTCAACGGTCAGTTTGTGATTATTTCATTCCAGCTTCTGAAAACACAACATTGCAGCGAGAAGATGGATGTATAGGTTGCAAGAGTAATGGGCGCACTGTCCTGAGGAATAAAGCATAAGCATATATTTGGCCTCTGGAAATAATGATTAATGTACTCTCCTTCAGCTTCATATGAGATGTTCATATGCTACCTGCATGTGTTACATAAGACTTAATCTATTCCATGGTAACACCTTATGTCTTAATCGTCATGGTCATACTGCTCAGTGTTTTGACTCTTCACCACATTTGAGCGGCCAATGGTGCTTGCAGCAGAGTCAGGACCCAAATGAATGGAAAGCATCCGAGTGACCCAGAGATGGAGAAGTGGAGAGTGTCCATGGTTTCACTATTTTGGCGTCTGGGGAACTTTCACCTGCTATTTGTTTAACGATTCCCAATGTTCGAATTGTGTCTGCTATTTCCAATTCATTTTCCTATTATAGTTGGAAATAAAAATATCTTGGATACGTAATGTTAACTCACTTTCACACTACATTGTTGCTGTCAGACATATTGAGATTTCATAGCGGTTTATGTTTTCATTTCAGAACTTAACATACACACTGTTTTGATTTATATACTGATTTCAGCGGAAAACGGAGGGTCATTTAGTTACGGATTTCCGGCATCAACCAGTTTATTAATGCTTGGACACTGTGGAAAATCTGTGTCCAATTAAGTAATGGGGTAATGAATTGACTTAATTTAGTTGAAAAGACATTTCAACCATCAAAAAAGCAGTTTAA
This sequence comes from Mustelus asterias, assembly GCF_964213995.1. Lineage (NCBI taxonomy): Eukaryota > Metazoa > Chordata > Chondrichthyes > Carcharhiniformes > Triakidae > Mustelus > Mustelus asterias. The sequence continues at coordinate 3,242,081 of NC_135830.1, forward strand.
TCCTGAATTGTACTTTCTGCATATAAGGTTGAATGTTGAAAAAAATAGTCAGGCTTCTTTGTCAGGCGCGGGGGATACATGCGGTGGAGGTTACGATCTGCTGTCAGTTGACTCGATGCTCTGTAGTCATCAGATTGAAACCAGAATCACTGGGCACGTTCCCAGTTTCTCCTGTTCCCTTCCTGCGAACTCTACCTGCTGTGGACATTCTTCAATTTTGGCATACAATTGACCTCAGGCACAGAAAAGTCACGGAAGATTGCATGTTTCCGTATTCATTTCAATATAATTTCAAATCGTTTGTGTTTTTTTGTTGGATTTCATTTTAATATTTCACATTTTTACGTATTTGACCTGCCTAAATTATAATCCAGAAACGTATTTTAAGACACCTAAGCACGACTGTCTTTCTGACTGAAAACGTACAGTTCACGATCACGCCTCACTGTGTGGAAATAACAACACCATAAAAAATGCTCTTATTTTGGAAGGAGTTAAGAAGGTGAATTTGCCTGTCTCTCCCTCTCCCCAAAAGACATATTGGCTCAGTCTGTCTCACACACTCAATGTCTTTCTCACCATTACAGTTAACTTAGCAGTCATTGTGATCCCGTCTCGAAGAAGGTGCAATCGCTCCAGCTGTATCATTCATTACCTGGTGTCCATAGCGGTGTCGGATCTCCTGGTCATGGTCGCTACTGTGTTGCTAAGCCACGTTGCTGGAATTTATTTCCCCTCCAGTTTACTGTCAATCACACCGACATGCCGTCTCCGACCTGCCTTAATCTGCACATGCATTGATATTTCTATCTGGTTAACTGTCGCTTTCACCTTTGATCAATTTGTGGTATTACTTGTCAGAAGGTAAAAATAAGGTACTGCACCAAGAGAACTGCGAGACTGGCGGCACGGTAGTACACTAGTTGGGGCGGCACGGTAGCACAGTGGTTAGCACTGCTGCTTCACAGCTCTATGGACCTGGGTTCGATTCCTGGCTTGGGTCACTGTCTGTGTGGAGTTTGCATATTCTCCTCGTGTCTGCGTGGGTTTCCTCTGGGATCTCTGGTTTCCTCCCACAGTCCAGAGATGTGCGGGTTTGTTTGATTGGCCATGCTATAATTGCCCCTTAATGTCCTGAGATGCATAGGTTAGAGAAATTCGCGGGTAAATGTGTAGGGATTTGGGGGCAGGGCCTGGGTGGGATTGTGATCGCTGCAGACTCGATGGGCGAGATGGCCTCTTTCTGCACTGTGGGGATTCTATGATTGGCATTGTGGTACTACTGAGATGTGTAAAAAGTTCCTTCATGTATTTTATATCCAAACCTCGGTACATTAATGGCACACCGTGGTTCTGCAACATACAATTGTCATATCAACGTCCCCTGCATGGACCGCAGATGACTGGATTCGTTCCATCATAACCCCTTGTCTTCCATTGATTCTGATTTTACTGCTCAATGCTCTTACCGTCAGACTCATTCTAGGGGCCAACAGAGCCCACAGGAGACTCCGGGCCGAGAGAAATGGAGAGAATCTGAGTGACCCAGAGATGGAGAACCGGAAAAGGTCCATTGTTTTAATCTTTTGCCATTTCGGGCAGCTTCATAAGAACATAAGAACATAAGAAATAGGAGCAGGAGTAGGCCATCTAGCCCCTCGAGCCTGCCCCGCCATTCAATAAGATCATGGCTGAACATGAACATAGTATCATCCGAACATATTTCGTATTTTTTTATAACTCTTCTGTATTTCCGAACTGCAAATCGTTCTTACTTCCCAAGTTCCAATCAGTCTGCATTTATCCTGGAAGAAAGTGGATATACACTTCAGTTAATTAGTTCCTACATCAACCCATTTATTTATGCAGGGACGCAGAGTTAATTCAGAGTGGAGTTACAGCATGGGGTGAAATAACCATTTTGCCTGACTGTTAAACTATTCAAATGTTGAAGAAAGATACAAGTAACAAAGACAGCACATTTTACTGCAAAATTACTTCAGTGTACAATTGCAACATTTTCCCTCTGGCCTATGAATAATCATTCTCTGAGTCCTCTCGCCGCATCTCAATTTTTTGCTGTTGCCTGGCTGACTTCCCAAAAGCTTTTTCTCCATATGCGTGAGGGCGGCCTTGCACCGCACATAGCCTCCAGTACATGCTCTTTCCCTGGCCTTCTGAACTCTATTCACCTGCGGGTGCTCACCCATCAGAGGCACGTCCAATCACTCTGCTGCTGAGAATGAACTATCCACCTTGATTCTGCAGCATGAGTTCTGCTTACAGTTATTCGGCATTGGCTCTGCAGAAGTCACAGATTTGCGTGTTTCTTGTACGGAAGACCGCAGTGTCCTCTCAAAGTCAACGTCGCTCACTGTGGGGTGGAGGTACGGGTGCGGGGGTTGCCACATTCATCTTTAATCCAACAAAAGTTCACATAATGTGTTGTGATTTGAAATCATGCACCGGACTCATGTTGACAGAGCACTTCAGGTCATTGCCCCGTTTCTGCACATGAACCCACCAAGCAGCCCAATGAGACAGTAGGGTGCTGTCGGCGATGAACCTGTACAATTCAAAACATAGGGATTGCGAATTCTTCAGTTGGAAATATTTGAGATGTCTGGAAAAAATGTCTGCTGTACTTCTTATATATCGTTCTATAAGTTCTATAGAATCGACAATTATCTATTCCATTCCGAAAGGAAACTAAATTGTCAACAATGTTACTATCACGAAACTACTTCCGCTGGTAGTAAGGATAAAACACAATAATAAAGGCCACTGGAGGAGTTTTGATTGTTTGTTTGTCAGTTAAGATACTCGAGAAAATCTCAGGCTGACATTATTCATGAAATCACAGAATGGACAAATTGATAAAGTGCAGAGGAGACCATTTGGCTCATCGAATCTGCATTTACTCTCCCAACGAACCTCATGAGTTAATGCCCCTACCGTTTCCCCGGATCCCTGCATATTGCCTATATTCAAATAATCATTTAATGCCCCTTGGAGGCATCGATTGAACCTGGTTCCATATGCAAACAACTTGTGTGTGTGTTTTTTTTTGCATTGCATTCGCCTTTATTTCTCATCAATGTAAATCCGTGCCTTCTCGTTCTTGACTATTTTCCAAGTATGAAGAGTGCATCTGGAATAATTCTGCACAGCTCCGTTCAAGATTTTGAACACACTTAGCAAATGTCCTCTGAGTCTTTTTCTCTCCCAACTTTTCCCATTCATCCACATCACTGAAGTTTCTCATCCATGTAAACTTACTTTTAAGCCTTATCTGCACTCTCGCTACTGCATTTACATAATTCCAGCACTCTGACCCTAAAACTGTACAAACGATTGTCGCTGATCTCCAACTGGGTCTTGTTTATGTGCAGCTGGACCTCCTTGTTCATGAACTCGATGCACGATTAACAAAGCTCAGAATACTTTATGCTTTATTAATGACTCTCTCCCCTTCCCCGCCACCTTTTTAATGACAGAGGCACATATACAAACAGACTCTGATGTTTCTTTATACCTTTCTAAATTTAATCCCTTATTTCATATTGTCCATCTATGTTTCTGCTACCAAAATACATCAATCCACAATTCTCATCATTGAACTTCATCTGTCACCTATCCCGATCGTTTAGGGTAAATCGAGATGACCAGTACTCTCTTAAATATAGGCAATACAAAAACTCACGAGGCAGGTATCTCTGCATGAAGACGTAACATTTATTCAAAGAAAAAACAAGTGTCTGCAAGGAAATCACCAAAGGGTTAAGTAGCTCTGAGGTAAAACTGTTTAATTGGTGTGGTACTTCCTGTTTCAGACTGCGGGAGTTGCTACATCACTGAAGCAGTGATGAGCACAGTGGGCGGAGTCTAATGTGCAGCAGCTGCCCCTTGTGCTCAGTGCAGATCATTTCATGTCCATTTTGTAAAATCTCGAATGTTCAATTTAATAGAGGCAATAATTCCATAAAGGATTCAAAGTACAGAGGCAGACGTAAGGACAGGGAAAGGCAGACGTTCAGAGGCGAAGATAACCAGAGACAAACATACAGAATTGTTAACAAACCTGCAGACTGAGAGATAGAGAGGAAGGGACAGAAAATGGCGGAATGATTGCCCTGCGCTGAAATCACAGCTTAACGTCATGAGCCTTTGCTTTTACTGTGAAATTCAGTCTAATATATTTTCATTTTCTAAAATCGATTTATTTATTCTTCATCTGTTAATGGAGACAGCAGATTAACGTTGATGTTATTGACAATTAATGTGAAGCCTGGGCTAAATTAGCGCTGAATTTGGAAACTCTTGTTTCCGTTTAATTTATTTGGTACTTCCTGTTTCTGTCTGCGTGGAGTTGCCACATTACTGGAGCAGAAATGGGCACAGTGGGCCGAGTCCAAAGTGCAGCACCTGCCCCTTGTGCTCAGCGCAGATCATTTGAGGTCCATTTTGTAAAATCTCAAAAGGTTAAATTAATCGAGGCACTAATTCCTTAAAGGATTAAAAGTACAGAGAAGGACAAAATGACAGAGGCAGACACACGGTCAGTGGCAAAAATAATCAAAGAGAAATATCTGAAATTCTGAACATACCCATAGACTGAAAGAAACAGGAAAGGAAAGAGGATGGTAGAAAGAGAGGGAGAACAATGGACTCAGACACAGAGCCAAATATAGAGAGACTGACCTCCATACATAAACAGACACAGAAACAGACCTTCAGAGAAAAATATGTTGAATGAGAGGGAGAGAGAAAAGCACAGATATACAGATAAACACATGGATGGGGATGTAAGACGATACAAAGACATTGACCAACACACAAAGTAAACAGAGACACACAGAGAGACAGACTCACAGACAGAGACGGATTCACGCAGAGAGCTGCACAGATCAGACAGACAAACTATGCCACAGTTGGAGACAACTGGACAGATGCAAAGAGAACAGATAAACAGATACACCATTCGGGCGGCAGATCGCACATGGGCGGCACGCTAGTACTGTGGTGCTGTGCTTTGAGGGACCATTAAACCAGTGGAAAGTATATAATTTTGATACACAGCCATTCGTCACCCCACCCTCTTTTCATTATTATTCCGTTCTGCCATCCACTTCAGACTCCACCCAATTGAATTATCAGTTGATTTTATTGATAGTACCAGTAAGCATAGCATAAAATGTTACGATCTTGAACTTCTGGGAAAATTAACACACAACTTCATATATCCATTTCTAAGTTCCCTTTCCAACTATTCCAGATCCGCCTATAACTCCAGTGATATGTCTTGATCAATCTAGTGGGGTGTATGTTGTCGGAGAAAGTGTCACCATTACCTACGTTGTTCAAGGAGATTCGCCAGAGAGAAGTTTCTTCTTCTACAGGGGGGGACAGAATGCTGGACTCCAGTCAAAACATGACAAAGGACAACATTGGAACTTTCACTGTGACCAATACAAACCAAGGAGGGCAGTACTGGTGTAATTATAGAGCCTCCATCAGTAATCCGTCGTTGGAATCCCCATTCAGTGAGAATCTGTCTGTCAAAATAGTCGAGGAGTAAAGGGAACAGCGGATGTTAATGTGGATAAAATAAATGAAAAATACTGAGGATGCTGGAATATGAATCGAAAATAGACAATGCTATCAAATCTCAGTAGGGCTGAAAGCACCTGTGGGGAGCGAACAGATGTTTTGAATCTGGATATTTGCTCTGTTCCCATAGATGCAGTAGGAAGTCTCACAACAACAGGTTACGATCCAACAGGTTTTTTTTGGTAGCTTTCGGAGTCTCGCTCCTTTTTCAAGTGAGTGGGGAGTTGTTTTCACAAACTGGGCATATGGAGACACAAACTTAATTTACAAGATAATGGTTGGAATGCGGGTTTTTACAGGTAATCAGGTCTTAAAGGTACAGACAATGTGAGTGGAGAGAGGACCAAGCACAAGTTAAAGGGATGTATATTGTCTCCAGCCAGGACAGTTAGTGAGATTTTGCAAGCCCAGGCAAGTCATGGGTGTTACAGATCGTGTGACATGAACCCAAGATCCCGGTTCTCGTGTGTGCCGAACTTGGCTATCAGTTTCTGCTCAGTGATTTTGCATTGTCGTGTGTCGTGAAGGCCGACTTCGAGAACACTTACCCGAAGATCAGAGGCTGAATTCCCGTGACTGCTGAAGTGTTCGCCGACTGGAAGGGAACATTCCTGCCTGGTGATTGTCGAGCAGTGTTCATCCATCCGTTGTCTGAGCTCTTGCATGGTATGCCCAATGTACCATGCCTCGGGACATCTTTTCCTGCAGCGTATCAGGTAGACAACGTTGGACGAGTCGCAAGAATATGCACCGTGTACCTGGTGGATGGTACCTGGTGTTCTCACGTGAAATGATGACATCGACAGTTCTGATGCTCCACAGTGAAAAACTGCACCTCCCTCCACAGAAGACAAACACGGGACAAGGCGGACAGAGTACCCTTCGTCGTCCAGTACTTCACTGGAGCGGAGAAGCTACGACATCTTCTCCAGAGCCTTCAGCATGTCATCGATAAAGACGAACATCTCGCCAAGGCCATCCCCACACCACCAGTTCTTGCCTTCAAACAGCTGCACAACCTCAAACAGACCATTGTCCACAGCAAACTACCCAGCCTTCAGGAGGACAGTGACCACGACACCACACACCCCTGGCACGGCGACCTCTGCATGACGTGACGGATCATCGAAACAGATGCCATCATCTCACGTGAGAACACCATTCACCAGGGACATGGTACATACTCTTGCGACTCGGCCAAAGTTGTCTACCTGATACGCTGCAGGAAAGAATGTCGCGAGGCATGGTACATTGGGGAGTCCATGCAGCCGCTGCGACAACGGATGAATGAACACCACTCGACAATCACCAGGCAGGGGTGTTCCCTTCCAGTCGGGGAACACTTCAGCAATCACGGGAATTCAACCTCTGATCTTCGGGTAAGCATTCTCCAAGGCGGCCTTCACGACACACGACAACGCAGAATCGCTGAGCAGAAACTGATAGCCAAGTTCCGCACACATGAGGATGGCCTCAACCGGGATCTTGGGTTCATGTCACACTATCTGTAACCCCCACGACTTGCCTAGACTTGCAAAATCTCTCCAACTGTCCTGGCTGGACACAATACATACCTCTTTAAACTGTGCCTGGTGCTCCCTCCACTCATTTTGTCTGTACCTTTAAGACTTTATTACCTGTAAAGTCTCGCATTCCAACCATTACCTTGTAAATTGAGTTTGTGTCTGCATATCCCTGTTTGTGAACACAACTCCTCATTCACCTGAAGAAGCAGTGAGACTCCGAAAGCTTGTGCTGCATTATAAACCTGTTGGACTTTAATCTGGTGTTGTGAGGCTTCTTACTGTGCTTATCCTAGTCCAACACCGGCATCTCCACACCATAGATGCTGCCAGACCTGCTGTGACTTTGCTTCATTTTCTGTCTGTGTTTCTATATTGTTTTTCAACACCACTGATATATAAAAATGAGGTGCCCCTTGTTTCGTTGTATCAGTGTGTAGATGTCCCTGGGATTCTCTGTGCTCAGCTCTTGACAGTGTCTCTGTTCCAATTGGACCAGATTCATCTTTTCAGTGGAAACTGGAAATTGTCACATTACAAAGTATTAAAACGAATCTAACCACAGAACAAACACATCCTCTGAGCACGGGACTCAGCCAAACCCACTTCCAGCCTATCTATTCCTATTCCCTTTCAATATATTCTCCCTCATACGTTTATATGACCATCATTACCTACATACCTGCCGTTTCCCCCAGTACCACCCCTCAGGGAGTCACGATTATGACGACTTCCACTGAACCTCTCAGGAATTTCCATCATTTTCCACTGCCTACCGAAAGTTTAATGACGGACTTTTGTTGATGGGGCCTCGCCTGCAAGTGGAATTGTTTAATCTCTGTCTACTCTGTCGAAACCCCTTAAATTGTCTCACGAGACAATGAACAGGTGAACTTTCAGCATTCGACTTTGAATGTGGTGGGAGGGGAGACGAACACATCTCGCAATGAGAAGTTACATTCACCTTATTTATATTCATGTGTTTAAAATTCACATGGTTCCTTGCCATCATTACAGGTCCCTGGGCAAATCGACAGTATCAGTTAACCGTCCAGATAAAGTATTTGTGGGAGGAGAAATAATCAAGATGACTTGTGAGGCCTCCCTACATATTCAGGGAGCAGTTTCAGTTTGTACAGAGGAGAACAAAATCAACCATCCAAAACAGAAACAGCCGTCGCAGGGCAAACCAGAGTCACATTTACCATCAAAAAACCATTGGGCATCGGGTCAGAGTTATTCTCCTGTACTTATAAAAAGATGGTGCCACACAGGGGGAGATAAAAGTCCAGGTGACGGTAGTGGTTAATGTTCAAAACGTTTCACTCCAGAACGTCCAGTGCCATTCAATGACAGCTCATGGCATGAAAACATGTTGAAGTGGAATCGATTCTCTGTCGTGGAAATTGGGTAGAAATGTTTCGTCTGTTATTTATAGGACCACGTATCAAGTTTTATTTGCACAAAATGCAGCACACAACTCACAGATGTAAATTATTATTTCCATTTATACTACAACAGATCAGCCAATAGTTCCAGTGATATCAATTGATCAATCGAATGGGGTGCATGTTGTGGTAGAGCGGGTAACCATTACCTGCGCTGTTACAGGAGATTCTCCCGAGAGAAGTTTCTCTTTTTTCAGAGGGGACAGAATGCTGGACTTCAGGCAAATCATCACAAACACAATACTTGAACATTCACTGGGACCAATGCAAACAAAGTTGGGCGGTACTGATGCAAATATAAAACCTCAGTCTATGATCCGTGGTTGGAATCCCCATTCAGCGACACACTGACACGCACTCGTAAGTGAGTGAAGAGGAAACGTGATTGGTAATATGGTTGCAGAACACGTCTGAGAGTTTTAAATGAGTTCGTTCGTGTTTCAATGCATATCTATCCCAGGTAAAGAAAAAAATGAACATTTCCGCACAAGAACTGGCCCTTCAGCCCACCAAACCTGTGTTGGCATGTTCCGCCTTTATGGTGAAACTGTTGCAACGAAAAGTTCCCAGCATAGAAGGAGACAGGAACAGAACTCATCAAGCCTGACTTTCTGTCTTCATAATCCCCATATAGTTACAACATGTTCTACCTCTTCTTTATAGCTACCCGCTGCTCAATGCGTTTCTGCAATTCCTATCAGACCACCCCTATGGGAATCGTCATTATGACTGCTCCCACTGCCCTATCGTAATTCCCATATACTCTGTACTGTCTTGTTAAAGATTAGTCACTTGTCATTTTTTGATTGTACCTTGCGTTCTAGTGGAATCATTTTCACACTATCAGCACTGCAATTGCCATAAAATAACCTTTTCTGGTCAACGTTCAGTATTTCCATTTGAATGGAAATGTCTCCCTGTCTGAGACCTATTAAGTTCCAATTTTCTACCATTGTTGCTGTATCATCTGCTCAAGTTCTCCAACACCCGACATCAACATCTTCAGGATTTGTGGGCTGCAATTATCACAAATACGGCCTAAAATCTGACAAAATATGAAGTGTAACCATGTCAGCATGCGAGCCCATTGACTGAATTGGAAAGAATGGCAGGTGGGAATTTGTATGTGTGCTTGGCGCGAGGTGGGGGGCGGGGTGGTGGTGGGGGGAGGGTGGTGATGGTGAAGGAAGGATGGTGAATTGTGGATCAAACTGATGGACATACACATATCAATGAATTCCCAGTCGAAACATTAGGTTACATTTACCACTGTTTGTAACAGTGTGTTAAATATTCAAGTGTTTCCCTTAATAACATTTCAGGTTCCCCCGATGGACAGTATCTGTTAACCGTCCAGATAAAGTATTTTTGAAATGACGAATGATGGATGTGGCTATTGAGGCACCATCTCATATTCAGGGAGCAGCGGTTGATAATCTCAGAGAGAACTGAAACATACTGGGTGAGGGCAGTCGATAAATTTCAAAATCTTTCAGTTCAAAACTTCCAATACCGTTCATAAAATCATAGAATCCTACAGTGAGGGAAGCCGTTAGGCTCATCAAGGCTGCACCAACCACAATCCCACCCTATCAGCTATCACCCCCCGCCCCTGGGCATTTAGCATCGCCAATCCACCTAACCTGCACATCTAAGAACAAAGGACAAAGAACAAAGAACAATACAGCACAGGAACCGGCCCTTCGGCCCTCCAAGGCCGTGCCGCTCCCTGGTCCAAACTAGACCATTCTTTTGTAACCCTCCATTCCCAAGCCGTTCATATGGCGATATAGATAAGTCTTAAACGTTCCCAGTGTGTCCGCCTCCACCACCTTGCGCGGCAGCGCATTCCAGGCCCCCACCACCCTCTGTTGTAAAATATGTCCTTCTGATATCTGTGTTAAGCCTCCCCCCCTTCACCTTGAACCTATGACCCCTCGTGAACGTCACCACCGACCTGGGGAAAAGCTTCCCACCGTTCACCCTATCTATGCCTTTCATAATTTTATACACCTCTATTAAGTCTCCCCTCATCCTCCGTCTTTCCAGGGAGAACAACCCCAGTTTATCCAATCTCTCCTCATAACTAAGCCCCTCCACACCAGGCAACATCCTGGTAAACCTGCTCTGTACTCTCTCCAAAGCCTCCACGTCCTTCTGGCAGTGCGGCGACCAGCACTGGATGCAGTGTTCCAAATGCGGCCGAACCAATGTTCTATACATCTGCAACACCAGACCCCAACTTTTATACTCTATGCCCCGTCCTATGAAGGCAAGCATGCCATATGCCTTCCTCACCACCTTCTCCACCTGTGACGTCACCTTCAAGGATCTGTGGACTTGCACACCCAGGTCCCTCTGCGTATCTACACGCTTTATGGTTCTGCCATTTATCGTATAGCTCCTCCCTACATTATTTCTACCAAAATGCATCACTTCGCATTCATCAGGATTGAACTCCATCTGCCATTTCTTTACCCAAATTCCCAGCCTATCTATATCCTTCTGTAGCCTCTGACAATGCTCCTCACTATTTGCAAGTCCTGCCAATTTTGTGTCATCCGCAAACTTACTGATCACCCCAGTTACACCTCCTTCCAGATCGTTTATATAAATCACAAACAGCAGAGGTCCCAATACAGAGCCCTGCGGAACACCACTAGTCACAGGCCTCCAGCCGGAAAAAGACCCTTCCACTATCACCCTCTGTCTTCTGTGACCAAGCCACCCATCTAGCCACCTCCCCCTTTATCCCATGAGATCCAACCTTTTGCACCAGCCGACCATGAGGGACTTTGTCAAACGCTTTACTAAAGTCCAGATAGACGACATCCACGGCCCTTCCCTCGTCAACCATTCTAGTCACTTCTTCAAAAAACTCCACCAGGTTAGTGAGGCATCACCTCCCTCTCACAAAACCATGCTGACTATCGTTAATGAGTTTATTCCATTCTAAATGCGCATACATCCTATCTCTAAGAATCTTCTCCAACACCTTCCCCACCACGGACATCAACTCACCGGTCTATAATTACCCGGGTTATCCTTCCTACCCTTCTTAAATAACGGGACCACATTAGCTATCCTCCAATCCTCTGGGACCTCACCTGCGTCCAGTGACGAGACAAAGATTTGCGTCAGAGGCCCAGCGATTTCATCTCTCATCTCCCTGAGCAGCCTTGGATAGATTCCATCAGGCCATGGGGATTTGTTCGTCTTTATATTCTCTAACAAACCTAACACTTTCTCCCTTGTAATGCAGATTTTCTCCAACGGTTCAACACTCCCCTCCGAGAAACTCCAAGTCAACACACCCCTCTCCTTTGTGAATACCGACGCAAAGTATTCATTTAGGATCTCCCCTACTTCTTTGGGCTCTAAGCATAATTCCCCATTTTTGTCCCTGAGAGGTCCGAATTTTCCCTGACAACCCTTTTGTTCCTAACCTATGAATAAAATGCCTTGGGATTCTCCTTAATCCTGTCTGCCAAGGACATTTCGTGACCCCTTTCTGCCCTTCTAATTCCCCGTTTGAGTTCTTTCCTACTTTCTTTGTACTCCTCCAGAGCTCCCTCCGTTTTTAGCTGCCTGGACCTAACATACGCCTCTCTTTTCATTTTGACCAGTTCCTCAATTTCCCTGGATATCCACGGTTCTCGAATCCTACCCTTCCTATCCTTCTTTTTTACAGGCACATGCCTGTCCTGTAGCCCTAACAACTGTTCCTTAAAAGACTCCCACATGCCAGATGCGGATTTACCCTCAAACAGCCTCTCCCAATCAAGAGCTGCCAATTTCTGCCTAATCCCACTAAAGTTTGCCTTCCCCCATCTTTGCAATGTGGGAAGAAACCCACGCAGACACGGGGAGAATGTGCGAACTCTCCACAGGCAGTGACCTAGGCCGGGATTTGATAGCGGGTCGCTACCGCTATGAAGCAGCAGTGCTAACCACTGGGCCACATTGGCACACTCCTGACTGATGGCATGAAAAGATGTAGGAGTGAAATTGATCCTTTGCTGTGGACAATGGGTAGTAATGAATCGTCCGCCAACTGCAGTCCCCCCGACATCTATTCATTTTTTACAAAAATGAAGCACACAAATCACAGATCAATGCGAATTATTATTTCAAGTTATTCTACAACAGCCCTGCCAATACCTCCAGTGATATCAGTTGATCAATCAAATGAATGTTGTCGGAGAGAGGATAAACATTACTTGAGCTGTTCAAGGAGATTCTACCAGAGAGGTTTCTCCTCTTCTTGCGTGGGCAGAATGCTGGTCTCCAGTCAAATGATCACAAAGGACAACATTGGAACATTCACCGTGACCAACACAAACCAAGGATATCAGTACCGATGTAAATATTAAGCCTGGGCCCATGGTCGGCGGTTGGTATTCTCGCTCAGTGATTCTGTGACTGTCTTTATTGCTGTGGGTGAAGGGGAACATACGTTGTTAATATCTGTGTAATAACCCTTGTGTTTTTCATTTTTTTGCAGTGATCAAGATTTATTTCACTGTGAGAGATTTTGGATATCTCAAGAAGTGCCTGTGCTCAGCTGCTGATGTGATCTCTGTTGCAAGGTGCCACCGTGAATTTTCTGTGTAGAAAGTGGACAGAATTACAGAAAAATACAACGCTACAGAAACCGACCTTTCGACACATGTACTGTGCACCTGGACCGATTCAACACAACATGGGATGAAAATAGATGAGTTCACCCAATCATCTGTGCACTGACACTCAAAAGAACAAAGAACAGTACAGCACAGGACCTCCAAGCCTGTGCCGCTCCTTGGTCCAACTAGACCAATCGTTTGTATCCCTCCATTCCCAGGCTGCTCATGTGACTATCCAGGTAAGTCTTAAACGATGTCAGCGTGCCTGCCTCCACCACCCTACTTGGCAGCGCATTCCAGGCCCCCACCACCCTCTGTGTAAAAAACGTCCCTCTGATATCTGAGTTATACTTCGCCCCTCTCACCTTGAGCCCGTGACCCCTCGTGATCGTCACCTCCGACCTGGGAAAAAGCTTCCCACTGTTCACCCTATCTATACCCTTCATAATCTTGTACACCCCTATTAGATCTCCCCTCATTCTCCGTCTTTCCAAGGAGAACAACCCCAGTCTACCCAATCTCTCCTCATAGCTAAGACCCTCCATACCAGGCAACATCCTGGTAAACCTTCTCTGCACTCTCTCTAATGCCTCCACGTCCTTCTGGTAGTGCGGCGACCAGAACTGGACGCAGAACTCCAAATGTGGCCTAACCAGCGTTCTATACAGCTGCATCATCAGACTCCAGCTTTTATACTCTATAGCCCGTCCTATAAAGGCAAGCATACCATATGCCTTCTTCACCACCTTCTCCACCTGTGTTGCCACCTTCAAGGATTTGTGGACTTGCACACCTAGGTCCCTCTGTGTTTCTATACTCCTGATGACTCTGCCATTGACTCTCCTGCCATTGACTCTCCTGATGACGCTCCTGCCATTGACTCTCCTGATGACTCTGCCATTGACTCGAGTCAATGTAGCCATCTCTCTGTTGCCACGTAGAAAAAAAAGGGGTGACACGGTGGTGCAGTGGTTAGCAGTGTGGCCTCACAGCACCAGGGACTCAGATTCGATTCCCGGCTTGGGTCGCTGTCTGTGTGGAGTTTGCAGGTTCTGCTTGTGTCTGTGTGTGTTTCCTCCGGTGCTCCAGTTTACTCCCACAGCCCAAAGATGTGTGGGTTAGATGGATTGGCCATGTTAAATTTTCACTCAGTGTCAGGGGGACTAGCTATGGTAAATGCATGGGATGATAGGGATAGGGTCAGGGTGGAACGGTACAGACTGGATGGGCCGAATGGCCTCCTTTTAGAAATCATAGAAATCATAGAAACTCGACAGTACAGAAAGAGGCCATTCGGCCCATCCAGTCTACACCGACCACAATCCCACCCAGGCCCTACCCCGATATCCCTACATATTTTACCCACTAGTCCCTCTAATCTACGCATCCCAGGACACTAATGGGCAATTTTAGCATGGCCAATCAACCTAACCGGCACATCTTTGGACTGTGGGAGGAAACTGGAGCACCCGGAGGAAACCCACGCAAACACGAGGTGAATGTGGAAACTCCACACAGACAGTGACCCAAGCCGGGAATCGAACCCAGGTCCCTGGAGCTGTGAAGCAGCAGTGCTAACCACTGTGCTACCGTGCCGCCCTTTTGCACTGTATGATTTTATGATTCGAACTTCATGTCATCCCAGTGAAACATCCAGTTGTCCTCTACCCTCCATCGCTCCTCATCTCTTAATTTATCTTTACTCATTCCCATTAGCAGTCAGTGACACATCCTTCCCACTCTTCATCCCCCTTTGATCATTGAGCTTCGGTCTCCTGATGATTCCCACGCATGCATCCCCCAACTCCCCCTCTCCTCACCCGAGACGCTTTTTTTTCTGGTTTCGCTGTCTGGTGGGAATATTGCCCGGTGGGATGCCATGTAATAACGTTAACATGTTCATCACGCCCCCGCTCAGACTTATCTTTCCACGAGAAAGGTCTCTTGGCTTGTTTATTCTGTCCCGAGGTTTACACACTTTCAGTTCTCACATCAAGTTAACAAATTGGATTTTCGTGATCCTCTTGATAATTAGTTTAATGCAGAGGTCAGCATTTTGCACTTCTATCGAAATGGGTCTCAACAATATTCGACAAGGTGTGGGCTCTTAAAGGCAAACCACATTCCTGATTTCCAGATTTGCATCCCTGAGATGTTTTGACTCTGACACTGAAGTATCATTCTGTCAAACAATTCTTATTTCCCCTCCAATCAGAACTCTCCCTGCGAGCATTCCACATTTAAAACAACACAGATGTTGCTGAGTGGCGATCATTTTAGCTTATATGAAAACCAACATATCAATTTTGTATCTTCACAGATCAGTTTACACAGCCTATGTCTTCATCGACAAGTGGTGTTTACTTAGAGGGAGAGACGGTCACCATTAGCTGCACAGTGAACAGGGAGAATCCTGGTCAAATCTTCTTTTACAAAGATAATCAGCACCTCTACTCGGATCAAATTATTATGATTGATCACACCGCAGCATGCACTGTGAGCAGGACAGACCAAGGACGGTGGTATCATTGCACATATAACCTTTGTCAATGGGTGGCAGTTAGTGTCTCAACTCAGTGAGCCTGGGATTGTCATTGCAGCAGATGAGTGAAGGGAGACAGCGATGTCTATTTAACTCACAACACATTTTTAGAAAGGTCACCAAAGTTTAAACAGTTAATGCTGTTTAATATTTACCGAAATTGAATCAGAACTGTATTCTTGTGGGTACTGATAACTCTTGAACAGAGTTTGACAAATGAATGGCAGCATCATCATTAATGTAGAACGTATAAAGCAACACAACATAGAAATGACCTCTTCCCTCCATGGCGAAGGTGCCACGTTTCTGACAGAGCTAACCACCTGGTCTCACTCTCAGGCTCCAATCCATAATTTCTGTACCGAAGGTGAATATTTGCAAGTGTGGATGGAATGGTTTAAACTAGAATGACAGGGGTCTGGTAACTTAAGCAGGGTGCTCAGGGGAAGAGAAAAAAATGACTGCACTTAAAGTATGAACAGCAAAATGCAAAAACGGTAAAGTAAAGTTTATTGATTAGTTAAAAGTAAGGCTTACATTAACACTGCAATGAAGTTACTGTGAAAATTCCCTCGACACCACATGCTGGCACCTGTTCCGATCAATGCACCTAACCAGCAAGTCTCTCAGAACGTGGGAGAAAACCCACTCAAATACGGGGAGAACATAATATGCAAACTCTACACAGATAGTGGCCCAAGCCGGTAAACGAACCTGGGTCCCTGGCACTGTGAGGCAGCAGTGGTACCCACTGTGCCACTGTGTCGCCTCGTAGTTAGAGCAATCAAGGGGGAAAGGCAAAAAGGACAACGCTACAAAAATGTAGGGTAATTCAAAATGGCAAAAAGGCAAGTCTTTCCATCTTAACATACGAAGCGTTTGGAATAAGGCAGCACAAATCATCGTAAATGGATATGATCCGATGGACATTCATCAGACACTGTTCAAGAGGATCAAAAAGGGAACTTAATATCCACGGATATTTCCGGGTACAGAAGAAGCAGGAAGGAAGGAAAAGATAGTTGTGCAGCTCTCTTAATAAGGGATGAAATTAGATCAGTTGTGAGAGACGATCTCGGTTCGGGTAAAGTAGATTTAATTTGTGCACAGGTAAAAAAAAAGCAAAGAAAAGTAGACATTGAGAGCAATAGTGTATATAAATTCAACAATAGCCACACTGTAAGGAAGGGTATAAATCAATATGGAGGGGCATTGAAAAAAGGATAGAAATTTGGTGACTTTAATCTTCATATTGATTCGGTTAATCAACTAGAAAAGGGTAGCTACGAGAACAAATTCATAGAATGCATACGAGACAGTATCCTGGAGCAATACGTCTTGGAGCCAACCAGCGAACCATCGATCTTAGATCTGGTAAAGGGTAAGGAAGCAGGATTAATGAATTACCTCAGAGTAAATGATCCCTTCGGAAGTAGTGATCTTCACATGATAGAATTTAATGTGCAGTTTTTGAGTGAGAAACTTGGGTCGGGAACAATTATGTCCGACATAAATAAAAGCGATTTCAATAAAATTAAGGTAGAGTGGCTCAAGTGGACTGGCTGGATGAATGAGCGGGAAATATAGGGAGCAAGCAGTGACAGGCATTTTAGAGGTAAGCTATGCCTTTAAGCAAAATATATCCTCAGACAGAGAAAAGATGCTCAGGAAGTGTTAAACCAACCATGGCTAACCAAGGAAGTTCAGTTGAGTTTTAATTTGAAAGGAAAATCATTTTCGGAGGCAAACGTCAATAATAACCCCGAAGACAGGGCTTAATTCAGAATCCAGTAAAGAAGGACGAAAGAGATACAAAAGAGAGATAAAATAAATTATGACTGGAAACTAGCGAAGAATATAAAAACTGACAATAAGAGCTTCATTAGATAAATACAATGGAAGAGAGAAGTCAAAGTGAATATAGCCACACTTGAAAATAAATCTGAATATTTAGGTATGGAAAATATGGAAATCACCAAGGGGGCAAATAGGTATTCTGCATCCGTCTTTATGGAGGACAATACTTCGAATATCCCATTAATATTAAAAGGTATAGTGGAGCTTTTAGCTGTCATCCCGAGAGAACTTGTATTAGAATAGCTAATGGAGCTAAAGGCAATTAAGACCCAGGCTCCGATAGCTTGCATCCTCGTATCAAAAAAGGAGCAGCAACGGAGATAATGGAGGCATTGGTTTTAAATTTGCAAATATTCTTAGATTCTGAAGAAGTCCCAGAGGATTGGAAAACAACCAATTTTACACCGCTATTCAAAAAGGGAGGGATGCGAAGAAGACGTAATTCTCGACCTGACTCGCCAATGCATGCTCACGATCTACAAGGCACAAGTCAAGAGTGTGATGAAATATTCATATGATTTATTATTGTCACATGTATTCATTTGCAGTAAAACGTGATTTTTCTTGCGCACCATACAGCAAAAGCATACCGTTCAAGGAAAAGGAAAGAGTGCAAAATGTAGTGCTCCAGTCATACCTCGGTTGTCGAGAAAGATTAACTTAATGCGAGGTCGGTCAATTCAAAAGTCTGATGGCAGCAGGGAAGAAGCTGTTCTTGCGCTGGTTGGTACACGTCCTCAAACTTTTGGATTTTTTTTTCCCGACGGAAGAAGGTGGAAGAGAAAATGTCAGCCATGCGTGGAGTCCTTAATTATGCTGGCTGCTTTTCCGAGGCAGCGGGGAATGTAGACAGTATCACTGCATGGGGGTAGGTTTGCATGATGGACTGACCTTCATTCACGACCCTTTGTAGTTCCTGGAGGACTTTGACAGAGCAGGAATCTTACCAAGCTGTCAGACAACCAGAAATAAATCTTTCTATGCTGCATCTGTAAAAGTTGGTGAGAGCCCACGCGGACATGCCAAATTCCCTTACTCTTCTGAGAAATTCGAAGTATTGCTGGGCTTTCTTGGGTCAGCATGGCGAGACCAGGTTGTTGGTGATCTGGGCACCTAAATACTTGAAGCTCTCGAAAATTTCGACTTCGTCCCCATTGATGTAGAAAGGGGAAGGTCCTCCAGTACATTTCCTGAAATCGATGACTATTTTCTTTGTTTTGTTGGCATTGAGGGAGATATTATTGTCGTCGCACGAGCTCAGCAGGTTCTCAACTTCTTTCATGTACTCAGGCTTGTCGTTATTTGAGATCCAGTCCACTATGGTAGTGTCATCAGCACAATTGAAAATCGAGTTGGAGGGGAACTTGGTCTCAATTATATTTCCCACTTGCCTGGATGGAAGCAGTTACAAGCAACACTCAAGATGCTTGAGACCATCCAGGACAAACATCCGCTTCATTGGCACCACATCCACAAACATTCATTCCCTCCACCACCGACGCTCAGTAGCAGCAGTGCATTGCAGCAATTCAAGAAAGATACTGAGACAACACCTTCCAAACCCACGATCACTTCCATCTGGAAGGACAAGGATCGCAGATACATGGGGACACAACGACCTGCAAGTTATCCGCTAAGCACTCACCATCCTGATTTGGAAATATATTGCCGTTCCTTCGCAGTTGTTGGGTCAAAATCCTGGATTTCCCTCTCTACCTGCATTGTGGGTCAACCCATAGCACGTGGGCTGCAGCGATTCAAGAAGACAGCTCACCACCACCTTTTCAAGGGCTACTCGGGATGGGCAATAAATGCTGGCCAGCTAGCGACGCCCATGTCCCATGAATGAATAAATCAATTATGAAGGAAGTAAGAGCAGCAGATTTGAAAAATTATAATCTAATGAAGCAGATAGCTTGGCTTCATGAAAGGGAAACCGTGCCTGAGCCAGTGCATGCGTTGCATTTGGACATCCGGACGTCTTTCGACAAGGTGACTCACACAAAATTAAGTCATAACATCAGAACCCATGGTTTGAGGTCGTACATTGGCATGGATAGGGAATTGGATAACGGGTAGGGAGCAGTGAGTGGGGATAAGGGGTTCTTTTCTTTCAGGTTGGCCGTCAGTAACCAATGGGGTTCCACAGGCATCAGTGCTGGGACAAAAACTACTTACATTTGATGCTCATATATTGGAGGAATGAATTGAATGTGGCACAGCAAAGTTTGCAGCCGGCGCAGAAATAGGTAGAAAGGCATGTTGCGAGAGGGATACAAACAGTCTACAAAGAGAAATTGATATGTTAATTATGTGGGCAAGAAGTTGGTAAACGGGATATAGTGTAGGAAATGTTCATTTAGAAAGGGCAAACGAAAGTGCAGAATATTAATTAAATTGAGGGTAAAACTACAGAAAGGTGTAAACCAAAAGGAACTTGGGGGTACTTATGCATTATGCACAGAAAGCGAGCACATTAGTGCAGGCGTAATCAGTGAGGCTAATTGAATCCTGGCAGTTGTTCCAAGTGTGTTGGATATCAGTGCAGTGAAATCTTGCTGCACGGTACAGGTGAGGCCGCATGCACAATATTGTGAGAATTTTTGTTCCTCTTATTTAAGGAATATTTTTTTTCATTGGTGTCAGTGCAGAGAAGGTTCACGTCCACTTTGAGGGGTTGTCTTGTGAGCAAAGATTAAATATGTTGCGTCTCTATTCATTGGAGTTTGAATGAATAAAAGGTGATCTCATTGAAACATACAGAATTCTTCATGGTCATGACAGCGTAAATGCTGCGAGGATGTCTCCTCTCATGGGCACATTTCTCACAATAAGTTTTGGAAAACGTTATCAATTTCTCGTACGACTTTCTGGTTCTCCAGCCATGACTACGAGAGAATGATCTTGTTGATCAAAGATTTCATGGAATCAACTGAATGGTCTTAAAGTCTGAGTCTGAATTGGTTGTTTGATTCGGCACAGGAGGGATTCCCTACTTTCCATCACCCCAAGTTTCGACCCGAACACGCATAGCCATACTGATTCGTTGATATCTCGCTGCTTCTATCCTCCTTGTGACTATGATCATCCTGGGAATAGAATTCATCCCGACCAATACAAAGAAAGTTTGTAACGGTAAATTGAAATAATTTTACAATCTTGACACCATTTCATATCGACATGAATGGAGGGACTGAAATATATTGACTTTCTCATCATTCTGTAACTAACCATTAGATTTTATTCTGTTGATCAATTTCGACTGCTCCAAAGTTAAATTTCAAGAAACATTTGAAGTTACTAACGTAAGATCTGTGAAAAACTTTTATAGTCGTTGTCGCTCCACGCGAGGCATAGATAGACAAAGAGGAGATGCTGGAGGTAATGTAACAATTTTCGGTTGGAAATAATTTTCGAATTTCATTGAATGATATTATTTTAAATGGTCAACACCGATTATAGCTGGATGTAAATATCTGTAAGAGTTTTAAAGCACCAGGTTTGAGTCCAACAGGTTTATTTGGTAGCAAATACCATTAGCTTTCTGACCGCTGATCCTTCGTCAGATGGAGTGGAAATGTGCTCTCAAACAGGGCACAGAGACACAAAATCAAGTTACAGAATACTGATTAGAATGCGAATCCCTACAGCCAACCAGATCTTAAAGATACAGACAATGTGGGTGGAGGGAGCATTAAGCACAGGTTAAAGAGATGTGTATTGTCTCCAGACAGGATAGCCCGCAAGTCCAGGAGGCAAGCTGTGGGGGTTGCTGGTAATGTGACATAAATCCAACCCGGTTTAGGCTGTCCTCATGTGTGCGGAACTTGGCTATCAGTTTCTGCTCAGCGACTCTGCGCTGTCGTGTATCGTGAAGGCCGCCTTGGAGAACGCTTACCTGAAGATCAGAGGCTGAATGCCCGTGACTGCTGAAGTGCTCCCCCACAGGAAGAGAATAGTCTTGCCTGGTAATTGTCAAGCAGTGTTCATTCATCCGTTGTCGTAACGTCTGCATGGTTTCCCCAATGTACCATGCCTCGGGACATCCTTTCCTGCAGCGTATCAGGTAGACAACGTTGGCCGAGTTGCAAGAGTTGGTACCGTGTACCTGGTAGATGGTGTTCTCACGTGAGATGATGGCATCCGTGTCGATGATCCGGCACGTCTGTGTTCACCCCAGTCCAACGCCAGCATCTCCACATTGTAAATATCTGGCCAGTTAATATTATTCGCAAAATCCTCTGTAGTTGATAAATGGTGTTAAGCATTTAAAATGATCTCATTCAACATAATTCGATAGTCGTTTGCAATTACCATTCTCAATGCCACTGTTAACAGAAACCTCAGATTTTCCCTTTCAACCCGTCGTCACCAAAAAGATTTTCTCTATTCCCTCTTCCATCTATTTGCAGCACTGTGTGGAACATAGTTCAAGCCTTTCCATAATACATTGATCAGAACACTGTTATCATAATGCGGCAATGGGTTATTTCACAAGAAGTGCCGGCACAGTAATATTCCTTAAATTGAAGTCCATCACTGATTTTCTCGACCACAACTTGTTGAACAAATTTTCAACAGGAGATTCTGGAGATTGAATTCATTTGTTAATTTCAATCCATCACTTACTGACTCGTCCAGCGTGAATAAATCTATGGAACAGTGTGGAATTGATAAAATGCTCATGGTAAAAAATAATAATTTCATAGAAATCATAGAAACCCTACAGTGCAGAAGGAGACCATTCGGCCCATCGAGTCTGCACCCACCACAATCCCACCCAGGCCCTACCCCTACATATTTACCCGCTAATCCATTTAACCTACGCATCCCAGGACTCTAAGGGGCAATTTATAACCTGGCCAATCAACCTAACCCGCACATCTTTGGACTGTGGGAGGAAACCGGAGCACCCGGAGGAAACCCACGCAGACACGAGGAGAATGTGCAAACTCAAAATTTAGCATGTTATTCATATTGGGAAGAAACATCCTGGGAACCGAGCAAGGCAAGATAATTAGTATGCTTATTCGCATCTTTTTCCTGCTACACAATTTTACCCGCCTCCACTATGTGAGTCCTGAGCAGAAAGGGTCGTATTCAGGGAAAAAATGATGATTCGTGTGGTTCCATTCGGTGTTAAATTTTGCCACAAGAAGATGAGACCGTGAGTCAGAAGTTGTACAGAAATTTCACGCAAAAACCGAAGATTTAATAACATTAGAAATGTTCATTTAAACATTTCCAAGTTGGCGGATATAAGCTGGGTAGTATTCTCACAGTAAATAGTTTCGGGATTGGGGAAATTTGGAATTAATTTCATAGTCACACTTCACAGTCAGTAATTCTAACTGCCTCATGCACATTAACATAGTAAAATTGAATCGAGGAAATAATAATATAATAATTTAACAACAAATCTTTCGAGAAAATGCTGACACAAACGTCTTCAAACATGGAATATGTTTTCCGGACTGGACGAATTCCCCAAATAATGATATTTATTTGTATGCTGCTGTGTGGATAAATTACAACAGTATCATAAACAGCCATGAGTTGTCCGTCTTGATAATCATTTACTTTCCTTTCTTATAGATCATGCAACTCGTGGAATATATTGCAACGTTAGGGGCAACACGGAGACTGCAATGCGAAAGTACTGGACTTAAACAGCTGTACAAAAGACGAAAATTTAATTCAAACATGTGTTTTGTAATGTAACAAAAATGTCTTTTTTTGGGATTTATCAACTGTGATTATAATAGTATCTGCAGCTCTTTCAATTAAGATGTCCCCGGATATCCCTCTGAGTGAGTGGGAATGGCAGAGGGTGACACTATATAAAGTGACCAACACCCAAACCGAGAGGATGTGGTTCATTAAATTCCATTTTGGAATCGCTTAGATGCAAATTAAATTGTTATATTTTTTCTGCGGAATGGGTTTTGTCAGAGCCACTGTGGTGATGATTTAATATTGTAATGTTCACCACTGAAGAGGAGCTTATCTGTCTCTGCGTAACACAACAATTATATCCAAGTGTAAATGTTTTTTAAACTTAACTAATTGCAAGTGAAGATTTTAAACAGAGCTCAGACAATTCAATGTATAAGGTGCCACTCTGCTCAACCAGTATGATCTGAGAAATAAAACGACGATAACTGTGTGAATAATTCAATGGCGTGTTATTTGTGATGGATATAATTGTCAGATTTCAAAACATTGCAACTATTTACAAATCCACAGCCACTATCGGTGGCCTGAGAAAGCCAGGTAATGTTTCATTCCAACGACCTTCGAAGAGAACTGGCAGAGAACAGATAATTCCATTGCCGGGGAAACCCAGGATAATCTTGTTATATATTCTCCAGATGTAATATTGAATACAAAGAAGAAGAAAACATGTCAATCTGGATATCTTTGTACGAATCGCACGTCTTCTGATTATTGACTAAATTTCGCATTAATCTAACCAGGGGGGTTATGGCTCCGAAATAAAGTCACAGTTCTTTCTTAATGGGCAATTTATAATTGCATTTCTTTGCTTGTGCACTTCTAACTTCTCCTATTATCTCAAGGAAATGCGAGCTGCCAGTAAAGACTGATTTAACTGTGGATACAGGAATAAGGATAAGGCAGAGAGCTTAATTGATGCTCTTGAGCTGTATCTCTCGTGTTGCAAGTGGTGCATTGCCACCCAGTGCTGGCGAATGGACGCCACTGCACACGCAGAAAGCACATTATCACTCACGAGATGGGGAGGTTTTTTTCATGAGCAAAGGGAGTTGGAGACAACATTTTCCATTCTCTGAATTTACTTTGCTCATGAAAATGTTTGAAAGTGTATTATGAATTAAATAGCAGTCTCGTCCTTTTTTTGTTTTGTTGCTTTTTTGCCTTTCAGTGAACTGAAGTCAATTTAAATAAATAACATCCTATTTATGCCAAGGTGAACAAGGACAGCAAACACTGAGGAACAGTATAAGCTGAAAATTCAGTTGCAACACAAAAATCATCCTGACGACAAATTATATAATTGTGTCCGCATCACCATTGGGTTAAAAAGTGGAACGCTTTCACAAACAGAACTGCTACTATCAGGAAATAATTTGGACTTACAAAACAGTGGATCACGTCACAAATCTGGAAGCGTGTTGTAATTGGTCACTCAATGATCACATTTTCAGGAAAATAGTGTAAATTTTTTTTAAAAAGGAAATAATACAGATCTGGATATCGAGAGAAGTCTTCAGCTTGAGGGCGTTATTTAACAGATGTAATGATTAGATTAAATGGCTTTTTTAAAATCAAAACCTTCAGTTCCGCACGGAATTTGTTCTGGGTCCCCACAGAAATGCTTTTATTTGTGCAGCATCTCAGAAGTTGAAGCATATTCCTGCAGGAAAAAAAAATTGGGCCGTTCAAGTTAGAACCAACAGAACAATAGCCATTGGATATTGCAAGACAGAGGAAATGTATTACGCAAGTCAGCCATAACAGGCTGAAACTGCCCATGATGCCAAAAAGTAACGCACTGGATTTCCTTTGGCTCTCCATCTCTGGGTCACTCGGATTCTCTCCTTTGTTGTGAGTTTTGAGTGTGGGCTCTGATGGCCACGAGAATATACCTGACTGCCGTGGGAGGTAAGGGTCGCCATTAGTGACCCTGCTGACTTCACCTGTGGGAGGTGCACCCAGCTCCAGCTCCTCACCGACCGCCTTAGGGAATTTGAGCTGGAACTGGATGAACTCCGGCTCATTCGGGAGGCAGAGGGGGTGATAGATAGCAGTTATGGGGAAGTGGTAACACCTAAAAACGAAGCTAGCTGGGTGACAGTCAGGAGAGGGGTTGGGAGGAAGCAGTCAGTGCAGGGATCACCTGTGGTTGTTCCCCTCCAAAATAAGTATACCGTTTTGGATACTGTGGGGGGCGGATGACCTTCCAGGGGTAAGCCACGGTGGCCAGGTCTCTGGCACAGAGTCGGGCTCTGTGGCTCAGAAGGGAAAGGGGGAGAACAGGAGAGCAATAGTAGTGGGGGATTCAATAGTGAGCGGCACAGACAGGCGGTTCTGTGGGCGCGAACGAGACACCAGGATGGTAGCCTGCCTCCCTGGTGCCAGGGTCCTGGATGTCTCTGAGCGGATAGAAAGCATCCTAAGAAGGAGGGTCATCAGACAGAAGTCATTGTCCACATTGGTACAAATGACGTCGGCAGAAAGTGCAGGGAGGTCCTGCAAGAAAAATTTAGGAATTTAGGTAGAAGGCTAAAAAGCAGGACCTCCAGGGTAACAATCTCTGGATTACTCCCCATGCCACGTGCTAGTGAGGCTAAGAACAGGGAGATTGTGCAGTTGAACACGTGGCTAAAGAACTGGTGCAGGAAGGAGGGTTTCAGATTCGTGGATAACTGGGAAGTCTTCCAGGGAGAATGGGACCTATACAAGAAGGACGGGTTGCACCTGAACTGGAGGGGCAACAATATCCTGGCTGGGAGATTTCGTAGCGTGGTTCGGGTGGGTTTGAACTAATGTGGCAGGGGGGAGGGGATCAGAACAATAGGTCAGCAAAGCGTAGAGACTGGGACGAGCATGGGGCCAAGACAAGCCTACCTAAGCAGAAGAACAATCTGGGGGAGGATGAACTCAGTGGGCCTGGAGGTCTGGAGTGCATCTGCTTCAATGCAAGGAGCGTAACGGGCAAGACAGATGAACATAGAGCCTTAATGCATGCGCGGAACTTGGATGTGTTTGCAATGACAGAGACTTGGTTAAAAGAAGGACAGGACTGGCAGCTGAATGTTCCGGGGTATAAGTGTTTTAGGCGAAACAGAGGAGGGGCTAGAAGAGGTGGGGGAGTAGCAATACTGGTTAGGAAGCATATGACAGCGGTACAGAGGGTGGGCAATTTGGAAGGATCATGTAATGAGACACTGTGGGTAGAGCTCAGAAACAGGAAGGGCGCAGTCACTTTGCTGGGGGTATACTACAGGCCGCTCAACAGCCCACGGGAAGTTGAGGAACGGCTATGTAAGGAGATTCTGGACAGGTGAAGAAAAAGTAGGGTTGTTGTATTGGGAGACTTTAATTTCCCTCATATAGACTGGAAATTCCTTCGGGCAGGGGGTCCGGACGGGGAGGAATTTGTCAAATGTGTCCAGGAAGGTTCTTTGGAACAATATGTTGATAGTTCAACGAGAGAGGGGGCTATACTGGACCTAGTACTGGGGAATGAGCCCGGTCAGGTCATCAAAGTTTCAGTGGGGGAACATGTGGCGAACAGTGACCACAATTCTGTAAACTTTCGGATAGTCATGGAAAAGGATGAGTGTTGTCCTATGGGTAAGGTGCTGAATGAGGGGAAGGCTAACTACAGCCGGATTAGGCAGGATTTGGTGGCTGTTGATTGGGACAGGCTGTTCGAGAGTAAATCCTCATCTGGCATGTGGGAATCTTTTAAGGAGCTGTTAATAGGACTGCAGGACAGGCATGTGCCTGTAAAAAGGAAGGTCAGGAAAGGTAGGATTCGAGAGCCGTGGATAACCAGTGAAATTGTGCGTCTAGCCAAAAACAAAAAGGGGGCATACGTAACGTCCAGGCAGCTAAAAACGACTGAAGCACTGGAGGAATACAGAGAAAGTAGAAAAGAACTCAAACAGGGAGTTAGAAAGGCAAAAAGGGGTCACGAAATGTCCCTGGCAGGCAGGATTGCAGAGAATCCCAAGGCATTTTATCCATAAGTTAGGAACAATAGGGTTGTCAGAGAAAGGGGCGGACCTCTCAGGAACAAAGGAGGGGAATTATGCTGAGACCCGAGGAAGTAGGTGAGATCCTAAACGAATACCTTGTATCAGTATTCACAAAGGAGAGGGACACGTTGACTGGTAGTGTCTCAGAGGGATGTGTCGACCCGTTAGAAAAAATCGCAATTACAAGGGAGGAATTGTTAGGTGTTTTAGGGAGCATTAATTTAGACAAATCCCCAGGGCCAGATGGCATCTGTCCTAGATTACTGAGAGAGACAAGAGATGAAATTGCTGGGCCTCTAACAGAAATCTTTGTTTCTTCATTGGACACAGGTGAGGTCCGAGAGGATTGGAGGAAAGCAAATGTGGTCCCGTTATTTCAGAAGAGTAGCAAGGATAACCCGGGTAATTATAGGCCAGTGAGCTTGATGTCCGTGAAGGGAAATTGTTGGAGAAGATTCTTAGAGATAGGATCTACACATATTTAGAACTGTATCGCCTCATTAGCGATAGGCAACATGGTTTTGTACGAGGGAGGTCATGCCTCACAAATTTGGTGAGTTTTTTGAGGAGTTGACAAAACTGATTGACGAGGGAAGGGCCGTGGATGTCGTCTACATGGATTTTAGTAAAGCATTTGACAAGGTCCCTCATGGCAGGCTGGTGCAAAAGGTTAAAGCTCACGGGATCAAAGGTGAACTCGCCAGATGGGTACAGAACTGACTTGGCCATAGAAGACAGAGGGTAGCAGTGGAGGGGTTTTTTTCTGATTGGAGGTCTGCGACTAGTGGTGTTCCACAGGGCTCGGTACTGGGACCTCTGGTGTTTGTGACTTATATAAATGATTTGGAAGAAGATGTACCTGGTCTGATTAGTAAGTTTGCGGACGACACAAAGATTGCTGGAGTTGCGGATAGTGATGAACGTTGTCAGAGAATACAGCAGGATATAGATAGGCTGGAAAATTGGGCGGAGAAATGGCAGATGGAATTTAACCCAGATAAATGCGAAGTGATACATTTTGGTAGATCTAATGCAGGGCGGAGCTATACAGTAAATGGCAGAACCATCAGGAGTACAGACACACAGAGGGATCTGGGTGTGCAAGTCCACAGATCCTTAAAGGTGGCAGCACAGGTGGAAAAGGTGGTGAAGAAGGCATATGGCATGCTTGCCTTTATTGGACGGGGCATAGAGTATAAAAGTTGGCATATGATGTTGCAGTTATATAGAACGTTGGTTAGGCCACATTTGGAATACTGCATCCAGTTCGGGTCGCCACACTACCAGAAGGACGTTGAGGCTTTGGAGAGAATGCAGAAAAGGTTTACCAGGATGTTGCCTGGTATGGAGGGTGTTAGCTATGAGGTGAGATTGAGTAAACTAGGGTTGCTCTCCCTGGAAAGACGAAGGTTGAGGGGCGATATAATAGAAGTTTGTAAAATTATGAAGGGCATCGATAGGATGAACAGTTTGAAGCTTTTTTCCCAGGTCAGAAATGACAAACACAAGGGGTCACAAGGTCAAGGTAAGGGGGGGGCAAGGTTCAATACGGGTTTTCGGGGGACGTATTTTACACAGAGGGTGGTGGGGGCCTGGAATGCACTGCCAAGAGGGTGGTGGAGGCAGACACGCTGGGATCATTTAAGACTTATCTAGATAGCCACATGAACAGACTGGGAATAGAGGGATACAAACGGATGTTCGAGTTCGGAACACATGATCGGTGCAGGTTTGGAGGCCAAAGGGCCTGTTCCTGTGCTGTATTGTTTTTTGTTCTTTGTTCTTTGTCAGCATATTGACAATAGTTTCAAGAGGCACAGGAGACAGGGGATTGAAATGTGGTCGAACCATCCATGCAGCAGAAGTGTAAAAGCTTAATTTGGTACTGCCGCGAAATCAGAACATTTCAATGATGTACTTAGCCTCATAAATAAAGTACCAAGGAACACTTTTAACCGATATCAGAGCACAGATACTTCCTATCACGATAGCTCCTCTTTTCCCCGTGCAATATTTTGTTTTTAGTTTCTGACAGCAGGAAGCCATGAATCGATCAAACGCGAAAGTGACGATCAACCGAGGTGCCCCGAGGTGCAAAAAAACAGTGCGTGACTGAAACTACAGGTTGGAGCTGTGGACATGAAAGTAAGTTGTTAATAAATGTCAATGGTACGGTTTAATATCATTCCCGTGATAGTCCCTAGAGGATCAATGGCCGCCATGGCGACTAAATATCTCGTGACACAGCCGGAGAGTCTGCATCTTCCTCTGGACAAGATCACACCTGTCAGTAAATTAGATGCAAGAAGGTGAAATAAAAGTAAGTGAGAGACCCATGGTACGGATTGTTCTCAATTCAAATTTGATTACATTTAGGTTACTACCATTGCCCAGACTGTAAATTGCCTCGAAGATAGGGTTCATCGCTGTGTGATTGGTGCTCACAGACTGGATTGAAGACCAAAAGCTCTGTATAGCTCACTTAAATAAAGATGCATTTTGAGAAATATTTGTAGGTAATCGGGTCGGCATTTCATTTGCAGTTTACGTAATGGATCTAATGCGTGAAATGCAAAACTTTTAACCGAAGCCCTGAATGGATATCTCTAGGAATATTACAAGTAAATAATGAATGGAAAGACAATAAATTTGTTTCAGTGACTCACTGATATACATAGTATGCCTCCAGTGCGTTTAAATTCTATATTCATTACTGAACTAATGCATCACTGAATGATGGTAAGAGTGGAATATTCGATTCTGATTCAGACACAGTGACGCAGCAGCATTTAACAAAGCCATTGCTTAAGGAATAATTACATCAACTGCAGGAAAAAATTCAAAATTACTTACTTACTTGCAAACACATTTCTGGTATTTTATTAAAGCCAAACAAGGTGAACCTCAATCATTGTTCGTCCATTTATTATTAAATTTCAGAGCGCTTTATTTCTATCAGCAATATCTGAAACATAAACTATACACAGATTGAACTGAGAACAGTGAACCAGCAACTCGACAATAAAGAAGGGGCTACCAATATGTCGACCAACGGTTATTTGGCAAATAAAGTGAATCGAAGATTGAAATAAATATCCTGCAGTGCTACCTGACCTGAAATAGCGATAGTGGCAAGAACGAGATAGTAAATGGCATACAGAAGTCCGCTTGGTGGAGCAATTTTTTTTTCTTGCAGATATGCGTGCTCTGACGCACACAGAGGTTCTATAGAATAAGTCGAAATTATCTTATTTATATCTGACTTTAACACCCGTATTGGACAATTAGATGGCAGCAGTCTGAACTTCAGGTTGCAGTGATTTGAACAATTTAATTAAGGCTATCAAGTCGATCTTATCCTTCTTCATTTTTGTAGCTGCTGAATAGATCAATACGCCTCACATAGTATTAAGCTGAAACTCCAACATCGTAATATGACTTTAATAATAATTGTTAATGAGACACTGATGCATACTGACTACAATGCTGTACACGCATACAGACTCGCTCTCTCTGTCGCTCTCTCTCACACACACACGCACGCACACAGACACAGACACATACGCACGCATACACTAATATTGGCCTCAATGCTTTATGTCTGTCCAAAGTGATTTCAATCTGTGTGATATAACTGGTGCCACAATTAGCCGTCACTCTCCACAAGCAATGAAAAGAAAGTTGCCAAATTTTAGTTTCACCTGAATTATATTCAAGCAATCATATGCTAGAATTTGTGAAAGGTTGTATTTTGGAGGAGAGCTAAGTCGGATTCGATTGAGATTACCCTTTAAAATGTGCTGTGTTAGTTTCAAGTTATGACTAGCCATTATAGACCAACGAGCCAAATGGGCCTCATTTTCAGCTTCATATTCAAGACGATGTGATCTTCTGAAAGAAGAGGGAGCGTAGGATATTTAAATGAATGCCAATAATAAAAATACTACAATATTCGAAAATATCAATATCAGCAAAACCAGATGGTAACATGGTGCTCCGTCTAAAATCCAGGTTCAGCAAAGGATGGTAGCCTTTTACTCCGTTACTCACTTTATCTCATGTTGTACGTATGAAATGTAATGGAGGAAAACCCAGTCGTTCCAAGGCGTGAAAATGTTAAATCTCATTCTGGGAGCATATCTATTTTGATACATGAAACCTTACCCTGCATATACATTCGTTGAGCAGCCCATTTCCAGCCTCATACTACAGAGGAAATGTAGACTGGAGTCTTGTGTATTCCTACCAAACTTGGAGCTCAGTTCAATGGTCAGTATTGTCTCGCTGCTCAATTATTCGATGCACCATATTGTTAATGTGGATCAGATTATTTGGGACTATTTATTACACAACAGTATTTAAGCAGACGTTTAAAAAATCCATTATTGGAAAAAAAAACCTGTTCTGTGGTTCTTTGGGGAATGGACATCACCATATTTCTTGTTATTTTGCTGTCGTTCTGGAGCAGTTAGGTTGTTTTGGTACATGTATTCTTCTATAATAAATTTGTTTCATTCTCTCCAGAATTCAAACTGTCTCTAATCCAAACTACTATCAACGGCACTCTACCTTCCATTCTCAAAAAGT
This sequence comes from Mustelus asterias, assembly GCF_964213995.1. Classification (NCBI taxonomy): domain Eukaryota; kingdom Metazoa; phylum Chordata; class Chondrichthyes; order Carcharhiniformes; family Triakidae; genus Mustelus; species Mustelus asterias. Next base: position 3,274,019 of record NC_135830.1, read on the forward strand.
ATAAACGTTTGCTTAGATACTGTTGCGTGATGAATAATAGGATCGACATTAATAACATGGTGCTTCGAATAATTTGCTTTGCTTTCTTTTTTAAGCGGCCATTCCCATTCAAATGTTAATAATCCCGAGGCCATTAGTTCTCTTGTGCCTGCAGCATTTATTCAAAATCCAGGAAAATAGGAACCTTTAGCCAATGTCCAGTCATTTAATCATTTCAAAATCAATTCGAGCTCAATACAAGGTTACAATATATTTCCTTACAGCATCGGCGTGAGATTGCGGCCTGAATGGGAAATTGGATCTGGTCCTTTTTCGAATATCGGTAAGCTTCTGAGTCCAAACAGGTTCCAAGGGCTTCGCAGAAAATTCCGTTAAAATTATAAAAAATAGTGTAGTGGTTTTCCAGTTTGCCTTGTCCTGTGTAGTTTGTGCATTCGATCTGCTGCATTTAATTTACCCAATGTAAAGGAAGCACAATGTGTACACATAGGACTGTATTTGGTAAAGTCAGTTGTCCAACTGAAACACATTTCATTCAGTATTAAACAGTATTTTTTTTGTTTGATGTGTTATTGTCAAAGATATTAGTATACAGTGAAACGTATTGTTTCTTGCGTGCTATACAGAGAAATCGTTACGTTCATAGAGAATGAAAGGAGAGATTGCAGAATTCAGTGTTACAGTTAAAGCGAGGGTGTAGAGAATGATCAACTTAGTATAAGGTCGAGACATTCAAAAGTCTGATGCCTGCAGGGATGAAGCTGTTCTTGACTCGGCTAGTACGTTACCTCAAAGTTTCGTGTCTTTTTCCCGATGGAAAAAGGTGGAAGAGAGTATGTCAGGGGTGCGTGGTGTCCTTGATTATGCTGCATGCTTTTACGAAGCAGCGCGAAGTGTGCAAGGAGCCAATGGATGGGAAGCCATTTTGGGTGTTGGACTGCACTGCTTCGCAATCCTTTGACGTTTGCTGCAGTCTTGATTTGACTAGTCAGCGAGATAAAATTTTGAAGTGCTAAATATCGGGTGTCATCAGGGAAATGCATGGGGAAAAAGCATGATGACCTGCAGAATGTTTGCAACACTTTGTTTCTTTTAATAAAGTTGGGCTGCACCCTAACTATCAACGAGGCCAAAATGTTACTGAAATACAAGTCAATTCAACTCTTCAAATTGTGACTTTCAGGACATTTTGACTCGCTTCAGAAAACAATTGTGCCTGTGGAACTTCAATCCTTGAAGGAGATAAGTAACATTTCCAAGGAACATTTGCTGAAACCTGCAAAAATTCGACAAAGAGATAATGAAGTGCGTTTCTATCAATAACATGAATGAATGACGATTAATCGTTATGATATGGACAATAAACCTTTGAGAGAAAATCACCTCTTGCATCTGTTTTAATAATTTATTTTCTTACGATGATCTTTCTGGCGAGTGCCACCAATGGTTAGCACTGCTGCTTCACAGCAACACGGACCTAGTTTCGATTCCCGGCTTGAGTCACCGACTCTGTGGAATTTGCAGATTTTCCCTGTGCCTGCGTGCGTTTCCTCCGGGTGCTGCGGTTTCGTCTTACAATGCAAAGATATGCGGGTCAAATTGATTGGTCATGCTAAATTGCTCATAATATCCCGGGATGTGTCGGTTCGAGGGATTAGCGGGTTGATGTGTGGGGTTTTGGGGATAGGCCCTGGGGTGGACTTGTTTTCGGTGCAGACTCGATGCCGCCGAAAGATCTCCTTCTGCACTGTCGGGTTTCTATGATTCTGGTTTCTGCTACTTATCAGGCCCCACAGCTTTCCTCTGTAGAGAAGGCGACAGAGACTGCTAGCGAGAATGGGGCCCTTGAGCCACAACAGGCGATGTTTGCCACACAGTTGAACATTTCAGAGCAAATGAGCAACTTAAAAAAGCTGGAGGCTGCTCAGAAGCCACTGGGGATGTGGGGAGACGGAAATGAAGTGATAATATCATTGCACAAAAAAATCCAGAAACTCTGTTCAATGTTATGTTCATGACCGTTCGAATACCATAGGGCAAATTGTCGAACATGAATTAAGGTAATAACCTAGAATTTAAACGACAGTCTTAGTTTTGAGAATGAAATCATTGCTATTTGACTTTTAAAACAAATCTGGTTCTCCAATGTCCTTTTGGGGAAAAACCTTGTTATCCTTACTCGCTCGACTCTCCATGCGTCTCAAGATCCACGCCTATGTTATTGACTCTTAACTGCGACGGACTTGGAGGTCACTGCTTGGAAGGCAATTTCGGAATGGGCAGCAATTACTCGCCTTGCCAGCCACACTGACATCACTAAAAACAATAGACAAAATAACAGCAACAAGCAACGAGGCAGCGAAAGGTCCCGCTGACCTTTATTGCAATCGAATTCATGGAGTACTATGCAAAATTTCTTTCACCATGTTTAAGGAAGGATAATGTTGCATTTTAGGGAGTACAGCGCGGGATCACCAATATAGTCTCCGGGGTGAGATCGCTGATATATTTTGACAAGCCAGTTCAACTGGACCGCTGTTCTTTTGGTCTTAGAAAAACAACAAAGGTTATCTCAATGAAGCAAAAAATATTCCGAGTGGGTTTAACAGGGTTGATTCTTTGTTTGCTTTCACTGCGCACGGAACATAGAAGACTGGGGCTGTCTTACGAATAGTGGACGGCCATTTAAATTTGGGTTGGGAGGAATTTCTTCTCACAACGTTTTGTGAATATTTCATCGCTGTTTTCTTGAATGCGATCATAAATCCATTGGTGTTCCAGCTCAATGAGTCGTTATGAGGAGTGATTGGGAACGAGGAGTTGAATCCAAAGGTCGTCCCAGGAACGTGTCATTGCGAGCAGACATAGAAATCATAGAAACCCTACAGTACAGAAAGAGGCCATTCGGCCCATCGAGTCTGCACCGACCACAATCCCACCCAGGCCCTACCCCCATATCCCTACATATTTTACCCACTAATCCCTCTAATCTATGCATCCCAGGACACTAAGGGGAAATTTTAGCATGGCCAATCAACCTAACCCGCACATCTTTGGACTGTGGGAGGAAACCGGAGCACCCGGAGGAAACCCACGCAGACACGAGGAGAATGTGCAAACTCCACACAGACAGTGATCCAAGCCGGGAATCGAACCCAGGTCCCTGGAGCTGTGAAGCAGCAGTGCTAACCACTGTGCTACCGTGCCGCCCCAGACGTAGACCATTCTGCCCCTCGATGCTGTTCTGCAATTCAATATGACCATGGGCGATCACCAATCTAAATCAAATATTCCTGTTTCACCCCGATATCCCTAAATGTTATTCAGCACAAAAATATATATTTCATACTCGTATATACTCAGTTACTTGAACTTCACAGTCTTCTGTGGTACAGAATTCGACCGGTTCACTACCCTTGGAGTAAAGACATCGTTCCTCATCTTGGTCCTAAACGGGCCAGCCAATATCCTGAGAATGTGTCACTTGGTTCGAGAATCGCCAAACAGGGAAACAATCTGCCCTAATCCAGCCTGTCCGCCCCATTGGATGTCAGACGTTTTAATCAGATAGCCCCTCACCCTTCTAAATTCCGTGAATACACGCCCTGTCAATACAATCTCCCCGTATAGAAAAGTCCCACCAACCCTGGTGTCAGTATTGGTAACATCCACTGCACTCCCCCTATTGCACGGTCATTCGTTCATACTTGGGAGACCAGTACTTCACACAGTATCCAGGTGTGCGTTCCTTCGGGCACAATGATCAGAGGAATGTTAATATGTTAATGCCAATGTGTAGACCCATCAGTGCGTGAGAAGATGGGACAGATTACTGAAGCTCTTCGCAAATTCGTTTCAGCGGCATCCCCTTCCTTCATGCGCAGGAATGTCTGCACAATTGAAAGTAATGCCTTCATTCATCCACAGAGTGACACACCAACGTACCCGATCTCAACAACCACATCCAGCCCCGTTATCTATAGAACGCGCATAACCACCCCCCCCCCACCCACCCCCGCCCCCCCCCCCCACCCCCCCAAACCCCTGGTTTGTTGTGGCTCTCTTTCTTGCTCTCTTTCCACACATTGATGCACTCAGACAGTATCACTCAAATACATTTGACAGCGGGTGGGTTTCAGTCCCTGAAACTTTTGGTTAGTTCTGGAGGAAATGTCGTGGTTCCCCAGGACGACAATTCGTTCACATCGGTTTAAAACAGAGAGTCTGAGCAGCGATCTTCCAAGCAATAGACTTTATTTCTCAGCACAAGAGATAAAGTCGGGAACGTCCGGAACACTCCAAAGAGCCCTTGGGCTTACAGTCTTTTATGTACATTTCAGCCTCATATTTCAAGATCCTCCTCTCCCTTTTACAGCCTGTCCTTGGTTGTAATCTTACCCTACAGCCCTATCTTTCTTTGGCCACCATTAATTTTAGTTGACCCTTTATCTGTTTTCTTTGCAATTGGTCGCTCCCTGTTATATCTCTTTGTCTCTTAAACCATGGTGGTTATAACTCTTGCTCTTATCTGAACTTTTCTGTTTGTATAATAATCGTGGTTTTGTAAGCTAAGGCGAATGTGTTTAGAAGAAAAAGACATTCTCTCTGCTGATTTATGGTCCACTATTAAGTTGAACCACCGAGCAGTCTTCCTTGTTTTCTTAAGTGACTATTGTCTGCTTTCCTTAATTAGTGATTGCTATATTACTTCTCTAGTTCCTCCACTTTGATCATATCGACTACACTTGATTATATTAGGTCACACGAAGTTATTTTAGGTTATATACCCATCTCACTACTCACCTAAATCTGCTATATCATTTTACTAAAACCTGTGAATCTGAATTCCATACTAAACTCATACAATATCCAGTACAATTTCCCTTACAAGTCCCCCCTTTGAGGCTATTCCCTAGCCTCATCCCAATTATCAAGCTCAAATAATCCCCTCGCTCGATCCCATTTGCATTTTATTTTAATCACTCTTTGCAGGCGATGTGGAGGAGCCGACTATTTTGGTCAGGGATCAGTGTCCCTATTCTAACTTTATCATAATTTGTCTATCCTGGTTCTGATTTTTGGGTTGCTCCTCCAGATTGCCTGCCCCTGACAGTCATCAGCCAAAAACCTTCCCACTCTTGTCTAGGGAAGGGAAAAAGACTGATTCCTGTGTACAGACTAAGTTCTCCTGGTTTCGCGCGGACTTCAGCAAGGTGCTGTTGTTTCCACAAGGTGATCTTCCACTATTGTAGTTATTTTACAGAGTGACGAGTTTCAACTTCGACCAAGGTCATTGTGAATCCACTCAGCGGGGGCGGCTCAAGATTTTCCCATTCCTCTGTTTTTTCTCTCGAGCGTGAGCTGCTTAGCACCCGCGTCACCATCTGCCGCGCTGCCACTCTGGTAAGGAAGGATCTCAGGGCGGGTAAAAAACAACAAAATATCAATCCCAGAATGATTATTGTTGCGATTGCTACAGCTCCAGCTTTGGCAAACCACGCCCCCCATCTTCCTAATATTCTGTCCAGCCAACTCCATACCTCATGCCCAAACCCAGCATTTTCTTTCACTTCTTTCTTAAGATTTCTTAACTTATTCATGGCTTGTGTAAATGACCCCTCTGGATTAGTGTTATTAGGGATAAATGTGCAGCACTGATCCCCAAACATAACACACACCCCTCCTTTCTCTGCCAGGAGCCAATCTAACGCCTGTCGATTTTGCCACGCCATTTTGCTGGTCACATCCAACTGCTCTCCTAAGGCCTCCAGGGCATCATTCGTATAATTAATCAACCTCTGCTGATTATAATAGATGTAATTGATCCACTCAGTATTCTTGCTGGGTGTGATCCAAACAAAGAGGGATTCAAACCCTGCAGCTATTTCGTTCCTAGCTTTGAACTCATTCGGGATGCCGCGGGGCTGTCCGATTGCGTCCAATTTTATCGTAGGGTCAGGGGTATATGCCCTCTTAATTCTTTGTGATTTAATTTTTCTTTCCACCGGTAGTATCACAGTGCTCTGGGCAAGCATAACTCGGGCACATAGTCCCTTCCAATTCTGTGGTAATTTTGCCAATAGCCCTTTCTCCGGGCCACAAAGCCACCAGAGATCGGCCAGTTGATTTTCTTGATAGTCTACCACATAAGGAGGGGGTGCCCATCCCCCTCCTGAGATGATCAGATGAAGAGCATCGGTTATATTCCAAATCCTTTCACACTCTCCTGTGTAATTTCCCACACTACTTCCTGTGTTACTTTCCCTCCAATAGCAATCTTGGATTTGTAAGTTGGGCTCTACACTCCATTCCTTTGGGACCGCGTCTACTGCCGTTTTTGGCCACTTTGGACATCTGTGGGTCAAGTTGTAGATGCCCTTTTTTACCCCAGCAAACAGGATGCAGTGGTATTGACACAACGGCAGATCACCTTTACAAAGGTTATCACATGCGGATCCGGAACAGTCTATATTCTCATACGAGTAGTTCCGATTCCCTATCATATGATACCTTATATATGTGGTATATGGACGGCAATTTTCCTTTCTCCAGCTTTGTTGCCTGGTTCTACAGTCTCCTGATCCCCATGGTATATCAGTTACTTGGGTGTTAGGTTTCTCTGATGCACATACTACACACTCTTTCCCATCACTGTTTCTCTGACCTGTACACTCAGCCCATTTCCACCATTTGTTTTTCTGCGCTTTTTCCCAAATAGTATTTGTGCTCACTAATCGTTCACGTTTTGTTCGTCTTAATACTCTATCTTCCTGATTCTGCACCCTTATGTCTTCTGTATCCCATTCTCCTTTTCTATGGGTCACGGAAGTCCTAAGGGAAATAGTTTCCAAGTCCCAGGTGGGGAATGGGGCCCCTTCCCTGTCCTCACCTCCCTCGGCACCTTGACTAATAGGCTCAGGCTGGGCATTTGTATCATCAGCCAGCTCATGTACAGAACTACTTTCATCATCCTCTATTCTTTTTGTTCTTCCTTGGCTCTGTTCCTCCTCCCCACAATTCTCCCCGTGTATTTCTATTTCTTCCTCGCTATCACTTCTATCCACTCTGTGTACTTCTTCAATTTCCCTTCTCTCCCCCACCCCTGGTACCGTTCTGGTACAATGGTTCAAGTGATACCACAGTGTACTGCCTTCTACTTGCAACGCCGTGGGAGACACTTTGGTGACTTCAAACGGTCTTTCTCGTCTCGGTTCGTTCCAACGTCTCCGGAACTTTCTGATGTATACTCGATCTCCAGGCTTGATCTGATGTTCTGTTACCGGATTCTCCTCCTCCTTGGCTTTTTCCTGTTCAAATATAGTTCTATGTATAACAGTTAATTGTTGTATATACTCTTTTGTGCTTTGATCTAAACATTCTAGCGTAGGACCTCCTGATCCCCTGATCTTAGGTACCGGCATTACTCTTCCTGTCATCATTTCATGTGGGCTCAAATGTGTGATTCTGTTTTCCTGACTCCTGTATTGCATTAGAGCCAATGGCAGAGCATCTATCCAGTTTTTCCCTGTTTCACTGCAAATTTTGCTTATTTTAGCCTTAAGGGTCCCGTTTGCTCTCTCCACCATTCCTTGGGATTGAGGGTGATATACGCATCCAAACTTCTGCTTTATTCGGAGTGCCGAGAGTGTCTCTCTCAGTGCCCTTCCTATAAAAGCAGATCCATTGTCTGAACTTAATTGCGTGGGTATACCAAATCTTGGGATAATTTCTTTTGACAGGAAGTTAATCACCGTTCCAGATCCTTGATCTTTGGATGGCGTTGCTTCTATCCATCTGCTGAATCTATCAATAATCACTAGCATGTATCTTTTCCCCCTCACCACCTTTCCCATATCCACATAGTCCATGCATAGATGTTTAAATGGTCCTTCAGGAATGGGTATATGCCCTATTGGGGCAGTAATGCCCTTCCTGATATTATTCTGAGCACACACCTCACACTGACTTAGTATGTAGTCAATCGAGTTTTGCAGGTATGGTGACCAGAATCCTTCCTTCTTGATCTTTCTCGCCACTTCTCCTCTCGCACAGTGGTCCACTCCATGCGCTTCGCTAATTAGTACGGTTAGTAATGATGTGGGTGCTATGACTAATCCCTCCCCATTTCTCCATATCCTGTCCTGTTGTCCCTGTAGTGCTCCTCTATCTTTCCACATTGTCTTTTCAGCTACAGAGGTTTCCTCCTGTAACTGTGCTACATCTTCTAATGTGATATGAGGTTCGATATCCCCCGTACCTGGCCCTGGGTGCGGCCTTGCTATTTCTACTGGGGCTATCGTAGCCTCAATGCATCCTGACGCTTCTTTAGCTGCCTTGTCGGCTCTGGTGTTTCCCTGTGTGATGCTGTCTGCTCCCCTTTTATGCGCCTGACACTTAATTATGGCTAATTCCCTTGGACCCATCATGGCCCTTATTAAAGCCCTGATTTGACCTTCGTGTTGTATTGGTCCTCCTCCGCTTTTCATAAATCCCCTTTGCTTCCATATTGCCCCGAACAGATGGCAGACCCCGTGGGCATAGGCCGAATCAGTATAAATTTCCAATGCTTCCCCGTTTGCTAGCTCACATGGTCTGGTCAATGCTTTAAGTTCTGCCAGTTGGGCTGAACAGGGCTGTTCACATTTCTCTGCTTCTATGACTTCAAGTGTTTCCCCTTTCTGTTCAACTATGGCATAGCCTGCGTGGTTTCCTAAGTGATCCCTGTAACATGAGCCATCTACATACAGTATCCTTTTCCCTTCTGTCACTAGTCCCTCTGCTCTTAAATCTTTCCTCAGTTTCATAAATGTTTTTGCTTCTCTTAAGCATTCATGTTCTTCTCCTTCATGAGGTAATGGCATGTAATCAGCTGGATTTACTCTGTTGCACTTTATAATCGTGATATCTGGAAATGTGGTTAGCATTCGATAATGATGGATCCTAGCAGGTGTCAGCACAAATTTTCCTTGCTCAATCAATTCAGCTACCTTATGGTATACATGTATGTTTATCGGATATCCCATTGTGACCGTGGCTGCCTTTTCGTACGCCCACCAAGCTGCTGCCAGACCTTGATAGCACGGAGGGTATCCCATTGCTACGTCGTCTAGCTTGGTACTGTAATATTCTACAGCCTGCCTTTGTCTACCCTTGCAATTTTCCTGCGTTAACACTGCTGTAGCAAATCCGGCTTCTCTGTTACTCACAAATAAGTCAAAGGGCTTGTCATAGGTCGGTAAGGCCAATGCTGGTGCCTGTGCCATTTCTCTTTTCACATTTTCAAATGCGCCTGAAGCATCTTTATCCCATTTTAGTTTGGCTTTTAATTCGTCACACCCTGCCTCCTTCATTATCTTTCGTAGTGCTTGCGTTTTTTCGGCATAGCTTTCCACCCATTCTGAACTGAATCCTGTCATTCCCAAAAATGTCATCATTTGTCCCACCGTCTGTGGTTTCGGAACTTTTAGTACTGCTTCTATTTGCTGTGAAGCTATCTCCTTCTGTCCTGCTGATATTTCTCTTCCCAAGTATTCTACCTTTTTCTGGCACAGCTGCAGCTTTTTCCTGGAAACTTTATGGCCCCCTTCTGCTAGTCTTTTCAATAGTTTTAAACTATCCTTCCTGCACTGTTCTTGTGTTCCTGTGCATAATAATAAATCATCCACATATTGTATCAGTGTTCCTTCCAACTGTATTCCTTCTAAATCTGCTCTCAACACCTGATTGAATACATGTGGGGAATGTTTAAATCCTTGGGGCATCCTATTGTATGTGTATTGTTTCCCCTCGTACGTAAATGCAAAGAGATACTGACTTTCTTGAGCTAGTGGCACACTAAAAAATGCCGAACATAGGTCTATTACAGTAAACCATCTACTTTCAGGTGGTATATTTGTCATCAAGGTATAAGGGTTTGGAACCTCTGCTGGCATATCTTCCACTACCTCATTAATTACCCTTAGGTCATGCACCAATCTCCATTTTTCTCCGTCCGCCTTTTTCACTGGTAGTAGCGGTGTATTACACCTGCTCCGGGTTTCTTTTAATACCCCTGCTTCTATCAATCCCTTAATCGTCCCTCTAATTCCTTCAATTGCTTCTGTCTTGATTGGGTATTGCGGCCTATACGGCCCCTGACGTCCTATCTTTAATCTGACTTCAACTGGATTAGCGTTTTTGACCCTCCCTACATCCGTGTCCTGTCTGGACCACAACTCCTGCGGGAGGGAGTTCAAATCCTGCTCTAACCTCTCTCTCCACTCCAGTTCCTGTTTCTCGATTTGCACTCCTATTGTTATCTGCTTCGGTTTCCCAAGCATTTTAACATCCAAAATTATTTTCGTCATTTGTCCATTCCTGGACATCCAAATATCTACATTGTCTGTCTGGACAAATTCTAAATCTTGTGCTCTCAACACCATTGGTCCTAGGTCTTTTGATCTGTATCCCGGATTCACTTTCAATGTGACATGTGGCTCCGCCCCAGATACAGAGAACCATTTGTTAACCCATTCATTCCTAACAATGGTGAGGGCTACTCCCTCTAGTCCGATTAAAATACTTCCTGACTTTATTTCCTGTTCTCGTCCTGCCTCCCTTTCCCATTTCTCCTGTATCTCAGGTTCCTGCCCTTCATCAAATATCATTGTACTGTGTAATTCTGTTCTTGGCCATTTGGCTTTTGGAACCCAAGTGTTTATAAGCTTTCCCCAAACTTCCCATATCTGTTTTTTAACTTGTTCCTCTATATCTCCCAACCAATATACATTAACCCCTTCCTTTCCTGGTATTTCAAGTGGATACATTCCCATCAAATCAATTCCTTGTTCAGTGCATTCTAATTTCAGTCCTAAACCGAGGATTGCATCCCTTCCCAATAGATTTAAAGGAGTTTTATCACATACTAAAATAGGTACATGGGTTGTCTTATTTCCAATGGTAACAGGCACCGGCGTCGTCATTCGAGCTAATGTTACTTTCCCCGAGAACCCCACAGTTTTTACAAACTGGTTTGACAATGGTAAGTGATCCGCATATTTCGTTTGCATGCACGTACATGTGGCGCCGGTGTCTATCATCATGGGGACCTCGATCCCTCCTACTCTAACGTTAACTATAGGTTCCTGCTCTGCAGTTTCTGTTATCTGTACGTACTGTCCTACCATTTCGGGGTTCTCTGGGCCTCCCTATGGGGAATTCTGATGGTTTACCGGCCCTTGAAACATCGGGATGCTGTTTGGCGATCCTTGGATCAGTTGTTGGCCTGTCTGCTGCTGGTTTTCTCCCTGTCTGGGGAAATTCCGCGGGCAATTCCTTTTTATGTGCCCTGCCTCCCCGCACCCCCAACACACACCTGAAGGGCCAGGCAGTGGTCCCTGTCTCGGAGTCTGATGATTAACCTGTCCCTGTCCTCTCTGATTCTGATAGGGTGGCCTACCACCTCCCTGTCCTTTCCCATTTCTATTCCAGTCAGTCTGACTTTGCAGGGCGTATGGGTTTTGATAATTTAGGCCGTAGGCTCCTGGGTTCATGGACAGTGGGAAGGCAGAAATGTTATAGGTTATGACGGGCTGGCCTCCATCTCCGCTCCCCCCTTTGTTTAGTGCAGGTATTTCCTCTGGCTTTTGCTCCACCATCATTGGTGCTATTTTTCTGGGTGCGAGATCCTCTTTTGCCTTCAGTTTATCCTTGCTTTTGATCTCCTCCAACTGTGCCTGAAGGAGTTTACGTTGTACCTCCTTCAGCTGTTTGTCTGCATTCTTTTCATCTTTGCGATGTCTCTCTACTGCATGGGCAACATAATCCACAAACTCTCGGTAATTTTTTGAGTCCAAGCCCACCACTTCCTCCAGCCTTGTCTTAGCTGGGGCTGGCAAGCCCTCTAGGATTGCAGCCCGGAACATGGAGTTGGTCAGTGGGTCTATTAGAATGTCCCTCTCCGTGTCCCTTCTCCATCTTTTTAATTGATTCTCCACATACACCACTGCATTCTCCTCCTCACCCAGTGGCTCTCCCTTTAGGGTTTTTACATCCATTCGATTGGGGTACATATCCCGCAGTGCCTGCCAGATGTCTTGGCGGTACTGGTCCATTAGTGTCCCATCCACCGCTGGGTCATAAGCTGCGGTCGGGATGCCAGCACGTCTCATTACTTCCGCCATTTGGTCCATTCCTAGCACCTTTGTCAGGAGAGCTTTGATGTCGCCCAGTGCCATCCTTTTTCCCACCATCCCTGCCTCCAACTGTCCAATCCACCTTCCAGCCCCATCCAAAATATTGGGTAATTCATTAATTAAATTAGGCAAATCCTGACCTGACCAAGGGATATACTGCGGTCTGCCACCCTTCAGAATCACCGGGAATACCCTTTTCCCTCTCCTATCCACATCTGGAAACTTTACAGGTGGGTGCCTTTCCCGCCTTGATTTTCTTTGCACCCCTAACACTGATTGCCTCCCTTCGTCTTCACTACTCTCTTCTGTTTCTCCTTCCATCTCTCTATATCTTGTCTCTTTTCTCCCTCCTTTCGTGCCCATTCCTCCTTCGTCATCTGTTTTATGTCATATTCTCCCTCAAAATTCATTTTGCCTGATATAACTGGGTACAGTCCCGTGGAGCTCTGTTTCTCTAAGTATGGGGGTGGGGCTACGTTTGGATCTTCCAATTTTGCTTTTTCCTCAAGTTGTACTGGCATCTGCATTCTACCTCCCCTCCATACCCCTCTTCTCTCTTTCCCTTCTTGTTGGAATAGGGCTAATATCTCTAACTCCTTTTCTCGCTTTTCCCCTCTTTTGCTCGATTTATCCTTAATCTTATAGTTCTTTATCATTCCCTTCTGGTCCTCACACCTCTCTATGGACCATGTGCCTTCCTCCGGCCACTGTGTATTGGTCTTATTTGTTCTTTTGGCCCATTTTTTAGAGACGTGTTCTATATCTCCTCTGAGGGCTGGGAATTTATCCCCTAATATCTCCACTGGTGTCTTAACTTGGTGCGCCATTACTCGTCTTTTTGGATCACTGTCACAATTTTTGTCACTTAGTCTGTCAGAGTTAGGTATTACAGTGATTATTACTTGCTGTATTGTTTTTCCGTGCTCAGTCCCCTGTTTACCTTTCCTTTGGATTTCTTTTGCCAATATCTGTAATTCTAACCGGGGTCCTGATATCCACTTCCCCGTAGTCCCCTGTCCCGGCACTATTTTCCTCTCCCGGGCCAGAGGGTAGTAGGTTTTCACTTGCTCGTCTATGTGTATAAGAATCCTGTATCGGTCAGATCCCTTTATTAATTTCTCTAGGGTTTCCAATTTTATTTCGTCTATCCAATTCCTATCGACTATTCTTTCCCAATTTACATACGGCCACTCATTCTTTATCTCCTCTAAGTTAATTATGTGTGTAATCTTTTTCCAATCCAGTGTTGCTTCCGTTTTTGATATTATTCAAAGATTAGTTATTTTCAATCTTGTCACCAGGCAGTTTTGTCAGGGTAATTTTTCAAGTTGTTAGTTATTACCCTACCTATATTCCGACTCTCTCTCTTATTTCTGTCCTTCACGCTGTTTTCTCAGACCAGTTTGTTCAAATTGGTCTTTTACTTCCTCTATTCTAGCTGCTACTCCCCTTTCCTGTGGTTAAAATCCACTCCTGTGCTTTTGGCTACTGTATTAGGTCCTGGAGCGATCTCTCACTGATCTCTCTCCCTCTCGGTTGACGTCCCTTACCCGAGGTCCTGGGTAGGTTTGGACTGGCAGATTTTCCCACACTTACTCTCTTCTGGGCAAGTCGTGACCTGAAAAACCCGCTCCAAACCGCTTGAACTAACCTAATTGCATTACTTTAGCTTTCGGCCTTTTTCCCGTCTCACTTTTTACCCATTCACAGACAATACAGTATTCGCAGCGCGCTTTTGCATGCAAAAATTCTGCTCTTCGGATCAGACTCAGTCTCTCAAAATTTTTACACAATTTGGTTTTACCTGTGCAGGATATCTTTTTGGGTTGGGGAGATCCAGGACCAGCAGAGAGCCGGGCGCACCGGGCCTCGAGAAAACCCCTTTCTGACAACAAGGATTTACATGCATGCAAGTCTGCTTACCTTGTTGACAGAAGGCCGGCTGGGGACTTCTCGGTTCCGGTCGGACCACCGTCTCCGCCACTCCTTCCAGATGCTTTTCTGGGCGATCTCTCACCAACCCTGCTAAGCAGCGCCAATTTTGTCGTGGTTCCCCAGGACGACAATTCGTTCACATCGGTTTAAAACAGAGAGTCTGAGCAGCGATCTTCCAAGCAATAGACTTTATTTCTCAGCACAAGAGATAAAGTCGGGAACGTCCGGAACACTCCAAAGAGCCCTTGGGCTTACAGTCTTTTATGTACATTTCAGCCTCATATTTCAAGATCCTCCTCTCCCTTTTACAGCCTGTCCTTGGTTGTAATCTTACCCTACAGCCCTATCTTTCTTTGGCCACCATTAATTTTAGTTGACCCTTTATCTGTTTTCTTTGCAATTGGTCGCTCCCTGTTATATCTCTTTGTCTCTTAAACCATGGTGGTTATAACTCTTGCTCTTATCTGAACTTTTCTGTTTGTATAATAATCGTGGTTTTGTAAGCTAAGGCGAATGTGTTTAGAAGAAAAAGACATTCTCTCTGCTGATTTATGGTCCACTATTAAGTTGAACCACCGAGCAGTCTTCCTTGTTTTCTTAAGTGACTATTGTCTGCTTTCCTTAATTAGTGATTGCTATATTACTTCTCTAGTTCCTCCACTTTGATCATATCGACTACACTTGATTATATTAGGTCACACGAAGTTATTTTAGGTTATATACCCATCTCACTACTCACCTAAATCTGCTATATCATTTTACTAAAACCTGTGAATCTGAATTCCATACTAAACTCATACAATATCCAGTACAATTTCCCTTACAGAAATCAGTTCAATTTTGAAATTGAATGTAAAGTGAAACACTTGTAAATACAGTGTAATCAAAAGGAAACATAATTGAGTACAAGGCTTATTGCAAGGTAATGCCAGAATTAAGATAATGAGGTTCAGACAATGCACAATAGAATCGTCAGAATTCAATTTGAATACCAAATCTGACTTTCCACTTCTCCAAACATCTCGTCTTACTGGTGTCAAATAATGTCAATGAGCAGTCGTAAAGATAAATGGAATTGAGTTCAAGTTACAATTATCTATCTCTCTGTAGGGGGAGACTACACTTTGATGTCATAAGCCAGGATTATAGGCGAGCCATTTGTTTCGAAGTACCGATGCTGGGACAGATATGGCAGTGCTGCAGGGGCGTAACATGCATGGTGATTGCAACAAAGGTGTTTAAGTAGAGATCAAGTGGTGTGGATCGGCCAATTATGAGTTTACGTATCCGGAATTTGTAATTTCCAATAGTTAAAATTCAATCTGTAAATACCAACACTGCTTCCTCACAGCACCAGGGACCTGGGTTCGATTCCCGGCTTGGGTCTCTGTCTCTGTAAAGTTTTAACGTTCTCCCCCTGAGTACGTGGGTTTCCTCCCGCTGCTTCGGTTTCCTCCCACAGTCCAAAGAATTGCAGGTTAAGTGCATTGGTCATGCTAAATTGCCCCGTAGTTGTCTTGGGATGTATGGTTCAGAGGGATCAGTGGGGTAAATATGTGGGGTGACTGGGATAGGGCCTGGGAGGGATTGTTTTCGGTGCAAACTCGATGGGCGGAATGGCCTCCTCCTGTATTGTAGGGATTGTATGATTCTATGAAAAGGAGCAGTCGTTGAGCAAAGAGTCGGGCTTTGTTAACTTTATGACATGGCAGAAGCCTGGAAATGTTCCTCCAACTGGTGCAATGATTCCATCCCTCACGCGAGCCTGAGAAACGGAATCCCGTGCACTTTCCTTTTACACGCTAAACACTAAAGTGTGATCTTGCTGAAAGCCTTCAGAAAGTCCAAATAATCCACATGCTTTGGCACCCGGTCATGAACTCTATTAGTTACTTCATTGAATAATTCCACTGGATTTGTCAAGCATAATTTCCATTTCCTAAATCCATCTACTTCTATCCTCTGCTGCCACTGTTTTACGATTCATCTGGTATAGATTTTTTAAATCCTAGACACCAGCATTTTCCCAATTACCAACAATAAGAATGGACCTCGGGCCAACTATGCTAACGTCCTATTAAGTCGAAGTGAAGATCCAGGTATGACCTGGAATAGCCCATGGGAGATCAAACATATATTCTCACACTTGCAGGCCCCAGCATCTGCCATCTTTGCGATGACTCCAGAGCTTTGTATCCTGTCGAAAATTGAGCATCGCTGCTCTGCCCGAAGGTCTTTCGGGTATCATTGATCTCAAGCATTGAAGCCACTATCATCATTTTGGACAAGTCTGTGTTTTGCTCACCAGATTGTGACCGTGTTTCTATTTTAGTCTGACTGGTCTACAAGGGGATAGTATCTATGTTTGATTTGATATACGATTCTCACATGTATTAGTATACAATGAAAAGTATTGTTTCTTGTACGCTAAAGCATACGGATTGTAGAGAATGAAAGGAGAGAGTGCAGAATGTAGTGTTGCAATCATAACGGGCATGTAGAGAATGATCAAAGTAATGCAAGGTACGTTCATTGAAAAGTCTGATGGCAGCAGGCAAAAAGCTGTTCTTTTGTCGGTTGGGAGGTGTCCTCAGACTTCTGTATCTTTTTCCTGATGGAATAACGTGGAAGGTGGTATGCCCTGGGTTCGTGTGGTCCTTACTTATGCTGGCTGCTTTTCCGAGGCAGCGGGAAGTTTGGACAGTGTCAATGGGCGGGAAGCTGTTTTGTGTGATCGACCCGGCTTCGTTCACGACACTTTTTGATTCTTGCCGTCTTGGACAGAACAGGAGCCATACTCGGCTGTAATACAGCCAGAAATAATGCTTTCTATGGTGTACCTGTAAAAGTATGTGACTCATCACGTGCTGATTCCAACCATAAATAACCTCCGGGCAGGTGGCAGCTCACTTGATTCGAGTTTGCATGGACCAGAACACTGGAAACCTGTTGGCCCAATCATTAATAACGATCTGTGCATTGACACAGTATTGCTTTTACATTCTTATATTCAGTCACTTGGTAAGGATCTAAAACAGATATGCCTTGGAATAGAGGCTGTGCGAAATGTAGACAAGGTGAGTGAAACTTGAACATAAATGTAGAACTCGTGCTCACTTTTTAGAATTTCAAAATTTAAATAATTTAACAAGCAAGCTCAGTGGATAGTTCACCCCCTTCATCAACTCGGCTCTAAATTTACTCTGGACCCCAGCATAAATAAAAGGGTTGACGCAAGAGCTAAAAAATTGAAGCATATATCCGCTCTCTTCCAGGAGCAATGATGATTGACTGGTATCAGAAGCCGAGAAAAACTCAACTTTTGCAATTCGCATATATAGGATAGTTACAAAAAATAAAGAATATAACAGGATGAAACTGCCCGAGATTGCGAAGAGTAAAATGATGGACTTTTTCCGCTTCTCCATCTCAGGGTCACTCTGATTCTCTCCAAAGTTGTTGGCCTGGAGTCTCCTGCGAGTTCTATTGGCCACAAGAATGTGTCCGGCAGTCAGAGCATTGAGCAATAAAATCAGAATGAATGGGAGACAGGGCATTAAAATAGATCGAATCAAATCATATGCTTGCCATATTGGTGATATATAGGTTATTCGTTTCGGGATGCAGAACCAGGGTACATTATTAATGATGTGCATAGGCTCGAACACAAAGTACAAGAAGCTATTTTTGAAGCAACACAATATGCATACTGTCCCTATCACCCATGATGCTGTGCTGGTTCTGCAATATTTTAATTTGAGCTTCTGGCAACAAATAGCCACAAATCGATCAAAGGTGAATGCGACTGTCAACCAGGCGGAACTATCTATGGCTGTATAGATCAGGACAATACGGAGGCTGCATACAGGTGTGATGGACAGGAAACTGGTTGGAAAGTAAATACCGGCGATCCTGTTTAATATAACAGTGGTGATAATGACCAGGAGATCTGTCGCTGCCATGGAAACTACGTAGTGATTGATACATCTGGAGAGACCACAGCTTCCTCGGGAAAGAACCACAATGACTGCCAAGTTCGCTGAAATAAAAGTAAAAAGAGATTGAACAGTAGACAGGATACTTTTGTGAGAAATCGTGTGAGCAGTTACGTTATTAGTGCACCACTAAAACCATATTTCTTTCTCTAATATTATACATATAAATTAAATGGCTCTGCCTGGGGAAATCTCCGTTATGCCGGAGGCAAAGTTTTCTCTGCAGATTTAAATACGGTTTGGATTAAAGGTGTTAGGTCGGCAGCATTGGGATTGCAAAATACTATCGGGAAATACAACACTGGCGAAAACATCAGAAACACATGAAAACCACCAAAGGAATGGACTGGAAAAATTAATTCAGCAAAGAAATGCAGAACGTAGAGAACAAATTAAAACTAGTTAATTTAAAACGTCGTAAAACAACAATAACATAAAAGTAACACTTTTGCGTGTGAAATCTGTTCAAAAATATAAATCTGCATATTTCGTTCAGTTGAAAAATGGCCACATCTAATGATTTATGGTGAATTGTCCACTGTTGGAAATATTTGCCGTCGAATTGATCAAAAGACATCTTAAAGGAGAGAAGAGGGAACAGACAGTATCTGACTTTGCAGTATTCATTCCCCTTTCTATCCAATCAATGGAACCGCCGTAGGCTACGATATCTGGCTGTTCACCTTCCCACAGCAAAATGCACTGCAGCCTCCTCTGTAGCATCCTTGATCCTGGACACCAGGAAGGCAACATATCATCCTGCAGTCACGTCTACGGCCAAACAAACATCTGTTCATTTCCCCAAATAATTGATCCCCTGTCACTCTTTCTCTTTTCTTCTTATAACTCCCGTCCTGTGCAGGCGAGTCGCTTGCCTTGACATGACGCCGGCGCTGACTGCACTCCTTTAATAAACCAAAGTGCTCACCAACCAAGAAAAATTATTTCTGCGCGGGACCCCAAAGGAGTCTTGTTCTAATGGTCTCATTCGCTTGGACTATCCAATGGTCACCCATTCACTTTCTGCCGCCAGGCCACTTAAGTTGCGTTGTGACCACCTATTTTAAACTACTATCCAAGTATCTCGCACCCTCGCAGATGAGCCAAATGATTCCAGTGGCCGCCTGCACTCTGAAATCTGGACTGCGGTCGCAATGCCTGATGGAAAGGCAGCGCTCAGCTCCCGGTTTTATGCCGCAATTCTGCGCTGACTCAGTAACATAATTGCATTTAGACCATAATTATGAAGTTAGTCTGCAACAGCAGGTTTGGCAATAATACAAAGAAACGACCTTTGCGTTGTGAGATGGTAGCGGTAAATCAATGCTGAATGTCATCCACAGATAGCACACAGTTAAAGGAAATACATTATAAGGTGAATAAACACCACTGTTGAATGTGAAAAAAACACGCTGTTAAAAGGAGGAATACTCACTATTCATTGTCCATGAAATGAAAAAAAAGCGTCCCTATCGAACTTAGAGTTAAGATGTCTGACGTGAAAATGCTACTGAAGAATAAAGTGTATCATGGAGATTCTCTGCAGACAACAGGTGAAAAAGAATACAGCTGGACAAACAAGACACACAGTAATTATCATCTGCAATACTGTACCTGGAATCCCGATAGCTGCAAGGACAGGATAGTAAATGGCAAACAGCAGACCTTTCGTTGGTGCATGCATTTCGAACAGACGATCTGAGCGCCTTTTGCATTACACTGACAATGGTCACATTTATACATGATGTGGGGCTCCAGGGAAATAATTAGATCGTTGTTTTTTATTTGCTTTGATTACATTCATTGTTTAAAAAAACAGATCAGTGCAGGTGCTCCACGCTTGCTTGTTACGATTTTTATGGAATTATTATTTTTCATGCTTCCTACACTGTTCTAATACCCGTTTTCCAGAGAAAAGAGATCGAGCCCAGTTACATTTCTTTATCAGAAGATGACAGCCTCGGTTTTGGATTTAGTTCATTCCTGACCACACTGCAAAATCCCAATCGACTTGGTTTGTTGGCTTGAGCCTGAATGTATATATCTGGCTGCTGGAGGCTTCATCACGGGGGCGGGGGGAGGGGTGGGGGGAGGGCGGGGTGGGACACAGCAGGAAGGCCACTTCCCCGGGAACTGCTCATGGCCCTTGATGCCATCAACCGAAATCAAGAGTCGTTCCGTCAGTTCTCAGTTTAAAGTCAAGAGGTCTTTTTGTTAGCAAGAAAAATACGTCGAAGCAATTAAAAATCTTAAACCATTTTAATATTTTGATGACATTCAAAAACTTTCGTACCCATTCTTATAATTATAAACATCAAATAATGTTGAAGGCGACAAACTCTAAGTCATGAAATGCACCAGGCGATATTCATTCGCTTACAGAATAAGGGCTTCGCTGGCTATGTCAGCATTTTTTACCCAGCCTGCGTAGCCTTTGAAAAGTGATAGCGTCCTGTATTCGTGATGCGCTGCAGTTCATCTCCTGCAGAAACACCCGAGCTCTCCCCTTCACTTTCAATACTCAGAAATAACATTTTTGTTTCACTCCATGCGGCAGTTGTACCCATCATTGTTTCTGATTGTAACTTCCTTTGCAAGGACATGTTGCCTTGTAAGAGGACAAAACTTCCTTTTCTACACTTTCACTTAATGTTTATGATCCAGACTCGCATTCCAGGAGAAACCATGATTTGCTTGAATTTCAAACTGGAATGCAGACACACTTCAAGTCGCTATCATTCCCTCAAGTCCACCTTCGGCATTCTGTGCTCCAATTTATCTTATGTCCGGTAAAAGTTTGTCCATATTTCCTTTGCCCCGACCAAAGCCTCTTGTAATAATGTGCCCCACCTTCTCCAAATGGACAATTCGGTAGCTTTCTATCTTGCTTTACTTCGGTATAAGGGTCTTTTAGATCTGAAACTTTTATTCTGTTTTCTCTCCAAAGATGCTGCCAAACCAGCTGCATTTAGCGAGCATATTTCAGAAGACATTAGATATCGCTCTTGGGGCCAAAGAGTTTGGCGGGGAAGGGAGGAATCAGGATTTTGAATTTGATGATCAGCCAGCATCAGAATAAATGGCAGAACGGACTCGAAGGGCCGAATGGCCGACTCCTGCTTCCAGTGTATTTATTTCTGTGTTTCTATTTACTGTTCGTATTTGTACTAGTCTGTACTTTCAGTGAAAACAAATAAAGAAAAGGACAGACAACCTCTTGTGTATAATGTATAGGCTCAACCATGAACTTCTTCCCCTCTGGTAAGGTTGTGGTATATTTCAAAACTCTGGATCATTTCAATGACGTATGTATCTTACACTCATAAATTTTTCATCCGAAAGCCCAATAAACCTCAAGCTTTATAAGTGCTCCGAGGTTTAATACCTCTATTTCATTCCGAGAAAGATCGAATTGGTGTTTTATGAATATCATATTGGTGAATTATAAGAAAGAAATTGACTATGGGCACATAAACCATCAATTTTCGAAGGTTTGTGTCTTCTCAGAACATCAGGAGAGCAGATACACTGCTTGTGAAAATGTTACTGATTATCTGGCATGTGGACTCTTATTGTTCGAGTCTGAGCCATGGAAAATGCAACAACGACATGGTACCAGTCCTGCTTTGCTTTATTGGAAGGGCACAATAACTGGAATATATTTGTATGTTCAGATCAGTCAGGAATGCATGGTGTTTCACAGAAGCTTTACTTGGTCGTTTGCCAAAGTATTAACACAACTGGGATTGTTAAATCCAATCCTGAATCCACATCTAGTATTCTCAGGCCATTTTAAGCAGCCGAAGAGACATGAATAAACGGGCCAACCTCGCGTTGGCAGCCTTTGATTACTGGGGCACTGCAAAGATCGGTACTTGGGCACTAGCTATTTACAACATATCAATGAATTGAATGTGGGGAACAAATGTATAAGTTTCAAGTTCACGGATGTTACAATGTCAGCTGGGAATACACGTTGTGAGGAAGATGTATAGTGGCTACAGGAGGATTTGCACAGACTCAGTGAATAGGCAAAACATGAAGATTGAATCAAATGTGGAAAAAATAAAACGTGCGTTATTCAAATTTGGTAGAAGGAACAGGTGTGCAAAATATTTCCTAAATGGTCGGCAGTCAGAATAGAATAGAATCGCTACAGTACAGAAAGAGGCCATTCGAGTCTGCACCGACCACAATCCCACCCAGGCCCTACCCCCATATATTTATCCACTAATCCCTCTAACCTACACACCTCAGGACACTAAGGGGCAATTTTGGCATGGCCAATCAACCTAACTCGCACATCTTTGGACTGTGGGAGGAAACCCACACAGACACGAGGAGAATGTGCAAACTCCACACAGACAGTGACCCAAGCCGGGAATCGAACCCAGGTCCCTGGAGCTGTGAAGCAGCAGTGCTAACTGCTGTGCTACCGTTAGAAGGTATTCTGTGCAAGGGGACTGGAGTATCCTTGTCTGTAAGTCCCTCAAGGCTAACATGCAGGTGCAGAAAGCTGTGATGAAGACTTATTGAATTTTAACCATTTTTGGAAGAGGATTTGAATGCAGGATCAGCGAGAACGTGTTTCGATTGTATAGGCAATTGTTTAGACCTCACTTTGTCCATTCTGGCCCACTTACCTCGGGAAGCATATTGAAGCCAAAGAGGGAATGCAACAAGCGTTCACTGCGCTTGTTACATGCAGACTGTTCTGCCTTATAAAGAGAAATTGGGCAATCTTGTCGTGGATTCACTCGAGTTTCGAAGAAGCCATCTTGTTGAAACCTATAAAGTGATTAAAGCAATAGACAGAGCATATGCTGATAAGGTGTTTTCCTTTGTTCTAGAGTCCAGAACCAGATCAAAATTAGGATGATGCCACTTAGGACAGAGATGAGGAGAATATACTTTGCAGAAAGGGTTGTGAATCTTTGGAATTCTCCAGATCGGTGTGTTGTGGAAGCTCAGTTGTTTTGTACGTTTTAAACATATTGACAGCGTTTCGTTAACGGTGACATAAATGGGGTGTAAAAGTAATTGAGATGTCACTTCGGCCGTGATCGTATTAAACAGTGGAACAGGCCCGAAGATCTGAGTTGCTTATTGCTCTTCCTATGATTCCAACAAGAAAACGTAGAACAATAATAATAACAATAATGTTATTATCGTTGTTTTATTTATTATTGGAAACTAAAACAGTACAAATGATGGAATTTAATTTCGTCGAACCATAGTAGACCACATGGATACACCACCCGAATGCAGTTCCTTCCATCGTATCATTGAACATCAAGGTACACTGAAGAGCTTTGAGGAAAGATGGACGAGGTGGATACCAGTGAAGCGGTGGAATAAATATCCGGAAATAATTTGAAGGCTGTTTCTTTTTGTTTGAGAGAGCAAGCTGAGGAGTTTCCAACGGGACTTTTGTAAAATGCGAAAGGTTTTGATAGTATGGAGAGAGAGTGGATACTCATGATGTAGGGAATAGAACAAGAGAAGGTCACTGCAAGAGAGTGAATAAAACGTGTCATTGCAAATTTTGCAATGGTTTACTTAGATATGCAATGACAAAATGCGGATCTCAATATCACAGGGGGTGTACAATGGATTTTTGTTGATTCATTGCAGGGATGTGGAGGTCGCTGACGATGCCAGCTTTTGTTGCCCATCTATCATTGCCCCTGAGAACATCCCGCTAAGCTGCATTGTTGAACTGCCACGGTCCATTTGGTGTAGGTACGCCCAAAGGGCTGCTGAGGAGGAAATTTACGATTTTGACACAGCGACAGTGAGGAATGGCGACATCTTTCCAAGTCAGGATGCTAAGTATCTTCTGACGAATAGGAGGAAGGCTGATCTTCCACATGCTGTTGTTCGCATGCATCTGCTGTTGTTGTCCTTCTAGATGAAAACTGTCGTGTATTCTGAACTTGAAGCCAAATGAGGTATGCACGGCTGCCACCGTTCATTGACGTTGAAGGGAATTATTGCTTTTGGATGGGGTAGCAAACACCTGGGCTGTTTTTACTGATTGGTTCAAGCTTCTGAGTATTGCAGGAATTTCATTGTTCCTGACAAGTGGAAAGTAATACATCAAATTCCGGAATTCTGCTTTGTCGATTGCCGACAGATTCTTCAGATCCGGAGGTGAGTTACTTTCCACAGGTTTGTAAATATCCGAACAGGTCTTGCGGGCGCAGTATTTACGTGCCTGGTTCCGTTCTATTTTCTCCGAGCAATGGAAAGCGCCAGAATCCTTGCAGTGAATCAGCAATGATAATGTCATTGAATGTCAAGGGGTGATTGTTAAGTTATCCTTTGTTCGAGATCGGCACGGTAGCACAGTGGTTAGCACTGCTGCTTCACAGCTCCAGGGTCCCGGGTTCGATTCCCGGCTCGGGTCACTGTCTGTGTGGAGTTTGCACATTCTCCTCGTGTCTGCGTGGGTTTCCTCCGGGTGCTCCGGTTTCCTCCCACAGTCCAAAGATGTGCGGGTTAGGTTGATTGGCCAGGTTAAAAATTGTCCCTTAGTGTCCTGAGATGTGGAGGTTAGAGGGATTAGTGGGTAAAATGTGTGGGGGTAGGGCCTGGGTGGGATTGTGGTCGGTGCAGACTCGATGGGCCGAATGGCCTCCTTCTGCACTGTAGGGTTTCTATGATTTCTATGATGGGCATTGTCTGGCACTTGAGTTCCTCGCATGTCTCTGTTTTTATTTTCAGCAACACTCAAGATCTGTACTATCAAACAAATACTTTGGTTTCAGGAATTTGGCACGCAACGTGCAAGGAAAAGCTTCTTATTCTTTTAAACATAGATGTGTCATGGATTCACGGCTAGAGTTGTGAAGTCCGAATGACAAACCTGCAGGGCGACATTTCTACTGGAATGAGCATAATTAAGGACCAATTCAGAAACGAGAAATATTTACACAATACAGACTTCGATATAAAACCATGTGGCTAGTTGGGGGAATCCATAGATTAAATGCAGTCAGCAAATCCAAGGGAGCCGAAATCTACATGATTTAACATTTGCAAACAATGAATGATCTATTGCCACGAATCCCAGTTGTTGGAACGCGGCTTCAATTTGACAGTCAGCATGCTTCAAGCACTGAAGTGAACTCAAATTTCCCCCATCTTGATATACACCTCAATTGGCAATACCATCTCATTAAGACAGGGCGAATGTCCAACTGTGCAGCATTGAACAGTACTGACTTGAACTGGAGCTGCAATTACAGCGCTAAGGCTTAAGTGAGGAGAACATTTGTTGACAAAGTGTGCAACCCTTTCCCAAACGTTTGAACAAAGTTTACGTTTTGGCACCATGAACGGCACAGGCCTTCAGGGCCGTCGGGCCTGTTCCCGTGCTGTCTTTGCTTTTTCTTCTTTGTTCTTGAAATACGTTGAATCTAAAATGAACTCTTGATGAAATACAGGTCAGAGAGAAAAATGGAGAATCGATGCTGGACAGCAGAGTTGAGAGAAAGACAATGTATCAAACAAGCCGTTCCTCGTGTTCCTGCTAATAATGATGGTTATGAAATCCGCAAAGATTGAATGTTGGTGCCTTCAAAAAACAATAATTTTGGCAATGTTTCCTACAGTGTGGCAATATATCAAGAGACATCACAGCATGGATCTTCCAACTAATATTCTGAACAACTGAAGTTACTTCCTGTCAAAATGCGGAATGGAACGAAAATATGTAAGAGTTCTACCCTCAATGAGATATTCTGGAGTTTCAGATGGTTTGTGTCCTTGCCTTCCTTATTTTTACAATCGTTTGTGGGTAAAACTCTTCGAAATGTTTGTCTCATAGAATCCCTTCATGGCAGAAGGTGCCCTTTCAGCCCATCGAGTCTGCACTGTCAATGAATCTCATCCAGGCCCTATCCTGTAACCCCACATATTTACCCCAGAAACCCCTCTAACCTACGCATCCCATTACACTAAGGGACAACTTAACATGGCCAATCAACCTAAGCAGCACATGTTTGAACTGTGGGAGGGAACCAGAGTACCCGGAGGAAATCCACACAGAAACGCATAGAATGCACGAACTCCACACGGACAGTGACCCAAGCAAGGATTCGAACCCAGGTCTCTGGAGCTGAGAGGCACCAGTGCTCACAACTCTGCTACCATGCCGCCCTCCCATTTCGCATTCTGACATGAGTACTCTCTGTTTTGTACTCCTCCCAAACGTTAAGATTTGGCATGGCAATGCGTTCAGGACCTGAAACTTACTCTCTTCATGTTCCTTCATTGAATGAATATTGCATTTATTTTGCCTAATGCAGTTATCTGATTTCCAGTCACACAACTCCATAACATTTTTCAATGCCTTGCATCAATGATACAAACTGAATGAAAGGAATTATTTAATATTCCTGCTACTTATCTGTCTGCCTGTGTAACACCCGAATCATAAAGCGACTCTATGCTTCTCAAGGTTGTGCATAAATCCGCGTTCTTATTAAGTTACATGGATATTTATTAGTTCAAGTGTTTTCTTAGATTGATCGTTGAAACTACATGGACTCAGAGGAATAGCTGTCAGGAAAAAAGCAAGTTCGCACATCGGGCGAGGTAAGCGAGTCTAAAACAAACAACTCAATTATTCCAATCAAAGCTGTATTTGTCTGAAGTGTTGTGTTAAGTGATGTAACATGTTCGGTTGAGGGTTGTTACTTGCATGAAATGCTGCAGTAGTTTATTTTATTTGTTTGAGCGCTTGCAATATTTTGAGGTGTTGTGTGTTAGATGTGCTGTAGTATTTTGAGATACTGTGTTGGTTTCATGCAGTCAATTTGTCTACGATTATGAATAATGGAACATATGATGATCGATATGTATTTACCCTTTCTGCAGGCATTGGAGAGGTGAACACAACGCATGGCCTACGGGAGTAATTTCCAAATCCATCTCTGTGCTGCAACAAATTACTCTTTAAGGTGATAAAGGATAGGCGTAACAGAGAGTTTATCATTACAATTTCCCCGGATATTTCTTTGTCAAGTTTTTAGGTGAGGGAATGGCTAGAACTGTATTCACAATACTGCGGTCAAGAGCAATTATATATTGCGTGGGGCTATGTGCATCAAATATTAGTGTCGGCGTATTATAAAGTTGATGCATTATTCCCAAATAGCTTACATTAACACAACAATGAACTACTGTGAAAATCCCGCAGTCACCACACGTCGGTGCCTGTTCAGGTACACTGAGGGAGAATCTAGCATGGTCAATTCACCTCACCAGCACATCGGTGGACTGTGGGAGAAAACGGGAGCACTGGGAGAAAACCCTCGCAAACACAGGGAGAAGATCAGTCTTCGCACAGACAGTGACCCAAGCCGGGAATTGAACACGTGTCCTGGCGTTGTGTGGGCAGCAATGCTAACCACTGTGCCCTTTCTTTCACTTCTTTCAGGAAAAGCAGTGGAGAACAAATCGCCAATTTTTCAAATAGAGAAAGGGAAGTTTTTCTCCCTCAGACACGAATTTGAACCAGTTATTCAGTGTGTTAAGACCACTGATTTCTAACGAGACAGCGTCACCATCAGTGATAGGAACGCAAGAGTAGGCACTTCAGCCCTTCGAGCCCGCTACGCCATTCTATATGACCATGGCTGATCCCCATCTTATAGTAAATCCACTTCCCTGCCTTTTCCCCATAGCCCTTTATCCAGCTTTTGATCAAATATTTATCTATCTGATTTTTTGAATCCTTTGATTGATTTTACATCCACTGCACTCTGGGGCAGTGAGTTCCACAGAGTCACAACCCGCCGTGAGAAGTAACTGCTCCTGATCTCTGTCTTGAACTTCCCTCCTTTTACTATACAACTGTGACCTCTTATCCTAGACTGTTCTTGGAGTGGAAACATTTGGTTGACATTTACTTTGTCAATCCTGTCGAGTATTTTATATACCTCAATCAAATCCCCCCTCATTTTTCTGTACTCCAGCGAGTACAAGCTCAAGCTACTCAACCGATCCTCATACGGCAGCCCCTTCAAATGTGGAAAGGATGCTCTGCCCACCACACAATTGAACAAAGTGGCATATTAATTTCAAAGCCGCTGTTATATCACGTTCATACATCCCATAGATCGGCTGATCGAATCAGTGGGCATGTTCTTTCGACTGTCAGTAACAGGAAGAATTCAGATGATATTCAAACAATCCGTGCTTCTAAAACAAAAATCAAGCACACAATCTTAGAGCTGATTCGGCAATTGGAGAGAACTTTCTGAACAACCCTGAGTGATTGAACAGGAATGCTAATGTTCAATTTAAGATCAGGAGTAATAATCGCCACTTGGCTTATTTGTGCTTGAGAAAGTTTGAAATTGCAACTGGAGAAATAAGTAATTCAGTTCAAGAAATCTGGAAGCTTAAATTAAACTCAGTGTAGAAAAATGCCCCTGTCTGCATCAATGGTGATGAAGTAGAAATGGTCGAGAGCTTCAAACTTTTCTGTGTCCAGATCACCAACAACCTTTCCTGGTCCTCCCATGCCGACGCTATAGTTAAGAAAGTCCACTCACACCTTTACTTTCTCAGAAAACTAGGGTAATTTGGCATATCAGCTACGACTCTCAACAACTTTTACAGATGCACCATAGGAAGGATTCTTTCAAGTTGTATCACAGCTTGCCATTGCTCCTGCTCTGCCCGAGACCGCAAGAAACTACTAAAGGTCGTGAATGTGCCCAATCCGTCACGCAAACTAACCTCCCATCCATTGACTCTGTCTACAATTTCCGCTGCCTTGGCAAAGCAGCCAGCATAATTAAGGACCCGACGCACCCCGGACATTCTCTCTTCCACCTTCTTCCGTCGGGAAAAAGAAACAAAAGTCTGAGATCATGTACCAATGAGTCAAGAAGAGCTTCTCCCCTGCTACAATCAGACTTTTGAACGGACCTACCTTGCATTATGTTGATGTTTCGCTGCACCCTAGTTATGACTGTAACTCTGCATTCTGCACTCTCTCGTTTCCTTCTCAATGAAAGGTTAGCTTTATCTGTATAGCGTGCAAGAAATAGTACTTTTCACTGTATACTAATACATGTGAGAATAATCAATCAAATCAAATTAACTATGAAACTATGATTAGTGTACAATAATCTCTTTCACTGGTATCCTTTAGGGAAGGAAATCTGTCATCCTTATGTGATCTGACCTCATAGAATCCCTCAGTGCTGAAGGAGGCCATCCACTTCATCGAGTCTGCACCGACCACAATCACACCCAGGCCTTATCCCCATAAGCCAATGCATTTACCCTAGTTCGTCCCCCTGACACTAAAGGGGAAATTTAGCATGACCAATCCACCTCATCTGCACATCTTTGGACTGCGGGAGGAAAGCAGAACACCTGGAGGAATCCGTTGCAGACACGGGCAGAATGTGCAAACTCCACACAGGCCGTGACCCAAGTTGGGAATCGAGCCTGGGTCCCTGGCGCTGTGAATGCTAACCACAGTGCCAGCGTGGCCTAGTTGCGACTCCAGCACCACAGCATTGTGACTGACTTCCTCCTGCCTCCTGGAATGCCTGAGAAAGAGTGTCGTTTTCAAGGGCAGTTAGGGATGGGCAACAAATGCTGCCCTTGACAGTGTCGCCCACGACCCATGAATTAATAAATAAGTAATAAGTTACAACAATATAAAAGCAAAATAGTGTGGATGCTGGAATTCGAAACAAAAACAATACAAATAAGTTACGTCTGCTTCATGTTCGCTCCCACATGAAGTTTAAAATAAAATACTTTGCTCTGATCAAATTTGCAATGAGTGCAACTATTCATAAACGATAATAACATGCTAAACGTTAAAAACATAACTAATAGAGCATTTGCCATTAAGGAGAGCGGCATCTGTGTGTTCCCGAGCCTCATGTACTTAGAACATGGGGGAGGGAAAAATATTGACGAAGCACTCACTTTCGTTCACATTGTAGAAGCCCTGCTATAACACAGAGCCGAATTTGGTTCTGAAAATTCCTTCATCAGATTCGCTGTCCCTGCCGTATCAGCACACATGTCATGAACCGTTCTTCCAACAAGCTATCAAAGTTACTGGCGCCTATAGATCTGCAGCCAAAAACAATTTGCTCCATCAGGAGAAAAACAGGTTAACATGCTGCCTTGTGGTGACAGTGTCCGAAACTAGAAATGCATCGCACCAGCAAGCACGTTGCTTGACTCACCAGCACCCACTGAAACAGCAAAGCAAACTATGATTTCTATCACTCAGTCAGAGTTTCTGAACATGTCCAGTTAAACAAAAATGGCCGATATAATTGCAAATCATTCTGAATCTCCACTGAAATATCATTCTAACGCAAATAGAAATTCGCAGAAAGCTCAATGCGATAGATTACACAATATTCGCATTACGGTAGATCAAAAAAAAGATGTACCTTCCAATTATCCCATCTCCATAGGGAAACAAAGACAGTAGAAGCAGGAATAGTCCATTCGACCTTTCGAGCCTCCTCCACCATTCATCTTGATCATGGCTGATCATCGAATTCAATATGTTCAAAATGTTCGGCACAACTTGTGGGGCCGAAGGGACTGTTTTGTGCTGTAGTTTTTCTATGTTTTTTCTATGTTTCTATTATCCTGATCCCCCCTTCGCCCCAAATCTTTTGACCCCTTTACCCCCTAAGAGCTATGTCTAATTTCCTCTTGAAATCATACCACGTTTTGGCCTCAAAAACATTCTGTGGTAATGAATTTCACATATTCACCAACCTCGGTGAAAAACTTTCTCCTCAACTCAGTTCTAAAAGGTATACCCCTTATCCTCAAACTATGATCCCTCGTTCTGGACTCCCTCACCATTAGAAGCATTCTTTCTGAATCTGCCCTGTCTAACTCTGTTAGAATTTTCATAAGTTTCTATGAGATCCCCTTTCACTCTTCTAAACTCTCGTGAATAAAAGGGGACGGTGCAGGGGGAGGCAACTCAAATTGGCCAGTACGGTGATCGAATCCACCACCCAGTCATTAATAATGTCACATTCTAATCATTTGAGCTAACTGACCAGATGTTGACCATCTTGTTCTGAATCTCTAGAAGTTCTCTGTCTAGAAATGGTCTTACACTAAAGAAAGTCTATTTATTAGACGAAAGCAGGCTTACATTAACACTGTAGGAAAGTACCCTGGTCGAAGCACTCTGGCATCTGTTCGGGCACACAGAAAAATAATTTAGTATCGTCAATCCAACTAACCGGCATGTCTTTGGACTGTAGGATGAAACCAGAGCAACTGTAGGAAACGCACGCAGAGAAGGAGAGAATGTGTAGACTGCACACAGACAGTGACCCAAGCTGGGAATCGAGCCCAGGTCCCTGGTTGTAAGGCAGAGGTGCTAACAACTGTGCCACCATGCCGCCCTGGCTAGCTTGCTTGTTGTGGGCATCAATTAAAAGATAAACTCATGTAAGAATCTGCTACATAGTGCGATTATGAAAACTTAATTCTGTCAAGAATGACACAATTTTCTACAAAGGAAAAACGCAAGATGATTGGAGAGAGCAGAATGACGAAATCATTACACAATCAAATGTTAAATGCTGTTCATCACTCACTTTTTTCACTCTTTCACATCGATAACTGCAGATTAAAACAGGTATGAGAGAAGTGGGTTCCAGTTCGTGGTACACTGGCAGCACTGAGATCAATACCGTTGGGATGGTGTCCATCTGAATCATGCGAAGACCGGTGTTCTTGTGAGCCAGAGAACTAGGGAAGCAACGGATATTCTATGTTATGCAGTGGGGGAATGAGATCTAATTTCGGAAAATGCGATAAATCTCAGAATAGACACCAGGGGAAAAAACAGCAGCATCATTATTGTCAAATGAAAAATAGATATCGACATAAAGCGATAAATTTCAAAAATCCAACAGCAAATCAACAAATGAGAGTAGAAGTTATAAAATAATAAAAGGATAAAACTAAAACGTCTGTATCTGAATGCATGTATCATTGAAAATAAGAGATGAAGTGAAAGAGCACACACACATACAAACACACACACACACACACACACACACGCACGCATACACACACACACACACACACACACACACACACACACATATATATATAATATATATAAATCAGTCTGAGTTGATAGCCATTATGGACTCATGGCTGCAGGAGGACTTGGTTTGGGACCTTAATATTAAATGCTACAGGATATGTAGCAAAGATTGGAAGTGACGAAAAAGTGGTGGGATGGTTCTGTTAATTACTTATTCTATGAGCACAATAGGGAAAGATGCCCTTAGTGCAGGAAAACAAAATGTCAAAATGGTTTGAGTAGAGATAAGTTATGGTAAAGGCAAAAAATCACTTGTGGGAGTTTCTTACAGGCCTCCGAATTTTAACCTCAAAGGAGGGTGAGCATTCCGGAAGACATGCTTGGAGGTTGTCCGAAAGGCATGGTGAAATTAGAACAGAGGACAAAGAATAAAGAAAATTACAGCACAGTAACAGGCCCTTCAGCACTCTCTGCCTGTGCCAATCATGATGTCCGAACCAAACTAAAATAAAACCTTCTGCTCTTACTTGGTCCGGATCCCTCTATTTCCTCCCTATGCATGTACCCATCCAGATGCCTCTTAAATGCTTCCACCAGATCCTCTGGCAGCACGTTCCAGGCATCCACCATTCTCTACGTGACAAACTTCCCCCGCACATCTCTCTTAAACTTCCCCCGTCTCACCTTGAACCTGTGCCCTCATTTTAATTGGAATTAAATTTCACCCTTGGAAAAAAAGCATCTGACTATCCCCCCTATCTATGCCTCTCATCATTTTGAAGACTCTATCACGTCTCTATCACGTCTCCCTTCAGACTCCGTCTTTCCAGTGAAAACAATCCTCGTTTATTCAACCTCTATTTCGAGTCAACAAACACCCTCGAGACCAGGCAACCTCCTGATGAACCTTCTTTGTACTCTCTCCAAAGCTTCCTTCTGGTAGTGTGGTGACCAGAACTGCACACAGTACTGCAAATGCGGCCTCAGCTTTCATATATCTGCAACGTGATTTCCCAACTCCTGGACTCAATGCCCGGTTGATGAAAGCAAATGTGCCATGTTCCTTCTTGATTACCTTGGCCATCTGTGTTGCCACTTTTAGGGAACTGTGGAACTTCACGCCCAGATCCTTCTGTATGTTAATGTTCTGAAGGGTTCTGCCATTCACAGCATAATTCACACCTAAATTTGATCCTCCAAAATGCATCACTTCGCATTTGCGAGATGGAGCTCCTATGTAGCAGCAGCAAATATATGGTGGATTTTCATATCCATTTTGATGAAGAGAGGAGTGGTTTGAGAATAACAAAAGAAGGGAAACATGAAGGCTGATCTTCATAAAGGCAAAATAGAAGCTGTTGGAAACATTTAAGAATCATAGCATCCATACAGTGCAGAAGGATAGCATTCGGCCCACCAAGCCTGCACCGACAGCAATCCCACCCTATCCCCGTAACCCCACACATTTACCCTGCTAATCTCCCGAAACTAGGGCCAATTTAGCTTAGCCAATCAACCTAACTCACACATGTTTGGACTGTGGGATGAAACCAGAGCACCCGGAGGAAACCCACGCAGACATGGGGAGAACGTGCAAACTCCACACAGACAGTGCCCAAGCCAGGATTCCAACCCGGGTCCCTCGCGCTGTGAGGCAATAGTGCTAACCAGTGTGCCTTCGTGCCACCCAAGGACACCGTTGAGAATGCACAGAATTCAGAGGTTGCAACCAGTAGTCAAAGAGCCTGAGGAACACGCCGTGCCTCAGTGGTGAACCAGAATTTTTGAATATTGCATCAGACTAAAATGGAGCATGTGCTTGGGCAAACAAAGCTGGGTGGAAGGTCAGAAAATGGCACAAAATATAAGTCCCACCAAATGGTGATTAGCGATTAACGAGGGGTGGGAAAAACACACAAGGAGTGAAAGTAGCCAGAAATTCGAAAAGGACATAACATTTTTAACAAATATTTTTAAGAAGGGCAAGTTTATGGGGTTATGCTGCAACTGTACAGGACCTTGGTGAGACCACATTTGGAATATTGTGTGCAGTTCTGGTCACCTCACTATAAGAAGGATGTGGAGACACTGGAAAGAGTGCAAAGGGGATTTACCAGGATGCTGCCTGGTTTGGAGGGTAAGTCTTACGAGGAAAGGTTGAGGGAACTTGGGCTTTTCTCTTTGGAGCGGAGGAGTTTGAGAGGAGACTTGATAGAGGTTTATAAGATGATGAGGGGGATAGATAGAGCGAACGTTCAAAGACTATTTCCTCGGGTGAATGGAGTGGTAACTAGGGGGCATAACTATAGGGTTCATGGTGGGAGATATAGGAAGGATGTCCGAGGTAGGTTTTTTACTCAGAGAGTGGTTGGGTGTGGAATGGACTGCCTGCAGTGATAGTGGAGTCAGAAACTTTAGGAACATTTAAGAAGCTATTGGATAGACACATGGAGTACTTCGGGATGATGGGGAGGAAATAGCTTGATCTGGGTTTCAGACAAAGCTCGGCACAACAACGTGGGCCGAAGGGCCTGTTCTGTGCTGTACTGTTCTACGTTCTATGTTCTAAGTGTTAGCAAAGTGACCGTTGTTCTTATGGAAAGCGAGTCTGCAAAATTGGTAAGAAGAAACATTGAGTCGGTCTATCAATTGAATAATAATTTTTATCAGTCTTCACAACAGAGGAGACAAGTAACAACCTGGAAGCAAGTATAAACCAGGAAATGGAAGGGAGGGAGGAACTCAGAAAAATTACAGTCAGCAGAGAGGTGGCACTGAGGTAATTGTTGGAGTGGTCGGCTGACAAGAGCCGAATTCTGATTGGTTTCATTCTCGGGTATTAAAAGGAATGTCTCGCCAGATCCTTGTTGCATTGCTTTGAATTTAGCAAATCTGCGAGATTCTGGGAACGACAAAACATATTGGAAGATTGTAATATGGAATCGGATAAAATCGGTACAGGAGAAAGCCATTCGGCACTTCGACCCTCTCTACAATTTATTATGATTAAGCTGACCAAACAATTTCATATCATGGACCCCGCCTTCCTCCCATCTCATTTGATCCTTTCGCTTCCAGTGCTATGTCCAACTGCTTCTTGAAATCATTCCATCTTTTAGGCTCAACTGCTTTCTGTGGTAACGTATTCCATAGGCTGACGACTCTCTGGGTGAAGAAATTTCCCCTCATGTCAGTACTAAACAGCCTACCCAATATCCTCAGACTGTGTCCCCTTGTTTTGGATACCCCACCATCGGGATCATCCTCTTTGCATTTACCCTGTCTAGTCCTGTTAGAATTCTATTGGTTTTTATGAGATCTTCCCTCATTCTTATGAACTGTTGTGAATACAATCATAGCGACTCAGTCTCTCTTCAGACGTCAGTCTCACCATCCCAGGAGTCAGTCTGGTAAACCTCTGCAGTCCCTCTGGAGCAAGAACATCCTTCCTCAGATAAGCTGACCAAAACTGCACACAATTTTCCTGGTGTGGCCTCACCAAGGACATGAAAATTGCCCGAAGACATCTCTGCCACTTTAATCGAATCCTCTTGCTATGAAGGCCAACATGACATTTGCCTTTTTACTGCCTGAAATGCTTACCTTCAGTCGCACGATTTCGGGGACGTTGCACATTAGAGTCATAGAGTCATAGATGTTTACTGCATGGAAACAGGCCCTTCGGCCCAACTTGTCCATGCCGCCCTTTTTTCAAACCCCTAAACTAATCCCAATTGCCCGCATTTGGCCCATATCCCTCGATACCCATCTTACCCATGCAACTAATCTAAAAGACAAAATTGTACCCATTTCTACTACTACCTCTGGCAGCTTGTTCCAGACACTCACCACCCTGTTTGTGAAATAATTACCCCTCTGGACACTTTTCTATCTCTCCCCTCTCACCTTCTACCTATGCCCTCTAGTTTTCGACTCCCATACCTTTGGGAAAAGATACAGACTATCTCGCTGATCTGTGCCCCTCATTATTTTATAGACCTCTATAAGATCACACCTCAGCTTCCTATGCACCAGGGAAAAAAGTCCCAGTCTATCCAGCCTCTCCTTATAATTCAAACCATCAAGTCCCGATAGCATCCTAGAAATTGTGATTACCTAATGTACCACAATGTGTGGCACATTGTGATTCCATTATTCATAAACAGGAGGCAGGCAAAAATCAGGAAACGACAGCGCAATTTGCCACAGGGAAAAATGTTAGACGCCATTATTAACTAAGTTGTAGCAAGGCAATTGGATGAGTTCAAGATATTTGCACGGATTCAACATGGTTTATTTCAAAAAGAGATTTTTAAAATAACTGGATGAAGTAACAATGTGCTGTGCATGAAAGGTAACCAGTAGATATAATGTAATTACATTTCAGAAAGACATCCAATAAAGTACAACATTGTAGAAAATAAATGCTGATGATAAGTGGGCAAAATATTGACATGGATACAAGTTTAGTGCGATAATGTGAAGTGGAGAGTAAGCATGAAGACTCTTCTATCTGAATGGCATGATGCAACGTGAGGTGGAACACAGGGATCAGTGCTGGAACCTCAACTGTTTACAATTGATATAAGTGACTCATATGAAACGTTTGAAGGGATCATCAAA
Source organism: Mustelus asterias (assembly GCF_964213995.1). Lineage (NCBI taxonomy): Eukaryota > Metazoa > Chordata > Chondrichthyes > Carcharhiniformes > Triakidae > Mustelus > Mustelus asterias. Next base: position 3,310,825 of record NC_135830.1, read on the forward strand.
TTTGATGATGGCACAATGATGATTCAGGAAGTTATTTGATTTGATTTGGTGCGATTTATTATTGTCTCAAGTATTGGTATGCAATGAACAGTGCTGTTCCTTGCGCACTACACAGAGAAAACATACCGTTCATTGAGAATCAAATGGAAGACTGCAGAATGTGGTGTTACAGTCAGAGCTAGGATGTAGAGAAAGATCAACTTACTGCGAAGTAGGTCCATTCAAAAGTCTGATTGCAGCAGGGAAGAAGCTGTTCTTGAATCGTTTGGTATGGGACCTCAGACATTTGTATCTTTTTCCTGACGGAAGAAGGTGGAAGAGATGTCCGGTATGTGTGGGGTCCTTAATTATGCTGGCTGCTTTTCCGAGGCAGCGGGAAGAGTAGACAGTCTCAATGTTTGGCAGGTTGGTTTGGGTGATCGACCGCTCTTCGTTCATGACATTTTGTAGTTGGATAGTGCAGGAGACATTCTAAGCTTTGATACACCCAGAAAGAACGGTTTCCATGGTGCATCTGTAAAACTTGATAAGAGTCGTAGCGGACATGCTAAATTTGCCTCGTCTTCTGAGAAAGGGGAGGTGTTGTTGGGCTTTCTTAACTACAGGGCCGGCATTGTGAAGAGACCCGAGGAAGCTACTCAAATATAGCTTAATTAAATGGGACGATTTCTAACAAATGGTGTACAATGTGCAGAAAAAGTAAAATTGGCAATTCTGGCAGGAAAAGAAAAAAAGAAGCGTATTACCTGAATGGCGACAGAGCGCAGAGCTCTCAGATTCAGAGGAAACTGTGTGCCGAGTGGGTCGATCACAAAAGGCTAGTGTGGATCTCCAGGAATTCATTTGGAAAGCTAATAGAGTATTATTATTTATTGGGAGGGGAATTGAAGACAAAGGTTATGATGCACAAGTCATAGGATTCATAAGAACTAAGAGCAGAACTAGACAATTTAGTACCTCACGCCTTCACCGCCATTTAGTACCATCATGGCCAATATCATCCTGGTCTCAACTCCAGTTACCTGCACGTTCACTATAGCCCTTCAAACGCTTATTAATTAAAAATCTGATAAATATACTCAAAGTTCCAAAGTCCAGCACGCTCTGGGGCGGCACGGGGGCACAGTGGTTAGCACCATTGTCTCAGAGCGCCAGAGACCCGGCTTTAATTCCAACGGCGGAGTTTGCACGTTCTCCCCGTGACTGCGTGGGTTCCCTCCGGGTGATCCCCCTCTCCAAACATATGCGATTTAGGTTCATTGGCCATGCTAAATTCTCTTAGTGTTAGATGGATTTACCAGGGTGAATATATAGGGATGAGTTCTGGGTGGGGTGTGGTAGGTGCAAACACAATGGGCAAAATGGCGCCATCTGCACTGTATGATTCTTTAAGGAGTTGAATAGACTCACGACCCTTTTTAGAGAAGCAGTTTCTCCTCATCTCTGCTATCTCTTTTACTAAAGCTCGGACCTCTTGTTCTAGATTGTCCTACAAGAGGAAGCATCCTCTCCACGTCCACCATGTCAATCCCCCAATGATCGTGTACATCGCAATTAGTTCGCCCTTCATTCTTTTAAACTCCATGGAGTTTGGGCCGAAATTGCCAAATCGCTCCTCGTAAGACAAAAGCCGCATCTCTGGAATCAATGTAATGAAAATTCCCTGAATCTCCTCCAGTGCAACTGCATCCCCCCTCAAGTAAGGGAACCAAAATTGTACACAATATTCTGAATACGGTCTCACTATTAAGTTGCACAGTAGCGGCAACATTTCACTACATTTATATTCTATTCCTTTCATTTGCCTTTCTTATTACGGACTGAATATACATAGCAGTTTTCTGCGATTCATGCACGAGGACACCCAGTTACCTCTGCACTGAAGCATCAGAATGTTCACTCAATTTAGATTACAATTTGACTTTGTATTCTTCCTATCAAAATGGATAACCACACACTTATCCATGTTAAACTCCATCTGTCATTTTTCCGCTATTCATTTAACCTATGCATATCCATTTGTAAATTTCTTACTTCCTTATCACAATTCAGTATCCCACCTATTCTCCTGTCATCTGCAAATTTTACTGCAGTACCTACTATCCCTGCATTTAAGTCATTAATGTCGAAGGAAATAGTTGGGGCCGAGGACCAAGCTCTGTGTCACACCAATAGTTACATCTTGCCCAATAGAAAACGATCCACTTTACCGATTCCCTGCTTTGTATTGGTCAGCCAATCCTTTGTCCAAGGATGTAGCACTCGTACACCCAACTGGATGCAATTAAAATTTATTAAATGATTCAATTGGTAAAAAATTCAAAGCCAGTGACTACATCCGTGGAAGGCGAGCCCAGGAGTAAAATAGAAAAAAAAACAATAATGCGTGGCATATAATGTACAATACCTTGTAACATTCATCGTTTCAATAACCTCATAATTTGATTCACTGGATATGTCACACCATTCCTTAATTCCTCTCTGAATTTCTGCTGGGTCCCCACGTAAATAAACGGGTTGATGCAGGAACTCAAAAGCTGAAACATGAATCCGCTTTCGTCCAGAATATAATTTGATTGATTGAAATTGAATCCCGAGAAATAACTAACTCTCGCTATTCGCACATAAAGGAAAGTTATGAACAGTATGGAATATAAGAGGATGAAGCTGCCAGATATGGCGAAGAGCAAAACGATGGACTTCATCTCTGCATCACTCTGATTCTCTCCATTGCCCTGAGCCCGTAATCTCCTGCGGGCTCGATTGGCCGGGAGAATGTGCCTGACAGTCAGTGCATTGAGCAGTCAAATCAGAATGAATGGGAGACAAGGGGTTAAAATGTGGTGAATCCAGTCATATGCCGCCCAGAATGGTGAAGTATAAAATGCAGGTTTCATGCTACACATCCAGGGTATATTATTAATTATGTACGTAGGTTCATAAATTAAATAAAGGACACTATTTTTTAGACAACAAAGCGGACACACACATCTTATCACCAGTGTCGCCGTCTTCCCAGTACAAATGTTTTATTTTCAGTTTCCGGCAACACATAGCCACAAATCGATCAAAGGGGAAAGCGACGGTGAACCAGACAGTACAGTCTATGATTCCATAATTGAAGACAGAACGGAGCCTGCATACCGGTGTGATGGACAGGAATCTAACTGGGAAATAAATGCCAGCAATTCGACTCAATATCACGGCTGAGATCATGAGTAGAAGGTCTGTCACAGCCATAGACACTAGGTAGTAAGTGATACATCTGGACAGGCCGCATCTTCCTCGGGACAGAATCACTACCACTGCCAAGTTTGCTGGAACAGAGAAAGAGAGAGAATGAGGAAAATAAGGAGCATGAATACTTGCATGTGCATATAAAATCATAGAATCATACAGTGTAGAAGAGTCTGCACCGAGACGTGAGAAACACTTGAACTCCCCCCTCGTCCCAATTACCAGCATTTGGCTCAAAGCCTTGAATGTAATGACGTGCCAAGTGCTCATCCCGATACTTTGGTAAGGATGTGAGGCAACCCGCCTACACCACCTTCCCAGGGAGTGCATTCCAGACGGTCACCAAGCTGGGTAAAACGGTCTTTTCTTCACATCCCCCCTGAAACTCCTGTCCCTTACATTGAACTTGTGTCCAGTCATAACTAACCCTTAATCTAGAGGGAAACAGCTACTCCTTATCCACTCTGTCCATGCCCCTCATAATCTTGTCACTCAATCAGCTCACCCCTCAGTCTTTTCTGCTTCAACGAAGGAATCCCAAGCCTATCCAACATTCCTCGCAACTTAAATGTTCCATCCCAGGCCGCATCCTGGTGAATCGCCTTTGCACCCCCTCCAGTACAATCACATCCTTCCTATAATGCGGCGACCAGAACTGCACACTAACTGTGGCCTGATCAAAGTTCTATCCAACACCGACATGACTTCCCTGTCTCGATTTATAAAGTCAAGTGTCCCATGTGTTATTTTCAAGAGAGAGCAAGGTTGAGGATTAGAACTGTAAAGTAACCATCTCGCACATAGCAACATCATCTGTTTGGCATGATTTTGTGTGAAAAGTGATCTGTCAACACATGATTCTGAAATAGAAACTCTTTTGTACGTCATTGACAATTTCTTCGATATTATCATTGAATCTACAGTGCGGAAGGAAGCTATTTGGCCATATCCCCACATATTTACCCTCCTTGTCCCTCTGACAATACGGGAAATTTATCATTGCCAATAAACCGAACCCACATACGTTAGACTGTGGAAGGAAACCAGAGCACCTGGAGGAAACTCACGCAGAAACGGGGAGAACATGCAGACTCCACACAGACAGTGACCCGAGGATGGAATCGAACCTGGTTCCCCGGCGCTGTGAGGTAGCAGTGCTAACCACTGTGCCATTGTGCCGTCCCTATGGTGATGATTCTATATTGGCAATGCTCTTTTGTATTGAGAAAAACAAGAGAGTGCAATGACATAATAAAGTAATATAATGTAATGGAACGTATTGGAGAATACAAATCTGTCGCAAACCCTTTGGCAACACGGTGGACAAATGTAATGGACAATACAAGAATTATCTGTAAGATATGGCAAAATATATTTCAGAGAGAAAAGTTGGAAAACAAGTGAAAAACATCGGGAATGCAGTTTTAGATGGACTGAGTATTTAAAACGAAATCATCCAATAAAACGGTTGCAAAACGATTAATTGTTTGAAACTGCCAAATATCTTCAGGCAAAGAGAGGCGAGAGGAAAGTTGGCATTTCCCGAGTTTGAATTTTAGCGAGGAATCAATGTTCCCTCCAACCACATCTCTCGTTAGTCACCTAGAATGTTTGACTTTGATCTGAACCACAAGAGCTTGCAGCTCATCGTGTCTTATTGGAGGAAAGGTGTGCTGCACTTTCTCAGTCGAGCACAGCGTAGTCAAAATCAATGAACAGGTTAGCTCTTTACTGGATATTGAAGTTAAAACTTAGATTCGAGAGCTGACACCAGTAATGTGGCCTCACACAGGTTGGAAAAGACAGTGAAGACTGGAATAGTCAGAGACATTTCATAGTGCGAAGGCTGAAAGATCGTCCGGTATTGGCAGCACTCACAGTCATCTGCAGCTGATGGGGAAGAGGAGATCCGGGCAAAATCAATGCACAGATAACTTTGCTCTCTGGTTTGAGACAGTTTGATTCAGTTTTAATACCAGTTTTGCATTCCTTACTTTCATCTTGACGACTCCCTTCCGAGTAACAACCAATCAATAATAGCTGTTCTTAAATAAAATGAACACGAAGCAATGAATAAACCACTGACAAATTCCATTCGGTGAATCACTTGTGGAAATTAGGTAGCCATTATCAAACTAATAACACTAATGACACTGATAATAAACAAATAATGGCTAAATATAGACGATAGAGTTTAGACACAGGCAACTGGGACTAGCTTAGTGGTTAAAAAAGGGTGGCGTGGACAAGTTGGGCCGAAGGGCCTATTTCCATGCTGTAAACCTTTCTGACTCTATGACACCAAACCGGCAGATGATAATAGTTTTAGTTCAGTCACTGCATCAGTGTCAAATAGACAATAGAGCGACATATACAATCAGGAAGAAAAGCTGTGATAATGTACCCACAGGAACAGTGCAAATAGCAGGGTAAAGCAGCAAGTATACAGTGAAAATATTGATGATTCCACCACTGCATCAGTGTCATGAAAATAACTTAGTTACATTTGCTCCGTCAAAACAGTGTGGCAATTCACCTAATGGCAGAGTCAATAACATTTACACCATGAATTTAGTGCAATAATATACCGAGAGAAGAGTGTCATGATACAACTGCAATACATATCCACATTCAAAAGGCTGTGATAATGCACCCGTTGTTAATATTATAACTGAACTACATACATTGCAGGATAACAGTGAGTTCAATCATTCAGAGCAACAAATTCACTGACACAATTTGGGGCGGCACGGTGGCACAGTGCTGCTGCCTCACAGTGATAGAGGCCTGGGATCAAATCTGGCCTCGGGTGACTGTCTGTATGGAGTTTGTACATTCTCCCTGTGTCTGCGTGGGATTTCTCTGCGTGCTCTGGTTTTCTCCCACAGTCCAAAGATGTGCGGGTTAAGTGGATTGGCCATGCTAAATTGTCCCTAGTGTCAGGGGGATTAGCAGGGTAAATTTGTGGAGTTACGGGAATAGGGCCTGGGTGGGATTGTGGTCTGTGCAGACCCGATGGACCGAATGCCCTCCTTCAGCATTGTGCGGATTCAATGAAATGAAGAAATTTAACACCGTCGATAACAACGATAGTATGCTCAGAACAGCAATGGCAATAGAAGGATGGAACCACCTTTGTCAGATGATATCAGTGTGACAATTCACCCACAGGAACACTGTCAGTAACACAATAAAACTACATTTATTCCGTGATAACTTTTGATACATTACACAGAGTGAGAGCTTCAATAACAAAATTGAGCTACATTTTCACCCTGAAAAGTGTGTGGAAATATGACTTGCAATAAAAGCATCAGTAACGCATAAGAACTGCATTTATTCCATGAATTGCTGCAAGTAAAGGCGGGAAATACCATTTCTGAAAACAATAGATTGGAGCAATAAATATGAGTGGAAGAGGTAGCTTACTACTGGGGAGAAGAAATTATACTGACAAAGTATAGAGTGCAATTGTTGGGGGGAGGTAATATTATGCAATCTGAAAATACCCAGCTTTGAAGCAGAGAAATTGCACTTTCAAAACGGGAACTTATATCATTGATGCAGAGAGGTTGTACCCGAAATTACACTAAAATATGTCAATAAAATTGGAAATAGCATTGCGATTTGAAGCAGAATTCCCCTGCAGAGTGTGAGACGTATCACGACGAGAGAGACGTAAACATCACCATTCAGTAGAGTGATTAAAGCCTAAAAGGAGAGAAAATGGAGCATTGCTGCTCTAAAATAAGAACAGTAAGACAGCTAATCAATGAAATGTGCAACTAATACTTAAAAATAATGATTACCTGGAACTCCAATAGCTGCAAGTGCAGGATAGTACATCGCAAACACCAAACCTTTGAGTGATACATGCATTTCCGTCAGAAACTCTGAACGCGATCTGAACTACACTGAAAGGTTTTCAGATTTATACCTGATGTTAGATTCCAGGGAGATAATTAGATAGTTTCACCTTTCATAATAAATTCTCGAATTAAAAATAATAATAATGTGGAATATAACCAGGCTCGCTTTTGTAACATGATGAAACAGCATGACACGTCTCCAATGTGAAATGCCCAGACACTACAATATGATCCTGGTTGTAATTCTTTGTCAACCATAAAGAAGAGCTTGTAAGGTGGTTGCAGTGTTGTTAACAATGTTCCCATCATAGGATGGATACCATTGAGTACAGAAGATAATGATGAATTAAATGGCCTCAGAAAAAGCCATAAATGACCAGAGATATTTTGGTGCTGAAAGAGACGGTCACCTTGTTTTGTTTTATCAACACCATATAGCCTTATTCCATGTGATGAAAGCACCTGAAAACAGATCCCTCTCCAACTGTACAGCCGCTTCAAAATGGCTGACAGTGTATTCAGATTGAACCGCTTTTGGCGAGATGAGATTCTTGGTGCAATTTATGTATTACCATGGACTGCTTCAGTTCAGCACAATTGCTTTCAGTACTGATGGTCAGAATCAGTACGGTTAAAAGCAGTGCAGCTAAGTCTCGTTGAGCACAGTTATGTTGAGTAGAGCTTGGAGTTTAATTGAGATAAATGCGATGTGGTGCATTTTGCGAGATCGAATCGGGGCAGGACGTATTCAGTTAATGGGAGGGCGTTGGGGAGAGCTATCGAACAAAGAGATCTGGCGCTACAGGTTTATAGCTCATTGAAAGTGGAGTCACAGGCTGCCAGGGTGGTGAAGAAGGCATTAGGCATGCTTGGTTTCATTGGTCATAACATTGAATACAGGAGTTGGGACGTCTTGTTGAACTTATACAAGACATTAGTCAGGTCACACTTGGAATACTATGTACAGTTCTGGTCACCCTATTATAGAAAACATATTATTAAACAAGAAAGAGGGCAGAAAAGATTTATGAGGATGCGACTGGGACTTGATGGTTTGAGTTATAAGGAGAGGTTGGATAGTTTGGGACGTTTTTCCCTGGAGCGGAGGAGGTTTAGGGGTGATCTTATATCGGTGTATAAAATAATGAGAGGCATAGATAAGGTAGCCATGATGTGGAGTTGTCGGCGTTTGACTGGGGTAGGCACAGTAAATTGTCTCACAATACCAGGTTAAAGTCCATTTGGTTTATTTGGTAGCACGAGCTTTCGGAGAATTACCCCTTCATCAGGTGATGAAAAGTTAGGGGAGTCTTAAACAAAAGGGCATGGATTTAAGATGAGAGGGGAGAGATACAAAAGGGTTCTGAGGAGCAATTCTTTTCACTCAGAGGGTGGTGAGTTTCCGTACCGAAATGCCAGAGGCAGTGGTAGAGGCGGGTACAATCTTATTTTTTAAAAGAGCAGTTGGAAAGTTTCGTGGGCAAGATGGGTATCGAGGGATATCAGCCAAATGCGGGTAATTGGGACTAACTTAGCGGTAAAAACTAAGTGGCGCGGACAGGTTGGACCGAAGGGCCTGTTTCCATGCTGTATGACTCTAGTGTGGAATGGTCGACATTGAAGTTATGGGGGTTGGTTGGTGGTGTGCTTGGATTGTCTAAGATGCTCTTTTGGAGAGTCTGTGCAGACTCCTGCACTGTCGGGGTTTTATGATTCCATGTGCATGGGGTGTAGTTAAGCATAGGTACCTTCAGTGTTGTCTGTCATAGAGTGTTGACTGGTTCAGCCTCGTTGCGTCCGATCTGCATTTGATGCCGTGTAAATTTTTAATAAAACCCAATTTCAACAGTTGGGTTCAGTGTCATCTTGTTGCTTTCTACTAAAAGAGGTCCAGTGAATATGGTATTAGTTAGGATGATCAATTCAGATTTGTATGCTGGTATTCAGCGCTGATGTTACAGAATATGCATGTTTACATTCAGAACAGACAGGTGTAGTGTAGCAAAAGTTGCAGATGATCTTAAAATAGGTGGGAAAGCAGGCAGTGAAGAGGATATAAAGATTTCAACGATGGATGTAGAAAGGGTCGGAGAATGGTTCAAAATTGAGTTGATGTAGTTTAATGTGAATAAGTGTGAGGTAATGCATTTTTGCAAACAAAATGCTTATTCCCTCAACGGAAAGCAGATTCAAACTGCGTCCGGTTCCAGGGATCTGAGTGTCTATGCTAATGAATCACAGAAGGTCGACATGCAGGTGCAGCATGTGATTTTAAAAAAGGCAAATGAGATTTGGCATTTATTGCAAAAGGACTGGAGTATAAAAGTAGAGAAGTGCTATTGCAATTCTATTGGGTGCTGGTGAGACCACATCTGGAGTATTGTGTCCGGTTGTGGTCTCCTTATTTGAGAAATGGTATGGTGGCATTGGAGGCTCTCAGAGGAGGTTCACCAGCTTGATTCCGTGGATGAAAGGGTTGACGTCTGAGGAGAGATTAAACAGTTTGGGCTAGTACTCGCTGAAGTTGCGATGAATGAGAGGGGATCTGATCAATGTATATAATATTATAAAAGGGATTGATAGAGTAAATGTAGACCGAATGTTTCCTCTTATGGGGCAATCTAGAACAAGAGCTCACAGGTGGAGGTTGAGAGGCGGTAGATTTGTCATTGAGATGTGGAGGAACTACTTCTGGCAGAGGGTTTGAATTTGTAGAATTCGCTGCCCCATAACGCGGTGGAGTCTGAACCGTTGAATGGTTTCAAAAAGGAGATGGAAATATATCGGATAATAAAAGGGATAAGTGCATATGAGGAACAGGTGTGGAGTTGGATTTTAGACCAGAGAGCGAGATCAGTCATGATCAGAATGAATGGCGGAGCAGGCTTGAAGGGCTGAATTTTCCGAATTCTGCTCCTGATTCTTACATTTCTATGGTGCAAGGTGTCGTAAATTTTCGTGAGGGAAGTTCATGTTCAAATCAGTTTTGTTCAAGCTGAACATTTGCAGTTCAGTTTTGTTACTGCTGCTGTTATTATTCCCAGGTCAGTGTGGTTATATCCAATGTGGACACGCAGTTGAGCACCGTTGCTGGCTGTGGATGCAGGTCCGACCCGACACAACTACTTAAAATGTGGAGATGACAACTTCATCAGAGTTGCACTTATTGGAAATCTGCAGCTTGTCTGTTGTCTGTCGTATGCATAGTTTAAGTTTACTGTGGTTGCATTCAATTTCCAAAGGTCCTATTAAAGTTGGTTGCATTTGGTGTAAAGGGTCTTAAGGAAATCCAAAGTGAAATCTGAGCACAGTGTCTCCAGCCTCTGGCCGAGGGATTGATTTGAGTTATTATTGTCGCATGTATTGTGATACAGTGAAAAGTATTGTTTCTTGCACGTTATACAGGCAAAGCATGCCGTTCAATAAAGGCATGGGGACAAGCAAAAAACAGTGTCGACAATATAGTGTTACAGTAACAGAGAGGGTGTGGAAAAGGATCAGCTTAACATATGGTCGGTCAATTTAAAAGTCTGACAGCAGCAGGGAAGAAGCTGTTCTTGAGTCAGTTGCTACGTGATCTCAGACTTTTGTATCTTTTTCCCGATGGAAGAAGGTGGAAGAGAGAATGTCCGGGGTGCGTGGGGTCCTTAATTATGCTGGCTGCTTTTCGGAGGCAGCCGGAAACGTAGACAAAGTCATTGGATGGGACGCTAGTTTGCGTGATGGAGTGTGCTATGTTCACAACCCTTTGCAATTTCTTGTGTTTTTGGTCAGGTCTACAGGCCATACCTAGCTGTGATACATCCAAAAAGGATGCTTTCTATGGTGCAGCTGTAAACATTGGTGACAGTCATAGTGGGTGTACCGAATTCCCTCATCCTCCTGAGAAATTAGAGGCCTTGGTGGGCTTTCATAACTATAGCTTCAACGTGGAGGGACCAGGATAGGTTGCTTGTGACCTCGATACCGAGAAACTTGAAGGTCTCGACCATTTCCACTTCCCACCATTGGCGAAGAGTGGGACATGTCCTCCACTACATTTCCTGAAGTCAATTTGATTTGACCTATAAACCGATATCATAGAATCATAGAATCATAGAAACCCTACAGTGCAGAAGGAGGCCATTCGGCCCATCGAGTCTGCACCGACCACAATCCCACCCAGGCCCTACCCCCACTTATTTACCCGCTAATACCTCTAACCTACGCATCTCAGGACTCTAAGGGGCAATTTTTAACCTGGCCAATCAACCTAACCCGTTGATTTAATTCTAAATGTATTTGAAGCATTTTACTGTAATTAATAGCTTTGGCCAATGCAAGTTGCCAATTGGCGCAATGGGAAAGATATAAGGTTTAGAGACAAAGGGCTGGGACCACATTAGCTGGCAACATGATATCTGAAAGATCCTTTTGAGAGAACATATTTTGCAGCATAATGAATAGGTCCAGTCACAGCACAGACACAGAATAGATGGGCTCCTGGATGGAGGAGCACATGTTTATTCAGCTTGGCAGTGAGCACGTGGGAACCTGCACTTTGACCCCTATGGTCGCGTCTGCTGTAACCAGGCAACAGAGAAGTAGCTTGAGCTGAGAAGGAAGTGAACATTCGGGTTTTATGGACGAATGAAATGTCATCATGCTGGAAGGTACAATGCAGTTAACTGTGGTACTTGACAAAGGTTTTCATTTATTCTGTGCACCAAATGAAGTTAATTCTACGAAAAAGAAGGGTGGGAAATTTGATAAATAAAATGTATAAGTTTCCTGTTTTTGTTGATAATTTCAGAACTTGTCTGAGAGGTCCAGGTATTATGTATCTGTGACTATCAAGATAACTTCTTCCATTGATCACTGGTTTTTAATTTTATTTTACCTTTTGCACTGTGACATTGGTTTCCTGAGTCTAATTATCTGGGAAAACCTCACTAACAGCTTCCAACCGAGTAAGAAGTCTCACAAAACCAGGTTAAAGTTGAACGGGTTTATTTTGTAGCACGAACTTTCCGAGAGCTGCCCCTTCATCAGGTGAATGGGGCAGCGCTCCAAAAGCTTGTGCTACCAAATAAATCTGTTGGACTTTAAACTGGTGTTGTGAGACTTCTTACTGTGCATACCCCAGTCCAACGCCGGCATCACGACATCATAGCTTTCAACCGAGAGTGAGAACTGACCTCAAGTCTCAGAGAGAGCTCCTGATGATACAGCCCTCCCATAGCACGGAATATCACCCTCTTGTGAGATCAGAACTCACAACCGTTCTACGATGCAATATTACAGCTGGCAGGTGTCAGCTTCCGTGACAATAACAAGGCTATCCCGAAAAAAGAACGTGTTACCTTACTTATTTAACTAAATGAGTCAGCAACAGCAACAAATGCCCCATTTTCTCAGGAGGCTGCGAAAATTTGGCATGTCCGCTACAAATCTCACCAGCCTCCGCAGTTGCACCATAGAAAGTATTCTTTCCGGTTGTAATACAGCTTGGTATGGCTACTGCTCTGTCCAACACCGCAAAATATTACAAAGTATCGTGAATGAAGCACAGTCCATCATTCAAACCACCCTCCCATCCATTGACACTGTCTGCACTTCCCGCTGCCTCGGAAAAGAAGCCAGCATAATCAAGGACACAGACGCACCACAGACATACTATCTTCGAACCTTTTCCATTGGGAAAAATATACAAAAGTCTGAGGACACGTATCAACTAACTCAAAAACAGATTCTCCCCACTGCCATCAGACCGTTGAATTATATGGAGATGCAGACGTTGGACTGGGGTAGGCACAGTAAGAAGCCTCACAACACCACGTTAAAGTCCAACAGGTATATTTGGTAGCACAATCTTTCGGAGCACTGCTCCTTCATCAGGTGAGTGGAAGTTGGATTCACAAACAGGGCACGCATAGATAAAAACTCAATTACAAGATTATGCTTGGAATGTGAGTCTTAAAAAGTAAGCAAGTCTTTACAGGTACAGACAATGCGAGTGGAGAGAGGACAAAGCACAGCTTAAAGTGGTGTGAATTGTCCCCAGCCATGACAGTTCGTGAGATTTTGCAAGCCCAGGCAAGTCGTGGGGGTTACAGATAGCCTGACATGAACTCAAGATCCAAGTTTAGGCCATTCTCATTTGTGCGGAACTTGGCTATCAGTTTCTGCTCGGCGATTCTGCATTGTCATGTGTCTTCAAGACTCCCGCATCATCATGTCTTGAAGACTTCAAGACACACGACAATGCAGAGTCGCCGAGCAGAAACTGATAGCCAAGTTCCGCACACAAGAGGACACCCTTAACCGGAATTTTTTGTTCATTTCACACGATTTGTAACCCCACGACTTGCCTGGGGCTTGCAAAATCTCACTAACTGTCCTGGCTTGAGACAATTCACACCTCTTTAACATGTGCTTGGCCCTCTCTCCACTCGCATTGTCTGTACCTGTAAAGACTTGATTACCTTTTAAGACACGCATTCCAACCATTATCTTGTAATTGAGTTTGCAACTATATATGCCCTGTGAACCAAACTCCCACTCACCTGATGAAGGAGCAGTGCTCCAAAAGCTCGTGCTACCAAATAAACATGTTCGACTTTAAACTGGTGTTGTGAGACTTCCTACTGTGACCTTTGAATGGACATAGCTCGCAGTAAGTTCATCTTTCTCTGCACCCGAGCTATGATGATAGTACCAAACTCTACACTCTATTCTCTTCTTTCATGTATGGTATGCTTTGTCTGTATTGTGCAGTAGAAACAATACTTTTCAGTGTACACTAATACATGAGACAATAATAAATTAAATCAAATCAAATGACCGAACAGTGGGAAATGAAGGCCAGTTTACTGCTTTAATCAGGGCAGTATAGTGGTGACGAACTCACACAGCTATGTAGAGAGGACAGACAAGAGCACAAGGTTGGCAATTATTTGACATTGTGCGTTTCAATTGGTTGTTTCAGTGTTGAACTTGGGAATGAGTTTCAGTGGATATTTCACCGTGTTCCATAACTGTTGTCTGAATTTCCTCTGAGTCACTGTATAAATAAACGTGTTGGTGCAGCAGCTCAGTAGTTGAAGCATGTTTCCACTTTCCTGCAGAATAAACTTTGGGCTATTAAAGTTGAAACCCGTGAAATAGTTTGTTTTTGTCATTCGAACAGACAAGAAATTGATAACGTAAGTTAACCACAAGAGGACGAAACTGCCAGAAATCGAGAACAGTAAAACGATGCATTTCTTTCGACTTTCCATCTCCGGATCGTGCTGATTCTCCGCATTGTTGTGGCCTCGGAGCTTCTTGCGGGCTCTACTCGCCACTAGAATGTATCTGACAGTGAGGACATTGAGCAATATGATCAGGAAGACCGGGATGCATGGGGTTAAAAGTCTATCAAACCAGTCAAACGCTGTCCATAGAGGTGAAGCATAAAATACAGGCTTCTGGTTGCAATACCAGGCCACGTTATTGAGTGTGTACAAAGGCTCATAAATGAGGCCGAAGGGGATATTTTTCAAACAGCTCAGGATACAGACTGTTGATATAACCACAGCCGCTCTTTGCTTGGTGCAGTATTTTGTTTTCAGTTTCTGGCAACAAATGGCCACAAATCGATCAAAGGTGAAAGCGACCGTTAACCAAACGGAAGAGTCTCGGGAGGAATAAATAAGTACAGTGCTGACCGTGCATGCGAATGTCATGGACAGGAAGCTGTTTCTGAAATAAATACCGCCTATTCTATTCAATATCACGGCGGTGATGATAACCAGCAGGTCCGTCACTGCCATGGACAATAGGTATCGAGTGACACATCTGGAGAGACCGCAACCTCCGCGGGCCAGGGTCACAATTGCGATGATGTTAACTGCAAAATGGAGGAGAAATTTACAGATTATAATGCCATCAATAGTTTTATTTCAGCAGGTTTTGGTACAATACTTGCGAGCATTCAAAAGTGTATTTATTCGTCACAAGTAAGGCTTACATTAGCACTGCAATGAGGTTACTGTGAAATTCTCCTTGTCGCCGCATTCCGGTGCCTGTTCCAGTCAATGCACCGAACCAGCACATCTTTCAGACTGCGGGAGGAAACTGGAGCAAGTGGAGGAAACCAATGCAGACACGGGGAGAATGAACAAACTCCACACAGGGAATGAACCAAACCAAAAATCGAACGCAATTCCCTGGGGATGTGTGGCAGCAGTGCTAACCATTGTGCCACCGTGCCACTCTATTTCCTAAATAAATATGCATCCGTTCGACACAGGTTTCCCGAGTAAGGAAAATGAGTAACAAGAGAAACCGTAATGTGCGAACAGGACCTGAATTTGCAGCGCTCTGAAATTGGCATCAAGAGAGAAAACTGAAGACAATTGAACATGGGAGTCTGGAGGTAATGATTAAGTAACGATTAAATTTAACATATGATTGCGTAATTTAAATGGAATTTGTGTTCAAGAAATTTGTGAAATTTGGGGATATTCGACTATAAAGATATCTGGAGCATCTAAGTCATTGAACAGGGAACGAGGTTAAAATGCAATTGTTGAGAACTCAGTTAATGACGCGACATTCTGCCACTGCACCTCGCCACAACTTAAGTCTGACAATGGCCAGTGATGTGATGCTTTGTGGCAAAGATTTTGGCACCACTGTTGGGAAATACAGATGTTTCAGACACCCCTCGTAATATGATTGGGTCATTGTAAGACACATCACTGTCACTTCAGGATCTCCCACGAGGCATCCTTTCGTGCATAGCTGGAAATGGCCTTGTACCTTGCCAGACACAATTCTTAAGAACTACTGGTCAGTAACAACGTAGCTCTAACTGTGGCTTGAGCACTGACACAACTTAAACGATATATGGCAAGGGTAATTTTCGAAAGGAGTAGTCGAGCCTTGATGTGGGGCGGCACGGAGGCACAGTGGTTAGCACAGCTGCCTCACAGTGCCAGTGACCCACGTTCAATTCTTGGCTAGGGTCACTATCTGTGTGGAGTTTTCGCTTTCTCCCTGTGTCTGGTTGGCTTTCCTCCGGGTGCTCTGGTTTCCTCCCACAGTCCTAAAGACATGCTGGTTAGGAGCATTGGCCATGCTAAATCCTCCCTCAGTGGACCTGAACAGGCGCCAGAGTGTAGCAACTGGGGGATTTTCACAGTAACTTCATTGCAGTGTCAAAGTAAGTCTACTTGTGACACCAATAAATAAACTTAAACTTTATATCAATAGGAGCTGAAATATTTTTGTTCCAATTTCAATGTGGAGATGTAACAGGTGATCAAATTAGGAAAGAAGCAGAGGCTATCTGGGAACGGTCCTCTTAGTGGCCTTTCTCAGTAAACTAACAGATTGAGAAAAAGGCATCGATGAGAAACATGGTCCTGGATGCAAACAAAATGAAATCAAAGAAACGATTGCAGCACGAAACGTGGCCTGGCTTGACACACCCGGCTCGCCTTTCGCAAATTTGTCATTTTTTTGGTGAGATATTATGCTGTGGTCTCTTCTGGTGCATGGGATTTCTTTCAGAAATTATTCTGAAGAAAAGAATGGCAGTTACCCAAAGTGTCAGCTGCATTAGGTATCTGTCATTCTACGTTGAGAATGAAAAACAGATAGTGCTCACAATCACATTGGTAAATGTGAGATATTGTCTGTTGCCAAGTTGCCCACATTACAAGTACAATAATTTCAGAGGTACTCAAACTGTTTTAAAACAATTTAAGATGTCATTTGCTCTTGAAATGTGCTATGTAAGCTCCAGTGTTTGACTATCTCATAGAAACATAGCAACATAGGAAATAAGTGGAGGAGTAGGCCATTCGGCCCTTCCAGACTGCACGAAACATCAATATGATCGTGCACTTTCAGTATCCCACTCCTGCTTTCTCTCCATGACCCTTGACCCCTTTCGCTAAAAGGGCCACGTCCAGCTCTCTCTTGAAGATATCGAACGAAATGGCCCCAACAGCTTTCTGTGGATGAGAATTCAATAGGTTCACAACACGCTGAGTGAAGAACTTCGACCTCATCTCAGTCCTGAATGACATATCCCTTTTTCTTAGACTGTTGCCCCGAGTTCTGAACTTTCCCAACATTGGGAAAATTATTTCTGCATCTAGCCCATCCAGTTCCATCAGGACTTTATGTGTTTCTATCAGATCCCCTCTCATTCTTCTCAATTCCAGCGAGTACAAGCCCAGTCGATCCAGTCTCTCTTCATATGTCAGTCCTGCCATTACAGGAATCAATCTGGCAAACCTTTGCTGGACTCCCACAGTAGCAAGAATGTCCTCCTTCAGACCAGGAGACGGAAACTGCACACAATACTCAAGTTGTGGCCTCATCAGGGCCCTATATGCAGCTGCACTCAAATTCTCTTGCTTCATTTAATTAATCCGTGTCAATACTTTGCTGGATAAACCAATAAATATCAATCCCTTGTGCATGAATCGCAAAAAGGTAGCCTTGCAGGTGCAGCAGGTAATTAAGAAGCAAATGGAATTTTGTCCATCATTGCAAGAGGAATGGAGTTTTTAAAAAGGGAGGTTATTTTGTAGCTGCATAAGGTGCTGGTGAGGCCAAACCTGGAGTACTGTGAAATCTTTTGGTCTGCTCACTTGAGAAAAGATATACTGGCACTGGAGGGTGTGCAGAGGCAATTCACTTGGTTGCTTCCAGAGTTGAGCATGTTGGCTTCGGAGGACAGCCTGAGTAGACTGGGACTATACTTACTGGAATTTTGATGAATGAGTGGGGATCTTACAGAAGCATATAAAATTATGAAGGAATGGGTAAGATAGAAGCAGGGAGGTTGTTTCCATTGGCAGGTGAAACTCGAACGAGGGAGCATAGCCTCAAAATAAGGGGGGACAGATTTAGAATTGAGTTGATGAGGAACTTCTTCACCCAAAGGGTTGCGAATCTGTGGAACATCCCACCCAGTGAAGCAGTCAAGGCTCCCTCGTTGAATGTTTCTAATTGAAAGCGACATTTGTGAACAGGAAAGGAATTAAGGGTTATGGTGAATGGGTGGGTAACTGGAGGTGGGTCCACGAAAAGATCAGCCATGAATGGCGGAGCAGGCTCGAGGGCCAAATGTGCTACTCCTGCACCTAGTTCTTCTGATCTTATGTTTTTAATGTTCTTACATTGCTATTAATCTTGCTGTCCAACCCCGCCAAGCTCTTGGAATCATAGAACCCCTAAAATGCAGAACGATGCCATTCAGTCCATCGAGTCTGCACTGACAGAGCATCTGACCCAGGCCTGATCCCCATAACCCAACGTATTTATCACACTAATCCCCCTAACACTATGGGACAATTTAGCATGGTCATTCCATTTAACCAGCACATCTCTTAACTGTGCGAAGAAACCGGAGCACCTTGAGGAAACCAAAGCAGACACGGGGAGAATGTATAAACTCCACACAATCACCGAAGGCTGGAATTGAACGTGGGTCTCCGGCGCTGTGAGGCAACAGTTGCAACCAGTATGCCACAGTGCACGACTTATCCAATTTATAAACATAGAAACATAGAAAAACTAAGCACAAAACAGGCCCTTCGGACCACAAGTTGTGCCGAACACATCCCTACCTTCTTGACCTACCTATAACCCTCCATCCTATTTAGCTCCATGTACTAATCCAGGAGTCTCTTAAAAGACCCTATTGAGTTCGCTTCCACCACCACTGACGGCAGCCGATTCCACTCGCCCACCACCCTCTGTGTGAAAAACGTACCCCTAACATCTCCCCTGTACCTACTCCCCAGCACCTTAAACCTGTGTCCTCTCGTAGCAGACATTTCCACCCTGGGAAAAAGCCTCTGAGAGTCCAACCGATCTAAGCCTCTCAACATCTTATACACCTCTATTAGGTCTCCTCTCATCCTTCGTCTCTCCAAGGAGAAAAGACCGAGCTCCCTCAGCCTATCCTCATAAGGCATGCCACTCAATCCAGGCAACATCCTTGTAAATCTCCTCTGCACCCTTTCAATCTTATCCAAATCCTTCCTATAGTGAGGCGACCAGAACTGAGCACAGTACTCCAAGTGGGGTCTGACGAGGGTCTTATGTAGCTGCATCATTATCCCCGGCACCTAAACTCAATCCCTCGATTGATAAAGGCCAGCACACCATACGCCTTCTTAACCACCTCCTCCACCTGCGGGGCCGATTTTAGAGTCCGATGCACCCGGACCCCAAGGTCCTTCTGATCCTCTACAGTACTAAGAGTCTTTCCCTTTATATAGTACTCCTTCATCCTATTTGACCTACCAATTACTTTGGAAAGTTAATGTTAAATCTGCTTTAACTAATTTTCACCACATTAGATGGCAGTTGACAACAACTCTGTACATTAAAGGTGCAATTTAATCCTGCCTTTGTTTTTCTTTTCCTTTGTCCGTTACATTAACTATTAATGCCAGTTTATTTAATTATACCACCTCTTTAACGTTTGTCCTTAATATTTTCTGCCATAAGAAACACACCATAAAAGTATCCTGTCTATTCAGCCAGGCCTTTGAAATGGTGCTCTGAATAGCCAAACAAAAAATCATGCTTGACTGTAGAAAGCAATTTCTGAAATATTAACATTAGGAAAAATAGAAAAATGAGTCGCACAAGTATTTGCGAAAGAGAATCGAAAAGCTGGAGAGGATTGAGCGACTTTGGCCCATCGATTCTGCCCGATTCTCTGATAGAGAATCTTACCCAGGCCCTTTCCACGCCGACCCCCATCCGCCTAACCCCACACTTTAACCAGGGCTAATCCACCTAACCAGCACATCATGGGACACTAAGGGAGAACCCAGCATGGCCAGTCCACCTCACCATCTTTGGACTGTAGGAGGAAACAGGAGCACCAGGAGGAAACCCATGCAGACACTGGGAGAACGTGCAAATTCCACAGAGACTGTAAGCCAAGGCTGGGATTGAACTCAGGTCGCTAAAGCTGTGAGGCAGCAGTGATAACCATTGTGCCACCGTGCCGCTCATGGTTGGAAATAAGAGCAAACATTATGTCCGTGATTTCAAAACAGGATCTCCTGAATCCCAATCCCAAGCAAAAAACATGCCCCTACACCAATGAATAACAACTGATAATATTTGTGGCCGGTTTTGAACAGGGGAATTTTTTATAGATACATCAACGTGACTGCCACTAAACTACATAAACGATACGTATCACACAGGCTTCTTTCAGTTCCATACACAATATGGCACAATGTACGTCAATACACAGGTTATTTTCAGTTACATACGCTTTGCTTCTTAAACAAATAAACTGATTTGAAACTGTAAATAACGAGAACTTACCACTTTATCTACTTATGAAGGCTTGCCAATACTTCTTTGAATCACTGGGCTAGTAATCCCTGAATTGCAAAAGCCATCGACGTTTGTAAGTATATAATGAAAGTTTATCCTAGAATTTGACTTATAAAGAAAACGACGTCACAATTCTTTCCACATCCACATTCGGGTGGCACGGTGGCACAGTGGTTAGCACTGCTGCCTCACAGCGCCAGGGCTCCGGGTTCAATTCTGGCCTCGGGTCACTATCTGTGTGAAGATTGAACATTCTCCCCATCTCTGCGTGGGTTTCCTCCGGGTTTTACGGTTTCCTCCAACAGTCCAAAGACGTGCGGATTAGGTTGATTGGCTCTGCTAATTTGACTCTCGTGTCCGGGGGATTAACAGGGTAAATATGTGAGGTTATGGCGATAGGGCCTGGGTGGGTGTGATTGTGGTTGGTGCAGAATCGATGGGCCGAATGGCCTCCTTCTGCACTGTAGGGATTCGATGAAAAGAGATTGAAATATGCAGACACACAGTCGACTTGTTTCAATTATGCGGAAAAAATCAGCTGAAAGCATTAGATTCAAACTCATTTCAGCTGGAACTGTTTACCTGCGGAACTCATAGCGGATTGAAGGAAGTGAGCTTGGTTTTGGCGAAGTTCCCTGAAGCTGTGACTGCTAAGCATGCAACTGAAGACGAATTCTGAACGCTGGATTGAAATTATTGTCGTAAATTACAGCTGCAAAGCACAGACATGTTCAAATGACAGCCTCCTGTAAGCTTTCTTTTCTTCTTAAGGCAGGGTGCAAGATAGCTTGGAAGGTTCCTGTCCAGGGAGAGGCTGAAGTTGAGATCAAATTCCTATTCGGCGAAAATAATCACGGAATCATCGAATTCGACAGTGCAGAAGGAGGCCATTCGGCACATCGAGTTTGCACAGACCACAACCCCACCCAGGTCCGATCCCCACAACCCTATGAGTGTACCTTAGGTCGTCTCCCTGACATTAAGGGGCAATTTAGCATGGCCAATCAACCAACGCAGACACGTCGAGAATGTGCAAACACCACACAGACGATGACCCAAGACGGGAATTGAACCCAGTTCCCTGGCACTGTGAGGCAGCAGTGCTAACCACTGTGCCACCACGCCACCCCACAGTTTCAGACCCTTCACAGAACCAAATTGTTTCCCACCCCGTCCACTCATTCTAAGCATTTAGATTAGATTAAAGTAGTAACTTTAATCTATGTTCAACCTGTGCTGTGTTAAATGCCAGAATTCACGTCGGGTGAAATTAATTTGATCAGGTCGCTTTTACATGCATGTGGTGTCACTGTAAGTGTTCTGAAGGCTAAAACTATTATCATCAACTCAGTGTCAGAATAGATTTATCCCACTCTATGCCAATACTTGGACAAGGTTGCAGTATTATCATGCAACATCTGTTTGAGTCGGATTCTTTGTTCTGCGTTAGGGTTCAGGAACAATTGAAGGATTAGTATGAATTTGATTTTGGGGCTGTGTTCCCTCCCGTTGATGGTGACTTTCAAAGCCAACATATATACGTACATGTATGTGTGTATATATATATATATATATACTATATATATGGTAAAACAGCATCAACAATAGGAAGTTAGTTCATCAAAAAAGTAAACACGCCAAACGTGTCCATTTCGAAAACACTTTGGGAATAATCCTGCACAGAGAGCTCAACAATAACCTGCAGAGTTGCCTTCATATCTCACCTGGAACTCCAATCGCTGCAAGGACTGGGTAGTAAATGGCATATAAAGGACCATTTGCTGGCGAGTGCATTTCCTCCGTGAGTCTGTTTTTTCGAGATGCTTCCAATGTGTGCGCTGTGACAGAAACGATCCCTTATTTATCATTGGCGATATAATTAGGTAGCACCTGTGTGCATGTTAGTTACGGAGAATTGAACAGACAATTCACTTTCATGAGGGCGTTTCCTGAAATAGACCATAATTAAAATGTCATGAAAACATCCAGAGAAAAATAAAACTAAGTTAATTATATTCACACACGTTAATGCAATTCACTTGCAATGGTGAAACAGAGCACTGGACTCTAAGCATACTTAAAGAGCTATAGATGTACAGGTGGATTTTGTAGCACAATAGGCACAACACCTTTCTGCCTAGAAGCTCAACGGGTCGATTTCAAAGTTGATCCACAGCAAAGTCACTAATTTTTCTCTAACACTGCTATCAATTTATATAGAAACATAGAAACACAGAAGATAGGAGCAGAAGGAGGCCATTTGGTCCTTCGAGCCTGCTCCGCCATTCATTACGATCATGGCTGATCATCGAACTCAATAGCCTAATCCTGCTTTTTCCCAATAACCTTTCCTCCCATTCGCTCCCAGTGCTATATCCAACCGCCTCTTGAAAGAAACATTTATTTTTTATTTACTTATTTAGGTTACAGAAGTATATAATTGGCAACACGGTGACACAGCGGTTAGCACTGCTGCCTCACAGCGCGAGGGACCCAGGTTCGATCCCCAGCTTGGATAACTGTCGTTGTCACTGTCACCATACTTTCGATGTGGAGATGCCGGCGTTGGTATTTGCTACCAAATAAACCTGTTGGACTTTAACCTGGTGTTGTGAGACTTCTTACTGTGCTGACCATACTTTCAGCCAGTGGAGTTTGCAGTTTCTTTCCGTGTCTGCGTGGGTTTCCTCTGGGTGCTCCGATTTCCTCCCACATTCCAAAGATGTGTGGGTTGCGTGCGTTGGCAATGCTAAATTCTCCCTCAGTGTACCCAAACAGGCACTGGAGTGTGGTGACTCGGGGAATTTCACATTAACTTCATTGCAGTGTGAATGTAAGGCTACTTGTGGCTCATGAAAAAACTTTAATACTTTATAATTATCAATAGTTAGGGTATAGGAGGCCATTGAGCTCGTCCTGTCTGTGACGACCATTTTCAAGAGAAAATCAGCCTGGCATTATGCGGCAAACGTGCATTTTTAAAAAATCTTCAAATACTTACCGAACATCGTAGTGAACGCCACGACTGAATTTAACTTCACCACACTTTCAGCTAGTGCATGGCAGATCCTACATGCTCGGCTTACTTTATTGCCTTAGGTTAATTTGTTGTTCACCTCAATTCTCTGAGTTCTGGGTTGTGATGAGAATAGGAGCAGCTGCTGCCTAACTGCAGACACATTGTGTTCAATATCTCCATACAGTATTTCCCTTCCTGAGGAAGAATTATCCATTCAATCGCCATAGCGGACGTCCCTCTTTCCTTCAACCAACTTTGTAAATTTCCTCTAATCCCTCTCTGAAGCATTTTTATTCTTCCTGAAGAGTGTTGCCAAATACTCCAGTTGTGCCCAGGCCAATGTTTCATAAGTTTCAACTTGACATCTTTGATTTTCTAATTATATTCTTTTCTTGTAAAATCCAGAATCCCGTTTGCTTTTGTAGCCATTTGAGCAACATGACCTGCTACTTTGAATGTTTCTGAATTCTTACAAACCTTTCCCTTCAAACCTTTTCTGATTTTCTGTTAAAAGAAAACTCCAGGTCCGAATGAAATACACATGCTTTATGCGAAAATGTTGCCCTTGAATTTCTATCAATACATCATTGATGATCTTATAGTGATTCCCGTGATTCTGATATCCCACAAGTGGAAATATTTTACTCTTCATTCACTTTATAAATAAATTAACTAACATTTAAAACTTATGACAGTGACAAATTCACATTGTATTTACTGGAGTAAACAGCTGTAGCCTTTTCACGTTTTGCTGATACGTACTTCGTCTTAGTTACTGAGAAACATCGAGAATAGGTGCAGGAGTGGGCCATTCGGCCCTTCCAGCTTGCACCACCATTCAATATGATCATGACTGATCATGCACTTTCAGTATCCCATTCCTGCTTTCTCTCCACAGCTCTTCATCCATTTAGCCTCAAGGGCCACGTCCAGCTCCCTCTTCAACGTATCGAACGAACTGGCCCCAACAGCTTTCTGTGGTACAGAATTCCACAGGTTGACAACTCTTTGACATCTCTCCCTCTGTTCGAACAGAATACTGATGAATCACTTTCCACCCCCTCCAGTACCGTCATTAATACATTGTTGTGCATATAATATGGGCAGCAAATGTGTTCTCAATGCTTCAAGTGTCATTTTGCCAAATCTGCTGCAAGTGTAACACAAGGTGTCTGCTTCTCAGTTGTATTGCTCAGGGTGTAAATTATTTGCTTGCTCTGTCATGGACTGATCAATATGCACAGTTACTATTCATGTCTTGTTTGCCTCAATCCCTAAACATTAATTTTCCCGTTTTAACCAATTATTATCAACGCAATTTTATCGCAAGATTACGGCACGGTGGCACAGTGGTGAGCACTGCTGCCTGACAGCGCCATGGATCTGGGTTCAATACCCGGCTTGGGTCATTGTCTGTGTGGAGTTTGCGCATTCTCTCCGTATCTGCATGGGTATCCTCCAGGTGCTCTGGTTTCCTCCTACAGTCCGAAAGATGTGCTGGTTATGTGCATTGGCCATGCTAAATTATCCCTCAATGTTCCAGAACAGGCGCCGGAGTGTTGCGACTGGGGGATTTTCACAGTGACTTCATTGCAGAGTTGTTGTAAGCCTACCTGTAACATTCATTAATAAACGTTTAAACTTACTCTGCCAACGATAACTTGCACCTCACATTTAGCCATATTGAAACTAATATGACAAGATTCCAAATGAGAATGAAAATAGTTTGCTAAACTAATCATTGCTTGGTGATGAGTTCGGAAATTTCATTTTCTGTGACAGTACAAGTATTAGAAGAGGTGACAATAACTGCAGCCCCTTCAGCTATTTATTGCAAATGACTGAACAGGATATAAATATCAATAACTTAAAGGGCATTCTGCTGATGTTAATCAATGGAATATACATATACCTATAAATTAAAGCAGTCAATGAAAAATCACCGTTCCACTGCTTGTGTCACGCTGAACTCATAGCAAGACAGGGGCTTACTTAAGCTGGTTTGGAAGCCCCAACTCGTTTTCATCAGGAGGCAGAGGGCAGAAACCGGTTTACATTAGCATGGTGGTTACGTGAAACAACTATTAGTCTTGTATAGATATCTGAAATGCATGATTCCACCTCTTACTGTGACAGTTAGCATAATTAGGATCAGTTACTTGCAAATTGTAACTAAACAGTCACCTGTAGATGCAATGTACCTGTATTTCCACAAAGCAATTATCAAGGTGCAACATCAAAGGTTGCAGCAGAAAATCGGAGACCATGCTTCAATAGAGACTAAGATGTCAGTGTCCAGGGAGAAATCTTGGCCTGCCAGCAAACAAAAGATTAATGGATTATTTTCAAGTTGGTAAAATGGAATGACTGGAGTACCACAGAGATCAGTACTGGGATCTCAACTATTTACAAACTGCAGCAAATATTTGAATATGGTGAACAAATGTATATTTACTGAATCCGTTGATAAGACACAGGCAGGTAGATCGAATATAACCTGCTGAGAAAATGAACTTGTCCACTTTGGCAGGAAGAATGGAAATGCATGTTATTGAAATCGCAAGAGTTTTGAGACATTTGAGATATTGAAGAACACTGCAGCGCGAGTGTTAATATTTGAGTCCATGAATCACTGGACATTAGCCTGCATATACAGGAAAAATGATGAAGGCAAATGGAACCTCGAATACTACAGTGCAGAAGGAAGCCATTCGGCCCATCGGGACTGCACCAACCACAATCCCAAGCAGCTCCTACCCCCATAATTCCATGCATTTATCATAGATATCCCCCCTGACACCAAGGGGCAATTTAACATCGCCAATCCACCTAACCCGCAATATCTTTGAACAATGGGAGGAAACCGGAGCACTCGGAGGAAACCCACATGGACAAGGAGAATGTACCAACTCCACACAGACAGTCGCCCAAGCCGGGAATCGAACCCGGGTCCCTGGTGCTGTGAGGCAGCAGTGCGAACGTTGGTGTTTTTGAAAGGTGAATTCAGTGTAAATTTGAATATTTTGCCACTGTTGGAGAGACCACCCCTGAAGTAGTGTGAATTCTTCCCGCCTACTAATATAAGAATACGAATGATTGCATTCAAAGCAGTGAGGACTAGGCCCATTCGATTAATTGTTGTGATAGAGATGTGGAATATTTTGACAGATTGGATATGTTGTTATTGGGGTTTACAATAATCAGATATGATTATAATTGGTGATGCAACGTTCTGAGCTGACCGGGGCGGCACGATGGCACAGTGGTTAGCATTGCTGCCTTACTGCGCCAGCGACCGGCTTTCAATTTCCAGCTTGGGTCACTATCTGTGTGGAGTCTGCACGTTCGCCCCGTGTCTGCATGGGTTTCCTCCAGGGGCTCCGGTTTTCTCCCACAGTCCGACAGACGTGCTGGTTCGGTGCATTGGCCATGCTAAATTCTCCCGCAGTGTATCTGAACAGGTGCTGGAGTGTGGCGACTCGGCGATTTTCACAGTGACTTCATTGCAGTATTCATGTCAGCCTACCTGTGACATTAATAAAAAGGCTGCAACATGGAGGATGCTGAAAGGATGTCTCCCCTTGTAAATGATGCTCGAACGAATGGATACTCCTTCCAAATAGTAGTTCTCCCATTTAATACCCTTCAGTACAGAATTGTTCTCTCTCAGATGACCATTCATCCGTTTGATTGTTTTCCCCACGTAGGAATGCATACAGGGCTTTTGAACAAGTTAGTGATGAGTTAAATGGATTGTTGTTTGACAAAGGGTTTCGAAATGTACAAGAAATTGGCATGAAAGTAGAGTCCACAGAATAATCACCCATAGTGTTACAAATGGTGGGATAGGCTCAAGGGGCTTAACCGCCTATGCTTCTACAAGTTCATTTGACTGCATGTATGTGCATAAAATGTGAAGTGGACAAAGACATGGAGTAAGGAAACATAGACAGATTGAGTAAAGAAGGAAGTCGGTGAATGGAGTATGATGTAAGAAAGTGTGCGGTGATTAGCATTGTAAAAATCTCAAATATTTCATGACTCTAACCCTACCTGCTTGACTCATAATTTCATATAATCATATAATTATTGCAGTGTAATTACTACAGTGCAGAAGGAGGCCATTCGGCCCATGCAGCCTGCACCAAAACAATCCCATACAGGTCCTGCCCCCGTAACCCCACGCACTTACAATTCTAGTCCCCGGACACTAAGGGGCAAATTATCATGGAAATCCCACCCAACCTGCATATTTTTGGACTGTGGAGGAGACCAGAGCACCCGAAGAAAACTCATTCTGACACAGGGAGAACGTGCAGACTCCGCACAATCAGTCACACGAGGCAAGAATTGAACCTGGGTCCCTGGCGCTGTGAAGCAACAAAGTTAACCACTATGTCACTGTGCCGCTGATTCCGTTGCCAACTGAACCTCAAGAACACTCGAGACTAATGGGGAAATACAATTTCCAAATTAGAACGGACAAGAGAACTGGAAGTTAAACTGTTTAAACAACCGTTTTGTGGTAATACAGAATATATTATACTTTCCTGAATTTGCATTTTGGATAATAATTTGAAATCTCATTCTCCTTGGAACTGGGTCTCTGAATGTTGTGGAGCTGCAGGAGTGCTGCACACAGACTCACCGGCGCCAACAATTTCAAGTTTTCAATTATCACCACTGAATTGGAGCCCAGGGGAGAGGAAGCTGATTCGTTTTAGTATTAAATTCCATCTGCCATTTATCTGCCCATTTGACGATTCCATCTATATCTTCTTCTAGCCGAAGGCGTAATAAACATCTCCATTTGTTATGAAAATTAGAACCAGTTCTGAGCTTCTTTCATTCTGCAGAAAGCGGTGTAGGTGTAAACATCCGACACCTTGCCAGATGTTGGGAGCAGAAGAAAACCCCCCATTCATGAAATTAGATCCATAAATATTAGTTAATATTGAAGAAGCAAGGCATTGGAACATCAATTGTTCGAGATTGAGAGCAGAAGCACTGAGCTCTGAGTTAGCAATTTACATTGTGAGTGGGATGCAACGCAGCTTCAAGTGGGTTTGGGCAGTCTAAATGACTCATTTGGGTGATGATACATTCTCTGAATGAGTGTGAAGTTATCAGCATTGATACAAAACAAAATGAAAGTTTAGTTATCTTTTAAATTGTAAGAGATTTGGGAAGTGGCTGTGCCCAAAGGGACCTATATATCCTTGGTCATGAGTCACTTAAAGCGAACGTGGTCGGGCAACTGACAATTTGGAAATGAATGGAATGTTGGCCTTATTCGCAAGGTTAATTGAATACAGTTGAATTGGGCGAAAACTTAAGGGGTCCCAGCGTTACACTGGGGTACACCAAATTTGCGGGGAACAATCCTTCTGGGAAATTCGCATGTAAGTATTCGCATGGCAGCTGCCCAGGCGTGCAAACTTCCGGTGGACAATTGCACTGTGTTGCAAACCTTCGGCTCCTGAATAGTTCTTCTGACGTCTACCTGTATGAAGGAATAAAACAACAGGTTTATTTGGATCACGTGCTTTTAGAGTGCTGATCCTTCATCACGTGAGTCAGTTGAGGTGTTGTGAGATTTCTTATTCTGCGCACCCAGTCCAACGCCAGCATCTCCACGTCAAGGAATAGAACAATTGCTGTGACTTTTCAAGACACAGAGCTGTCTACAAACAACATCTCTGCTGCGTGAAACCACTTCCTGTTCTACTCAGCACACCCAGTCATGTGGGATACTTTTACCCGCGACCATGGGCACATCTTCTTTACGCAGGCGCCCTTCTGAATTGTGCATCTGGCCCTGATGAATCAGGAATATGGGGGTGAGCATGCATGACTGTTTACGCTCCATGCATGTGTTGGAATTACATGACCACACTGTGCTCGCCGGACTGGGTCTCCATCTAGCAAGTGCTCATGAGAGATGAGGAAGTTTGTGTGTCTGAACAAAGTGCACACAGACTGAAAGATTGGTGAACCTGTAGAATTCCTGAGCACAGAAGGCCGTCGAAGACAAATAACTGAATATATCTAAGAAGGAAATAGATCAATTTATGTGATGCCACGGAGTATGGGGTGCACATCGGAGTAGGATGTCCAGATATAAGAACAGCAACGAATATGTTGGATGATGGAGCAAGCTCGACGGGCGGAGTGTCCGACTCCTGCTCCTATTTGATATGGTTTTTATGAAATGGATGTGTGAAATTAACTTTGCTGAACAATATCTCTCCACATTGAATAAAAGGGAAAAAAAACACTCAGCTTCCTGTTGGTTTTGCAAGGCACCGAGTGCACTCCTGAGAATTTTGCAGGTAAGTATTTGCAGGGCAATTGTGCGCAACTGCCAACTTAAGCTGGGAAGTTGTGTGACACTGGGAATCATCCCAAAAATGCGATTGAAATTGTTGTTTGTAAAATTTATTTATGAGTGTCAGAAGTAGGCTTGCATCAACGCTGCAATGAAGTTACTGTGAAATTCCCCTCACTGCCACTCTCCGGCGGTGTTCGGGTGCACTGAGGGAGAATTTACCAATGCAAATGCACCTAACCAGCACGTCTTTCAGACTGTGGGAGGAAACCGGAGCACCCACAGGAAACTGACGAAGACACGGAGAGAACGTGTAGACTCCGCACTGAGTGTGACCCAAGCAGGAATTGAATCCAGGTGCCTGGCGCTGTGAGGCAGCAGTACTAAGCACTGTGCCGCTATGCTGATTATGTTGGATGAAGGAGCAATCTCGACCGGCAGAATGTCCTACTCCTCCTCCTATTTTATGTGTTTTTCAATTAAATTGATGCGCCCGAACTGAAATTACCTTTGCTGAGCAATATCTATCCACATTGTAAAGAACGACAAAACATCTGGGCTTCCTGGCTGTTTTGTAAGGCACCCCAAGGCAATCCTCAGAATTGAACAGGTAATTATTTGCAGCTTATTGTGCGCATGTGCTAACTTAATCTGGGGAACAGCGTGACACTTGGAATCATCCCAAAAATGCGATTGCATTCGTTGTTTGTAAAGTTTATTTATCAGTGTCACAAATAGGCTTGCATTAAAAGCGCATTGAAGTTGCTATGAAAATTACCTTGTTGCCACACTCCGGCGCCTGTTCGGGTACACTGAGGGAGAATTTAACATGGCAAATGCAGCTATCCAGCACATCTTCCGGACTGTGGGGGAAACGGGAGCACGCGGAGGAAACCCACGCAGACACGGGGAGAACGTGCAGACTCCGGAATTAAAGGCTGTTATTGAGTCTTTTCATAAAGAATTGCAACTCAGATCTGTCTGTCGTCTCATGAAACTTCGCTCCATTGCCACACCAGATCTTATTGCAAACAATCAAAGTATAGACACCAGCTGAGCAGCAATTGCACTAAGCTGTTTGCTACAGTAATTTTAATAAATGCAACAGATCAAAGCAACTAATTACCTCTCTAGAGCCTGACATCATGTATCAATGTAATCATTTCAGTGATGAGCAGAGGGAACTCACGGCTTCTATTAGAAATGCACGCAACACCAAAAGGTCTGGTGTTTGCAATTTACAGTCCGTTCATTGCACCTATCGGCATTCCAGGTAAATTTTTGTATTGATTTAATTCTGACATTAGTTATTGGTAACTATATTAATTTTCTCATTTGCCAGTGTCACTTTTTTACACTATTGATAATCTCACTCCCATTTAGGATGTTAAGATATACATTCCAGAATAATGTTACATTTAATTAACCTGTTCTGTTTATCGGCATAATTTCACTCGATTATACTGCAATTTCCACATTTTACATTGCCTTTTGGAACATAGAACATAGAACATTACAGTGCAGTACAGGCCCTTCGGCCCTCGATGTTGCGCCAACCAGTGAAACCAATCTAATGCCCCTCTAATCTACATAATTCCAATATCATCCATATGTTTATCCAATAACCATTTGGATGCTCTTAATGTTGACAAAGAACAAAGAACAATACAGCACAGGAACAGGCCCTTCGGCCCTCCAAGCTCGCGCCGCTCCCTGGTCCAAACTAGACCATTCTTTTGCATCCCTCCATTCCCACTCCGTTCATGTGGCTATCTAGATAAGTCTTCAACGTTCCCAGTGTGTCTGCCTCCACCACCTTGCCCGGCAGCGCATTCCAGGCCCCCACCACCCTCTGTGTAAAAGGCCTCCCCCCCCCCCCCACCTCACCTTGAACCTATGACCCCTCGTGAAGGTCACCACCGATCTGGGAAAAAGCTTCCCACCGTTCACCCTATCTATGTCTTTCATAATTTTATACACCTCTGTTAGGTCACCCCTCATCCTCCGTCTTTCCAGTGAGAACAACCCCAGTTTACCCAATCTCTCCTCATAACTAAGCCCTTCCACACCAGGCAATATCCTGGTAAACCTCCTCTGCACTCACTCTAAAGCCTCCACGTCCTTCCGGTAGTGTGGCGACCAGAACTGGGCACAATATTGCAAATGCGGCCAAACCAACGTTCTATACAACTGCAACATCAGACCCCAAGGTTTATACACTATGCGCCATCCTATAAAGGCAAGCATGCCATGTGTCTTATTCACTACCTTCTCCACCTGTGACGTCACCTTCAAGGATCTGTGGACTTGCACAGCCAGGTCCCTCTGCGTATCTACACCCGTTATGGTTCTGCCATTTATCGTATAGCTCCCCGCTACGTTAGTTCTCTTGACGAGTCCACTACTGCTGCAGGCAGGGCATTCCACGCCCTTACTACTCCCTGAGTAAAGAACCTATCTCTAACATCTGTCCTATATCTCTCACCCCTCAATTTAAAGCTATGTCTCCTCGTGTTAGCCATCACCATCCGAGGAAAAAGGCTCTCACTATCCACCCTATCTAATCCTCTGATCATCTTGTATGCCTCTATTAAGTCACCTCTTAACCTTCTTCTCTCTAACGAAAACAACCTCAAGCCCCTCAGCCTTTCGTCATACGATCTTCCCACCATACCATGCAGCATCCTTTAAATATCCTCTGCACCCTTTCCAACGCTTCCACATCTTTTCTATAATGCGGCGACCAGAACTGTATGCAATATTCCAAGTGCGGCCACACCAGAGTTTTGTACAGTTGCAGCATGACCTCCTGGCTCCGAAACTCAATCCCTCTACCAATTAAAGCTAACACACCATACTCTTTCTTTACAACCCTATCAACCTGGGTGCCAACTTTCAGGGATCTCTGCATATGAACACCCAGATCCCTCTGTGCATCCACACTACCAAGTATCTTACCATTAGCCCAGTGATCTGTATTCCTGTTACTCCTTCCAAAGTGAATCATCTCACACTTTTCCGCATTAAACTCCATTTGCCACCTCTCAGCCCAGCTCTGCAGCTTATCTATGTCCCTCTGTAACCTTCCACTTCCCTCCACACTGTCTACAACTCCACCGACTTTAGTGTCATCCGCAAATTTACTAATCCATTCTTCTACGCACTCATCCAGGTCATTAATAAAAATGACAAACAGCAGTGGCCACAAAACAGATCCTTGCGGTATACCACTAGTAACTGAACTCCAGGATGAATATTTCCCATCACCCTCTGTTTTCTTACAGCTAGCCAATTCCTGATCCAAACCACTAAATCACCCTCAATCCCATGTATTTTCAGCAAAAGCTTACCATGGGGAACCTTATCAAGCGCTTTGCTGAAATCCATATACACCACATCAACCGCTTTACCCTCATCAACCTCTTTGGTCACCTTCTCAAAGAACTCAATAAGGTTTGTGAGACACGACCTACCCTTCACAAAACCGTGCTGACTATCCCTAATCAAATTATTCCTTTCGAGGTGATTATAAATCCTATCTCTTATCATCCTTTCCAAAACTTTCGCCACAACAGAAGTAAGGCTCACCGGTCTATAAGTAACAGGGTTGTCCCTACTCCAGTTCTTGAACAAGGGGACAATATTTGCTATCCTCCAGTCTTCTGGCACTGTTCCTGTAGACAATGACGACACAAAGATCAAAGCCAAAGGTTCTGCAATCTCCTCTCTAGTCTCCCAGAGAATCCTAGGATAAATCCCATCCGGCCCAAGGGACTTATCCATTTTTACCCTTTCCAGAATTGCTAACACCTCCTCCTTATGAACCTCAATCCCGTCCAGTACAACAGCCTGCACCTCAGTACTCCCCTCGACAACACTGTCCCTCTCCTGTGTGAATACCGACGAAACATATTCATTTAGTGCCTCTCCTATCTCTTCAGGCTCCACGCACAACTTCCCACTACTGTCCTTGACTGGCCCTAGTCTTACCCTAGTCATTCTTTTACTCCTGACATACCAATAGAAAACTTTAGGGTTTTCCTTGATCATACCTGCCAAAGACTTCTCATGTCCCTTCCTGGCTCTTCTTAACTCTTTCTTTACCTCCTTCCTGGCGAACTTGTAACACTCAAGTGCCCGAACTGAGCCGTCAGGTCTCATCTTTACATAAGTCTCCTTCTTCCTCTTCGCAAGCGATTCAACCTCCTTAGTAAACCACGGTTCCCTCACACGACTGCTTCCTCCCTGCCTGACAGGTACACATTTATCAAGGATGCGTCGTAGCTGTTCCTTGAACAAGTTCCACATTACAATTGTGCCCATCCCCTGCAGTTTCCTTCCCCAACCTATGCCAGCTAAATCTCGCCTAATCGCATCATAATTTGCTTTCCCCCACCTATAACTCTTGCCCTTTGGTATATACCTATCCCTTTCCATTGCTAGGGTAAACGTAATCGAATTGTGGTCACTGTCACCAAACTGCTCACCTACCTCCAAATCTAACACCTGGCCTGATTCATTACCCAGTACAAAATCCAATGTGGCCTCGCCTCTTGTTGGTCTATCTACGTACTGTGTCAGGAATCCTTCTGCACACGTTGGACAAAAACTGACCCCTCTAAAGTACTCGAACTATAGCTTTTCCAGTCAATATTTATAAAGTTAAAGTCCCCCAGAATAACTACCCTGTTACTTTCGCTCCAATCCAGAATCATCTTTGAAATCTTTTCCTCTACATCTCTGGAACTTTTCGGAGCTCTATAAAAAACTCCCAACAGGGTGACCTCTCCTTTCCTGTTTCTAACCTCAGCCCAAACTACCTCATTTACCTGTTTTATCTATTTTCTCTCATTTACCTGCATGGATTCTTCATTTGCCTGCATAACTTATCGGCATTCAGAGCATTCTATTTTTGAGTCACAGGTACTATTCCTCACGACAGTCACATAATTGATACCATCTACAGTTAACATTTCACGATGTGAATGTTTTTGTCTGCTTTGTTGTTGTTTGTACTGGTATGGCACTTGAATTATTATCCTGTTACTCGGGTGCAAATTCAATTCAGATGTGCTATGGTCAATTCTACCTTCCCGAATTCCAATCACTTGAGTGTGTTGAAAATTGTGTTCCATTTTGGCATTGAGACTCACCCTGCGGGTGAATTCTCATATGGGTATCACACTTTAAGTTAACCTTTATTGGGTCATTGGTCTTGTTATCACGGTTAATATATAAACATTTTTTGTGTTTCTGCTTTTGACAGCATTAGAATGAGTTCAATGAATAGTTCATAGTTTGAGACGATCGCGCAATTGAATAACCCAGACCAAATAGAACTAACATTTTTATTTAAGGAACATTTTTGGGCACCAATAACTTGACAGATGTACAAACAGTGATGTAGCTTCAGTTTAATTGATAGATGTTCATTACATTAAATTCAACAGCAGTCTTTCTGTTTTCAGTCTCTTCCACTCAATGACTCAATCCATTTCTATTCTTCGACGTTCGGCACGGTAGCACAGTGGTTAGCACTGCTGCTTCACAGCTCCAGGGTCCCGCGTTCGATTCCCGGCTCGGGTCACTGTCTGTGTGGAGTTTGCACATTCTCCTCGTGTCTGCGTGGGTTTCCTCCGGGTGCTCCGGTTTCCTCCCACAGTCCAAAGATGTGCGGGTTAGGTTGATTGGCCAGGTTAACAAATTGCCCCTTAGAGTCCTGGGATGTGTAGATTAGCGGGTAAAATATTTGGGGGTAGGGCCTGGGTGGGATTGTGGTCGGTGCAGACTCGATGGGCCGAATGGCCTCCTTCTGCACTGTAGGGTTTCTATGATTCGCCACTGCTGATATTTCCAAATTCGTGAGTGTTAAGTGTGGGAGTTTTTTTCTTCCAATATGAATAGGCAGCACGGTGGCATAGTGGTTCGCACTGCTGCTTCACAGTGCCAGTTACCCAGGTTCATTTTCCAGCTTG
Organism: Mustelus asterias; assembly: GCF_964213995.1. NCBI lineage: Eukaryota > Metazoa > Chordata > Chondrichthyes > Carcharhiniformes > Triakidae > Mustelus > Mustelus asterias. The sequence continues at coordinate 3,346,600 of NC_135830.1, forward strand.
GTCACTGTCCATGTGGATTCTGCAAGTTCTCCACATGTCTGCATGGGTTTCCTCTGGGTGCTCTGGTTTCCTCCCACTGTTTGAAAAATGTGCTGGTTCGGGGCATTGTCCATGCTAAATTCTCCTTCAGTGTAGCTGAACAGGCGCTGGAGTGTGCTGCCTAGGGGGATTTTCACAGTACGTTCATTGCAGTGTTAATGTCATCCTACTTGTTGCACCAATACAAAAACAAATCGACAATTTCTTGGACCGTTCTCATCTTCACTTTTGCGATACAAAGTGTGAATTCCCCAAACTGGTGACTGCATTAGTTTTTCAGGTGCAGGGTTATTCTCTCAAATGTCCACTGTGCTCAAAAGTCGAATATTTATTCGAAAGGGCTGTGCAGCTTGCGGCTGTCTTTCTTCCACAAGACATCTTCATTTGCTTTGCATAAATTTGCAGACCAGCACAGTGTACACCGATTGATTAGCAAGTGATTTACCACTGCTTTCTATCCAAAATGTCCTATGCAAAGTGGGAGAAAACCCAAACGGCCCATTCAATTACTTATGACCATATTTTCTGAGCAACTGCCAATCGAAATTTTCCAATTGAGAGCGAGTTCAACATTTCATAGAAATGAACCCCATGACATTCTTCGTGGGATATATTGGACTCTTTGCTATTTGCCAAACCAATTGTTGACTGTATTGTTATGTATGTGCATTAATATTTTTTGTTTAATCTCCTATGATAGATTTTTGTATTTATGTGTTGTTTTTTTTCTGTTGCAATGTAAATTCGATCTATTCTTGACTTTTGCATTCAATATTATACTAAATTTATGGTACAGCGATTCTTTGAAATAGTTATTTTAAACTGGACGACTATTTGAAAACTATTAAACAGTAAATTAGTAAACTAGTAAATAGGGCGGCACAGTGGCCCATGGGTTAGCTGGTCGCAGAATGTTTAAAAACTCTGTGACCAGGCTGAACGAATACACCGCTACAGTAACTGAATTCATTAGTAAGTGAGTAGAAGACTGTGTGCCAAAGAAGCAAATCCGTGTGTTCCCCAAACAGAAACCATGGATGAACGAAGATATCCACTGCTTGCTGAAGTCCAGGTCTGAGGCGTTCAAGTCAGGCGACACTGACCTATTACAAGAAAGCCAGATACTATCTAAGGAGATCCATCATAGATGCCAAAAGACAATATCGGACCAAGCTAGAGTCCCAGGCTCGCCACACCGACCCGCGGCGACTATGTCAACGTCTGCAACACATAGCAGGCTACAAGATGAAGGCATGTAAAATCGCCGGCTCCAACGCACCCCTCTGTCATAAGCTCAATGCATTCTATGCCCGTTTGAGCAAGAGGTCAGCGAGAGCATGCCATCTACCCTGGAAGCCCTGGATGAACCTATATCTGGGGTCACCACTGCAGATGTCAGAGCAGCTTTCTTGAAGGCCAACCCACGGAAAGCAACTGGCCCGGATGCGGTACCTGGACGTGCTCTCAGGTCCAGCGTGGATCAGCTGGCGGAAGTACTCGCAGACATCTTCAACCTCTGTTTACAACAATCTGAGGTCCCTATCTTCTTCAAGAAGACGACTATCATCCCGGTACCTAAGAAAAACCAAGCAGCATGCCTTAATGACAATCGGCCAGTGGCTCTGACATCCATCATTATGAAGTGCTTTGAAAGGTTAGTCAAGGCACGAATCAATTCCAGCCTCCCGGAATACCTGGATCCACTACAGTTTGCCGATCGCCGCAACAGATCCACAGCAGACGCCATTTCCCTGGTCCTGCACTCAATCCTAGAACACCGAGATAACAAGGACACCTATCCAGCTTGCAGGCTGTAGCTCTTCGGCCAAGACATAGCGTGGAGATCTTGACAGTTCATGTCATCCCTCGACTGTATTTTCACTTGATCCTTCCTAAAAGCTTCGCAAAACACGCTCAACAGGCTGGAGCAACTCATCTGAAATGCAGTGAAACAATTTCTACAACTTCCCCCCTCCCCCCACAGCCCGCCGCGCCCCCCCCCCCTCCCCCCCCCCCCCCCGCCCCCTGCCCCCTACATGACTACATAACGGATGGCATCCTTTATTCCCGCATCTGGAATGAAGGTCTGGGGATTCCCAAATTAGAAGTACAAATATCGTCTGCAATCATTAGAAAATGGGAATCATTATCTGCTTCCAAGGATCGGATCATTCGTGCCTCATTTCAGCATTGCGAATAATATCCAGAAGTTACGAGCTCTCAATGTTTTAAGAAAAATCAAGGATTTTCTGCCCGATACTGATGAAGGTAGCGATGTCGAAATGGACTCAATAGATGGCAGTACCACAAGTTCGAGAGGAGGAAGCAGGTCCCAAGAAGCCATCGAATAAATATGCGGCATGGGGGTAATGCTAATTTGATAAGTGGTGGCGGCGGCTACAATGCCATTGTGCTGGGATCCACTGTTACAACAATGATAAAATATCAAACAATTGGATCAAGCCTGCATTTCAGTTAAAATCTAACCGGCTCATAAATCATTTCTTCCAATGGTGCAACTTATACCCCACAAGGGCGACTCGAACAAGAGGAAGGCCTTCAGCCTTAAAAACCTGCTGACAATGCGAAGCAGTCACAGGAACGATTGGACACATCTCTGGCTCCTGCTCATTCGTTCAGAACATGAGGATAAAACGCCACAGCACAATCGTAGACCAACTACGTAATTACGTCGGAAAATATGGTTGGACGTCATATATGGAGCCACGACTTATTGCCAAAGATGACTCCTCTGGAAACTGGACATCATTTTCAAGAGGGAAAACGATCAGCGTGACGCGGTGGTAGATGTTACCATCCGTTTTGAAGATAATTGCGAGAGTCTGGAAAAGGCGTGGGAAGAAGAATGCATGAAATACAATCATCTTGGACCAGAAATAAGGAAACTGACAGGAGGTCTTGAGCCTCAGTACTTTGGATTTGTAATGGGCACAAGGGGCAAATGGCTTGAGAAGAACAATAGCCTGATGAAGTTCCTAAACATCGCGTGATTTCAAACATTCGCCCAACAACTCTCAAGACTCACTTTGGTACTAACACTGAAGTTGTTAGAAATATTCAGTGACAAGTGAGAGACTCGATTGATCACAGAATCCTACAGTGCAGAAAGAGGCCATTCGGCCCATCGACTCTGCACCAACCACAATCCCACCCAGGCCCTATCCACATATCCACCCACTAATCCCTCTAACCTATGCATCCCGGGACACTAAGGGGCAATTTAGAATGGCCAATCAACCTAGCCCGCACATCTTTGGACTGTGTGAGGAAACCGGAGCACCCGGAGGAAACCCACGCAGACACAGGAAGAATTTGCAAACTCCACACAGACAGCGACCCGAGCCAGGATTCGAACCCAGGTCCCTGGAGCTGTGAAGCAGCAGAGCTAACCACTGTGCCACCAGGCATCAACACCTCCTCCACGATCATCGTCAACACCGGTGCCCCACAAGGCTCTGTTCCCAGCCCCCTACTGTACTTATATATCTATGACTGTGTGGCCAAATTCCCATCCAATTCGAATTTCAAGTTTGCTGACGACACCATCGTCGTGGGTCGGATCTCAAGCAATGATGAGACAGAGTACAGGAATGAGATAGAGAATCTGGTGAACTGGTGCAGTAACAATAATCTCTCCCTCAATGTCAACAAAATGAAGGAGATTGTCATCGACTTCAGGAAGCGTAAAGGAGAATATACCCCTGTTTATATCAATGGCGACGAAGTAGAAAGGGTCGAGAGCTTCAAGTTTTTAGGTGTACAGATCACCAATCACCTGTCCTGGTCCCCCCATGCCGGCACTATAGTTAAGAAAGCCCCCCTACTTTCTCAGACGATGAAGGAAATTTGGCATGTCACCAATCTTTACAGATGCACCAGAGAAAGCATTGTTTCTGGTTGTATCAAAGCTTGGTATGGCTCCTGTTCTGCCCAAGACCGCAAGGAACTACAAAAGGTTGTGAATGTAGTACAATCCATCACGCAAACCAGCCTCCCATCCATTGACTGTCTACGCTTCTTGCTGCCTCGGCAAAGCAGCCAGCATAATTAAGGACGCCACGTACCCCGGACATTCTCTCTTCCATCTCCTTCCTTCGGGAAAAAGGTACCAACCGACTCAAGAACAGCTTCTTCCCTGCTGCTGTCAGACTTTTGAATGGACTTCCCTTGCATTAAGTAGATCTTTCTCTCCAACCATAGCTGTGACTGTAACACGACAATCTGCACTCTCTCGTTTCCTTCTCTATGAACGGTATGTTTTCTGTATGGCACGCAAGAAACAATACTTTTCACTGTATGTTAACATATGTGACAATAATAAATCAAATCAAATCTTTATGATATTGTCTCGAAAGATATACGGGTCTCTCCAAATGTGTCACTTATTGTCTGTTGTCCATTTCGGTGTCAGACCTCCTGGTTATGGTCACAGCAGTCCTGTTGAACCGGATCGCTGGGATCTATTTTCCTATAAGTTTCCTGCCAATTACACCAGTTTGTAGTTTGCGAGCCGCCTTACACATTGCGGCCATTGACAGCTCTACCTGGTTAACAGTCGTTTCCACCTTTGATCGATTTGTGGCTATTTCCTGTCAGAAACTGAAATAACTTACTGCACCGAGAAGATGACAGCACGTGTTATATTAATTGTGTCTGTATTCGCCTGTGTAAAGAATATCTTCATGTATTTACAAATTAAACCTATGAACATAATTAGTAATATACCTTGGTTCTGTGTACTTAGGGGAATAATTTATACATCACCGGCATGGATAGCCTATAGCTGGACGTGTTTACTTTCAAACCCTTCTCTCCCATTCATCCCGATATTAGTGCTCAACTCAATGACTGTCAGACATATTCTGGAGGCTAACAGAGCCCACAAGAGAGTCCGGGATCAAAACAATCAGGAGGATCATTGTGACGCAGAGATGAAGAACCGGAAAAGTTCTATAGTTTTACCCTTTGCCATCTCGGGCACTTTCATGCTGTCATACGTGATCTCTTTTGTAAACATTGTACATGTTCGAATTTCAAGTTATTTATTTCTCGGCTTCCATTTTCAGTAATTCCAACTTTGCTCTCCAAGTAAGTGGATATATGCTCCAACTATTGAGCTCCTGCATCAACCCGTTTATTTATGCTGTGACCCAGAGAAAAATCAGAGCCCAGTTAATTAATGGCCTGAAAGATCCATTGAGGCCTCTTGTTACAATATCGAGATAATGTAAATAAGATGCTCCAACATGATTTGCAGATTATATTGCAGAATGTCTTGCGTTGCCCATGCCACACATATGCTTCCTTCCATGGTGCACTCGTTTTTAAATCCTTACCCATTGTGCGCATTTCGCTATGCATTAGTCAGCTTATAAAAGGTTCTGAATTAGTTTTCATTTTTCTTGCATTTTGATATCCCAGGTCTTTTGAATTCCATCCAGGTTCTAGGGGGCTGGAGGCCAATATAGAGTCAGAATTAACATTTTGTGAGCCTTTGTCTCCCCCTTCTCCTTTTTCTTCTTCAACCTTTCCTTCTACATCCCAGTTTTAACCATGCAATCCATAGAATCCCTATAGTGCAGAAGGAGACCATTTGGCTCATCGAGCCTGCACCATCAATGATCCCTCCCAGGCCCCATCCATGTAAACCCTTATATTTACTCTGCTAAACCCCCTGAAACTAACGGGCAATTTAGTCGTCGTCGTTGTTGTCGTCGTCATCGTCTTCTTCTTCTTCTTCTTCTTTTTCTTCTTCTTCCTGAAGATAATCAATGGCAGGTGCTCTCTCAGTCTTCAAATGTGCATGGACATCACTTTTTCTGCCTCATTCAGCTGCTCGAATGTTTATGCGCTTTCCAGTCTGTATTGTGACCCTGTTACTTCTCCCGTGCAACAACATACTGGTTCAAGTAGATCTGCACTTGTAATGGTAGTGCAGGAAATTATTTGATGTGCACATTCAGACATGTGTGTATTCGTCTTCGAGTTCGAATAATTTGTTCAAGCTCAGCAGTTAGCTGTTCTTGTTCATGCTTTGCAAGAGAGAGAACAATGACTGGGCAGTGTGCACGCTTCCCCACTCATCATTTGGAGATCTAATTGTCCACTAGTGCACATAGTAATACCATCTTTTCTTGAACACAGCGTACTTCTTTTCCCAAGCTGTGGAAGGGGTTCTTAACCAGCGTAATAAGATTGATATGCAGAATGCAGTCTTTCAGAGGTCAAGAAATCAGTAAGGAGTTAAATTACTCTTAGGACAGCTAAATAAACTGTTTTTCACGCATGTGAATGCAGTAAGACAATCAAACACGTGGTTATGATTTTCAAATATACATTGACATTTTAAATATATTTTAAAGTACTGTTCACTTTCGTCAAAGATACCGAGTGGCATGGCGGTAAAAGTCATCAGCTTAAATCCAAAGGTCTGGGAAACGGTTAGTCAACAATAGCCTTATTGGGAATTCCTAACAGGATACGAAGGTTGCAACTTTAATGAATTGATCCATTCACTGCCCAGACACAAGGATAGATATGCCCCTGGACTCAGGAAAGCATATCTATTAAACTTGGCAGTGAGCCGGTGGGAATGTCCATTTTTGACCTTGTGGTAGCGTCTGCTGTTACCAGACAATGGGATGTTAGTGTCAAGGGGAGAGATTATGTCCGGCCTTAGAAAGACGAATAAGATATCACCATGCTATTAAGTATCATAAGACCATAAGACATAGGAGCGGAAGTAAGGCCATTCGGCCCATCGAGTCCACTCCACCATTCAATCATGGTTGATTTCAACTCCATTTACCCGCGCTCTCCCCATAGCCCTTAATTCCTCGAGAAATCAAGAATTTATCAATTTCTGTCTTGAAGACGCTCAACGTCTCGGCCTCCACAGCCCTCTGTGGCAATGAATTCCACAGACCCACCACTCTCTGGCTGAAGAAATTTCTCCTCATCTCTGTTCTAAAGTGACTCCCTTTTATTCTAAGGCTGTGCCCCCGCGTCCTAGTCTCCCCTGTTAATGGAAACAACTTCCCTACGTCCATCCTATCTAAGCCGTTCATTATCTTGTAAGTTTCTATCAGATCTCCCCTCAACCTCCTAAACTCCAATGAATATAATCCCACGATCCTCAGACGTTCACCGTATGTCAGGCCTACCATTCCTGGGATCATCCGTGTGAATCTCCGCTGGACCCGCTCCAGTGCCAGTATGTCCTTCCTGAGGTGTGGGGCCCAAAATTGCTCACAGTACTCCAAATGGGGCCTAACCAGTGCTTTATAAAGCCTCAGAAGTACATCCCTGCTTTTATATTCCAAGCCTCTTGAGATAAATGACAACATTACATTTGCTTTCTTAATTACGGACTCAACCTGCAAGTTTACCTTTAGAGAATCCTGGACTAGGACTCCCAAGTCCCTTTGCACTTTAGCATTATGAATTTTGTCACCGTTTAGAAAATAGTCCATGCCTCTATTCTTTTTTCCAAAGTGTACGACCTCGCACTTGCCCACGTTGAATTTCATCAGCCACTTCTTGGACCACTCTCCTAAACTGTCTAAATCTTTCTGCAGCCTCCCCACCTCCTCAATACTACCTGCCCCTCCACCTATCTTTGTATCATCGGCAAACTTGGCCAGAATGCTCCCAGTCCCGTCATCTAGATCGTTAATATATAAAGAGAACAGCTGTGGCCCCAACACTGAACCCTGCGGGACACCACTTGTCACCGGTTGCCATTCTGAGAAAGAACCTTTTATCCCAACTCTCTGCCTTCTGTCTGACAGCCAATCGTCAATCCATGTTAGTACCTTGCCTCGAATACAATGGGCCCTTATTTTACTCAGCAGTCTCCCGTGAGGCACCTTGTCAAAGGCCTTTTGGAAGTCAAGATAGATAACATCCATTGGCTCTCCTTGGTCTAACCTATTTGTTATCTCTTCAAAGAACTCTAACAGGTTTGTCAGGCACGACCTCCCCTTACTAAATCCATGCTAACTTGTCCTAATCCGACCCTGCACTTCCAAGAATTTAGAAATCTCATCCTTAACGATGGATTCTAGAATTTTGCCAACAACTGAGGTTAGGCTCATTGGCCTATAATTTTCCAATAGTTGGTTGGTTGGTTGAGGTTCTTGACAGAGATATGTACTGATGTATAACTGTTGAATGAGATTGATCTTAAGCTAATGAAATGCAGAATTATCGATTAGAAAAAAAGTATAGTTGATCTGAATTTGAATCTGTGCTTCAGATCTTTCACAGACGTTTTGTCACTCTGTTCCAGAGCTATTTAACCCTTTGTGAGAATACGACCGGCTGTATGCTTGTATGGTCTTAGTCTCTGTTTTATTTTGAATACACTTTGTGACGTGTTTGCACAGAGATATGTGCTTTGCAAGGTTTGAATTTTCTTAGTTTAAGACACAATTAGCCACCTTTTACGATTTTTCCATTTTGCTATTTACTTCCTGGTCGTTCCACAATCATGAGAAATAACTTCCTCCGAGCTGGAAGTCCCTTCATAATCCATCCAATTATAGGGTGCCAAAAATATTATCTGCTACAATGATGGTTGTTTTCTTTTTCGGTGTGATGCATGCCATATATCCCCATTTAGGGCAGTAAGGTGACGAGCAATCAGAGATCCAGGGCAATGCTCTGGGGACACGGGTTCGAATGCCACCACGACAGATGGTGCAATTTGAATTCAATAAATATCTGGAATTGAAAGTCTAATGATGACCATTAAAACATTGTTGATTGTCGTAAAAACCCAAGTCGTTCACTAACGGCCTTCAGGGAAGGAAATCTGATGCCATTAATTGGTCAGGTCTTCATGTGACTCCAAACTCACAGCATTGCTGTTGGCTATCATGTCCTCTCTGAAACGAAGGTCACTTAGGCATGGGCAAACAATGCTGGTCCAGCCAATAACCAGCATTAAAAATGATCAATAAAAAAAAGTTGGACAAACACAGCGTTCTTCAGCTTCACCCATCTTCCCATCCAACCCTGAATATAGTGGCTCTTGAATATCCCCTTGCCATCTGTCTTGGTGCTTAGTGACTTGAGGTCGTCATCAAGGAGCCATCATGAAGTCACGGCTCGCTGATTTTATTCTCTTCTGTCAGTAGACCATTCTTCACTCTAACATTGGCAGCAATGGCTTTGAAACTAATATTGAATGCCATATCAATATAACAGAAACCATTCTTGTACTCGTCGATGACAACACACCCTCAACCGACTCATGCAAATTCTAAATATCTGTCTCCCCAACAGTAAGATTTTCATTGAACCGTTTTGAGGAGGTGTTATAATCCAGGTCAGAAACTCTAAACCTCTAACTCCAAGCTGTTGTTTGAAGTCAAATAGACTACAAGTTGTGCACTTTGAATTTAGCGCGTGTAAGCATAACATGTTTCACTACATCACCTACTAGGGAGCTTCTATCAAACAAAGTTTAATTAAGAATACAGTTGACACAAGGAAAGAAAATTAGCAATAACTTTTACCAATTACAAACAAGAAATAAAACATGAACCTGAACAACTAAACGCGCTGTTCTAATATAACAAGACTCCTGATAAACATACACCTGTCACAGATTTAGCACAGAAAATGAAAAATGCTCACACGATATTGGCACTTAGTCCTTTTAGTTGGAGAATTGAAACTCTGAATTTCCAGCCTTGCAACTTCCAGCAGACTTCGAGGTAGAAATAAAGCCACTGCTCTCCTCTAATTTTCAGCCAGCAAGCCACTTCCAGCAAAGCTTTCACTCCAAGAAGGCAGGAAAAGCTGCTTCCAACATAGCAGAACATCTAATAACAGGGAGAGAGAGAGAGACACACACTGCCTTCACCCAGGATTGCACACATCTTCTTGCTAAAATAAGTAAAGTTTATTTATGAGCAACAAGTAAGGCTTCGATTAACACTGCAATGAAGTTAATGTGAAACTCCCCTAGTCGCCACACTCCGGCGCCTGTTCGGGTCAATGCACCTAACCAGCGCATCGTTGAGACTGTGGGACGAAAATGGAGCACCTGGAGGAAACCCACACAGCCACAGGGAGAATGTGCAAACTCCACACAGACTGTGACGCAAGCCGGGAATCGAATGCGGGTCCCTGGCGCTGTGAAGCAGCAGTGCTAACCACTGTGCCATTGTGCCACCCCAAACAGCAGCCAACAGCGAAACGGAAAGTAAGAAGGCACTTTTCCCCTGATCTGTCAATCATTCTTCCCCCTAATAATTTAAAAGGGTCCTAAACTTGTTGAACTCCAGGACGTCGCATTAGGTCCAAATTACACATAAACATTATCCCACCTAAACCATTTAAGCAGCAATAAAGGACATCTAAGAATTCAGGTCGAAACAATGAAAAAAAAACAGCTGAGTACATGATTTTAAAACATTTTTTCTGAAAGACAAAGTACCATCACAAAAGTCACGTTCGTGTTTCCCTCGCATGGCCACAACTTCCAGTGCAGTGATCACAGCCACATTTCTTTTGTAGTTCGCGATCCATTTAATCAGGAACTGTGCTCTGTTTAGGCGATGCAAAGATATCATGTTCATTAATGCTATTTTCCAATGGAAGTAGCTTCAGCAAACTCAGAATTTTTTCCCTTTGTGGAAGAGAAACTCGGCGCCAATTGAAGACAGAGATGAGGCAGAATTTCTTCTCTCAGCTGAACAACTGTTGCTTTTGGGAACAATTAGATTTAATTAATCGATATGAGGTCTAGCTTTAACTTAGTTTGATATTGTGTTTTTTTCTGTAAAATATGGGGTAAAAACTTCAGGTAACGAATAATAAAAAGCTGCTTCTACGTCAGTGGATTTTGGTTTCATTTAAAACTGTAGTTGCATTGTAGTTAAGGGTTTCTGACATGAAAGCAAACAATGTTGAAGAAAGACTAGGCGATTGCTTAGCAACAAGGGAGGAATGCTGAAATACATAAGCTCCTGTGGTTGAAGGGGAATTGGGAATCGAAGCACAAGACCAGACAACATACTCGCATAAGTTGGTTATTTGTTCCATCGAGTTTGCTCCGCTTTTCAATCAGATCATGACTGGTCTGAAATGATATTCCTCAACCACACTTCCCTGCGGGTAAAATATGTGGGGGTAGGGCCTGGGTGGGATTATGGTCGGTGCAGACTCGATGGGCCGAATGGCCTCCTTCTGCACTGTAGGGTTTCTATGATTCTATGATTCTATACCTATGACCCTTGATTCCCTTACTGATTACAAATCTGTCTATCTGAACTGTAAATAAACTTTACAATTCAGTGTCTATAGCTTTCTGCTGTACAACCTCCCACAGTGGCTACCCGCTGAGAGAAGAAATTGTGTCTCATCTCTGTCTTACATTGGCACCCAGTTACTCTTCCTTAAAGGGAAAGAATTCTCAGTATCCACGATGTCAAGCCTTTGAGGATCCAGTATGTCTCAGCTCGATTGCATCTCCTTCCTCATATCTGAGAAGAAAGCAGCTCTCACTGAAACTGCGAGCTGAAAATCAGGGCAATGGAGTCAGGTGCAGAAAAAAATAACATAGGCTAAAGAATGGAGAGAGCTGGAATTCAGAAAAGGAAAAGAGAAGTCTTCGGAAGACTGAATTCTAAGAGACCAAGAACCAGAATTTGAGCAAGATATTGTTGAATAAAGTTAAAGAAACTGACAGAACGTGTCTCCCAGTGAAAGCCAGGGCAGCAATGGGCTGAACTGGTGAAGTCGGCTAGTGAATAATTATTCAATTATTTGCCCAGCTAAAAAAAGTGAAACCGGAAGAAAAATAAACACAAGGCATGTCTTATGACAATGACATGACACACAGTTTCAGATAGTTTGGGTAAATGCGTTGCCTTTGTTTTGCAGTTATGTTATATGGCATGTGCAGTTCTGAAATGAAATAGGTTTTTCTTTACCAATGAAAATAAACATTCATGGTCATGAAGCTGTCTTTCTTTCAAGGGTGAGTATGCCTCAGGAAATGTGAGTTAATGCAGTTTGGAAGGTCTAATACAGATAGGAAATATACAGTAAATAGCAGAACCCTTAAGAGTTTTGATAGGCAAAGGGATCTGGGTGTACAGGTACACAAGTCACTGAATGTGGCAATGCAGGTGGAGAATGTAGTCAAGAAGGCATGCTCCTTGACTATGGCATGCTTGCCTTCATCGGCCGGGGTCTTGAGTTTAAAAATGGGCAACTCATGTTGCAGCTTTATAGAACCTTAGTTAGGCTGCACTTGCAGCTTGAGAGTTACACGTTAGCCAGGAAGGACCGAAAGAAAGAGTTAAGAAGAGCGAGGAGGGGACATGAGAAGTCTTTGGCAGGTAGGATCAAGGAAAGCCCTAAAGCTTTCTATAGGTATGTCAGGAGTAAAAGAATGACTTGGGTAAGATTAGGGCCAGTCAAGGACAGTAGTGGGAAGTTGTGCGTGGAGTCTGAAGAGATAGCAGAGGCACTAAATGAATACTTTTCGTCAGTATTCACACTGGAGAGGGACAGTGTCAAGGGGAGTACTGAGATGCAGGCTGTTGGACTGGATGGGATTGAGGTTCATAAGGAGGAGGTGTTAGCAATTCTGGAAAGAGTAAAAATAGATAAGTCACCTGGGCCGGATGGGATTTATCCTAGGATTCTCTGGGAGGCTAGAGAGGAGATTGCAGAGCCGTTGGCTTTGATCTTTGTGTCATCATTGTCCACAGGAACAGTGCCAGAAGACTGGAGGATAGCAAATGTTGACCCTTGTTCAAAACGGGGAGTAGGGACAACCATGGTAATTATGGACCGGTGAGCCTTACTTCTGTTGTGGGCAAAGTATTGGAAAGGATTATAAGAGATAGGATTTATACTCACCTGGAAATGAATAATCTGATTAGGGATAGTCAGCACGGTTTTGTGAAGGGTAGGTCGTGCCTCACAAACCTTATTGAGTCCTTTGAGAAGGTGACCAAAGAGGTGGATGAAGGTAAAGCGGTTGATGTGGTGCATATGAATTTCAGCAAAGCGTTTGATAAGGTTCCCCATGGTAAGCGTTTGCAAAAAATACAGACACATGGGATTGAGGGTGATTTAGTGGTTTGGATCAGGAATTGGCTAGCTGTAAGAAAACAGAGGGTGGTGGTGATGGGAAATATTCATCCTGGAGTTCAGTTACTAGTGGTGTACCGCAAGGATCTGTTTTAGAGCCACAGCTGTTTGTCATTTTTATTCATGACCTGGATGAGGGCATAGAAGGATGGGTTGGTAAATTTGCAGATGACACTAAAGTTGGTGGAGTTGTAGACAGTGCGGAGGGAAGTAGCACGTTATGGAGGGACATAGATAAGCTGCAGAGCTGGGCTGAGAGGTGGCAAATGGAGTTTAATGCGGAAAAGTGCGAAGTGATTCACTTTGGAAGGAGTAACAGGAATACAGAGTACTGGGCTAATGGTAAGATACTTGGTCGTGTGGATGAACAGAGGGATCTGGGTGTCCATGTGCATAGATCCCTGAAAGTTGGCACCCAGGTTGATAGGGTTGTTAAGAAGGCGTACGGTGTGTTAGCTTTTATTGGTAGAGGAATTGAGTTTCGGAGCCAGGAGGTCATGTTGCAACTGTACAAAACTCTGGTACAGCCGCACTTGGAATATTGCGTACAGTTTTCGTCACCACATTATAGGAAGGATGTGGAAGTGTTCGAAAGGGTGCAGAGGAGATTTACCAGGATGTTGCCTGGTATGGTGGGAAAATCGTATGAGGAAAGGCTGAGGGACTTGAGGTTGTTTTCGGTAGAGAGAAGAAGGTTAAGAGGTGACTTAATAGAGGCATACAAGATGATCAGAGGAGTAGATAGGGTGGATAGTGAGAGCCTTTTTCCTCAGATGGTGATGGCTAACATGAAGGGACATAGCTTTAAATTAAGGGGTGATAGATATAGGACAGATGTTAGAGGTAGGTTCTTTACTCAGAGAGTAGTAAGGGCGTGGAATGCCCTGCCTGCAGCAGTAGTGGATTCGTCAACATTAAGAGCATTCAAATGGTTATTGGATAAACATATGGATGATATTGGAAAAGTGTAGGTTAGATGGGCTTTGGATTGGTTTCACTGGTCGGCGCAACAACGAGGGCCGAAGGGCCTGTACTGAGCTGTAATGTTCTATGTTCTATGTTCTATAGTGTTCAATTCTGGTCGCCACATTACCAGAAGGATGTGAAGGCTTTGGAGAGGGTACAGAAAAGATTTACCAAAATTTTGCCTGGTATGGAGGGTATTAGCTGTGAGGAGATGTTGGAGAAACTTGGTTTGTTCTCACTGGAACGACGAAGGTTGAGGGTGACCTGATAGATGTCTACAAGATTCTGAGAGGCATGGACAGATTGGGTATCAGAAGCTTTTTCCCAGAGTGGAAGAGTCAATTACTCGGGGGCATAGGTTTAAGGTGCGTGGGGCAAGGTTTAAAGGAGATGGACGAGGCAGATGTTTTACACAGAGAGTAGTGGGTGCCTGGAACATGTTGCCAGGGGAGGTAGTGGAAGCGGATACGCTAGTGACTTTTAAGGGGCATCTTTGACAAGTACATGAATAGGATGGGAATAGAGGAATATGGTCCCCGGAAGGGTAAGGGGTTTTAGTTAAGTCGGGCAGCATGGTCGGTGCAGGCTTGGAAGGCCGAAGGGCCTGTTCCTGTGCTGTAATTTTCATTGTTCTTTGTTCTTTGAAACAAATGCAGTATTGGTCAATCAATATTTGTGTTTGTGGGTATCAGGAGTTAGCTATAGGTTATGCAGGGTGGGCTTATGAGGTGGATACAGCACTGGCTTGGTTATAGAAGGCAGAAAGTCGTGGTGGAATGGTCTTTTTCAGAATGTAGATCTGTAGTTCGTGGTGCTCCGCAGGGATCAGTGCTAGCACCTCTGTTGTTAGTTGTATATATAAATCATCTGGAAGAATATGTGGGTGATCTGATTAGTAAGTTTGTGGATGACACGACGATAGTGGAGTTGCTGATTGTGCTGCGGACTGTCATGGGATACAACAGGATATAAATTCATTGGAGACTTGGACACAAAAATGGCAGATAGAGTTCAATGTGGACAAATGCGAGGTGATGTATTTTGGAGGATGATATTTAGGTGTAAATAATACTGTAAGTAGCAAAACTCTTCGGAAAATTAACGTACAGAGAGATATGGACGTGCAGGTCCACAGTTCCCGAAAAGTGGCAACGCCTGTGGCCACGGTGATGAAGCAAGCATATGCATGCTTGCCTTCATGAGCCGGGGCATTGAGTACAAGAGTTGGGAAATCATGTTGCAGCGATATAAAACCTTAGTTAGGCTGCATTTGGAATATTGCATGCAGTTCTGATCACCACCTTACCAGAAGGACATGGAAGAATTGGAGAGAGTTCAAAAAAGATTCAGCAGGGTGTTGCCTTGTCTCAAGGCAGTGTGTTGCCTTGTGACGAGAGGTTGAATAAACTTGGATTGTTTAAATTGGAAAGACGGAGGCTGATGGGAGTCCTCATCGATGTCGACCAAATTATGAGAGGAAAAGCAAGGGTGGATATTCAGAGGTTTTTTCCAAGTGTGGAAGTGTTCATACAAGGGGAACAGGTTCAAGGTGAAAGGGGGAAAGTTTAAGGGAGATGTGCGGGAGAAAATGTTTCATGCAGAGTGGTGGATGCCTGGAACGCGCTGCCAGAGGACTTGGTGGAAGAAGACACATTATTAACATTTAAAAGGCATCTGGATAGGTACATGAATAGAGAGGGAACAGAGGGATACAGACCGAGTAAGGGCAGAACAAGTATTTTTAGTTTAGTTAGGGCATCATGATTGTCATAGGCTCGAAGGGCCTATTCCTGTGCTGTACTCTTACTTGTTCTTTGCTTGTTTGAGTTAAATTGAGTGGTTTTGTATTTTAAAGTGTTAATGGCATCCGTTCTGCGGCATGTTTGTATGTGTGGTAATACAAATTTATGACGTGGAAAATAAGAGGGTTGACAAAAAACCTTGGATGTTGTTTAGCAATCAGAAGGCACCCGAGGTTGGAAATAATGGGATCGATTCTCCCAAAAGTGCTGAATTGGTGAGAAAACTGGTCTAGATCACGACTGTTTTTTGAGTGCAGCTTCAGACTTGGCTCTTCCCACTCTGTGCAATGAAAAGGTCCCAATCGCGAATATCATTGAAAACCCCGGGGTGCAGGGCCTATCCACGCCACTGTCTGAGAGCTGCGGAACTCTGCGCATGTGCAGAATCCCTGAAATGTCAATCACCCCGTTTTCTGGCCAGCCCGATCGCTGGCCAGCCCGGGACTCGCAGTGCAGCCCCTCCAGCACCCCCCCCCCCCACCCCACACACACACAAACATGGCCCAATTGCAGCACACATGACAATTTCCGGGCGAGGCCCGAGACCGCCGCCCTGGAGCGCTCCGATGTCCAGCCCACCCTTCCAGCACTGGTGATCCCCCCCACTCCCTCACCCCGGCAGAGCCCCCCACTGAGGCCCCCGGGGTCAGACCGCCACCGGGCGGAGGACCCTCCCAGGCAGACCATCACCCTTGCAACACGCCCTGATCGCTAGCCTCACTCCAGCCCCGACCGATCCCCATGTAGAGTGTCAGCGGGACTCCCTCCCCTATCAATCGCCCCGTAAGCCCCGCCCACAATAGGCCCCACCCCCTTGGCACTGTCCGAAACCCGATCGGCATTGCCAAGGTGCCCGCTGGGCAAGGGCACTTTGCCCCTTGGGCGGTGCCGGGGGCACAGGCTGGCACTGCCAGGGTGCCCATGCCCAGCGGGCACCACCCACTAGCACCCGACCCTCTGGGGCGCCCCATATGACCCCCTTCGCTCCAGAGGGGTCTCCCGCTAGTTTCCCGAACATGGAGAGTTGCTCTAAACCCTGGTGGGGTGGGAGATGCTATCGGGCCCGGCAAGTTCCGTGCTGGGCCCGATGACCACATGCAAAATAGATTTAAAATACTTTTAAAACAAGATTTAAATGGCATACCTCTCTTCCCGCTGGTTTCCAGCGCGGTCCCGACTGCAACTGTTCCATGGATCTGCGAGACCCGCATGTGTCGGGAACACATGCACAAATCCCGTGAAATGGCTGACACGTGATTCTCTCTCCTGGACCCGCTAGAAAAATTGCCGTTCGCACTGGGAGAGTCGCCCCCAACAGTTGAGTGTAGTTTCAAACTGGACCCAGGAGGAATTATACAGAACTCGGGAACTGGAGAAATCAAACTTCCCCACTAAAAAAAGGACGCCCAAAAACAAACGAGTTGGGACAAAAGGCATGTCTGAGGAAGAAGTTTAACAACACCAGGTTAAAGTCCAACAGGTTTATTTGGTAGCAAAAGCCACACAAGCTTTCGGAGCTCCAAGCCCCTTCTTCAGGTGAGTGGGAATTCTGTTCACAAACAGAGCATATAAAGACACAAACTCAATTTACATGAATAATGGTTGGAATGCGAATACTTACAACTAATCAAGTCTTTAAGAAACAAAACAACGTGAGTGGAGAGAGCATCAAGACAGGCTAAAAAGATGTGTATTGTCTCCAGACAAGACAGCCAGTGAAACTCTGCAGGTCCAGGCAACTGTGGGGGTTACAAATAGTGTGACATGAACCCAATATCCCGGTTGAGGCCGTCCTCGTGTGTGCGGAACTTGGCTATCAGTTTCTGCTCAGCGACTCTGCGCTGTCGTGTGTCACGAAGGCCGCCTTGGAGAATGCTTACCCGAATATCAGAGGCCGAATGCCCGTGACCGGTCACGGGCATTCGGCCTCTGATATTCGGGTAAGCATTCTCCAAGGCGGCCTTCACGACACACGACGGCGCAGAGTCGCTGAGCAGAAACTGATAGCCAAGTTCCGCACACATGAAGACGGCCTCAACCGGGATATTGGGTTCATGTCACACTATTTGTAACCCCCACAGTTGCCTGGACCTGCAGAGTTTCACTGGCTGTCTTGTCTGGAGACAATACACATCTTTTTAGCCTGTCTTGATGCTCTCTCCACTCACGTTGTTTTGTTTCTTAAAGACTTGATTAGTTGTAAGCATTCGCATCCCAACCATTATTCATGTAAATTGAGTTTGTGTCTTTATATGCTCTGTTTGTGAACAGAATTCCCACTCACCTGAAGAAGGGGCTTGGAGCTCCGAAAGCTTGTGTGGCTTTTGCTACCAAATAAACCTGTTGGACTTTAACCTGGTGTTGTTAAACTTCTTACTGTGTTTACCCCAGTCCAACGCCGGCATCTCCACATCATGTCTGAGGAAGACAGTTATGTCAAATGGGCGAAGAACAACAAATTGAGAAAGGGATTCCTGCTGAAGTTAAAGTTCAAAAAGCAGGTAAGATATTCTGAAGCAAAATGCAGCTGTAACAAACAGACTTGTAGTGAATAGCCAGACATCAGAGGAAAATCAGCAGTTTGATCAAATATGTGAAGCAGCAGTATTCTATTGGCATGGCTGGGAACAGGAAGCCTGAATGCACATGGCAATCTAAGGCAGAGGAAAGGAGCGACTTAAATCCTGATAGTAGATCTT
Source organism: Mustelus asterias (assembly GCF_964213995.1). Classification (NCBI taxonomy): domain Eukaryota; kingdom Metazoa; phylum Chordata; class Chondrichthyes; order Carcharhiniformes; family Triakidae; genus Mustelus; species Mustelus asterias. The sequence goes on from NC_135830.1 coordinate 3,365,243, forward strand.
GAGTGAAGTGCTATTTGGGGGAACATTCCCCCGCATATTTGTGTTCTGCGAGTAGAGACTGGAAACACTTGTGTGCATGCCAGCGTTACAGTAAGAGCATTTGGCTCACAATGTTTGACAAACATCTTGGGGACTTCAATGAGAAATCCACCGAAGCTTTATTGGGTGGCTTCTGCTAATTGGCTTCAGAGTATTCTGTGCCTGACCACATATCGCCTCTTGCTTTACTTGATCTGTGTACCTGTCGGGAACATTAGAATTTTGTAATTGCTGTAATCCTTATTAACATGTATATGCTTGAAAAGGTATCGTGGGAATGAGTGAATAGGCTATTATAGTTAATATTTTCTTGTTTAATTAACGTTTTATAATTATGTTTAAAGTGATATGGTATTCATGTGAATCCGTTCACCCACGTCACCCAAAGTAAAGCACACACACGTTCGGAACTATTGTCCCAGGATCCAAACTGAGACCAGATTCTCCAGTAGAAACATTAGTTTGCATCAGAAGAAAGCTCTGAATTGATTTTCCTTTAAATGTCCAGGTTAAGCTGCAATATAAACGTTTCAGGACTGATGATAATTCAAGTGTTTTTGTGTCTCAGTTCCTTTCAAGGAACGTACGTAGATATGGCAGGGTACATTTTATTGAAATATTTTATCTGTATGTTTTCTAGTTCCTCCCTCCAACTATAAGCACCCTAACTGCCTAGCATCACAGCTCCCATGTACATAACATTGCAATGAGTATTATAAGGTCTTGTAGTGCCGTGGAGACCGCACATGTTGCAATGATAGTGATGGTAGCAAGTGTAGCATTCCTTCCAGCTCATGGTTGACCAGAAATTTATTGTACCATTACTGGCTGTCATTATGTGTGCTGGCAGGTTTGCAGTTTCATACGTTATAAGTTTTCTTATTTATTCGTGACACATGGGTGTCGCTGGCTGAGCACCATTTATTGCCCATCCCTAATCACACTTGGAGGGCAGTTGAGAGTCAACCATCTTGCTTTGGCCGTGGAGTCACATGAGCATGACGAGGTAAGGATGGAAAATTTCATTACCTAAAGGACATTAGTTTTTTTTATTTGTGTCACATGTAGGCTTAGATGAACACTGCAATTAAGTTACTGTGAAAATCCCCTGGTCGCCACACTCCGGTGCCTGTTCAGATACATTGCGGGAGAATTTAGCATGGCTAAATGCACCTGACTAGCACGTATTTCGGACTGTGGGAGAAAACTGCTGCACGTGGAGGAAACCCACGCAGACACGGGGAGAACGTGCAAACTCTGCACGGACAGTGACCCAAGCAGGGAATCGAACTTGGGTCCCTGGCGCTTTGAGGCAGCAGTGCGAACCATTGTGCCACCATGCTGCCTGTTCGTGAACCAGATTTTTCCCCTGACAATCAACAATGGTTTCAGTGCCATCAATAGATTGTTAATTCCAGATATATTTTATTGAATTCAAGTTTCACCGGCTGCAGTGGCGGGATTGAATAAAGGTCCCGAGAATATTATCTGCATTTCTGCATTAATCGAAAATATTACGAGGCCATCGCCTCCCCCTAAATATGGTTAATTAGGATATGAACACAAATTGTATGGCCATTTTGCCCTAATTTAGGGCTTAGATCTGGAGCATATTTCTCAAAGACAAGGGTGGTACTCACTACACCACAAGACCTATCGTCATGATTGCAATGTGAAATATATGGGGGCTGCGATGATCGGCAGTTAGAATGGTGGCGATGGTAGGGAGGTACTAAATAAGCTAAAGACATGATTTATCAATAACAAGCAGAAATTTTGAGAGAATCCTGGAATAAATGTCCCTCGGTTTCGTGGAACAGAGTTCAGGTGCATGGTTCTTTAAAGGTGGACTCGCACGTAGATAGGGCAGTGAAGAATACTTTTTGGCATGCTGGCCTTCATCAGTCAAGGCACTGAGTATGGAAGTTGGAAAGTTATGTTGCAGTTGTGCAGAACATTGGTGAGGCCTCATCTGGAGTATTGTGTTCAGTTCTGATCTCTTGTCTATAGGAAATATGTTATTAAGTGGAGAGAGTGCAGAAGAGATTGACAAAGATGTTGCCAGGACTCAAGGAACTGAGTTATCGGGAGAGATTGGGCAGGCTGGAACTTTTTTCTGTGGAGCGTAGGAGACCGAGAGGTGATGTTAGATCTGCATTATGTCATGAGAGGCATGGATTGAGTCAATGCACTCAGTCTTTTTCCCAGAGTTGGGGAATCGACAACTCGAGGGCAGAGATTTAAGTTAAGAGGGGGCAGAATAAATGGGAACCCCAGGAGCAACTTTTTGTGGAATGTGCTGCCGGAGGAACTGGTTGAGGCAGGGGCATAGACAACATTTCAAAGGCATTTGGACAGATACATGGATAGGAAAGCTTTAGAGGGACATGGATCAAATGCAGGCAAATGGGGTTAGCTTAGATGGCATTTTGGTCGGCATGGACCAATTTGGGCCGAAGGGCCTGCCTTCGTGTGGCAGGTTCTATGACTCCATGACTCTAAAGCTGATGACCATTTGAATTAGAAAGAAACATCTTTGCACCAAATTATCAGAAAGTGGATGAAGCAAATCATTTCGTTCCAAAGCCTTCAATCCTGAGCAGAAAGGGTTAAACTAATTCAATTATTCATTCACGAACAACAACAGAGGGGAATGTGTGCAAAACTGACCTAATACGTTTCAGAAGTCGTAACACTCAACCAAAATAACCACCTTAACTGCTCATGGTAGTCACATCCTCTGATACATTGCTCTCAAACATGGGGAAAGCATGTTTTCAGAACTTAATTTAGGAAAGGTGAGATGCATACTTCAAGTGTGTAAAAACAACGCTGATTTTCAAAATAGGGTGTTGTGAGGAAACAGGAAATAGCAGACCTATCGTCCTGAATTCATTAATGTGTGAACCTTAAGTCTTAATAATCCCAGAAAATAAAATAATTGTCACTCAGAAGCATATGAATTTCTGAAAGAAATTTTTTGTCTCCCAACCTTTGTTTCGTTGATCATGGAAATAACTGAATTGTTTGATGATAGATGATATTTGGAAAATTTGGAAAATTACAACTTAATTGATTTATTCTCCAAATTGGAGACCATGGTCGCCTTTCTCTTATATCCATGCGTCTTACAAAATTCCTTCTGTCCCAATTCCCTGGTTATCCGGACAGTAACTGGTGGTCTAGAGAGCCTGCTTTTTTACAGCTGCCGTACTGCCTAGTCTTTCTTCTAGCAGGATTAATAGTTGCTCATCCCCAGAGTTCTGTATTCAACTTCCAACAAATTAAGCTAAAGCGAAAACCTAAAAGCTATCTTCATCCTTGCAAGGGTCTCCAGTTGCTAAGCAAGCCTTCCTGGTTATATGTATTAATCACGCTGAAACGCCCTTTAAGCACAAAAGCATCAAATTTGGAATTGAAACCAACCCCCACACATACAGCCAACTTTGTCTAGCATGGTTCTAGTTATTGGTTCTACCCTTACAGGCACAGAAATCTTAAACCAATCCCACTTAAAACTGTACTTTATTTGAAATGTTTACTAAGATAAGACTTGGTCGGCAGAATGTTACTGCTGTGTAACAGTTACCATTCCTCATGAACATGTGAAAGAATGCAAGAACACAAAGTTCGGAATTGTTTCATTTGAAGACTTACACAAGCCTTAGTATTGGTGTCAGTATTTATGTGAGGTGCTGGACAAGTAGAAGTTCAACGAATCTACATTTCAAAATTCAATGGGCGTGTACAGCTTCAGACTACTTTTGTTTTCATAACAGTACCAGTTCGTCATCGAGGCAAACTGACATAGACAAACAAAATGGTTGGACAGTTATAAGCCTCAAGAGAACGTACATAAAAAGCCAAATAGAGACTAAAAGACATAAATCGATTGCACAAATCCATATCCGTTTGTAAATATAATGAGTTGCAGAAAGGAAGATTTGAGATTCGAAACTCCAAACAAACATATAGGCAAGAATAGGCATTAATGCGTGCATAAGAAGGCAAACACCGAATACACACTTACAAGCACACACACACACACACACGCACACACACACACACACACATACACACACACATTGGCAAAACCACACACATTCACACACACTGAAAATAACGATACAGAACTGGTGCAGTACACATTGTCAGTACACATTGCCACTACCCATGCAGAATTATATAATTCACGCTGACACTCACAGTACAGAATTGGTGCAGTGTGCATTGAGATTAATCATAGAGAATCTGTACAGTGCAGAATGACACTCATTGCACAGAATTGGTACAGTGCAGAATGATGCTAACTCTACTGAATAGGCACAGCACAGAATGAGACTAACCGGACCAAACACATACAGTGTAGAATGACGTGAATCGCACAGAATTGGTACAGTGCAGAATGACGCTAACTGTACAGAATAGGCACAGCACAGAATGAGACTAACCGGACCAAACAGATACAGTGTAGAATGACGCTAACCGCACAGAATTGGTACACTGCAGAATGATGCTAATGATACAGAACTCATATATCTTTTTTAAAATCTCGTAGAATTGTGACAGTGCTGACTGACAGAATAAATATAGTGCACTCTTTAACTAACCTTACAGAAGTGGTACAGTGTCCCTTAATACTAAGCATCAGAATCAGCATACTGCATATTGATAATAACTGTACATAAAATGTAGAGTGCACACTGATACTCACCATGCATAATTGATGCAGCACACACTGATACTTACCGTACAGAATGGTTAATATACACACTGATACTCACCGCACAGAATAGGCACAGTGCATTCTGATAATAACCGTACAGAATTGGTACAGTGCACATTGATAATAACTGTACAGAATTGATACTGTGCACTTTGAAAATGACTGTACAGAATTTATACAATGCACATTGATAAAAACGAAACAGAATTGATACAATGCACATTGATTATAACTGTACAGAATTGATACAATGCACATTGATTATAACTGTACAGAATTGATACAATGCACGTTGAAAATAATCATGCAGAATTGATACAGGACACAATGATACTTACCATGCATAATTTACAATATGTACAGAATGGGTTGAGTGCACATTTATTCTAACCGCACAGAATTTGTACAGTACACATTGAGTATAACCGTCAATAATTTATAAAGTCAAATTGAAACAAAGCATTCAGAATTGTACTGCACATATTAATATTAATCGTTGAAAATGGGAAAAGTCCATAGGAAACCAAGTGAACCTGTGACAAATGGTGTGAACTTGTTGAAATGGCTCTGTCGATACAAAGAATAATAGTTTTATGTGGGCAATTCACATTATATATAACGATACTGAACTATCCTCCCACAATTAACAAAACTATACTCTCCTGGTTCTGTGTGCAACATAATCGTGCTGAAGTGGGCCTGCCACAATCGGATGTACTGAACGTGCCCAATCAATTTTACTTAACAGGAGATTTGTACTCTGAAAATAGACCTGTAAATATTGCATATTCTCGGGGTTGACCAGTTAACACTGGATGGAACCACCATGGACAAGAACTGCTGACACTGAAAATGGTGGAACTGGACAGTAACTTGCTACACTGAACTGAGAAATGCAGCGTAAACATGCTGTAAACATTGTGTATTTCAATTTAATGCAGTGACAGTGCTCCTTAAAAATTAATATCGCAATCAACAAACAGGAGCCGTGTAAGAAATCTGTTCATGTTAGTTTTGAATCACGCATCAGCTTATCTCCTGGGAATGAATACCATGTATAAATGTGGCAATCGTTCAGTGCAGTGCAGATAGCGTTCAGAGCTTCTGAGAGAGATGCACGGAACACCAGATGGTCTGCTGTTTGCCGTTTACTATCCAGTTCTTGCAGTTGTCGGAGTTTTAGGTAAGATATTGTGATGAGCAACATCATTGCTCTTGTTTACAAGAATTGTTACTCCACGGTATCGATATCATACCTTCCCTTCAGTCACTTCATTCTCCCGTTTAACAGGACGATTATTTGGTTCAACCTGCTTTCACTTACAGACTAAGTGGTCCACTTTAAGGGTGTTCATTATTTTATAAAAACATTTCTAATGTCTCCTTTATTGGACAATTTCTCCCTATTAATGACACAATTAATTATAACATCCTTCGTTTTTGATTTGAGTTCATCACTGTGTGGGCATTAATTTTTCCAGTTAAACATATGACTTCTGAAATTCTTAGCTAATATTTCTGCTTTTAAACACAGCAATCTCTCTCCTTTAACGGAATATTTACGTCCTTTAGCCTCCTCTTTTTCATTGCTGTAAGTAATCTCACGTTATTTGTACCATAATGCTCAATTAATTATCACAGTTAGCACAGTGTCAATGTAGCTCTATTGCATTATTTAAAGTTAAATTTACAAGTCAAAGTTAAAGTTCATTTATTAGTAGGCTTACATTGACATGGCAATGAAGTTGCTGTGAAAAGCCCCTAGTTGCAACACTCCGGCGCTTGTTCGGGTACACTGAGAGAGCATTTAGCATGACAAATCCACCAAACCAACACATGTTTCGGACTGCTACTACTGATACTGCTACTTTGGGTGAAATTTCATAATGTTCACATTATGTAAACGTAAATCTCTTGTGCTATTGCCAACGTCATTATGATAATTACACTCTAATCATTGCGCAAGTATTAATAATTGTTTTATCGTCAATGTTGCTTCGCATCAATTATCACACGATGTAAAATAATCTGTTATATTAGTGATATAACTACTGTGCCTGAATTATCACACTGCTATCAAAGTCTAAACGTAGTCTAATGTTGTGTTCTTCACATTGTCATGTAAGTTAATTATCACACAATTATTATTGTATTAATGTAGCTTCGTTGTTCTATTGAGACTATTCTTTGGCTTCACATTCACACCATTATAACGGGATATACATAGTTCTATTTTCTTATTAACACTGTTATTTTGTGAGAATTATCGGATAAGGTGATTTAAAAACCCATGGCATGCTTGCCTTCATCAGCCGGGGCATTGAATACAAGAGTTGGGAAATCAGGTGACAGATATATAAAACCTTGCTAGGCTCCATTTGGAGTTTTGCGTTCAATTCTGGTCACCACAATGCCAGAAGGACATGGAAGCTTCGGAGACAGTGCAAAAGATGTTCACCAGGCTGTTGCCTGGTTTTGCGGGTGTTGGCTATGAGTGGAGGTTGAATAAAATAGAATTGTCTTAGCTGGAAAGACGGAGGTTAAGGGGAGACCTGATAGAGAGCGGCAGAATTATGAGAGGCATAGAGGGGATGGATTGACAGAGGCCTTTTCCCAGGATGGAAGTTTCAATTAGAAGTGGGCACAGGTTCAAGGTGAGAGGGGGAAAGTTTAAGGAAGATATGCAGGGGATGTTTCTCATGCAGAGAGTGGTGGGTGCTTGGACTGCGCTGCCAGAGGAGGTGGTGGAAGCAGGTACATTAGCAGCATTTAAGAGTCATGTGGATGGATAGGGATGGAATAGAGGGATCGAACCAAATAAGGGCAGAAGGTTTTTGTTTAGTTTAATTCGGACAACATAAAACAATTACTGTTACTAAAGAGGTAGTGCTTGGCAGACGAATGGGACTGAAGGTAGACAAGTCCTTGGGCCCGGATGAAAGAAATGGCTGAGGTAATAGCAGATGCGTTAGTAGTTATTTATCAAAATTCGCTGGACTCTGGGGTAGTGCCGGCTGATTGGAAAACAGCTACTGTTATGCCGCTGTTTAAAAAAGGAAGTAGACAAAAGCGGGTAACTACAGGCCGGTTAGCTTAACGTCCATAGTTGGGAAGATGCTGGAGTCCATCATTAAAGAGGAAATAGCAGAGAACCTGGATAAGAATGGTTCGATCAAGCAGACGCAGCATGGATTCATGAAGGGAAAGTCGTGTTTGAGGAATTTACTGGATTTTTATGAAGATGTGACTCGTGCGGTTGACAGAGGGGAACCGGTGGATGTGGTGTTTTTAGATTTCCAGAAGGCATTCGATAAGGTGCCACACAAAAGGTTGCTGCAGAAGATTGGGGTACACGGAGTTGGGGGTAAGGTGTTGGCGTGGATTGGGGATTGGCGATCTAACAGGAAGCAGAGAGTTGGAATAAATGGGTGCTTTTCTGGTTGGCAGTTGGTGACCAGTGGCGTGCCGCAGGGATCGGTGCTGGGGCCTCAACTGTTTACCATTTACATAGATGACCTGGAGGAGGGGACTGAGTGTAGGGTATCAAGGTTTGCTGATGACACGAAGATGAGTGGGTAAGCGAATTGCGTGGAAGATGTGGAAAGTCTGCAGAGAGATTTGGATAGGCTGAGCGATGGGCAAGGATCTGGCAGACGGAATATAACGTTGGAAAATGTGAGGTTATCCACTTCGGAAGAAATAATAGTAAATTGGAATATTATTTAAATGGAGAAAAATTACATCAGGCTACTGTGCAGAGGGATCTGGGGGTCCTTGTGCACGAATCGCAAAAACTCAGTCAGAAGGCGAATGGAATGTTGGCCTTTATCACGAGGGGGATAGAATATGAAAACAGGGAAGTCTTGCTGCAACTATACAAGGCACTGGTGAGGCCGCAACTGGAGTACTGTGTGCAGTTTTGGTCCCCTTATTTGCGAAAGCATATATTGGCCTTGGAGGGAGTGCAAGAGAAGGTTCACCAGGTTGATACCGGAGATGAGGGGTGTAGCTTATGAGGAGAGATTGAACAGATAAGGTCTGTACTCGTTGGAGTTTAGAAGGCTGAGGGGTGATCTTATAGAGACATATAAGATAATGAAGGGGCTGGATAGGGTAGAGGTAGAGAGATTCTTTCCACTCAGAAGGGAAACCAGAACGAGATGGCACAGCCTCAAAATAAGTGGGGGCCGGGTTCAGAACAGAGCTGAGGGGGAACCTCTTATCTCAGAGGGTAGTGAATCTCTGGAATTGAAGTGGTGGAGGCTACCTCGTTGAATATGTTTAAATCGCGGGTAGATAGATTTCTGATCGATAAGGGAATCAAGGGATATGAGGAGCAGGCGAGTAAGTGGAACTGATACGCCTCAGATCAGCCATGATCTTGTTGAATGGCGGGGCAGGCCCGACGGGCTAGATTGCCTACTCCTGCTCCTATTTCTTATGTTCTTATGTTCTAACATGATTGGCACAGGCCAAAGTGCTCAGACAATAATTAATCATCTCATCACCTTGTCCTCGCTTCCAATCCTTGCTACGTTCCCTATATCATTTAATATGAGGTGGTGGAAGCAGGCACATTAGCAACATTTAAGAGGCATCTGGATGGAAACATGGAAACGGAGGAAATACAGGGATAAGGACCGATCACATGCTGAAGGCACTTTCTATTGTCGAGTTACGGCATCGTGATTGGCACAGGCTCGGAGGGCCGAAGCGCCTCTTCCCGTGCTGTATTTTTCTTTGTTCTTTGTTTTTTTCTTCGACATGGATCACTATCCTGCTGGCAGTGGCTAACATTCAAGAAAGATTCACAGATTGATATTTTTCAATGACTCACTAATTCATACTTGAATCAAATTAATGATTTTTTTGATGAGACATTATGAAGCATTTGACAGAAATAGAAGCATTTGATTGGATTGTGACTTTCGACAATTAATCTCTATTTAGCCTGAACGAACAGAACCATAGATTCTAACTCTCAATGGTTCAACTTGGCTATTGCCTTCCACATTAGTTGCTGCTAATATTTCTACAGTCACTGCTATGTGCCCGAGGTTTTCTTTCTGCTTCTTACATGATTTCATTTCCCAAACCGTTCCCATCTTCAACAGTGATCTTCGGATTAAGGAGAAAAATTTTGCATACATCGTATATGTCTCAAATGATTTCAAGTATAATGTAACTGAACAATGGGGTCAGTTGTACATTCCGACATCACAACGAAGTCGTGGGGAAGTGCTGCTTCTGGGGAGGAACATTTTCTTGAACTGGGACCTTATTATGAAAGTTGGTCGGCAAGGATCGAAACGGAAATCCAATGCAGCGACAAAGAACGGCATTGTTATGAGAATTGCAATCTCAACAACACCCCACTGCAAATCCTTAAAACCCTGTTTGTCCATTTGCATAGCCCTGTTTCAAAATATTGTCCAACAGATTAACAGTCAGGTTTTCCAAAAGTGAAAACAGTTACAAAATTCAGCAAATGACTTGGCTTGTTGTCCTTGGTAGAAGACAGAGAGATTTAAACGCAAGTTCTTCGTCCAATGCACTTGTACGTTTATGCTCATTGTTGATTGTTCTGTTGCATACACTCTTGAATAATTTCTGCTTTATATTTATGCATTATGTTTGCTAAGATGGATAGGGAGCTGCTGTTCCTTTAGCTGAACAGTCAGTAGCGAGGAGACACAAGTTAAAAGTGAGGGGTGAGAGGTTTCGGGGGGATTTGAGGAAAGACATTTTTGACGCACAGAGTGGTGACGGTCGGGAATAAACTACCTGGGAGGGTGGTAGAGGCACCTCACATCCTCTAAAAAGTACTCGGATGAGTACTTGGCACGCCATAACATTCAAGGCTATGGGCTAAGTGCTGGCAAGTGGAATTAGATGGGCAGGTCAAGACCTTTCATGCGTCAGTGTGACTCGATGGGCCGAAGGGCCTCTTCTGCACTGTGGTATCCTGTGATTCTGTGGAGTTGATTCAATGTTTCTTCTGCTTCTCAATGCTCTCCAATATCGTAAATTTCAAGGTTATTGGGATTGTCTTATTTAAAGTCCGGGCAATTATTTGAAAACAAGCAGTACCAATTAACTAAAAAAAAACATCTGTCTATTCGGAAATTACAGGGCAAATCTATAAGCTTCATGCAGCATTTTCAAGCATTCCATTATGCAGCGAATAGAAGCAAACTATTCTCTTTGAATAGAATCATAGAATCCCGACAGTACTGAAGGAGGCCATTCGGCCCATTGAGACTGTACCGACCACAATCCTACCCATGTCCTGTTCCCGTAGCCTTATGTACTTACCCTTGTAATTCCCTGACACTGGGGTCAATGAAGCATGCCCAACCTAATCCGTACATCTTTTGACTGTGTGACGAAACCGCAGCAACCGGTGGAAACCCATGCAGACACAGGGAGAACGTGCAAACTCCACACAGTCAGTCACCCAAGGCCAGAATTGAATGCGGTTCCCTGTTGCTGTGATGCAGCAGTGCTAACACTGTGCCACCGTGCCACTGTGAAGCGCACATAAAATTTCTCACTCACACATACATTCTCAGCCACTCTCTCTCAATATTTCTCTCTGTTTACAGCCAATTTCACAGTGATTGTCATCCTGTCTAGAGGAAAGTGCGGTCTCTCCAGATGTGTGACTTGGTACCTGGTGTCCATGGCGGTGTCAGATCTGTTGGTCATTATCACTGCTGTCATACTCAACCGGATTGCTGGTATTTATTTTCCATTGAGTTTCCTGTCAATCACGCCAGTATGCAGCCTCCGTTCCACTTTAATATATACAGCCATAAATATTTCTGTCTGGCTGACGGTCGTTTTCACCTTGGATCGTTTTGTGGCCATCTGTTGTCAGAAGGCGAAAATAAAATATTGCACCGAGAAGAGGGCGAGGTGGGTGATCGGAACAGTTTGTGTATTGAACTGTTTAATAGTCTCCTTATTGTATTTTATATATGAACCTTTGTACATGGTTGGCAATACACCCTGGTTCTGCATCGTGAAATCAGAATTTTATAAGTCAGCTGCATGGGTTGCATATGATGGGCTTCATCGCATTTTAAACCCCTGTCTCCCCGTCATTCTGATCTTGCTGCTCAATGTTTTGACCGTCAGACATATATTAGCAGCCAGTCGAGCCCGAAGAAGGCTCCGGTCCCAAAGCAATAGCGAGAATCAGAGCGACCCAGAGATGGAGAGCAGAAGGAAGTCCATTGTCTATTACTGTTCACACTCTCGGGCAATTTCATTCTATTGTACTCGTTATATTTTATAACCTTTCTGTATGTTCGAATTGCCAGTCTTACTTACTTCTCAGGTTCAAATTACAAAGATTCAAATTTCATTGTGGAGGAAAGTGGATTTATGCTCCAGCTTTTGAGTTCCTGTGTTAACCCATTTATTTATGGAGGAACACAGAGGAAATTCAGATTGGACTTAAAGAATGGACTGAAGTACCCTCTTTGTGTAATTATTAATTTTTTTAAGTGAGGGTATTGAGCAAAACAACACGAAATATATATCAACATAGATCCATTTCTTACCTTATACTGCAGGTCTCGCCTCCCAACATATAATCACTCGATTTGAGATCATGATGCATTGTGTGGTTGTAACAATGTACAAGAAAAGCTGCGGGGCCCTAATTTCAAATTTCAAAGATATCCTCAGCATTTTCCCCATGTGTACTGAGGCCTCGTAGTTTCTCGGCATCCTCGAGATCCTGGAGATCTGTACACTCAACTCAGATAAAAAGTCTGATTTATCGTTGCGTATCTATTTTTTTTAAGGTGAAGTCGCTATTGATTTCTCTCCACTTAAGAATCATAGAATCAGCGAATCAAAGAGCGCAGAAGAGGCCCTTCGGCCCAGCGAGTCCACACCAAAACACCTGAATTCCCACCTAATTCTATCTGCCAGCACTTGGCCCATAGCCCTGAATGTTATGATGAAACAAGTCTTTATCCAATCACTAAAGGATGTGAGGCAACCCGCCTCTACCACCCTCCGAGGTGTGGTTACCTCTGGGTTAAAACGTTTTTCCTCAAATCCCCCACCAAACGGCCTGCCCTTGCCTTGAACCTATGTTCTCTCGTGACTGACCCTTCAACCAAAGTGAACAGCTGCTCATTATCCACTCTGTCCATGTCTCTCATAATCGTGTACACCTCGATCAGGTCGCCCCTCAGTCTTCTTTGCTCCAACAAAAACAACCCAAGATTACTCAACCTCTCTTCATAACATAAATTTTCCATCCCAGGCAGCATCCTGGTGAATCTGCTCTGCACACTCTCCAGTGAAATCACATATTTTTTTTAATGTGGCGACCAGAACTGCACAAGGTGCTCATGTTGTGACCTCACCAAAGTTCTATACAACTCCAACATGACTGCCCTGCTTTTGTACTCTATGCCTCGATTGATAAAGGCATGTGTCCCATGTGACTTTTTCATCACCCTACAAACATGCCCTGCCGCTCTCAGAGATCTGTGGACAAACATGCCAAAGTCCCTTTGTTTCACTCAACTTCCTAGTGTACTACCATTCATTGAGTACTTTCTTGTCAAATTACTCCTTCCAAAGTGGATCACCTCACATTTTCAGGATTAATTTCCATCTGTCATTTATTTGTCCATTTCGTCTACATCTTCTTTTCACCCAAGACATTCGGCCTCACTCTTAACCACCCGTCTAATGCTTGTGTCATCTGCAAACTGACTAATCCTACCCTCCACATAGGCATCAAAGTCATTTACATGAATAACGAATAAAAGAGGGCCCAACGCAGATCCTTGAGGTACGCCACTTGACACTGGCTTCCAGTCATTAAAGCAGACTTCAGTCATCACCCCCCTGTCTTCTGCAACTGAGCCAATTTTGAATCCACTTGATGAAATTCCCGATATCTCATGTGATTTTACCTTCTTTAAAAGTCTCCCATGTGGGACCTGGTCAAAGGCTTTGCTGAGCTTTTGACGGTGGGTAGCAGTGATTTACATAAGAACATAAGAAATAGGAGCAGGAGTAGGCCATCTAGCCCCTCGAGCCTGCCCCGCCATTCAATAACATCATGGCTGATCTGACGTGGATCAGTACCACTTACCCGCCTAATCCCCATAACCCTTAATTCCCTTACCGATCAGGAATCCATCCATCCGCGCTTTAAACATATTCAGCGAGGTAGCCTCCACCACCTCAGTGGGCAGAGAATTCCAGAGATTCACCACCCTCTGGGAGAAGAAGTTCCTCCTCAAATCTGTCTTAAACCGACCCCCCTTTATTTTGAGGCTGTGTCCTCTAGTTTTAACTTCCTTACTAAGTGGAAAGAATCTCTCCGCCTCCACCCTATCCAGCCCCCGCATTATCTTATAAGTCTCCATAAGATCCCCCCTCATCCTTCTAAACTCCAACGAGTACAAACCCAATCTCCTCAGCCTCTCCTCATAATCCAAACCCCTCATCTCCGGTATCAACCTGGTGAACCTTCTCTGCACTCCCTCCAATGCCAATATATCCTTCCTCATATAAGGGGACCAATACTGCACACAGTATTCCAGCTGCGGCCTCACCAATGCCCTGTACAGGTGCATCAAGACATCCCTGCTTTTATATTCTATGCCCTTCGCAATATAGGGCAACATCCCATTTGCCTTCTTGATCACCTGTTGTACCTGCAGACTGGGCTTTTGCGTCTCATGCACAAGGACCCCCAGGTCCCTTTGCACGGTAGCATGTTGTAATTTGTTTCCATTGAGATAGTAATCCCATTTGTTATTATTTCCTCCAAAGTATATAACCTCGCATTTCTCAACGTTATACTCCATTTGCCATATCCTCGCCCACTCACTCAGCCTGTCCAAATCTCTCTGCAGATCTTCTCCGTCCTCCACACGATTCACTTTTCCACTTATCTTTGTGTCGTCTGCAAACTTCGTTACCCTACACTCCGTCCCCTCCTCCTGATCATCGATATAAATGGTAAATAGTTGCGGCCCGAGTACCGATCCCTGCGGCACGCCACTAGTTACCTTCCTCCAACCGGAAAAACACCCATTCATTCCGACTCTTTGCTTCCTGTCGGATAGCCAGTCCCCAATCCACTTTAACACACTACCCCCAACTCCGTGTGCCCTAATCTTCTTCAGCAGCCTTTTATGGGGCACCTTATCAAACGCCTTTTGGAAATCCAAAAACACCGCATTCACCGGTTCTCCTCCATCAACCGCCCTAGTCACATCTTCATAAAAATCCAACATGTTCGTCAAGCACGACTTTCCCCTCATGAATCCATGCTGCGTCTGATTGATCGAACCATTTCTATCCAGATGCCCTGCTATCTCCTCTTTAATAATGGATTCCAGCATTTTCCCTACTACAGACGTTAAGCTGACCGGCCTATAGTTACCCGCCTTTTGTCTCCTTCCTTTTTTAAACAGCGGCGTAACATTAGCCGTTTTCCAATCAACCGGCACTACCCCAGAATGCAACGAGTTTTGATAAATAATCACTAACGCATCCACTATTACCTCTGACATTTCTTTCAATACCCTGAGATGCATTCCATCTGGACCCGGGGACTTATCCACCTTCAGTCCCATTAGTCTACCCAGCACTGCCTCTCTGCTAACATTAATCGTATTAAGTATTTCTCCTGCTGCCAACCCTCTATCGTTAATATTTGGCAAACTATTTGTGTCCTCCACCGTGAAGACCGACACAAAAAACTTATTTAAAGACTCAGCCATATCCTCATTTCCCACTATTAACTCCCCCCTCTCGTCCTCCAAGGGTCCAACATTCACTCTAGCCACTCTATTCCTTTTTATATATTTATAAAAACTTTTACTATCATTTTTTATATGAATTGCTAGCCTAGCTTCATAGTCTATCCTTCCTTTCTTTATCGCTTTCTTAGTCTCTCTTTGTTGTTTCTTAAATTTTTCCCAATCACTTGTTTCTCCGCTATTTTTGGCCACTCTGTACGCAGCTGTTTTTATTTTAATACTCTCCTTTATTTCCTTCGTTATCCACGGCTGGTTCTCCCTTTTCTTACAATCCTTGTTTTTTGCTGGAATATATTTTTGCTGAGAACTGAAAAGGATCTCCTTAAAAATCCTCCACTGTTCCTCAGCTATCCTACCTGCCAGCCTGCTCTCCCAGTCTACCTTAGCCAATTCATCCCTCATCCTATCATATTTCCCTCTGTTCAAACAGAGGACACTGGTTTGGGACCAAACTTTCTCCTCTTCCATCTGAATCAGAAATTCGACCATATTGTGGTCACTAGACCCAAGAGGGTCCTTCACAATAAGATCCTTAATTCTACCTACCTCGTTACACAATACCAGATCCAAAATAGCTCGTTCCCTCGTCGGTTCCGTAACATGCTGTTCAAGGAAACTATCCCGACAGCATTCTAAGAACTCTTCCTCCATTCCACCCTTACCGACTTGAGTCTGCCAGTTTAACCTGAGCATCACCACACCTCAGTCAAGGAGCAAGGTTGAAAATACTGGTCTTCATGAAGAACTAGAGAGGGTATGGAATGAAACCTACGCTATTGGTGTCACTTTACATTACGAACCTGCTTTTCAGCCAACTGACCGAAACCTCTTCAAACTTACTGAAACCATGCAGAGAATGTGTAATCAGTTTTAACTATTCTGGACAGTCGAGACTACTGAGAGTTTCAAGAAGCAGAAATCACATCTCCTTTCCATATTCTTCTTTCTAACTGAGAACTTGTCCCTGACGATTGAATTGCTGCATTATCATGTGTTCTCCTAAACGGTAAGAAATAAGATGGCTGCAGTTTTACTTGTGGTATATAAATAACTGCTCCTCACTTTGCTGACACCAATTCACAACTCAATCAATTCCACTGTTGAAATTTCAGTTTTCCAAATGTTACAATAATTTAACTGATTGTCAAACGATTCCTTCACCATTTATTTTTTTTTCCATTCTCAGTGATATCCCTATTCTAGGATTGTTTATCCATGTACCACAGGTTCCATTTATTCATGAAGATAAAAGCAAAAAAATGTGGATTCTGAAAAAATAACAGACAATGCTGTAAAATATCAGCAGGTCTGAAAGCACATGTGGAGAGAGAATCGAGCCAACATTTCGAGTCTGGATGACCCTGCCTCGGAGCAAAATCCAGCATTTTCTGTTTGGTTCCATTCGTTCACATTGTGAATGAATCTTCAGTGTATTTTAAGGGGTTAGAGACTAAATAACAACGAATTTGAAAGTAAAATAGAAACGGATTTTATTGATAAAAGACATCAATCCATCGGATAGCCCAGTGCTGCAATACAGGCAGACTGACGCAGCAAGATGGCCATGTCAGGGAACGGGGACAAAGACAGTTCAGATGGGAAAAGATGGAGATTGTCCAGAAAAGTTCCGTTGAACAGAGACATTATAGATGTTGAATAAATTGCTGTTTTGTTGGATGTATAGACTCATAGAATCCTACAGTGCAGGAGGAGGCCATTCGGGTTGCACTGACCACAATCCCACCGAGGCCCTATACCCATAACCTCATGAATTTATCTTAGTTAATCCACCTAACAGTAAGGGGCAATTTAGCATGGCCAATCCACCTCACCCGCACAGCTTTGGACTGTGGGAGCAAACCAGATCACCCGGATGTAACCCATCCCAACACAGGGAGAATGTGTAACCTCCATCCAGATAGAGACCCAAGCCGGGAATCGAACCCAGACCCTTGGCGTTGTGAGACAGCCATGCTAATCACTACGCCACCGTGTATACTGGAGCTAAAAAATTGTCTGCAGAACTGTGCAATGTGGGTGAAGACCATGCTGTGGAAATTGCCTTGCTGCAGATCTGCTGTCGAATGAAAATCGGTAGCTTTATCCGAGCAGAAAATGATCTGGAATTCTCCCTGTCGCCGTTCAGAATTTGGAGAAACTGTGTGACTGAAAGAGTGCTATTTACAGCTATATGTGGAGAGAGAATCGAGCTTGGAAGGCCTAAGGGCCTGTTCCTGTCTTGTAATTTTCTTTGTTCTTATATCAAATGGATTGTGTGCTAAAACCGAGAGTTCTATCTTTGTTACATCTCAAGTTTAAAATCTAATGCACAGTCTATGATTTGTATTAGCTGAAAGTTTCCTGCGGATTCATGTTTAATTTGTGGTTATATTAATAAATTTCTAAATGAAACGTCACCACAAGTAACATTTTGTACATGTGTTTTGTTTTGGTGGTTCGAGATATTATTTTCCTTTGGTTTCTTGGTCTCCATTAGGATCATGCCAACAATACTTGTCTTTTTTTCTGCATTCTACGCAATAGGCACATGCTGAAATCCTCCTGTCACTGATCAACATTGTCTTCGCCAGTCTATCAAATTGATTAGTATTGTCACATCAGAAAAAGTACCCACACTTCCGGTGAATTGTAGTCAACATTTCTGCGTGCAGATGTCCAAAAAAGGAAGAAAACAGATGTTCCTAGAATTCGCTTTGAAAATTCTCTCAGACAATTGAACATTCGAGTTTCAACATACCCTCGGTTTACAAATTAGCCTTTTAGAATTGTCAGTGTTTCACATGTATTCTGTCAATATCATTATTTCCAGATCGGAAGTCGTGTAGCTCAGGATTGAACACATCGAAAGCCTTGCATCATTAACCTCCTCGATAACACTTAGTTTGACCATCGATTATCCATTTTTGAAAGAAAACATACTTCCCATTTTCATGCACCTGCTTATTAAGTTCAAAGAGTAGTATTTTTAAATTTTGAAAGTCAAATATGAGGGCATGAAAGCAGAGCTAGCTATTGTGAAGTGGCAAATAGGGTTCACAGCGAGGTCAGTAAGGCAGACATTTAAGGAAATATTTCAAAATACGTGGAATAGAACATTGCCGTGAGAAAGCGAAAATTGTTAAAGATATTAGTAACCATGAAAAATTGTACCATTTCACAAAGGTGGGTGGCACATCAGAAGATTTAAAGGATATAAATACAGCAAAGGACGACAAATTTCTGAACATGGAAGGAAAATTTGAGTATGAAAGAAACGACAGCTCGAACTGTAAAGATGAAGAGCTTCGTCAAATACTTAGCCGAGAAAAGAGTTAACAAAGTGAGCTTGCATCATATATTGCGTGTATCTGGGGAACTGATACTGAGAATGACCACTTTCCAGATTAATGAATCACAAAGTCACAGAATCACAGAAAAACTATAGTTCAAAAGAGGCCCTTCAGTCCATCGAGTCTGTGTCGACGCATGAAAGTCCCTGATCTGCTCACCGAATCCCATTTGCCAGCTCTTGGCCCATAGCCTTGAATGTTATGGCATGCCAAATACTCATTCAGGCACTTTTTAAAGGTTGTGAGGCATCTCAGCTCCACCACCGTCTCAGGCAATCCATTCCAGACTGTCACCACCCTCTGGGTATTTTGTTTTCCTCAAGTTTTACAGAGGTTCAGTATGCTCAAGAATACTCAGCATGGCTTTGTCAAGGGCAGATCGTGCGCTACGAGCCTGGTGGAGTTCTTCGAAAAAGTGACTAAACACATTGACGAAGGGAAGGCGATAGATGTGGTTTATATGGATTTTAGCAAGGCGTTCGATAAGGTCCCCCATGCAAGGCTTCTAGAAAAAGTGAGAGGGCATGGGATCCAAGGGGCTGCTGCCCTGTGAATCCAGAACAGGCTTGCACAAAGGAGGCAGAGAGTGGGTACAGATGGGTCTTTTTCTAACTGGAGGTCGTTCACCAGTGGCGTGCCCCAGGGATCTGTTCTGGGACCCTTGCTGTTTGTCATTTCCATAGATGACCTGGATGAGGAAGCGGAGGGATGGGTTGGTAAGTTTGCCGATGATACGAAGGTTGGTGGGGTTGTGGATAGTCTGGAGGGATGTCAGAAGTTACAGAGGGACATAGATAGGATGCAGGACTGGGTGGACAAATGGCAGATGGACTTCAACCCAGATAAATGCGTCGTGGTCCATTTCGGTAGGTCAAATGGGATGAAGGAGTACAATATAAAGGGAAAGACTCTTAGCACTGTAGAGGATCAGAAGGACCTTGGGGTCCGGGTCCATCGGACTCTAAAATCGGCCCCGCAGGTGGAGGAGGTGGTTAAGAAGGCGTATGGTGTGCTGGCCTTTATCAATCGAGGGATTGAGTCTAGGAGTCCGGGGATAATGATGCAGCTGTATAAGACCCTCGTCAGACCCCACTTGGAGTACTGTGCTCAGTGCTGGTCGCCTCACTATAGGAAGGAGGTGGAAAAGATTGAAAGGGTGCAGAGGAGATTTACAAGGATGTTGCCTGGATTGACTGACATGCCTTATGAGGATAGGCTGAGGGAGCTTGGTCTTTTCTCCTTGGATAGACGAAGGATGAGAGGAGACCTAATAGAGGTATATAAGATGTAGAGAGGCTGAGATCGGGTGGACTCTCAGAGGCTTTTTCCCAGCGTGGAAATGTCTGCTACGAGAGGACACAGGTTTAGGGTGCTGGGGGGTAGGTACAGGGGAGATGTTAGCGGTAAGTTTTTCACACAGAGGGTGGTGGGCGAGTGGAATCGGCTGCCGTCAGTGGTGGTGGAGGCGAACTCAATAGAGTCTTTTAAGAGACTCCTGGATGAGTACATGGAGCGTAATAGGATGGAGGGTTATAGGTAGGTCTAGAAGGTAGGGATGTGCTCGGCGCAACTTGTGGGCTGAAGGGCCTGTTCGTGCTGTAGTTTTTCTATGTTTCCATGTTTCTAAGTTCCCCCTAAACCTCCCAAACTTACTTTCAATTTTTCCCCTCCTCATTGATCCTTCGACGAAGGGGAACAGCTGCTTCCTATCCACACTGTCCGTGCCAGCCATAATCTTGAACATCTGTAAAAGGTCGCCCACTCAGTCTTCTCTGCTCCAGAGAAAACAACCCAAGCCTACCCAACCTCTTTTTACAATTTGAAAGTTCCATCCCAGGCAACATCCTGGTGAATATCCTCTCTACCCCTTCCAGTGCGATGACATCCTTCCTTTAATGTGGCGACCAGGACTGCACACAGCGCTCCACCTGTGGCCTCAGCCAAGTTCTATACAACTCCATCGTGTCCTCTCTGCTTTTCTAATACCCCAATTGAAAAAGGTATGTATGTCATATGTCTTTTTCAACACCCTAAGAACCTACCTTCCCGCCTCAGAGATCTATGGACAAACACGCAAAGGTCCCTTTGTTTTTCAGAACTTTCTAGTGTCAGACATTTCATAGTATACTTCCTCGTTAAATTACTCCTTCCAAAGTTTCATGTTGCACTTTTCAAGGTTAAATTCCATCTGCCACTCATCCGCCAACTTGACCAGCTCATCTATATCTTCCTGTAACCCAAGAAACTCAACCTGAGTGATAACGACCCGGCTAATCTTTCTGTCATTGGCAAACTTATTGATCCTCATCCCCTCTCCCCGCTCACATAATCATCTATGTCATTTATATAAATGATGAATGATAAGGAGGCCAGCACCAATCCTTGTGGTACGCCACTGATCACTGGCCTCCAGTCACTAAAGCAGCCATCTGTCATCACCCTCTGTCTCCTACCACGAAGGCAATTATGAATTAACCTTCTCAGATCACCCTGTATCCCATGTGCATTCGCCTTCTTAAAATCTTTCATGTGAAACTTTGTCAAAGACTTTGCTGAAATCAACTGCACTACCCTCATCGATGCACTTGGTTACATGTTCAAAAAATTCAGTCAGATGTGTTAGGAAGGACCTGCCTTTGACAAAGCCATGCTGACTATTCCTGATCAAACCTTGCCTCTCCAAATGGAGAGAGTTTCTCTCCTTCGGAATCTTCTTCAGTAGTTTCCCAAACACAGTGAGCTTCACTGGTATTTAGTTCCCTGGCTTGTCTCTGCATATTATCTTAAATAGTGGGATAATATTAAATCGGGGCAGCACAGTGGTTAGCACGGTGGCAGTGGTTAGCACTGCTGCCTCACAGGGCCAGGGACCTGGGATCGATCCCCGATTGGGTCATTGTCTGCGTGTTACTTGTGCATTCTCCCAGTGTCTGCGTGGGTTTCCTTTGGGTGCTCCGGTTCCACCCACAGTCCAACGATGTGTGTGTTAGGTTGATTGGACATGCCAGATTGCCTACAGTGTCCCGGGATGTGTAGGTTAGAGGAATTAGCGGGGTAAATCTGTAGCGTTGTGGGGATAGGGCCTGGGGTGGGATTATTTTCGGTGCAGACTCGATGGGCCGAATCGCCTCCTTCTGCACTGTATGGTTTCTGCGTTTAGATGTTCTTCCGTCCTCTGCACACCGGTGGCCACAGAGGAATTAAAATTTTGGGTCAAATCCTCTGAAATTTCCACCCTCGCTTCTGACAACAACCTGGCACACAATTTATCTGGGCATGGTTATATGTCCAAGTTTAACCCCGCCAATACCTCCAATACCTCATCACTCCATTTACCATTTGCTTCGAAGGGCCAAATTGCCTCCTTCTGCCTCTATTTTCTATGTTGCTATGTTACTCCCTAGAACCTCAGAGACTCTCTCCCCGACTTCCATAACTACCTCCTCATTTTCGTGGGTGAAGACCCTTGGCTCTTAATATGTCCTACTCTATCCAGAATGATGCTAATGATACAGAACTCATATATCTTTTTTAAAATCTCGTAGAATTGTGACAGTGCTGACTGACAGAATAAATATAGTGCACTCTTTAACTAACCTTACAGAAGTGGTACAGTATCCCTTAATACAAAGCATCAGAATCAGCATACTGCATATTGATAATAACTGTACATAAAATGTAGAGTGCACACTGATACTCACCATGCATAATTGATGCAGTACACACTGATACTTACCGTACAGAATGGTTAATATACACACTGATACTCACCGCACAGAATAGGCACAGTGCATATTGATATTAACCATACAGAATTGGTAGTACAGTGCACATTGATAATAACTAATCGGAATTGATACTGTCCACGTTGATTATAACCGTACAGATTTGACACAGTGCTCATTGAGAATAACTGTTCAGAGTTGATACTGTGCACTTTGAAAATAACTGTACAGAATTTATACAATGCACATTGATAAAAACGAAACAGAATTGATACAATGCACATTGATTACAACCATACAGATTTGATACACTGCACACTGATTATAACTGTACAGAATTGATACAATGCACGTTGAAAATAATCATGCAGAATTGATACAGTACACAGTGATACTTACCGTGCATAATTTACAATATGTACAGAATGGGTTGAGTGCACATTTATTCTAACCGCACAGAATTTGTACAGTACACATTGAGTATAACCGTCAATAATTTATACAATCAAATTGAAACAAAGCGTTTAGAATTGTACTGCACATATTAATATTAATCGTTGAAAATGGGAAAAGTCCATAGGAAACCTAACACTGCCAAAGTGAACCTGTGACAAAGGATGTGAACTTGTTCAAATGGCTCTGCCGATACAAAGAATAATAGTTTTATGTGGGCAATTCACATTCTATATAACGACACTGAACTATCCTCCCACAATTAGCAAAACTATACTCTCCTGGTTCTGTGTGCAACATAATCGTGCTGAAGTGGGCCTGCCACAATCGGATGTACTGAACGTGCCCAAATAATTTTACTTAACAGGAGATTTGTACTCTGAAAATAGGCCTGTAAATATTGCATATTCTCAGGGTTTACCAGTTAACACTGGATGGAACCACCATGGACAAGAACTGCTGACACTGAAAATGGTGGAACTGAACAGCAACTTGCTACACTGAATTGAGAAACGTAGCGTAATCATGCTGTAAACATTGTGTATTTCAATTTAATGCAGTGACAGCGCTCCTTAAAAATTAATATCTCCATCAACAAACAGGAGCCGTGTAAGAAATCTGTTCATGTTAGTTTTGAATCACGCATCAGCTTATCTCCTGGGAATGAATACCATGTATAAATGTGGCAATCGTTCAGTGCAGTGCAGATAGCGTTCAGAGCTTCTGAGAGAGATGCACGGAATACCAGATGGTCTGCTGTTTGCCGTTTACTATCCAGTTCTTGCAGTTGTCGGAGTTTTAGGTAAGATATTGTGATGAGCAACATCATTGCTCTTGTTTACAAGAATTGATACTCCACGGTATCGATATAATACCTTTCCTTCAGTTACTTCATTCTCCCGATTAACAGGACGATTAATTGGTTCAAACTGCTTTCACTTACAGACTAAGTGGTCCACTTTAAGGGTGTTCATTATTTTATAAAAACATTTCTAATGTCTCCTTTATTGGACAATTTATCCCTATTAATGACACAATTAATTATAACGTCCTTCGTTTTTGATTTGAGTTCATCACTGTGTGGGCATTAATTTTTCCAGTTAAACATATGACTTCTGAAATTCTTAGCTAATATTTCTGCTTTTAAACACAGCAATCTCTCTCCTTTAACGGAATATTTATGTCCTTTAGCCTCCTTTTTTTCATTGCTGTAAGTAATCTCGCGTTATTTGCACCATAATGCTCAATGAATTATCACAGTTCGCACATTGTCACTGTAGCT
Source organism: Mustelus asterias (assembly GCF_964213995.1). Taxonomy (NCBI): domain Eukaryota; kingdom Metazoa; phylum Chordata; class Chondrichthyes; order Carcharhiniformes; family Triakidae; genus Mustelus; species Mustelus asterias. The sequence goes on from NC_135830.1 coordinate 3,389,626, forward strand.
CTATTGCATTATTTAAAGTTAAATTTACAAGACAAAGTTAAAGTTCATTTATTAGTAGGCTTACATTGACATGGCAATGAAGTTGCTGTGAAAACCCCCTAGTTGCAACACTCCGGCGCTTGTTCGGGTACACTGAGGGAGCATTTAGCATGACAAATCCACCTAACCAACACATGTTTCGGACTGCTACTACTTATACTGCTACTTTGGGTGAAATTTCATAATGTTCACATTATGTAAACGTAAATCTCTTGTGCTATTGCCAACGTCATTATGATAATTACATTCTAATCATTGCGCAAGTATTAATAATTGTTTTATCGTCAATGTTGCTTCGCATTAATTATCACACGATGTAAAATAATCTGTTACGTTAGTGATATAACTACGGTGCCTGAATTATCACACTGCTGTCAAAGTCGAAACGTAGTCTAATGTTGTATTCTTGACATTGCCATGTAAGTTAATTATCACACAATTATTATTGTATTAATGTAGCTTCGTTGTTCTATTGAGACTATTCTTTGGCTTCACATTCACACCATTATAACGGGATATACATAGTTCTATTTTCTTATTAACACTGTTATTTTGTGAGAATTATCGGATAAGGTGATTTAAAAACCCATGGCATGCTTGCCTTCATCAGCCGGGGCATTGAATACAAGAGTTGGGAAATCAGGTGACAGATATATAAAACCTTGCTAGGCTCCATTTGGAGTTTTGCGTTCAATTCTGGTCACCACAATGCCAGAAGGACATGGAAGCTTCGGAGACAGTGCAAAAGATGTTCACCAGGCTGTTGCCTGGTTTTGCGGGTGTTGGCTATGAGTGGAGGTTGAATAAAATAGAATTGTCTTAGCTGGAAAGACGGAGGTTAAGGGGAGACCTGATAGAGATCGGCAGAATTATGAGAGGCATAGAGGGGATGGATTGACAGAGGCCTTTTCCCAGGATGGAAGTTTCAATTAGAAGTGGGCACAGGTTCAAGGTGAGAGGGGGAAAGTTTAAGGAAGATATGCAGGGGATGTTTCTCATGCAGAGAGTGGTGGGTGCTTGGACTGCGCTGCCAGAGGAGGTGGTGGAAGCAGGTACATTAGCAGCATTTAAGAGTCATGTGGATGGATAGGGATGGAATAGAGGGATCGAACCAAATAAGGGCAGAAGGTTTTTGTTTAGTTTAATTCGGACAACATAAAACAATTACTGTTACTAAAGAGGTAGTGCTTGGCAGACGAATGGGACTGAAGGTAGACAAGTCATTGGGCCCGGATGAAAGAAATGGCTGAGGTAATAGCAGATGCGTTAGTAGTTATTTATCAAAATTCGCTGGACTCTGGGGTAGTGCCGGCTGATTGGAAAACAGCTACTGTTATGCCGCTGTTTAAAAAAGGAAGTAGACAAAAGCGGGTAACTACAGGCCGGTTAGCTTAACGTCCATAGTTGGGAAGATGCTGGAGTCCATCATTAAAGAGGAAATAGCAGAGAACCTGGATAAGAATGGTTCGATCAAGCAGACGCAGCATGGATTCATGAAGGGAAAGTCGTGTTTGAGGAATTTACTGGATTTTTATGAAGATGTGACTCGTGCGGTTGACAGAGGGGAACCGGTGGATGTGGTGTTTTTAGATTTCCAGAAGGCATTCGATAAGGTGCCACACAAAAGGTTGCTGCAGAAGATTGGGGCACACGGAGTTGGGGGTAAGGTGTTGGCGTGGATTGGGGATTGGCGATCTAACAGGAAGCAGAGAGTTGGAATAAATGGGTGCTTTTCTGGTTGGCAGTTGGTGACCAGTGGCGTGCCGCAGGGATCGGTGCTGGGGCCTCAACTGTTTACCATTTACATAGATGACCTGGAGGAGGGGACTGAGTGTAAGGTATCAAAGTTTGCTGATGACACGAAGATGAGTGGGAAAGCGAATTGCGTGGAAGATGTGGAAAGTCTGCAGAGAGATTTGGATAGGCTGAGCGAGTGGGCAAGGATCTGGCAGATGGAATATAATGTTGGAAAATGTGAGGTTCTCCACTTCGGAAGAAATAATAGTAAATTGGAATATTATTTAAATGGAGAAAAATTACATCAGGCTACTGTGCAGAGGGACCTGGGGGTCCTTGTGCACGAATCGCAAAAAACTCAGTCTGCAGGTGCAGCAGGTGATCAAGAAGGCGAATGGAATGTTGGCCTTTATCACGAGGGGGATAGAATATAAAAGCAGGGAGGTCTTGCGGCAACTATACAAGGCACTGGTGAGGCCGCAACTGGAGGACTGTGTGCAGTTTTGGTCCCCTTATTTGCGAAAGGATATATTGGCCTTGGAGGGAGTGCAGAGAACGTTCACCAGGTTGATACCAGAGATGAGGGGTATAGCTTATGAGGAGAGATTGAACAGATTGGGTCTGTACTCGTTGGAGTTTAGAAGGCTGAGGGGTGATCTTATAGAGACATATAAGAGAATGAAGGGGCTGGATAGGGTAGAGGTGGAGAGATTCTTTCCACTCAGAAGGGAAACCAGAACTAGAGGGCACAGCCTCAAAATAAGTGAGGGCCGGTTCAGAACAGAGCTGAGGGGGAACTTCTTCTGTCAGAGGGTAGTGAATCTCTGGAATTCTCTGCCCATTGAAGTGGTGGAGGCTACCTCGTTGAATATGTTTAAATCGCGGGTAGATAGATTTCTGATCGATAAGGGAATCAAGGGATATGAGGAGCAGGCGAGTCAGTGGAACTGATTCGCCTCAGATCAGCCATGATCTCGTTGAATGGCGGGCCAGGCCCGACGGGCGAGATTGCCTACTCCTGCTCCTATTTCTTATGTTCTTATGTTCTAACATGATTGGCACAGGCCAAAGTGCTCAGACAATAATTAATCATCTCATCACCTTGTCCTCGCTTCCAATCCTTGCTACGTTCCCTATATCATTTCATATGAGGTGGTGGAAGCAAGCACATTAGCAACAGTTAAGAGGCATCTGGATGGAAACATGGAAACGGGGAAATACAGGGATATGGACCGATCACATGCTGAAGGCATTTTCTTTTGTCGAGTTACGGCATCGTGATTGGCACAGGCTCGGAGGGCCGAAGCGCCTCTTCCCGTGCTGTATTTTTCTTTGTTCTTTGTTTTGTTCTTCGACATGGATCACTATCCTGCTGGCAGTGGCTAACATTCAAGAAAGATTCACAGATTGATATTTTTCAATGACTCACTAATTCATACTTGAATCAAATTAATGATTTTTTTGATGAGATATTATGAAGCATTTGACAGAAATAGAAGCATTTGATTGGATTGTGACTTTCGACAATTAATCTCTATTTAGCCTGAACGAACAGAACCATAGATTCTAACTCTCAATGGTTCAACTTGGCTATTGCCTTCCACATTAGTTGCTGCTAATATTTCTACAGTCACTGCTATGTGCCCGAGGTTTTCTTTCTGCTTCTAACATGATTTCATTTCCCAAACCGTTCCCATCTTCAACAGTGATCTTCGGATTAAGGAGAAAAATTTTGCATACATCGTATATGTCTCAAATGATTTCAAGTATAATGTAACTGAACAATGGGGTCAGTTGTATATTCCGACATCACAACGAAGTCGTGGGGAAGTGCTGCTTCTGGGGAGGAACATTTTCTTGAACTGGGACCTTATTATGAAAGTTGGTCGGCAAGGATCGAAACGGAAATCCAATGCAGCGACAAAAAACGGCATTGTTATGAGAATTGCAATCTCAACAACACCCCACTGCAAATCCTTAAAACCCTGCTTGTCTATTTGCATAGCCCTGTTTCAAAATATTGTCCAACAGATTAACAGTCAGGTTTTCCAAAAGTGAAAACAGTTACAAAATTCAGCAAATGACTTGGCTTGTTGTCCTTGGTAGAAGACAGAGAGATTTAAACGCAAGTTCTTCGTCCAATGCACTTGTACGTTTATGCTCATTGTTGATTGTTCTGTTGCATACACTCTTGAATAATTTCTGCTTTATATTTATGCATTATGTTTGCTAAGATGGATAGGGAGCTGCTGTTCTTTTAGCTGAACAGTCAGTAGCGAGGAGACACAAGTTAAAAGTGAGGGGTGAGAGGTTTCGGGGGGATTTGAGGAAAGACGTTTTTGACGCACAGAGTGGTGACGGTCGGGAATGAACTACCTGGGAGGGTGGTAGAGGCACCTCACATCCTCTAAAAAGTACTCGGATGAGTACTTGGCACGCCATAACATTCAAGGCTATGGGCTAAGTGCTGGCAAGTGGAATTAGATGGGCAGGTCAAGACGTTTCATGCGTCAGTGGGAGTCGATGGGCCGAAGGGCCTCTTCTGCACTGTGGTATCCTGTGATTCTGTGAAGCTGATTCAATGTTTCTTCTGCTTCTCAATGCTCTCCAATATCGTAAATTTCAAGGTTATTGGCATTGTCTTATTTAAAGTCCGGGCAATTATTTGAAAACAAGCAGTACCAATTAACTAAAAAAAAACATCTGTCTATTTGGAAATTACAGGGCAAATCTATCAGCTTCAAGCAGCATTTTCAAGCATCCATTATGCAGCGAATAGAAGCAAACTGTTCTCTTTGAATAGAATCATAGAATCCCGACAGTACTGAAGGAGGCCATTCGGCCCATTGAGACTGTACCGATCACAATCCTACCCATGTCCTATTCCCGTAGCCTTCTGTACTTACCCTCGTAATTCCCTGACACGAGGGTCAATGAAGCATGCCCAACCTAATCCGTACATCTTTTGACTGTGGGAGGAAACCGGAGCAACCGGTGGAAACCCATGCAGACACAGGGAGAACGTGCAAACTCCACACAGTCAGTCACACAAGGCCAGAATTGAATGCGGTTCCCTGGTGCTGTGATGCAGCAGGGCTAACACTGTGCCACCGTGCCACTGTGAAGCGCACATACAATTTCTCACTCACACATGCATTCTCATCCACTCTCTCTCAATATTTCTCTCTGTTTACAGCCAATTTCACAGTGATTGTCATCCTGTCTAGAGGAAAGTGCGGTCTCTCCAGATGTGTGACTTGCTACCTGGTGTCCATGGCGGTGTCAGATCTGTTGGTCATTATCACTGCTGTCATACTCAACCGGATTGCTGGTATTTATTTTCCATTGAGTTTCCTGTCAATCACGCCAGTATGCAGCCTCCGTTCCACTTTAATATATACAGCCATAGATATTTCTGTCTGGCTGACGGTCGTTTTCACCCTGGATCGTTTTGTGGCCATCTGTTGTCAGAAGGTGAAAATAAAATATTGCACCGAGAAGAGGGCGAGGTGGGTGATCGGAACAGTTTGTGTATTGAACTGTTTAATGGTCTCCTTATTGTATTTTATATATGAACCTTTGTACATGGTTGGCAATACACCCTGGTTCTGCAGCGTGAAATCAGAATTTTATAAGTCAGCTGCATGGGCTGCATACGATTGGCTTCATCGCATTTTAAACCCCTGTCTCCCCGTCATTCTGATCTTGCTGCTCAATGTTTTGACCGTCAGACATATATTAGCAGCCAGTCGAGCCCGAAGAAGGCTCCGGTCCCAAAGCAATAGCGAGAATCAGAGCGACCCAGAGATGGAGAGCAGAAGGAAGTCCATTGTGTTACTATTCACAATCTCGGGCTGTTTCATTCTCTTGTACTCGTTGTATTTTATAACCTTTCTGTATGTTCGAATTGCCCGTCTTACTTACTTTTCAGGTTCAAATTACAAAGATTCAAATTTCATTGTGGAGGAAAGTGGATTTATGCTCCAGCTTTTGAGTTCCTGTGTTAACCCATTTATTTATGGAGGAACACAGAGGAAATTCAGATTGGACTTAAAGAATGGACTGAAGTACCCTCTTTGTGTAATTATTAATTTTTTTAAGTGAGGGTATTGAGCAAAACAACAAGAAATATATATCAACATAGATCCATTTCTCACCTTATACTGCAGGTCTCGCCTCCCAACATATAGTCACTCGATTTGAGATCATGATGCATTGTGTGGTTGTAACAATATACAAGAAAAGCTGCGAGGCCCTAATTTCAAATTTCAAAGATATCCTCAGCATTTTCCCCATGTGTACTGAGGCCTCGTAGTTTCTCGGCATCCTCGAGATCCTGGAGATCTGTACACTCAACTCAGATAAAAAGTCTGATTTATCGTTGCGTATCTATTTTTTTTAAGGTGAAGTCGCTATTGATTTCTCTCCACTTAAGAATCATAGAATCATCGAATCAAAGAGCGCAGAAGAGGCCCTTCGGCCCAGCGAGTCCACACCGAAACACCTGAACTCCCACCTAATTCCATCTGCCAGCACTTGGCCCATAGCCCTGAATGTTATGATGAGACAAGTCTTCATCCAATCACTTAAGGATATGAGGCAACCCGCCTCTACCACCCTCCGAGGTGTGGTTACCTCTGGGTAAAACGTTTTTCCTCAAATCCCCCACCAAACGGCCTGCCCTTGCCTTGAACCTATGTTCTCTCGTGACTGACCCTTCAACCAAAGTGAACAGCTGCTCATTATCCACTCTGTCCATGTCTCTCATAATCGTGTACACCTCGATCAGGTCCCCCCTCAGTCTTCTTTGCTCCAACAAAAACAACCCAAGATTACTCAACCTCTCTTCATAACATAAATCTTCCATCCCAGGCAGCATCCTGGTGAATCTGCTCTGCACACTCTCCAGTGAAATCACATATTTTTTTTAATGTGGCGACCAGAACTGCACAAGGTGCTCATGTTGTGACCTCACCAAAGTTCTATACAACTCCAACATGACTGCCCTGCTTTTGTACTCTATGCCTCGATTGATAAAGGCATGTGTCCCATATGACTTTTTCATCACCCTACCAACATGCCCTGCCGCTCTCAGAGATCTGTGGACAAACATGCCAAAGTCCCTTTGTTTCACTCAACTTCCGAGTGTACTACCATTCATTGAGTGCTTTCTTGTCAAATTACTCCTTCCAAAGTGGATCACCTCACATTTTCAGGATTAATTTCCATTTGTCATTTACTTGTCCATTTCGTATACATCTTCTTTTCACCCAAGACATTCGGCCTCACTCTTAACCACCCGTCTAATGCTTGTGTCGTCTGCAAACTGACTAATCCTACCCTCCACATAGGCATCAAAGTCATTTACATGAATAACGAATAAAAGAGGGCCCAACGCAGATCCCTGAGGTACGCCACTTGACACTGGCTTCCAGTCATTAAAGCAGACTTCAGTCATCACCCCCCTGTCTTCTACAACTGAGCCAATTTTGAATCCACTTGATGAAATTCCCGATATCTCATGTGATTTTACCTTCTTTAAAAGTCTCCCATGTGGGACCTGGTCAAAGGCTTTGCTGAACTTTTGACGGTGGGTAGCAGTGATTTAACCTGAGCATCACCACACCTCAGCCAAGGAGCAAGGTTGAAAATGCTGGTCTTCATGAAGAACTAGAGAGGGTATGGGAATGAAACCTACGCTGTTGGTGTCACTTTACATTACGAACCTGCTTTTCAGCCAACTGACCGAAACCTCTTCAAACTTACTGAAACCATGCAGAGAATGTGTAATCGGTTTTAACTATTCTGGACAGTCGCGACTACTGAGAGTTTCAAGAAGCAGAAATCACATCTCCTTTCCATATTCTTCTTTCTAACTGAGAACTTGTCCCTGACGATTGAATTGCTGCATTATCATGTGTTCTCCTAAACGGTAAGAAATAAGATGGCTGCAGTTTTACTTGTGGTATATAAATAACTGCTCCTCACTTTGCTGACACCAATTCACAACTCAATCAATTCCACTGTTGAAATTTCAGTTTTCCAAATGTTACAATAATTTAACTGATTGTCAAACGATTCCTTCACCATTTATTTTTTTTTCCATTCTCAGTGATATCCCTATTCTAGGATTGTTTATCCATGTACCACAGGTTCCATTTATTCATGAAGATAAAAGCAAAAAAATGTGGATTCTGAAAAAATAACAGACAATGCTGTAAAATATCAGCAGGTCTGAAAGCACATGTGGAGAGAGAATCGAGCCAACATTTCGAGTCTGGATGACCCTGCCTCGGAGCAAAATCCAGCATTTTCTGTTTGGTTCCATTCGTTCACATTGTGAATGAATCTTCAGTGTATTTTAAGGGGTTAGAGACTAAATAACAACGAACTTGAAAGTAAAATAGAAACGGATTTTATTGATAAAAGACATCAATCCATCGGATAGCCCAGTGCTGCAATACAGGCAGACTGACGCAGCAAGATGGCCATGTCAGGGAACGGGGACAAAGACAGTTCAGATGGGAAAAGATGGAGATTGTCCAGAAAAGTTCCGTTGAACAGAGACATTATAGATGTTGAATAAATTGCTGTTTTGTTGGATGAATAGACTCATAGAATCCGACAGTGCAGGAGGAGGCCATTCGGGTTGCACTGACCACAATCCCACCGAGGCCCTATACCCATAACCTCATGAATTTATCTTAGTTAATCCACCTAACAGTAAGGGGCAATTTAGCATGGCCAATCCACCTCACCCGCACAGCTTTGGACTGTGGGAGCAAACCAGATCACCCGGATGTAACCCATCCCAACACAGGGAGAATGTGTAACCTACATCCAGATAGAGACCCAAGCCGGGAATCGAACCCAGACCCTTGGCGTTGTGAGACAGCCATGCTAATCACTACGCCACCGTGTATACTGGAGCTAAAAAATTGTCTGCAGAACTGTGCAATGTGGGTGAAGACCATGCTGTGGAAATTGCCTTGCTGCAGATCTGCTGTCGAATGAAAATCGGTAGATTTATCCGAGCAGAAAATGATCTGGAATTCTCCCTGTCGCCGTTCAGAATTTGGAGAAACTGTGTGACTGAAAGAGTGCTATTTACAGCTATATACATGCTTGGAAGGCCTAAGGGCCTGTTCCTGTCTTGTAATTTTCTTTGTTCTTATATCAAATGGATTGTGTGCTAAAACCGAGAGTTCTATCTTTGTTACATCTCAAGTTTAAAATCTAATGCACAGTCTATGATTTGTATTAGCTGAAAGTTTCCTGCGGATTCATGTTTAACTTGTGGTTATATTAATAAATTTCTAAATGAAACGTCACCACAAGTAACATTTTGTACATGTGTTTTGTTTTGGTGGTTCGAGATATTATTTTCCTTTGGTTTCTTGGTCTCCATTAGGATCATGCCAACAATACTTGTCTTTTTTTCTGCATTCTACGCAATAGGCACATGCTGAAATCCTCCTGTCACTGATCAACATGGTCTTCGCCAGTCTATCAAATTGATTAGTATTGTCACATCAGAAAAAGTACCCACACTTCCAGTGAATTGTAGTCAACATTTCTGCGTGCAGATGTCCAAAAAAGGAAGAAAACAGATTTTCCCAGAATTCGCTTTGAAAATTCTCTCAGGCTATTGAACATTCGAGTTTCAACATACCCTCGGTTTACAAATTAGCCTTTTAGAATTGTCAGTGTTTCACATATATTCTGTCAACATCATTATTTCCAGATCGGAAGTCCTGTAGCTAAGGATTGAACACATCGAAAGCCTTGCATCATTAACCTCCTCGATAACACTTAGTTTGACCATCGATTATCCATTTTTGAAAGAAAATATACTTCCCATTTTCATGCACCTGCTTATTAAGTTCAAAGAGTAGTACTTTAAAATTTTGAAAGTCAAATATGAGGGCATGAAAGCAGAGCTAGCTATTGTGAAGTGGCAATTAGGGTTCACAGCGAGGTCAGTAAGGCAGACATTTAAGGAAATATTTCAAAATACGTGGAATAGAACATTGCCGTGAGAAAGGGAAATTCGAAGGAGATGGCCATCATCGCAGGCTAGCGAAAATTGTTAAAGGTATTAGTAACCATGAAAAATTGTACCATTTCACAAAGGTGGGTGGCACATCAGAAGATTTAAAGGATATAAATACAGCAAAGGACGACAAATTTCTGAACGTGGAAGGAAAATTTGAGTATGAAAGAAACGACAGCTAGAACTGTAAAGATGAAGAGCTTCGTCAAATACTTAGCCGAGAAAAGAGTTAACAAAGTGAGCTTGCATCATATATTGCGTGTATCTGGGGAACTGATACTGAGAATGACCACTTTCCAGATTAATGAATCACAAAGTCACAGAATCACAGAAAAACTATAGTTCAAAAGAGGCCCTTCAGTCCATCGAGTCTGTGTCAACGCATGAAAGTCCCTGATCTGCTCACCGAATCCCATTTGCCAGCTCTTGGCCCATAGCCTTGAATGTTATGGCATGCCAAATACTCATCCAGGCACTTTTTAAAGGTTGTGAAGCATCTCAGCTCCAACACCGTCCCAGGCAATCGATTCCAGACTGTCACAACCCTCTGGGTATTTTGTTTTCCTCAAGTTTTACAGAGGTTTAGTATGCTCAAGAATACTCAGCATGGCTTTGTCAAGGGCAGATCGTGCGTTACGAGCCTGGTGGAGTTCTTCGAAAACGTGACTAAACACATTGACGAAGGGAAGGTGGTAGATGTGGTATATATGGATTTTAGCAAGGCGTTCGATAAGGTCCCCCATGCAAGGCTTCTAGAAAAAGTGAGAGGGCATGGGATCCAAGGGGCTGCTGCCCTGTGAATCCAGAACTGGCTTGCCCAAAGGAGGCAGAGAGTGGGCACAGATGGGTCTTTTTCTAAATGGAGGTCGGTCACCAGTGGCGTGCCCCAGGGATCTGTTCTGGGACCCTTGCTGTTTGTCATTTCCATAAATGACCTGGATGAGGAAGCGGAGGGATGGGTTGGTAAGTTTGCCGATGACACGAAGGTTGGTGGGGTTGTGGATAGTCTGGAGGGATGTCAGAAGTTACCGAGGGACATAGATAGGATGCAAGACTGGGCGGACAAGTGGCCGATGGACTTCAACCCAGATAAATGCGTCGTGGTCCATTTTGGTAGGTCAAATGGGATGAAGGAGTACAATATAAAGGGAAAGACTGTTAGTACTGTAGAGGATCAGAAGGACCTTGGGGTCCGGGTCCATAGGACTCTAAAATCGGCCCCGCAGGTGGAGGAGGTGGTTAAGAAGGCGTATGGTGTGCTGGCCTTTATCAATCGAGGGATTGAGTCTAGGAGTCCGGGGATAATGATGCAGCTATATAAGACCCTCGTCAGACCCCACTTGGAGTACTGTGCTCAGTGCTGGTCGCCTCACTATAGGAAGGAGGTGGAAAAGGTTGAAACCGTGCAGAGGAGATTTACAAGGATGTTGCCTGGATTGACTGACATGCCTTATGAGGATAGGCTGAGGGAGCTTGGTCTTTTCTCCTTGGATAGACGAAGGATGAGAGGAGACCTAATAGAGGTGTATAAGATGTTGAGAGGCATAGATCGGGTGGACTCTCAGAGGCTTTTTCCCAGGGTGGAAATGTCTGCTACGAGAGGACACAGGTTTAGGGTGCTGGGGGGTAGGTACAGGGGAGATGTTAGCGGTATGTTTTTCACACAGAGGGTGGTGGGCGAGTGGAATCGGCTGCCGTCAGTGGTGGTGGAGGCGAACTCAATAGAGTATTTTAAGAGACTCCTGGATGAGTACATGGAGCGTAATAGGACGGAGGGTTATAGGTAGGTCCAGAAGGTAGGGATGTGCTCGGCGCAACTTGTGGGCCGAAGGGCCTGTTTGTGCTGTAGTTTTTCTATGTTTCCATGTTTCTAAGTTCCCCCTAAACGTCCCAACCTTACTTTCAATTTTTCCCCTCCTCATTGATCCTTCGACGAAGGGGAACAGCTGCTTCCTATCCACACTGTCCGTGCCAGCCATAATCTTGAACATCTGTAAAACGTCGCCCACTCAGTCTTCTCTGCTCCAGAGAAAACAACCCAAGCCTACCCAACCTCTTTTTATAATTTGAAAGTTCCATCCCAGGCAACATCCTGGTGAATATCTTCTCTACCCCTTCCAGTGCGATGACATCCTTCCTATAATGTGGCGACCAGGACTGCACACAGTGCTCCACCTGTGGCCTCAGCCAAGTTCTATACAACTCCATCGTGTCCTCTCTGCTTTTCTAATACCCCAATTGAAAAAGGTATGTATGTCAAAATGTCTTTTTCAACACCCTAAGAACCTACCTTCCCGCCTCAGAGATCTATGGACAAACACGGAAAGGTCTCTTTGTTTTTCAGAACTTCCTAGTGTCAGACATTTCATAGTATACTTCCTCGTTAAATTACTCCTTGCAAAGTTTCATGTTGCACTTTTCAAGGTTAAATTCCATCTGCCACTCATCCGCCAACTTGACCAGCTCATCTGTATCTTCCTGTAACCCAAGAAACTCAACCTGAGTGATAACGACCCGGCTAATCTTTGTGTCATTGGCAAACTTATTGATCCTCATCCCCTCTCCCCGCTCACATAATCATCTATGTCATTTATATAAATGATGAATGATAAGGAGGCCAGCACCAATCCTTGTGGTACGCCACTGATCACTGGCCTCCAGTCACTAAAACAGCCATCTGTCATCACCCTCTGTCTCCTACCACGAAGGCAATTATGAATTAACCTTCTCAGATCACCCTGTATCCCATGTGCATTTGCCTTCTTAAAATCTTTCATGTGAAACTTTGTCAAAGACTTTGCTGAAATCAACCGCACTACCCTCATCGATGCACTTGGTTACATGTTCAAAAAATTCAGTCAGATGTGTTAGGAAGGACCTGCCTTTGACAAAGCCATGCTGACTATTCCTGATCAAACCTTGCCTCTCCAAATGGAGAGAGTTTCTCTCCTTCGGAATCTTCTTCAGTAGTTTCCCAAACACAGTGAGCTTCACTGGTATTTAGTTCCCTGGCTTGTCTCTGCATATTATCTTAAATAGTGGGATAATATTAAATCGGGGCAGCACAGTGGTTAGCACGGTGGCAGTGGTTAGCACTGCTGCCTCACAGGGCCAGGGACCTGGGTTCGATTCCCGATTGGGTCATTGTCTGCGTGTTATTTGTGCATTCTCCCAGTGTCTGCGTGGATTTCCTTTGGGTGTTTCGGTTCCACCCACAGTCCAACGATGTGTGTGTTAGGTTGATTGGACATGCCAGATTGCCTACAGTGTCCCGGGATGTGTAGGTTAGAGGAATTAGCGGGGTAAATCTGTAGCGTTGTGGGGATAGGGTCTGGGGTGGGATTATTTTCGGTGCAGACTCGATGGGCCGAATCGCCTCCTTCTGCACTGTATGGTTTCTGTGATTAGACGTTCTTCCGTCCACTGGCACACCGGGGGCCACAGAGGAATTAAAATTTTGTGTCAAATCCTCTGAAATTTCCGCCCTCGCCTCCGACAACAGCCTGGCACAAAATTTATCTGGGCCTGGTTATATGTCCAAGTTTAAACCCGCCAATACCTCCAATACCTCATCACTCCATTTACCATTTGCTTCGAAGGGCCAAATTGCCTCCTTCTGCCTCTATTTTCTATGTTGCTATGTTACTCCCTAGAACCTCAGAGTCTCTCTCCCCGACTTCCATAACTACCTCCTCATTTTCGTGGGTGAAGACCCTTGGCTCTGAATATGTCCTACTCTATCCTGCTTATTCTCTTCCCATTGATGTACTTATAGAATATCTACGATTTTGCCACTTTTACCAGACAGCAATTTCTCATATCACTTCTTTGCTCTGCTGATTGTTTTCTTCAGCACTGTTCTGCACTTCCTGTTCCGCACTAATGCCTCCGCAGACGTACTCCCCTTATACCTCTTAAAAGCTTCACTTTTTCTTCTCATTTTATCCTGAAGATCTCTTGTAATCCATGGTCCTCTGGGTTTGTTACACATTCTAATTACTCGAGAGGGCACATGTTGGGCCTGTACTCTCCCCATTTCATTTTTGGAAGCAGTTCGCTGCTCTTCCGTTGGTTTCCCCGCAAGTAACTCGCTCCAATCTACCTTGGCCAGTTCCTGCCGATTTTGTTAAAATCTATCCTCCACCAATCTGAAATCTTTTGCTGTCACTTTTCTATTTCTTTGTCCATAATACATTTGAATCGAACCATGTTGTGGTCGCTATCACCAAAATGCTCCCACACTTCAACCATCTGTCTGGCTTGATTCCCCAGAATTCGGTCTAGCACTGCATCATCGCTTGTTGCAACCTCTACATATTGACCTAAAATGTTTTCGTGTATAGATTCTAAAACACTCAACTCCATCTATGCCCTGAAAATGATGGCTATCCCAATTAATTTTGGAAAAATTGAAATCACCAATGTAATTACCCTCTTGCTATTTTTACACACCCCTGCGAAATACACATATTTGCTCTTCAATTTCCCACTAACTATTTGGGGGCCTATAATAAACGACCAGAAATTTAGCTGTTCCCTAACAGGTATTTTGAATTGGTCTTGACGGTAGAGGACACGAGTAGCATCTCAGGTCTCACTAGTAGCTCCAGTCAGGAAATGGAAGACTGAGAGGAACAGGAGAAAATTTCCATCCGCAAGTAATGGTATTGAGCAAATTGTTAGCAAGCTGCCTGTAAAATATTTGTAACCTCATAAACTTCAAACGAATGGCATGACACAATTGGCCAGTGAGATGGTCGATGAATTGATGTCACTTTTCCAAAATGTTCTAGAAGGCTGGAAGGTTCAATTAGTTTGGCAATTAGCAAAAAAATAAGTCTACAAAACGCAGCAGCACTGAACGTGAAGTGGTACAGGCCAGCTCACCTACGATCCGTCAGAGGGCAAGAATTATTAGCCACTATCAAATACGGCAGAGCCTGGCATGTGGAAAAAAAAACAAGTCAATTATGCAGAGTTAACATTTCTTGTCAAATGAAAATCATGCTTAATGCAATGATCAGAGTTATTTCAATGAGTCACGTGCTGTGGATAAAGAGAATTGATGGGTGGAATGTATGCGTTCAATACAGAAAACATTTGCTCAGTTGCAACATCAAATATTGCTGCAGAAAATGAAAGCTTGTGGTTGAATGAGTATCATATTGACCTGGACAAAAGATTGGTTATATCTAAGAAAGAGATTGTTGGCATGAATGGGATTCTTTTTACTAGGTTTGATGTGACAAATGTACAGATGCAAACAATCCAGTGAGTGTGGCGAAGGAATTTGTGGACACTCACATTCGGAGACTTTGGGCCCGGCGATGTGCTAATCCAGGATTATCACAAATCAGTTAAATGGAATGAATTACATTAGGTTGATTGGCCATGTTAAATTGAGCATAGAGTCAGTGATTAGCGGGGTAAATATGTGGGGTTACAGGAATAGGACCTGGGTGGGATTGTAGTCGCTGCAGGCTCGATGGTCCGAATGGCCTCCTCCCGCACTGTCGGGATTCTATGTATATGCAGGTGATGGATGAAATATGGATCTTATAACACAACCAGAATATGATATAAATTTTGGACAAACATTTAAATATGGAGCAACAGAAGTATTTTTAGGCAATTCTGTGTGCAGAAAGCCTTGATCACCCATGTTGCTGTCTTGTCCATACAACATTTTATTTCACTTTCTGGCAAGACAATCGATCAAAGGTGAAATCAACAGTGAACCAGGAAGAACTGCCTATAGCTTCACAGATTAAGGCAATGTGGACATTGCGTTTTGGTGTGTTGGACTGAAACCACATGAGAAATAAATACCAGCAATTTGGTTTAACATCACAGTGATGATAATGGCTGGACACCCTTCACCGCCAGGAGTACCATTCATTCGCAGAAAGACCCTCTCGTCATATGGCATCTTCTCAGTGATGCCAGGAACAGTCAAATATATGTTCAAATTTGCCTTCGAGTGAATATTAGAATATTTAAAGATGTGCCTTGGATGCAAAAGATGTCAGCAGCTTTGGTGTCTCATTCAATATGGAGAGACTGATGGAAATGGTGAGATGTTTGCGATATTGCTTGAACACAGGGAAATAATAAGCCCCGGACCGCGGCAGTCTGCAATATAGCATCTTCAGCCGTAAGCAATCAGAGAGAGGACAACCTGCCTTAAGCAGCGATGGTGCGAGATCGAGGCCAGTGGCTACATGTGCTTTGTTGGCCATGGAAAAATATAAACAATTTACCAGAGAGCCACTGTAACATTATTTATAAATGTGTCAACAGTTCGGTGTCAAATAATGCTCTTTCAATATATGCACTCCCTTAATTCGCTTTGGAGTTATTCAAAGGTGCAATCCATTGAAAAAATGGATAATATATGCGGATTACTCCGTCGATTTCACGATCGACACCTTAATATCAGGAGTTTCACTGCGATAACAAGGATAACAAGGTGAAAATCCACCTGCAAGCTATAGCGAAACATAAGACAGTGGAGCTATATTTACACCAAAATGGCAATGGAATAACTCACGCATTGTCACTGTGCCAGTAGCATGATTGGTCTATAATTGCACACGGATAATAGTGAGAGAATTGAACGTCAATCACAGCGCCGAAAACACACTAACATTGGATTTTTGCTTTGATAACAGAGTGCGAATTCATCCAGAGCGACACTAGCTTTGCAACAATAGAATTGAATTTACATCAACATAACTTTGTGGCGACTCACCAGAATAGCATTGCCAACTGCACAAAAAAACTTTATTTGCGCTGTGATCAGAGTCTATGAAAGCGCTCAAAACAATTGACAATTACAGGATAAGACAACTTCAACACACTGAATATAGTCTATGCATGTACCCACAGTCAGTATTAATAGCACAATGAAATGCATCTAGTCATTACAGTCTACGAATGTTCCAGGACTAATGTCCGAATAACTTTGTTATTGCAATGGAGAGGGATAGGGCCCTACCGCAGGGCAAGGTTTACAATTGGGGGAGAGGTAATTATGATGCGAATAGGCAAGAATTAGGGGGCATAAGATGGGAACAGAAACTGTCAGGGAAAGGCACTCATGAAAAGTGGAACTTTTTCAAGGAATAAATACTGGGTGTCCTTGATAGGTATGTCCCTGTCAGGCAGGGAGGAAATGGCCGAGTGAGGGAACCATGGTTCACGAAAGAGGTGGAATGTCTTGTGAAAAGGAAGAGGGAAGCTTATGCAGGGATGAGGAAACAAGTTTCAGATGGCTCGATTGAGGGTTACAAGTTAGCAAGGAATGAGCTGAAAAAGGGGCTTAGGAGAGCTCGGAGGGGACATGGAAGTCCTTGGCGGGTCGGATCAAGGAAAACCCCAAGGCTTTTTACTCTTATGTGAGGAATGAAAGAATGACCAGGATGAGGTGAGGGCCGGTCAAAGACAGTAGTGGGAACTTGTGTATGGAGTCAGTAGAGATAGGCGAGGTGATGAATGAATACTTTTCTTCTGTGTTCACCAAGGAGAGGGGCCATGTTTTTGAGGAAGAGAAGGTGTTACAGGCTAGTAGGCTGGAGGAAATAGTTTTTCGGAGGGAGGATGTACTAGCAGTTTTGAATAAACTGAAGGTCGATAAGTCCCCTGGGCCAGATTAAATATATCCTAGGATTCTTTGGGAGGCAATGGATGAGATTGAAGAGCCTTTGGCTTTGATCTTTGGGTCCTCACTGTCCACGGGGATGGTGCCAGAGGACTGGAGAGTGGCGAATGTTGTTCCTCTGTTTAAGAAAGGGAATAGAAATGACCCTGGTAATTATAGACCAGTTAGCCTTACTTCGGTGGTTGGTAAATTAATGGAAAAAGTCCTTAGGGATGGGATTTACGACCATTTAGAAAGATGCGGATTAATCTGGGATAGTCAGCACGGATTCGCGAACGGCAAGTCGTGCCTCACAAATTTGATTGAATTTTTTGAGGAGGTAACTAAATGTGTTAATGAAGGTAGGGCAGTTGATGTCATATACATGGATTTTAGTAAGGCGTTTGATAACGTCCCCCATGGTGGGCTTATGATGAAAGTAAGGAGGTGTGGGATAGAGGGAAAGTTGGCCGGTTGGATAGGTAATTGGCTATCTGATCGAGGACAGAGGGTGGTGGTGGATGGAAAATTTTCGGACTGGAGGCAGGTTGCTAGCGGAGTGCCACAGGGATCAGTGCTTGGTCCTCTGCTCGTTGTGATTTTCATTAATGACTTAGAGGAGGGGGCTGAAGGGTAGATCAGTAAATTTGCTGATGACACCAAGATTGGTGGAGTAGTGGATGAGGTGGAGGGCTGTTGTAGGCTGCAAAGAGACATAGATAGGATGCAAAGCTGGGCTGAAAAATGGCAAATGGAGTTTAACCCTGATGAATGTGAGGTGATTCGTTTTGGTAGGACTAATTTAAATGTGGATTACAGGGTCAAAGGTAGGGGTCTGAAGACTGTGGAGGAACAGAGAGAGGGGTCTATATCCACAGATCTCTAAAGGTTGCCACTCAAGTGGATAGAGCTGTGAAGAAGGCCTATAGTGTGTTAGCTTTTATTAACAGGGGGTTGGAGTTTAAGAGCCGTGGGGTTAAGCTGCAACTGTACAGGACCTTGGTGAGACCACATTTGGAATATTGTGTGCAGTTCTGGTCACCTCACTATAAGAAGGATGTGGAAGCGCTGGAAAGAGTGCAGAGGATATTTACCAGGATGCTGCCTGGTTTGGAGGGTAGGTCTTATGAGGAAAGGTTGAGGGAGCTAGGGCTGTTCTCTCTGGAGCGGAGGAGGCTGAGAGGAGACTTAATAGAGGTTTATAAAATTAGGAAGGGGATAGATAGAGTGAACGTTCAAAGACTATTTCCTCGGGTGGATGGAGCTATTACAGGGGCATAACTATAGGGTTCATGGTGGGAGATATAGGAGGGATATCAGAGGTAGGTTCTTTACGCAGAGAGTGGTTGGGCTGTGGAATGGACTGCCTGCAGTGATAGTGGAGTCAGACACTTTAGGAACATTTAAGCGGTTATTGGATAGGCACATGGAGCACACCAGGATGATAGGGAGTGGGATAGCTTGATCTTGGTTTCAGATAAAGCTCGGCACAACATCGTGGGCCGAAGGGCCTGTTCTGTGCTGTACTGTTCTATGTTCTAATAGTGTTAATAGCACAATAAAACTACTTCTACACATTAATTGCAGTGTATGAATAGCCCAGTACGGAAGATGGGAGACAAAAAGTGATATGGGCACAGACAAAGAAAACAGGGATCATGGGAACTATTGGAAAGAAAAAGAAAAAGACTGCCTTAGCTTTCGCCAACATTTTAACACCCCCTGAGTGTCTCAGTACCAACGATCACCAGCAGGACACTATTCAGTCAATTCCCTCTGTCTCCGATCACCTTAGTCTTAATAGTATCGATTCTCCATTGTTCAACTGCGAAATTGAACCCCGTCAATTTGGACATGTGGCGCTGATGAAACTGATTTTTTCCACAGAAATGTTTGCTTCCTCAGCGATCAAAACATTCATTTTTTTATTGTCCGTTTCTCTGTTCCATGCGCTCAACGCCAAATGTATTTCGCACTTAATTGCTCCTCTACTGTGTTGTTTCAGCGACCTCGGATTTCCATAGCACATTGGGTCGTATAAACATTTCACAGCAGTGAAGATAAACTATTCATTCTGCTCCTAAATTCAAATCCCATGACATTAGTTTCCCTCTGGAAGGTTCACGACATTATAGAAATTAATGTATTTGAACATGAGTACGTCTGCGATCTTTTCCCGACATTATTTATTCATTCATGGATATAGTCAATTACACCAGCAGCTTTAGCTTCTTTGAGGCTGTTTAGTTCATTTTATCTTTTCTGTGTTATTATGGGTACATATCAAATTACCTTTTTAAAATTTATTTGTGGGACCACGGCGTCGGTGGCTGGCCGACATTTATTGCTCATCCCGAGTTGCCTTTGAACTGAGTGGCTTGCTCGGTCATTTCAGAGGGCAGTTGAGAGTCAACAACATTGCTGTGGCTCTGGAGTCACATGTAGGCCAGACTGGGTAAGGATAGCAGATTTCCTTCCCAGGACATCAGTGAACCAGATGGGTTTCTCCAACAATCGACAATGATTTCATGGTCATCAGTAGATTCTTAATTCCAGATTTATTTTTACGGAAGTCAAATTCCACCATTGGCTGGAACATTTGCTGAGTTTCTGGATTAATCATCCAGCAATAATACATGGCCTCAGCTTTTCTCATAATTCAGTGTTATCTTTCAGCTTGTATGACGTTTTGGTTTTTACTGGAGTTAAGTAGTTATTTAAATCGCCTTCAATGCCTATTTTGTTGCATCCGGTATTGTCTCCTTTACCAATTCATTACCCAATTGCTATCAGAGTTTTGCTTCATCAATGGTCTTCAAAGTAGGTATTATTTTGTGCTGTGTTACTTAATGATCCAATGTTTTCTCATTGCCTCCTGAAAATTTCAGTTATTTCCGAATTCAGACATTCACCTGTCGTGTTCTCCTCTGCTGTCCATGAGCTTAAGCTATGCGCCTGTCCTCATCCTCGTTTGTCCCCTTCTGTTTTCACTCATCTGTAGATTCCAGCTGATCTTTTGATTTTGTACTCATTCTAGCGGAACATATCTTCCCTGCATACCGCTGAGCACATTTTGAAACGTTTCTCATCTCTGTTACGTTGATTGGCCATGCTGAATTGACCCTAGTGCCAGGGGGATCAGCAGTGTAAATATGTGGGGTTATGGGAATAGGGCCTGGGTGGGATTGTGCTCGGTGCAGCCACGATGGACTGAATGGCCTCCTTCTGCACTGCACGGATTCTATGGTTATATGGTGGACATCCATTTCTGTTAATGCTGTTTCTTTTCTTCCTGTCAATGCCCATTTCGCCCGTCAATATTCGCGGATTCTATTTATTACTTTTCTCTTCTTATGTATGTTCTTCTCGATCATTATGTAAATAAAAATGTGTACATGTAACTTCGGATCTCCATGACAGTGTTTCTCATGGGTACCTCAACCATGCCCTGGTAAACATTCCCCGCACCCCAATCCCTCAGGTTAAAAGGCAACTTTCGTTCTGGCTTATGGACCACTGAGTTTAACTTCCAATTGGCTTTGATTATTATCATGCTAATTCCCTTCCACCTCTTTGCACCTTCCCAGTTTCTGGTATTTTCCTTTCAAGAACAAAGGGACATAGAAACAGAGAAGACCATTCAGCCCTTTGCATCTGTTCTGCAATTTTACTAGATCTGGCGGATCTTCTTCAAAGCCTTTTTCTTTCACTGCCCTATAGATCTCCTAACGTGTAGTAACTAGGGACGTATCCACCACTGCTTTGATCACACCAGCGACTGAGCCTCCAGAGCCCTCTCGCGTAATGGATTCTCCACCCACTGAGTGAAGAAATTCCCCTTCATCTTTGCCCAAAATATCCCAATTCTAACGAAGAGACGGTGCCCCGTGTTGTAATCCATCAAATGCAATAAATAGTAAACAGGCTTAGCCACACTGTCCCAGCGGTTGGATATTTCAGGTGCTTTCCTGTTTCCTCCAAGATTTGTCTGTTTCTCCTGTGTGCTCCCGCTTCTTGTTCTCACTTGATTGCACTTTTTTTTCTCCATTGTCCCCTCTGAAATTCACATGGATCACAAATATGACTGTCAAGTCAGTTCAATAAATTACTCAATCGTGGGACATGGGCATCGCTGGCTGGACAGCATTAATTGCCCATCCCGAGTCACCCTTAGATGGCACTTGAAAGTCAACCACATTGCTGTGGCTCTGGAGTCACATGTCGGCCAGACCAGCTAAGGATGGCAGATTTCCTTTCCGAAAGGCATTAGTGAATCAGATGGGTTTTTCTGGCAATCGACAATGGTTTCCTGGCCATCAGTAGATTCCTAATGCCAGATATGTTTTCAGTGAATTGAAATTCCACCCTCTGCCATGGCGAGATTCGTACCCGGATCCCCAAGACATTAACTGAGTTTCTGGATTAATAGTCCAGCGATAATACCACTAGGCCATCGCCTCCCCCAAATGCTTATAAGACTGACTGCATTTGGAATCCTGACCTGATTTCAGCGATTTCCCTGTAAAGGAGGAAGCGATCGGTGGTGAACCAAATCTCAGTGAAGTAACGCTTGATCATTGTTCGACTGGAGGAAGGGAGAGAGGGGCGATTTGTGGCTGGAGTAAAAAGGGTAAGGGATTGACTTTTTTCTTCCTTGCTTTTTCGTGAGGTTTCTTTTTTTTCCTAGTTTAAAGTGAAAAGCAGAAGTAGGCCGGCCGCAGGGTGACCTGGGAAGGATTTTTTAAAAAATTTTATAAGGGTGCGGGAGGTTTAAATAGCAGGCCGCACTTTCCAGTGGGCAGCGTCGTTTGTGGGCAGCAGAGTGAGGGCTGAAGGGCTTTGGCTCAACGGGCTGAGGTGGAAACGGGCGAGGCAGGGTAGGTTTACTTCTTAGTTTTTAAAAAACTTAAACAAAGCAAATAAAATAAGGATGGAGGGTCATGTGACGTGTTGTTCCTTCATGATGTGGGAGCTGGTGGACCACATTGTGGTTCCCAGTGAGCATGTCTGCAGTAAGTGTTGGTTGCTTGAGGAACTCTGGCTCAAGGTTGATAAGCTGGATTCTGAGCTTCGGACACTGCGACACGTCAGGGAGGGGGAGTGTTACCTGGATGCTGTGTTTCAGGAGGCAGTCACATCCATTCCAATAACCAGCTTGAATTCAGCCAGCGGTCAGGGACAAGAGGGTGTGGCTGCGAGTGAGGCAGGTAGCGGGATCCAGGGGGTAGAGTTCCAGGAGCCTCAGTCCCTGAACCTGTCCAACAGGTTCGAGATTCTTGCTCCCTATGTGGACGGGAACGGGGACTGCAGGGGGGATGAACAAACTGACCACAGCACGTGGTACAGGGAGCCGTTCAAGTGGGGGGAGAAAAAAGAAATGTAGTCGTAATTGGGGATAGTATAGTTAGGGCCATTGATACTGTTCTCTGTGACCAGGATCGAGAATCCTGAAGGTTGTGTTGCCTGCCTGGTGCTCGGGTTCAGGATATCTCATCTGGGCTGCAGAGGAACTTCGAGTGGGAGGGTAAAAATCCAGTTGTTGTGGTCCACGTAGGTACCAACGACATAGGTCGAACAGGAACAGAGGTTCTGCTAAGGGAATATGAAAAGCTCGGAACTAAATTAAAATGCAGAACCAAAAAGTTAATAATCTCTGGATTACTACCTGAGCCACGAGCGAATTGGCACAGGGTCAATAAGATTAAGGATGCAAATGTGTGGCTCAAATATTGGTGTGGGAGGAATGGGTTTGAATTCATGGGACATTGGCACCAGTGTTGGGGAAGAGGGGACCTGTTCCGGAGGGATGGTCTTCATCTGAATCGTGCTGTGACCAGAACCCTGGCGAATCGTATAACTAGGGCTGTAGATAGGGCTTTAAACTAAAGAGTGGGGGGGGGGGGGGGCGGGGGGAGAAGGGGGGGTGGCGGAGGGTTCAGTTGTATGGAGAATTAGAAAATCAAAGCTAAAGGAGAGTTCAGGAGTTCAGGTTAATGATGAGGACTTTCAACTAGTTAAAGGAGCCGAGGGCTCAGGAGAGGTTAGTAAAGTTTCTAGACCACGTAATAGAACAGAGAGTATAGAAGGTGGCAGGAATCTAACCTCAGGCAAAGTAAAAAAGGTGACAAGCATGAGAAGGGAGGTGGTCAACACAGTGCAAGGAGATGGTCTGGGGAAGAATAATCATGTCTGTGACAGGAAGGGACAGAGCATGCAAAGAAAGGAATGCACTAACAAATCGGGTCCAGGTAAGAAAGACTAACATAAAGACACTTTACCTGAATGCACGTAGCATTCGAAACAAAGTGCATGAGTTGACGGCACAAATCAGTACAAATGGGTATGATCTCGTGACCATTGCAGAAACGTGGTTGTAGGGTGACCAGGACTGGGAACTAAATAGCCTGGGGTATCAGACAATTCGGAAGGATAGACAGAAAGGAAAAGGAGGTGGAGTAGCTCTGTTTATTAAGGATAACATCAGGGTGGTAGTGAGAGACAATATAGGCTCTCAGGAGCAAAATGTGGAATCGATTTGGTGGAGATAAGGAATAGTAAGGGGAAAAAGTCATTGGTGGGCGTAGTCTATAGGCCCCCAAATAATAACTTCAAGGTGAGGCGGGCTATAAACAAACAAATAACAGATGCATGTCAAAATGGAGCAGCAATAATCATGGGGGATTTTAACCTCCATCTTGATTGGTCAACTCAAGTCGGATGCGGTGGACTTAAGGAAGAGTTTTTAGAATGCTGTTGTGATAGTTTCCTCGAACAGTACGTTACAGAACCTACGAGGGAGCAAGCTATCTTGGATCTGCTCCTCTGTAATGAGACCGGTAAAATTAATGATCTCCTTGTGAGGGATCCTCTTGGAATGAGTGATCACAATATGGTTAAATTTCTAATGCAGATGGAGGGTGGGAAAGTAGGGTCCCAAAACAGTGTCCTCTGCTTGAACAAGGGGGATTACAATAGGATGAGGGCGGAGTTGGCTAATGTAGACTGGGAACACAGACTAATTGGTGGGACAGTTGAGGAACAGTGGGGGATTTTTAAGGAGACTTTTCTCAGTACTCAGCAAAAATATATTCCAGTGAAAAAGAAGGAATGTAAGAAAAGGGATAACCAGCCATGGATAACTAAGGAAATAAAAGAGAGTATCAAATTAAAAACCAATGCATACAGAGTGGCCAAAATTAGTGGGGAAATAGAAGATTGGGAAGGCTTTAAAAAACAACAAAGAACTACTGAGGAAGCAATAAAGAAAGGAAAGATAGTTTATTAAAATAAACGAGCACAAAATATAAAAACTGATCGTAATTTTTTTGCAAATATGTAGAACGAAAAAGAGTGGCTAAAGTAACTGTTGGTCCCTTAGAAAATGAGAAGGGGGATTTAATAATAGGAAACGAGGAAATGGCCGAGGCCTTAAAAAAGTTTTTTGTGTCGGTCTTCACAGTGGAGGACACAAATAGCTTATCAATAATTGACGTTCATGGGACTGTAGGGGGTGAGGACCTTAAAACGATCACTATTACTAAAGAGGTAGTGCTGGGTAGGCTAATGGGACTAAAGGTAGACAAGTCCCCTGGTCCAGATGGAATGCATCCCAGGGTACTAAATGAAACGGCAGAAGAAATAGCCAATGCATTAGTTGTAATTTATCAAAATTCACTGGACTCTGGGGAGGTGCCAGCTGATTGGAAAACAGCTAATGCAACGCCACTGTTTTAAAAAAGGAGGTAGACAAAAGGCAGGTAACTGCAGGCCAGTTAGCTTAACATCTGTAGTTGGGAAAATGCTGGAATCTATCATTAAGGAACAAATAGCAGGACACCTGGAAAAGAACGGTTCAATCAAGTAGACCAGCATGGATTCATGAAGGGAAAGTCATGTTTGACTAATTTACTGGAATTTTATGAGGATATAACGAGTGTGGTTGAAAGAGGGGAACCGGTGGATGTGGTGTATTTAGATTTCCAGAAGGCATTCGATAAGGTGCCTCACAAAAGATTGCTGCATAAGATAAAGGTACACGGAGTTGGGGGTAAAGTGTTAGCGTGGATTGAGGATTGGCTATCGAACAGAAAGCAGAGAGTCGGAATAAATGGGTGCTTTTCCGGTTGGCGATCAGTGACTAGTGGCGTGCCGCAGGGATCAGTGCTGGGGCCTCAACTGTTTACCATATACATAGATGATCTGGAGGAGGGGACAGAGTGTAGAGTAACAAAGTTTGCAGATGACACAAAGGTGAGTGGGAAAGCAAATTGCGTGGAGGACACAGAGAGACTGCAGAGAGATTTGGATAGGCTAAGTGAGTGGGCAAGGATCTGGCAGATGGAGTACAACATTGGTAAGTGTGCGGTTATCCACTTTGGAAGGAATAATAGTAAAACGGACTATTATTTAAACGGTGAAAAATTACGACATGTTACTGTGCAGAGGGACCTGGGGGTCCTTGTGCATGAATCACAAAAACTCAGTTTGCAGGTGCAGCAGGTAATCAAGAAGGCAAATGGAATGTTGACCTTTATCGCGAGAGGGATGGAATATAAAAGCAGGGAGGTCATGCTGCAACTGTACAGGGCACTGGTGAGGCCACACCTAGAGTACTGTGTACAATTTTGGTCCCCTTATTTAAGAAAGGGTACATTAGATTTGGAGGGGGGACAGAGAAGGTTCACCAGGTTGATTCCAGAGATGAGGGTGTTAGCTTATGAGGAGAGATTGAGTAGACTGGGCCTGTACTCATTGGAGTTCAGAAGGTTGAGGGGAGATCTTATAGAGACATATAAGATAATGAAGGGTCCAGACAGGGTAGAAGCAGCGAGGTTATTTCCACTTATAATGGAAACAAGAACTCGGGGGCATAGCCTCAAAATACGGGGGAGTCAATTTAGAACAGAGTTGAGGAAGAACTCCTTCTCCCAGAGGTTAGTGAATCTTTGGAATTCTCTGCCCAATGAAGTAGTAGAGGCTACCTCGTTAAATGTGTTTAAGTCACAGATAGATAGATTTTTAACCATTAAGGGAATTAAGGGTTATGGGGAGCGGGCGGGTAAGTGGAACTGAACCCACTATCAGATCCGCCATGATCTTATTGAATGGTGGAGCAGGCTTGAGGGGCTAGATGGCCTACTCCTGCTCCTATTTCTTATGTTCATATGTTCTTATGTTCTGTACCATTGTCCATGATCATTTCTGTCCCACCGTTGTTTAGTATCTCACTCTGTCTGGCTCTATTGGAGATCAAATGATGGAGAATATCTGCCATAATCAGTCAGCGGTCCAGTTAATTTTGCATTCTACGACTATTGATAAAGCAGAATTTGTGTTGGAGGACAAAGAACGGGTGAAAATGACGATGACATTCTCATTAAATTTGACAAAAATATTTTCATTTGTTTTTTTTTATTTATCATTGTCGCATGTATTACTATAGAGTGAAAAGTATTGTTTCTAGCGCCCCATACAGACAAAACCTACTGTGAATAGAGAAGGGAATGAGAAAGTGCAGAATGTAGTGTTACAGTCAAAGATAGAGAAAGATCAACTTAATGCGAAGTAGGTGCATTCATAAGATTTTTAAATAAAAACATTTGAAAGAGTGGTATTTATTTTGTCTGGTGTACTGGCGTGCCGTCCTAATGTACTTTCCGAAAGGTGAAGAAGTGAACAATGTGCTTCACTGTTGCCTTGTTTCTCAGGAGTTTCTCTCTTCAATACTGTAGTTATAATGATGTGGCAATGGGGCATGAGTGCTAATCGACTCTTATGGATGTGAGTTGGACCAATTAAAAAGCCTAGCTTACTCTCAACATTCAAGATTTACACAGACCGCTAGTATATTTATGTTGCTTCATTATAGAGGACTACGTGACATCCACATTGGACTCCCTGCTTCCAACATGCATTATGATATAACTTAGGGAGGTAATCGAAGTTGCAACTGTACGGGAGCCGATTGAACAGGAAGAAATGGACTTGAATCTAAATGGGAATATGTAATCGTAATTGTGTTCCGTTGAAGTGTCGCTTAAGTTCACACAACAGATAACAATATCAAAACTTGTGATTATGTATCTGATGGTGGAACACATGTGAGAGTTGGACAAAAATAATGGATGGAAATATAATGCACAATCCATGCTTTCTTTTATTATTTTCTTCATTTAAATGATGCAACAATTAAATTCAGTGGATAATCCACCCCACTCTTTAACTCAGCTCTGAATTGACTCTGGGTCCCTGCATAAATGAATGGGTTGATGCAGGAACTCAGAAGCTGAAGCATGTATCCATATTCCTCCAGCATAACTGATCATTCACTCAGATTGGAACCTGAGAAATATGCAACATTCGCGATTCTGACATGGGTGAATATTACAAAAAATAACGTGTCTAACAGGATGAAACTGTGCGAGATTGCAAAGAGTAAAACAATGGACTTCTTTCGCTTCTCCATCTCTGGGCCATTCTGATTCTCGCCACTGCTCTGGGCCCGGAGTCTCCTGCAGACTTACTGGTTATTAGAATTTGTCTGACTGTCAGAGCATTGAGCAGTAAAATCAGAGTGAATGGGAGACAAGGGGTTAAAATGCAATGAAACAGGTCAAATGCCGCCCATGCGGTTGAAGTGTAAAATATTGGCTTCATGCTGCAGAACCAGGGGACCTGATTAACTATGTCTACCGGTTCATATATAAAATACAAGGGGATATTCTTTAGAAAGCTCAGAATATATACAGTCGCTATGATCTGTATTGCCTTTCTCTCGGTGCAGTATTTTACTTTCAGCTTTTGGCAAGAAATGACTACAAATCGATCAAAGGTGAAAGCAACTGTTAACCAGGCAGAACAATCTATTACTGCATAGATTAGGGCAAGGCGGAGACAGGTGTGATTAACAGAAATGTGAATGGAAAAAACATTCCAGTAATCCTTTTGTAAATCACAGACGTGATTAAGACCAAGAGATCCGTCGCCGCCATTGACACCAAGTAAATGGTAATACACCTGGAAAGACCGCACCTCCCTCGGGACAGGATTACAATTACTGCCAAATTTGCTGTAAAAGATGGAGAGAGACTGAGAGAAAAATCCCCATTATGTGTGCAAGTCAGAGGGCCAGAAAAGGCATCTGATTGGCTTGACATCCAACAAACTGAACAGATCGTTTCTTTGAATAACTTCCACCTTTGAGCAGACACTGATTTGAAAGTATCACCCAATGTGGAGGCAGTCGTTTGTTTGTTTAAATGATAACCCAGGTTGAAACAGAAATAAAACAATAATATCAGTGTGGGAAATAATGAAGCCCAATGCAGAAGGAAAGCACATCCTCAAATTGAAACCAAAATGACAACATAAATTGGGCAAGAAAAATTACGTATTAGCAAAGAATTTGAAAATAAAATACACAGTGAATCGGGACTATCTGCTGCTGAAAATCGAAAGTGACCTAATTGTACGAATCTCTGAAACCATTTCAGTTTTGGACACTTGGGCAGCCAACGTACACAGTAAAGCATTCAAAAAGTCAGAAATTCAGGAAGGGATAGATAGTGTTTTCTGATATTGCGGTTGAGATGATAATAACGTTTTGATAGCTCCAACCACCCATGCTGATTAACATCTAGAATTTTCCTCGTTCCTCTTAAGTCCAGAAATGGCAAATGGAACAATCTCATTTGGAAAATGCACCCTCTTGCTGTACGGCAGTTCTTCCAACATGTCTTGCACTCTTGAAATGCATGATCACTGCAATCGAAATTCCCATAATTAACTTGCGCATGGCTTCCAAGTAACACCAGCAGCTGTACAAAAACACTTACTGTGGAAGACACAGTGAAGACTGGAATGTTCTGAGAAATTGACAGATGCTCTGACCAGATGGAAACTGTAGGAAGAAAGATTTAGATCTCAGGGACCTTCCACCACCTTGATACCCGAACATACTAGCTAGCATATGTTCCTGGTGAATTGGCAACATGGTGAAAAAAATCAGGATAATTTTGTTTGAGTTCTCTGGTGATAGAAAAAAGAGAATGTTTACGCGGATTTCACTGCCCATGACAAAGCAATAAAGACTGGAGCGCACGATTTTTCTCCAGTGCCTTTCGCCTTTGTTCCTTAATCTCCACCTCTCTCTCTCTCTCTCTCCCTCCATCCGTCTGCCTGCCTGTCTGTCTGTCAACTCTACTTCAGTCTAAAATCTTTCTCGTTCATGTCTGTTGTTTTGATTATTTTGCCTATTCTGTTTCTAGATGGCCTCTCCCTCTTCCAAAAAAAAAGCTGAAGTAAGACTAAATTTATCCTGGCTGCCAAGTTATGCTCCAACCATCATCATGTTCAGCCATGTTTGCAAGGGTATTTCCCCGACATGTACAGACAAAAGCCTGGTGTTCCATTCACTCGATGAGTAATCCAAACACTCATCATAATTCTTGGAGAACATGGGCTCAAATCCCACAATGGAAGCCTTGGTAAAATGTTCTTACAGAGAGACAGTGCTAACTCGATGGACAAATTATCCCCTTGTGCACTGTTTGGATCCTATGGTTCTATTACTTGTTGATGAGAAGCGTTTCTACAATGGCCCACTGTAGTTGCTCCGAGATGGACCTTGACATCCTAATCCTGTCCTTCAACATGTACAAACAGCGTGACAGACAGGCTCAATGTTTTTGCCTTTTGCAGTCAGTCATATCTGTGGCAACTTGACGCAAAGTTCCACAATCATTCTCCATTGGCATCATTTCTAAATTGTTTCCTATTTCAACGAAGTCTGCTTTGTAAACTATAAGGTTAGATCTTAGAAATTAGCAATGAAATGTGATTTCAGCCATTCATATTTTTGTCATTAAGCTAACAATCCTCCAAAAAGCACACTTAAGCAATGAGAGTTAGAGACCAAGGTAAGAGACTCGGCCCATAGAGGTTTGCGAAAAAGAACGAAAAATCAGATTTATTCGCTGAATAGCCATCATTATATTGTATATGTTGATGAAGGTAGCTCAGTATAATCAGTTATAAAGTTCAATTTGAAAGTATTCCGAACATCAAAACTCAATGCATCATTTATTTTGTGAGGTCACTTGCTGCCCATGACATTGCTGTCACTTCCAAATGCAATGAACAATTGATCTACATTCACATACTGAAAACAATGTGACGATTCATCCACAGTAGCAGCGACTGTAACACAATGACTTTACATTTACATTGTGAGATGACAGCAGAAATAACAAAATTTATTTTGTTAAATTGATGAAACTGTAACAGTTTAATCAAACACCACGGCATCCTCAAAGGGTATAAGGGAAGAGCGATAAACTCTCTCGTAAATGAAAATGATATGTGAAGGAATATTGTTGGCAAAGAGAAAACAATGGACTGCAAAGGGATAAATAAGACCATTATTGCAGTTAAACGTGTCAAAGGGAATTTGAAGAGATTAAAATTGTAGAAACAACTATCGTCCTGATTGCTAAGGAAACACAGAATAGACTGCAGGAGGAGTGAAATTATATGGTTTACAAAGATAATATCATGCCCCATAAAAGTAAAATCATCCTATTGTGCCCAAACAGGCCATCTGAAATGGCGATTTGTAAAGCACTCTGGGACAATTGGGCAAGAACTAAAACGACAGTCTGCAGTTTAAAAGACAGAGACAAACAAGCTGCGACCTGGACGTGTGAATCCACAGGATATGGGTCATCTCCAAGATCAAAGAGACTTTCTGGTTGCACTGCGTTGTTTCATCTCCAGGGTGAGATTTTGAAGTAAGGTTAGCCAAGGGGAAGGGTGAACTCTATTGTCGACCATGAGGCAAGGCTCCAACCTAACTCTGGAGTAGAGAGGGGGTGTTCATCATACCCTTGATACCAACTGACTTAGAGGGACTGATTGGTAAATTAGCAGGCACTGTACCCTTTTTGTAACTTCTTGTTCTCCTGAGACGACGCCTCGAGAAATGAATAGAATGCTGCAGTGAGTTTTTGGATCTGGGATCCGTGAGTCAGAGATGTTTTAATAAGAGAAACAGAGATAAAGGAAAATGTTTGTGGAAACTGAGTAAAGTTATTGTGATTATTAGTTTAGAAGAGTTAAAGAGTGAGAAGTCAGAGAAAATGAAGTTAAAAGATGAGTTAGAAATTATGAGAGAGTTAGTTGAGAGGTAAACAGAAGAAAATAAGTAATTCTGTGGAAAAGCAGATAAGCAGGATAGAAACAATGAGGTAAATATATTGTCTATGAGTCAGTTTAAAGTATATCAAGTTAGTGAAAAGAATCTCCAAGAGTTTATCGCTCTTCCCTTATACCCTTTGAGGATGCCGTGGTGTTTGATTAAACTGTTACAGTTTCATCAATTTAAGATTTATTTGGAGACGAGAGATGAAACCGCTGGGCCTCTGACACAAATCTTTGTCTCGTCACTGGACACAGGTGAAGTCCCAGAGAATTGGAGGATAGCTAATGTGGTCCCATTATTTAAGAAGGGTAGGAAGAATAACCCGGGTAATTATAGGCCTGTGAGCTTGACGGCCGTGGTAAGGAAGTTGTTGGAGAGGATTCTTAGAGATAGGATGTATGTGCATTTAGAAAGGAATAAACTCATTAACGATAGTCAGCATGGTTTTGTGAGAGGGAGGTCATGCCTCACTAACCTGGTGGAGTTTTTTGAAGAAGTGACTGGAATGGTTGACGAGGGAAGGGCCGTGGATGTCGTCTATATGGACTTTAGTAAAGCGTTTGGCAAAGTCCCTCATGGTAGGTTGGTGCAAAAGGTTGGATTTCATGGGATAAAGGGGGAGGTGGCTAGATGGGTGGAGAATTGGCTTGCTCACAGAAGACAGAGGGTGGTAGTGGAAGGGTCTTTTTCCGGCTGGAGGCCTGTGACTAGTGGTGTTCCGCAGGGCTCTGTATTGGGACCTCTGCTGTTTGTGATTTATATAAACGATCTGGAAGAAGGTGTAACTGGGGTGATCAGTAAGTTTGCGGACGACACGAAATTGGCTGGACTTCCAGATAGTGAGGAACATTGTCAGAGGCTACAGATGGATATAGATAGGCTGGAAATTTGGGCAAAGAAATGGCAGATGGAGTTCAATCCAGATAAATGCGAAGTGATGCATTTTGGTAGAGCTAATGTAGGGGGGAGCTATACGATAAATGGCAGAACCATAAAGGGTGCAGATACACAGAGGGACCTGGGTGTGCAAGTCCACAGATCCTTGAAGGTGACGTCACAGGTGGAGAAGTTGGTGAAGAAGGCATATGGCATGCTTGGCTTTATAGGACGGGGCATAGAGTATAAAAGTTGGGGTCTGATGTTGCAGATGTTTAGAACGTTGGATCGGCCGCATTTAGAATACTGCGTCCTGTTCTAGTCGCCACACTACCAGAAGGAAGTGGAGGCTTTAGAGAGAGTGCAGAGGAGGTTTACCAGGATGTTGCCTGGTATGGAGGGGCTTCGTTATGAGCAGAGATTGGGTAAACTGGGGTTGTTCTCACTGGAAAGACGGAGGATGAGGGGAGACTTAATAGAGGTGTATAAAATTGTGAAAGGCATAGATAGGGTGAACGGTGGGAAGCTTTTTCCCATGTCGGTGGTGACGTTCACGAGGGGTCATAGGTTCAAGGTGAGGGGGGGGAGGTTTAACACGGATATCAGAAGGACATATTTTACACAGAGGGTGGTGGGGGCCTGGAATGCGCTGCTAGGCAAGGTAGTGGAGGCGGGCACACTGGGAACGTTTAAGACTTATTTGGATAGCCACATGAACGGAGTGGGAATGGAGGGATACAAAAGAATGGTCTCGTTTGGACCAGGGAGTGGCGCCGGCTTGGAGGGCCGAAGGGCCTGTTCCTGTGCTGTATTGTTCTTTGTTCTTTGTTCTGATTACACCAAGTTCTAGCAGGAGATTAATCAATTAAAATCTCAGTTCCCAATGCAGATAGGGGTGTTGTCTATATTTGGGACAGTTGAGTCTGCGGGAGATGGTGTTTATGAATTGGGTTGTGGATTGTATCTGGAAAAGCATGCCCATTGTGCACGTGGCATTGACTGGGGACCCCCACCTCCTTTTCCGGAGGCACCTAATCCCACAGTGAGTTTAGAATTTGCCCCTGGTCTGATGAATTATGTGAATATTAGTTACAAGGAAGGCATGGAATTGCCAGGAGATGCTGTTGATTGTGAAGGAATGAATGTTTTAAAGAATCTCAGCACTGTATATAGTCCTGAATGTAGACTTAACCGTCCCCATCAGTGGCTAGTCTTGCGTTATTAGAAAATGTTATGCCCAGGAACCCCATTAAAACAGACCATGTGGGGTAAGGATCTTACACTCTCACTCACATCACAAAGAATCCCAAGTGGTCCTTTGTTTTTGTTTAAAAGGGGGGAGTGTGCAGTGTGTGTTACAGAATTTTGAGAGAAAGGAACTATGTTCTCTCAACTTTCTAGGGAAATGTTGTAAATTAATTGGCAAGATGAAGAAACCTGATGAGAGAAAATCAAAGGTTGAGCTAATAATTTGAGTAGTTTTTGTATTTCAGTGTGTTTGTGTGGTCTGGTGGCTTGTCGAACGTAGGTGGTTGGTGTTGCAATAGATTGAGAGCAGGAGTTGTTAAAGCCTTTGCGTTGTCCTTGTGGTGTATTTGTTGCAGGCAATACATGCAATGCTTCACACTTTGGTTTAACTTCAAAGGGGCTGAGGAAGTGTTAAAACTGTTAAAATTTAAGTATAAGATTTCTTGAATTTACTTCTGTTTTTGAGTTTACTTACAGTTTGGAAGAAAGAGGAACGAAGGCGACGGTCTTAATCAATTTTCTATATTTTCTTTAAATGTTTTATTTTCATCCCTGTTTAAAATGTTAAGTTTGAATGAAAGAGGAAGTGCTGTGGAATGAATGTTGGAAGCTTCCATGTGTGTCTGTGTCTGTTTAATAAAGTGGTTGCGTGGATGTTTTTCTTGTTGTTTGCCTTAATGTTCTCATGTGATTTTACAACAGTGGGTTTGATGCAGAGTTTAAATAAAAATTGGAAATTGGATTGGATTAAGTTGAAATAATTTTTTGGAATTCCTTAACCTTTTAATCAATGGCCATCCAGTGGTAATGAAAGTTCATGGAGGTGAAAGATGAGCTTTGTTGACCTGTGCACACACGCTGTCTGACTTACTGAGTTTCTCCAGCTTTTTCATCTTTCAGTGCAGATGTCTGATCCACTTTGGATGGCAATGAGAATATATTTGTTGACTTCCTTCCTGAACGATGACTTGTTGGTCTCGGGGTATGAGTCTCACTTCAGGTGTTAAAATCCACAAGCTTGTGGTAGATCCCGGGTTTATACTACCGGACAAGCCCTCATTTCGCATTGGAAGAGTGGAGGGTTTAGTTAGTTTATTGCTAATGCACGTGGCGGGATTGAATTACATAGGGTCAGATTTGAGAACCTGAGCACACATTGCAGGAATTCTAACATAGTAACACACTCACAAAGAATCAAAGAATTTTCAAAAAGTGACTATGCTTACAGACATTTACTTAATACACTTCACCAATTCAGAGGACCGAATGATTGTGGGTTCAGACAGCGTTTGCCTGCATATTGAGTTGTGGGTGTCTGCCCCACTCTGCGTCCCTCTCTGTCTCTCTTTGTCGCTGTATACCTGTCTCAGATTCTTTCACTCACTGTCTATGTATCTCTCCCGTACTTACTCTTTTGCTCTTTTCTCCCTCTATTCTCTCGCTGTCTGTGTGTAACCAATGTTCACTGGATTGATTCCTGTGATGAGGCACTTGTCCTGGGAGGGGAGATTCAATGGGATATGTCTGTTCTGTTTCTAGTTTACAGTAATGAGAGGTGATCTGATTGAAAAGTCTGAAATTGGGAGACAATTTGACAGTGTACATAGTGAGAGGCTGTTTCTCTCCTTGCTGGAGCATTTGGAACAAACATAATTAAGTTGTCATGTGAATGTACCTTTAAGAAATGTTTTCTTTTAAATCATGTAGCCTTCAGCTTCAGTTATGTCATTGGGGTGCAGGGAAGCTGTGGCAGTCAGGTAATAGGGCTTCCAGTTTCGTTTGTGGCGGACAGGTGATATGGTTCTTTTTTTCCTTTGGGAGTTTTAGTTTCGTTTTTGAGAAGCAGTTTAGCAGCAAGCTAAGAAGCAGTCCCTCTCTCTCTCTCTCTCTGTCTCCTTTTTTTTCCCTTTTTGTTTGGTTCTGCCTTAAAGAAGCTGTATTTTGGGAAATAGATTCGATGATAACCTCCTCTGAGTTTCTTCACAAACGGTTTTCAGCATTCAACCCAGGAGGCTGGATTCCTGTAACAAGTGAGCATTAACCTATGCTGTATTGTGTTTACTTGGAGGGTTTTGTGTACTGGATGTTGGCTTTGATTGGAACACATTAGAGATATTTCTTTAAGAGTTATATATTTTCGTGGTTGTTGTGTTTCACTTTTATAATTGTTAGAAGTTCTTGCTAATTGTCTGACTATCCATGTCAACAATACACTTAATTTAACTTTGTTTTGATAAAAGTTCCTCGTTGGTCACTTGAGTCACACCTGAAGTGAAACCTCTCATGCTCATCCTCGCCAAATTCAACGTAAAGCTTTACAGGTCAGGCGCGCTTCATAGAACACTTTGAAGTATTCGACTTGACTTGCAACAAGGTGAAAGATGTGTGGAGAGTTTGCAATGTTTGGAAGGGGATGAAGTTAAGAAGTGGAGGATGTGAATGAAGTTTATTGATAATTGAAAGCAATACATTCTAACGTTGGGTATTCTGTCGCGCAATAATTGTAAACTTTGTCATCAGAACAAGCTGAGCCACCAGAAAGGAAATAAAACCATACAAGTCTTCACACGCATTTTAAGGTTCGACCTTTAGTGCCCGGCGAGCTCATTTGGTAGAGTATAAGACTCTTAATCTTCGGATCGTGCGTTCGAGCACCACGTTGGGCATCATTATTTTAAACTTTGCCCCTTTCTTGGGTGAACTCCAGATCTCAAGTTCTACAGCTGTGTCACCACTCAAACTTTGTGTTTCTCCATCCTGCGTTGTTAACCTCACAATTACTGCTTTCTGAGTTAAAGCTATCTCTCCTTCATTGGAAGACGGAGAGTTTAATGCTTTAATGCTTAATGCTTACATCCTATCACAAGACCGTTTGTTCTTTTATCCTCCACCCCTCTATTTTCCTTGACTCTGTACTTGTTTGCAAACATTAAATCTCTAAGGGGAATAGCTGA
Source organism: Mustelus asterias (assembly GCF_964213995.1). Lineage (NCBI taxonomy): Eukaryota > Metazoa > Chordata > Chondrichthyes > Carcharhiniformes > Triakidae > Mustelus > Mustelus asterias. The sequence continues at coordinate 3,426,369 of NC_135830.1, forward strand.
TCCCTATCCATAAGACCATAAGACCATAAAACAGAGGAGCAGAATTAGGCCGCTCGTCCCATCGAGTCTGGTCCGCCATTCAATCATGGCTGATTGTTATCTCATCCCCATTGTCCTGCCTTTTCCCTATAAACCCTGATCCCCTTATAAATCAAGAACATATCTATATCTGTCTTAAAGACATTCAATGACCTGGCCTCCACAGCCTTCTGTGGTAAAGAGTTCCACAGATTCACCACTCTCTGGCTGAAGAAATTCCTCCTCCTCTCTGTTTTAAAGGATCTTCCCTTTAGCCTGAGGTCGTGCCCTCTGGTTCTAGTTTTTCCTGCTTGTGGAAACATCCTCTCCACTCTGTCCATGTCCCATAACTGTAAGGGCCACAGCGAGAGTGGACAGGAATAAACCTTTCCCTTGATGGAGAGATCACTGACTAGGGGTTCTCGGTTTAAGGTAAGTTTCAGAATGTTTCGAGCGGATACGAGGAAAATACCTTTTCAGCCAGAGGGTGGTGGGAGTCTGGACCTCACTGCCTGAAAGCGTAGCAGGGAGTGAGACCTTTTTAACATCGAATAAGTGCTTAGATGTGTACTTGCAATATCAAGGCACGCATTGCTACGGGCCAAATGCTGGAAAATTGGTTTCGAATAGAGAGGTGGTTGTTTGACCAGTGGAGACGTGATGGGCCAAATGGCCGTTTCTGTGTGACTCTATGACTGGGCACTTGCCCCTGTGAAACATGATTATTGCTGCTGATATCTCCCGATATGGCTTGAGATCAAATGATTTTGGGCGGCACGGTAGCACAGTGGTTAGCACTGCTGCTTCACAGCTCCAGAGACCTGGGTTCGATTCCCGGCTAGGGTCACTGTCTGTGTGGAGTTTGCACATTCTCTTCGTGTCTGCGTGGGTTTCCTCCGGGTGCTCCGGTTTCCTCCCACAGTCCAAAGATGTGCGGGTAGGTTGATTGGCCATGCTAAAATTGCCCCTTAGTGTCCTGGGATGTGTAGATTAGAGGGATTAGCGGGTTAAATATGTAGGAATATGGGGGTGGGGCCTGGGTGGGATTGTGGTCGGTGCAGACTCGATGGGCCGAATGGCCTCTTTCTGTACTGTAGGGTTTCTATGATTTGCTGTAGATTTGGGGCGCAGTGCATTGCGAGTTTTTTGCATATCAATGGTGGTGCATAATGATGATGTGGAGATGCCGGCGTTGGACTGGGGTAAACACAGTAAGAACTTTAACAACACCAGGTTAAAGTCCAACAGGTTTATTTGGTAGCAAAAGCCACACAAGCTTTCGGAGCCTTAAGCCCCTTCTTCAGGTGAGTGGGAATTCCCACTCTCCTGAAGAAGGGACTTAAGGCTCTGAAAGCTTGCGTGCATAACAACACATTGTTGTCGCACTTGCTGTTGCTGCCACAGTGAATGAAAGTGGTCAAATTCTTTGAGTGACCATTTGCCACTTGCTGTCGTGTTCTCGGTTCTGTGGTATACAAATGGGCACTCGCGCCTCTGAGTCAATCAATTCCAGGTCAAATATTGGAGGAATCTTGCCGATGATTGGTTTGCTGAAGGGCCTTTTATTTAAAATTCTCAGAAAGTGGAAATCTAGAAAATGAGGAAATCACCTTCAGACGATGCAGAGAATGACTCTCCTGGAGTCATTGCATCAGCTCCAGAGGGCGATTGCTCAAGAATACAAAGTGCTCAGGGGCAGAGAAGCCATAGGGCGTCCACCTCCAGTCGTGATTCACTCACTCATCTGTCCCAATTCAAAGAAGAGTGTGGACGCCAAGTGTCGCGTGGCACAGTGGCACCGTGATTCGTATTGCTGCCTCACAGCGCCAGGAACCTGGTTTCAATTCCTGCCTCGGGTCACCATCTGTGTGTAGTTTGCAAATTCTCCTTGTGTCTGCGTGGGTTTCCTCCGGATGCTTCGGTTTTCTCCAGCACTCCAAAGATTTGTGATTTAGGTTGATTGGTGTTGCTAAATTGACACTGGTACAAGGGGGATGAGTAGTGTCAATATATGGGGTTACCGGAATAGGGTCTGGGCCGATTCAATGTGCCGATTGGCCTCCTTTTGCACTGTAGGGATTCTATAAGTGTCCAGTGAGCTATCGGTTACACCGTGGAGCTGACAGCGCTCTGACCTAAGACACTTGGCCTTTCTCCCAAAACACACACACACACACACAAACACATAATTGCCAGTCTCCAGGGGATTGCTTGTTGTTGTCTGACACCAACTGCTCCTTTCCTTCAACAGTGCATTTAAAGAGCAGCGAAAAGATGAAACGAAACAGCGATGGTGCAGGCATCTGAGGCTCAGAAATGTGCATTGTAATCGTCGTTGAAATGGCTGACAAATTGTCCCGTCGATTCGCATTTTGTGAGAATTTTATGCGAAATGTCCTTCAGCAAAGCCATCATCAGCATTGAGAACGTGAAGCAAGGCTCCACCAGGATTTGAACTCGGATTACTCGATTCAGAGTCCATACTGGTCACCATTACACCACGGAACCCAGAACAAAGCCACCCCCACCACCCCCCCCCCCCCCAACCCGACAGTCCCATTCCTCAATCCCTTCAATTCATACTTACATTGCCCTTGCTGGTTCCTCCTGTCAAAATGTGTATGCTAACTTGAACTGCATTAAATTTCGCTGTAGCTCATCAAATTCAAAGAACAATGTTAGGATCGATTTGTTATAAACCTGATTAAGATATATCTGCTGAACAACATCAGCTTATCACAGCTCTGCGCTCGTTCGAAAATGTGAACAATTTCAAATCTTAACAGATTGGAAGGAGAGTGTGACTGTCGATAATTGGCTCTGTGCACATTCTTGTAATCAGTATCTGGGAGTCAGAAAGATGAGATCCTGCTGGCCTAGTGTTTAGGGCTCAATGCACCGTTTACAGCAATGTTACAATGGAAATAACAATAAACAAGCGTCCCTGTACCTGTTTATTAATCTCGTCTATCCAGGGTTGGACTGCTTCATTAATCTCACCTATCCAGGGTTGTACTGGGATGTCTGGAAGGCCAACATTCATTCAGTAAAATGCTTCTCCATTGTGACTGTTTCTAACTGCCTGTCGCTAAAAACCTTGACTCTGATCCACTAGACCACCCGGGCATTAGCAATGTTCTCCTTTCTATCATTCCTTCTTTCAGTTAATCCATCCTGCCTTGTTCTCTGTTGCAGGTCTGCCCCCTCTTCCTCTTTGCCTCGGGACTGTGCAATTTTGATACAGAAACTGCTGGGAAAACTCAGCATAATCGTTTCTTTTAGCAACCAGAACACAAATTATTTAAACTTTGATTATTCTAAACTTAGAACAAATCGACAACTTTCTGGACAGTTTCCAGCCAGAGACTTTTCGCCCTTGAGGTAAATGTGATGACCACTACACCACAGAAATACTTCACGAGCAAAAACCCAAAAGGACAGAACAGTATTTAGCTGCGCATTTAGGCTACAACTCACCATTTGATTTACAGAAATAGATTGAGACAAGATACTGAGGAATTATATCATGAATTTTATCTGCCAGTAGAATCACAAAACGATTCAAGTCATCGAGGCCATTCGATCCATTAATCGGTGACTGAAATTCAATTGGTTTACCAAATACATTCAGTGAGTATCGCAACTTCGCAATTATTTTTGTCCTCTGGTGATTCCAGTCATCAGAACTAGATCAGGCGACTCGGTGTCATAGTAATTAGCATTGCTACCAGTAAATGGTACCAGGGACCCGTGATCGAACCCAGCCGCTGTGTGGAGCTTGCACGTTCGATACGTGTCCGCATTGGCTTCCTCCAGGTGTTCCTGTTTCCTCTCACAGTCCATGGATCTGCTGGTTAAGTAGATGAGCCAGGATGAATTTCCGCTCAGTTTTCAACTTTTGTGCAAGTTGGTGCACGGGGACGAGGAGAGGATGTGGACCGAGGTAGAGTGCTCTTTCGGAAGGCCAGTGCAAACTCTATGGGATGAATGGCTTCCTTCTGCACAGGAAGGATTCTATATTAAATCTTTAAATCTCTGAAATGGATGTGCAGGCACTTATATTTTAAAACAATATATTTGCAGCTTTAAGAAGATCTAAGAACTAGGACAACTAGGAGCAGGAGTAGGCCATCTGGCCCTTCGAACCTGCCATTCAATAAGATCATGGCTGATCTTTTCGTGCACTCAGCTCCACTTACCCGCCCGCTCACCATAACCCTTAATTCCTTTACTGTTCGAAAATGTATCTATCCTTACCTTAAAAACATTCAATGAGGTAGCTTCAACTGCTTCACGGGCAGGGAATTCCATAGATTCACAACCCTTTGTGTGAAGAAGTTCCTCCTCAACTCAGTCCTAAATCTGTTCGCCCTTATTTTGAGGACATGCCCCCTAGCTCTAGTTTCACCCGCCAGTGCAAACAACTTCCCTGCTTCTATCCTATCTATTCTTTTCATAAGCCTATATGTTTTTATAAGACCTCCCCTCATTCTTCTGAATTCCAATGAGTATAGCCGCAGTCTACTAAGTCTCTCCTCATAAGCCAACCCGCTCAACTCCGGAATCAGCCTAGTGAATCTCCTCTGCACCCCCTCCAGTGCCAGTATATCCTTTCTCAATTAAGGAGAACAAAACTGTACACAGTACTCCAGGTGTGGCTCAACAGCACCTTATACAGCTGCAGCATAAGCTCGCTGTTTTTAAACTCCATCCCTCCAGCAATAAAGGACAAAATTCCATTTGCCTTCTTAATTACCGACTGCATCTGCAAACCAACTTTTTGTGATTCATGCACAAGGACACCCAGGTCCCTCTGCACAGCAGCATGTTGCAATTTTTTTACCATTTAAATCATAGTCCATTTAGCTGTTATTCCTACGACAATGGATGACCTCACATTTACCAACATTGTACTCCATCTGCCAGACCCTCGCCCACTCACGGAGACTGTCTATACCCTTTGCAGACTTTCAGCATCCTTTTCAGCCTCATTGTTCCACAGGAGCAGGCTGAGGGTAAGAGAGATTGTGTCTGCATTTTATTTATTTATTAATTTTTCAGTTAAATTTGGCTTAAAAATCGGAGGTTTTTTTCAAAACAGGAAGTAGGCCCAGGAGCAGCCTGGGGAAGGTTTAAAAAGGGCTAATTTAAAAAGGAGGTTTTTTTCAAAACAGGAAGTAGGCCTAGGAGCAGCCTGGGGAAGGTTTAAAAAGGGCTAATTTAAAAAGGAGGTTTTTTTCAAAAGAGGAAGTAGGCCCAGGAGCAGCCTGGGGAAGGTTTAAAAAGGGCTAATTTAAAAAGGAGGTTTTTTTGAAAACAGGAAGTAGGCCCAGGAGCAGCCTGGGGAAGGTTTTTTTGGAGGGTTTAAAAGCACTTTTGAGCGGGCAGCGTCTGGAGTGGGCAGCAGAGTGAGGAGGGAACAGAGTGTGAGCTGTAAGGGCTTTGGCTCACAGGGCTTTGGCGAAGGCGAGGAAGGTTGTTTGTTTTTCTTCTGTTACACCCCCTTTTTTGTTTTATCTCCCAAAAACTAAAAAGGACATGGCTGGTATGAGTGGGAGGCCAGTATACTGCATTCGGTGTGGGATGTGGGAGTTCCTGGAGACAACTTGCCTCCCGGAAGTCCATATCTGTGCCAGATGCGTGGAACTGCAACTCCTGAAGGATCGTGTAAGGGAGCTGGAGCTGAGGCTCGGTGAACTCAGTTTAGTTAGGGAAAATGAGAGATTAATAGTCAGGTAGTGACACCAGGGTCTCGGAAGGAAGACACGTGGGTCACAGTTAGGAGGGGTAAAAGTCAGAAGGGTGATGTGCCAGAAAGTACCCCAGTGGCAGTCTCCCATAAAAGAAACGGATGGGCAACAGATGGGAGAAGGGAAGGGAGTGAGCAGTCTGTGGAGGGATCCACTGTGGTTGTCCCCCTCCAAAACAGGTATATTGTTTTGGATTCTGTGGAGGGGGATGACCCTCCAGGGGTAAGCCACGAGGACCAGATCACCTCCACGGAGACAGGCTCAGGGGTCCGGAAGGTAAAGAAGGGGTTTAGGAGAGCGATAGTTGTGGGGGATGCAATGATTAGAGGCACGGACACGCGGTTCTGTGGGAGTGAACGAGAATCCAGGATGGTAGTCTGCCTCCCTGGTGCCGGGGTACTGGATGTCTCCGAGAGGGCAGGAAGCATATTTAAAAAGGAAGGTAGTCAAACGGATGTGATTATACACATTGGTGAAAATGATGTAGGTAGGAAGAGCAGGGGGGTCATACGAGAAAAATTCAGGGAGTTGGGTGCTAGGCTAAAAAGTAAGGCCTCCAGGGTAGCAATCTCTGGACTGCTCCCGGTGTCTAGCGCAAGTGAGGCTCGTAACAGGGAGATTCTACAGTTGAACGCGTGGCTAAAGGACTGGTGCAAGAGGGAGGGTTTTAAATTCATAGATAACTGGGAAATCTTCAAGTCAGGACGGCAACTGTACAGAAAGGATGGGTAACACCTTGACTGGAAGGGAGCAAATATCCTGGCTGGGAGTTTTGCTAGAGTGTTTCGGCAGGATTTAAACTAGTGTGGCAGGGGGGTGGGGAACAAAACAGTAGGTCAGTAAATACTGAGGCTGGGGTTGAGCTGGGGGCCAGGGCAAGGCTAGCTAAGAAGAGGAGCACTCTGGAGGAGGATGACCTGAGTGGGCCTGGAGGTCTGGAGTGCATCTGCTTCAATGCGAGGAGCGTAACGGGTAAAACAGACGAATTTAGGGCCTGAATGCTTATGCGGAATTTGGATGTGGTTGCTGTGACGGAAACTTGGTTAAAAGAAGGACAGGACTGGCAGCTGAATATTCCGGGGTATAAGTGTTTTAGGCGAGACAGAGGAGGGGCTAAAAAAGGTGGGGGAGTAGCGATATTAGTTAAGGAGCATATTACCGCGGTGCAGAGGGTAAACAACTTAGAGGGGGTCATGTACTGAGTCGCTGTGGGTGGAACTCAGAAACAGGAAGGGTGCAGTCACTATGCTGGGGGTGTACTACAGACCACCCAACAGCCCACGGGAAGTGGAGGAAAGGATATGTCAGGAGATTCAGGATAGGTGCAGAAAAAATAGGGTTGTTGTCGTGGGGGACTTTAATTTCCCTGGCACAGACTGGAAAGTGATTAGGGCTGGGGGTCCAGACGGGGAAGAATTTGTAAAATGCGTACTGGAAGGTTCTTCGGAACAGTATGTAGATAGCCCGACTAGAGAGGGGGCTATACTGGACCGAGTTCTGGGAAATGAGCCCGGTCAGGTCGTCAAAGTTTCGGTAGGGGAACATGTGGCAAATATGATTCTATGATTCTATGATTCTAAATAGTGACCACAACTCTGTTAACTTTAGGATAGTAATGGACAAGGATGAGTGCTGTCCTACGGGCAGGGTGCTAAATTGGGGGAAGGCTAACTATAGCCGGATTAGGCAGGAATTGGTGGATGTTGATTGGGAGAGGATGTTCGAGGGTAAGTCCGCGTCTGGCATGTGGGAGTCTTTTAAGGAACTATTGATAAGGCTGCAGGATAGGCATGTGCCTGTCAAAAGGAAAGATAGGAAAGGTAGGGTTCGAGAGCCGTGGATAACCAGGGAAATTGAGGATCTGATTAAAATGAAAAGGGAGGCGTACGTTAAGTCCAGGGAACAGAAAACAGATGGAGCTCTGGAGGAATACAGAGAGAGTAGGAAAGAACTCAAACGGGGAGTTAGAAGGGCAAAAAGAGGTCACAAGGTGTTCTTGGCAGGCAGGATTAAGGAGAATTCTAAGGCATTCTATTCATACATTAGGAACAAAAGAGTTGTCAGGGAGAAAATCGGACCTCTCAGGCACAAAGGAGGGGAATTGTGCTTGGAACGCAAGGGAATAGGGGAGATCCTAAATGAATATTTTGCATCGGTATTCACGAAGGAGAGGGGCGTGTTAACCGGGAGTGTCTCAGAGGGAGGTGTTCACCCGTTAGAAAAAATCTCCATTACAAGAGAGGAAGTGTTAGGTTTTTTAGGGAACATTAAAACTGACAAAGCCCCAGGGCCTGATGGCATCTATCCTCGACTGCTCAGGGAGACGAGAGATGAAATTGCTGGGCCTCTGACGGAAATCTTTGTCGCTTCTTTGGACACGGGTGAGGTCCCTGAGGATTGGAGGATAGCGAATGTGGTCCCGTTGTTTAAGAAGGGTAGCAGGGATAACCCAGGAAATTATAGGCCGGTGAGCTTGACGTCCGTGGCAGGGAAGGTGTTGGAGAGGATTCTTAGAGACCGGATGTATGTGCATTTAGAACGGAACAATCTCATTAGTGACAGACAGCATGGTTTTGTAAGAGGGAGGTCGTGCCTTACAAATTTGGTGGAGTGTTTTGAGGAAGTGACAAAAACGGTTGATGAAGGAAGGGCCGTGGATGTCGTCTATATGGATTTCAGTAAGGCATTTGACAAAGTCCCACATGGCAGGTTGGTTAAGAAGGTTAAGGCTCATGGGATACAAGGAGAAGTGGCTAGATGGGTGGAGAATTGGCTTGGCCATAGGAGACAGAGGGTAGTGGTCGAAGGGTCTTTTTCCGGCTGGAGGTCTGTGACCAGTGGTGTTCCGCAGGGCTCTGTACTGGGACCTCTGCTATTTGTGATATATATAAATGATTTGGAAGAAGGTGTAACTGGTGTAATCAGCAAGTTTGCGGATGACACGAAGATGGCTGGGCTTGCGGATAGCGAAGAGCATTGTCGGGTAATACAGCAGGATATAGATAGGCTGGAAAATTGGGCGGAGAGGTGGCAGATGGAGTTTAATCCGGATAAATGCGAAGTGATGCATTTTGGAAGAAATAATGTCGGGAGGAGTTATACAATAAATGGCAGAGTCATCAGGAGTATAGAAACACAGAGGGACCTAGGTGTGCAAGTCCACAAATCCTTGACAACACAGGTGGAGAAGGTGGTGAAGAAGGCATATGGTATGCTTGCCTTTATAGGACGGGGTATAGACTATAAAAGCTGGAGTCTGATGATGCAGCTGTATAGAACGCTGGTTAGGCCACATTTGGAGTACTGCGTCCAGTTCTGGACGCCGCACTACCAGAAGGACGTGGAGGCGTTAGAGAGAGTGCAGAGAAGGTTTACCAGGATGTTGCCTGACATGGAGAGTCTTAGCTATGAGGAGAGATTGGGTAAACTGGGGTTGTTCTCCTTGGAAAGACGGAGAATGAGGGGAGATCTAATAGAGGTATACAAGATTATGAAGGGTATAGATAGGGTGAACAGTGGGAAGCTTTTTCCCAGGTCGGAGGTGACGATCACGAGGGGTCACGGGCTCAAGCTGAGAGGGGCGAAGTATAACTCACATATTAGAGGGATGTTTTTTACACAGAGGGTGGTGGGGGCCTGGAATGCGCTGCCAAGTAGGGTGGTGGAGGCAGGCACGCTGACATCGTTTAAGACTTACCTGGATAGTCACATGAGCAGCCTGGGAATGGAGGGATACAAACGATTGGTCTAGTTGGACCAAGGAGCGGCGCAGGCCTGGAGGGCCGAAGGGCCTGTTTCCTGTGCTGTACTGTTCTTTGTTCTTTGTTGTTCTTTGCATACTTTGCTCTGCCCCTCAGCTTAGTATCATCTGCGAATTTTGACACACTACACTTGGTCCCCAACTCCAAATCATCGATGTAAATCGGAAACAATTGTGGTCCCAACACTGTTCCCTGAGGCACACCACTAGTCATTGATCGCCAACCAGAAAAACAGCCATTTACCCCAACTCTTTGCTTTCTGTTAGTTATCCAATCCTCTATCCATTGTAATACATCACCCGTAGCACACAGTTTTTGGTGCGGCACCTTTTCAAATGCCTCCTGAAAATCTAGATACACTACATCCACAGGTTCTCCGTTGTCCACTGCACACGGAATGTTCTCAAAGAATTCCACCAAATTAATCAAACATACCTGCCCTTCATGAACACATGCTCCGTCTTATCAATGAGACAATTTAAATCCAGATCATAGAGTCATAGAGTCACAGAGGTTTATTGCATGGAAACAGGCCCGTCAGCCCAACCTGTCCCTGCAGCCCTTTTTTTATGAACCACTAAGCTAATCCCAATTGCCTGCATTTGGCCCATATCCCACTATACCCATTGTACCCATGTAAATATCTAAATGCTTTTTAAAAGACAAAATTGTACCCACGTCTACTACTACCTCTGGCAGCTTGTTCCAGACACTCGCCACCCTCTGTGTGAAAAAATTGCCCCTCTGGTCACTTTTGTATCTCTCCCCTCTCACCTTAAACCTGTGTCCTCTCGTTTTAGACTCCCCTAACTTAGGGAAAAGATATTGACTCTCTAGCTGATCTGTGTCCCTCATTATTTTATGTCTCGCTCTTTGTTCCTTAATGATAGATTCAAGCATTTTCCCTACTACAGAAGTTAAGCTAACCAGCCTGTCGTTACCCGCCTTTTGTTCTACCTCCTTTTTTAAGCAAAGGCGTCACATTTGCTGTTTTCCAATTTACGGGAACCACCCCAGAATCCAGCGAATTTTGGTAAATTATCTCTATTGCATTTGCTATTTCCCCCGCCATCTCTTTAGTACCCTAGGATGCATTTCATCAGGGCCAGGAGGCTTGTCTACCGTTAGCCCCATTAGTTTGCCCAACACGGCTCTTTCGTGAAAATGATAGTTGCTCGGTCCTCATCTGCCATAGCCTTCCTTCGTCAATTTGTGGCATGTTATTTGTACCTTCCACTGTGAATACCGACACAAAATACCTGGTCAATGCCTCAGCCATTTTCTCATTTCCAGTTATTGCATCCCCCTTCTTATCCACTAAAGGACAAATGTTTACTTTAGCCATTCCTTTTCGTTTTATATATTTGTAGAAACCTTTCCTATCTGTTTTTACATTCTGAGCTAGTTTGCTCTCATAATCCATCTTTACTTTCATTCATAGCTTTTTTCGTGTCTTTCTGTTGACCTTTAAAGATTTCCCAATTCTTTAGTTTCCCACTAATCTTTGCCACAATGTATGACTTTTCTTTCAACTTGATACCCTCCTTTATTTCCTTAGATATCCATGGCTGATTATCACCTTTTCTATCGTCCTTCCTTATCACTGGTATATACTTTTGCTGAGCACTGTGAAAGATCGCTTTGAAAGTCTTCCACTGTTTCTCAATTGTCCCAGCATAAAGATTTTTCTCTCAGTCTAACTTAGCCAGCGCCTCCCTCATCCTTTTGTTGTCTCCTTTGTTTAAGCACAAGACACTGATATTGGATTTTACCTTCTTATGCTCATTCTAGATTTCAAATTCAACCATTCTGTGATCGCTTCTTCTGAGAGGATCCCTAACTGTAAGATCATTAATATTTCGTGTCTCACTACACAGGACCAGATCTAGGATAGCTTGATCCCTCGTAGGTTCCATTACATACTGTTCAAGGAAGCAATCGCGGATACATTCCATGAACTCCTCCTCAAGGCTGCCTTGACCAAACTGGTTTGACCAATGTTATGGAACTTAAAATCCCCCATGATAATTGCTGAACCAATTTTACATGCATCAGTTATTTCTTTGTTTATTTCTCGCCCCACCATGATTTTATTATTTGGTGACCTATAGACGACGCCTATCAGTGATTTTTTTTCTCCTTTCTGTTCCTAATTTCCACCCAAATGGATTCAACCTTTTTTTGCATAGAACCTGTATCAACTCTCACTACCGCCCTGATGTCATCTTTAAATATCAGAGCTACACCACCTCCCTTACCTTCCTGTCGGTCACTCCGAACAGTCTGATACCCCTGGATATTTAACTCCCAGTCGTGACCATCCTGCAACCATGTCTCTTAAAGGCCACCAAATCATACCCGTTCGCAATGATTTGTGCCGTCAACTCATTTACTTGTTTTGAAAGCTACGAGCATTCAGATAAAGTGCCCTTATGCTCGTTTTGTACCTTTGTTTAAATTCTAACACTTCCATTGATAAAATCTCCTGAGTTCTCCTTCCTTTTAACATGTTTCCTGATTTTTGATGTGGTTGGAACCTTCTCCCCACATTTTGTCCTTGCTCCCTCATTCTCGGACTCTACACAGGTTCCCATCCCCCTGGCAAATTAATTTAAACCCTGCTCAACCGCACTGGCAAACACCTTCCTCGGACATCAGTCCCAGTCCTGCCCATGTGTAACCCGTCCAATTTCTGGGGAGGTCCCACCTCCCCAGAACCGGTCGCACTGCCCCAAAAATCTGAACCCCTCCCCCTGACACCATCTCTTCAACTACGTATTTATCCGATATATCCTGTCATTTCTACTCTGACTAGCACGTGGCGCCGGTAGTAATCCTGAATACACTACCCTTGAGGTCCAAATTCTTAACTTTCTTCCTAACTCCCTGTATCCTGCTTTTAGAACCTCATCCTTTTTTTTTTACTGATGTTCTTTGTACCAACGTGTACTACGACCACTGGCTGTTCGCCCTCACCCTTGAGAATGTCCTGCAGCCGCTCTGAGACATCCTTGACCCTCGCGCCAGGGAGGCAATCTACCATCCTGGAGTCTCGTTTGCGGCCCCAGAAACGCCTGTCTATTCCCTGTGCATTTAAATGTGGATGAACCATAAATGCCAATTCATTGTTGCCTGCAAGGGATGTGATTTGGGCAGTGTTGAATTTATGAGTCTTAATTTTTTTGATGAGGACGCTGGTGAAGCCAACATTTTCCCATCACTATCCTTCAGAATGTGGTGGTGAGCCAGAATATTGAATCGTTCCAGTCAATGTGTTGTAGGTAAACTCCACAGTGCTGTTACGGGGGAAGTTCCAGGACATTGGACCAGTGAGCATGAAGGAGTAGAGATTTATTTTCAAGTCAGGATGATGGGCGGCTAAGAGGGAACTTGAAGGTAATGGTTTTCCCAAGTATCTGCTGACGTCGATATGGCAGTGGTCTTGGTTTGGAAAGTGCTGTCGAAGAGGGTTGTGTAGATTGTACATACTGCTCCAATGTGCGTCAGGAGTGTAGCGATTTAGTTTGTCTATGCAATGCCAATCAGATGGGCATCTTTGTCCTGATGGGTGTCAAACTTCTTGGGCGGTGTTGGGATTGCACTTATCAGAGCAAGTGATGAGTACTCAATTACACGTTGACTTTATCGTTGCAAATGGTGGGGAGGTTTTCGGGAGCATGCAGATGAGTTAATCACTGTGAGATCCTTAACTTCTGAACTGCGCTTGTGGACACAATATTTATATGGTTAGCCCAGTTGAGATTCAGTTCAATGGTAAGCCCCAGGTTGTTGCCAGCGGGGAATCCACTGATGTAAATGCCTTCGACTGTCCAAGGTCGGTGGTTGGACTCTTGTTGAAATCGCCTTTGATAGGATATCGACTATTCAACTGCCAAACTGATGATACACTGCTTACTTTTTTGGAACATCTATTGTTGAAACGAAAACGATCTATGCTATTCCCATCAGTTTGTGTATTAACAGAAAGTGTAAAGTGGGGAGGAGTCGGGAAAGGGTGACAGACTGGGGGGTCAATCAGTAAAATGTTCAAAATGTGAGCCACACAAGTCAGAATACCCTATATTCTACACACAAGCCTCTGTTTTTTTATTCTTTATTCAATTTGCGCTTAAAATAATTACATACCAGCTGAGAGGAACAGTAAATTTGTTGATTATTCTGTAATGGTGGTCAGTAATCAATGAACCATTATTGGGATCCTGGGAGAAGGGGGCTGGAAATAACTCGAGCAGTGCCGGTTCAATCCCGTGGTAGAGCTACAGCCCTTTCTTCATCCAGCTCTCGGACACACAAACACATATACACCGCAAAAGGACATCATTATCAAAAGCACAGGCCGTAACTTAGCAGCGATGGATAGTAGCATGGCGGGAGACAGATTATTGCTTCCAATCTCAATGATAACTCCTCAGTATTTGCCTGAATATCAGCATCAGCTGTCACACGCATGACACTCTCCTTGGGAACGACGCTGCTGAAGCATCGTGATAGCTGCGCAGCCAATGCTGAAAGGTCGCACGCAATGATATGTGTGGAACAATGATGGACAGTGTCGCTCTTACAATCACAAACAATGTGTCTTTTGTTCTGATGGACGGTCAACAAAAGAAATACACGTGCTTATAGGGTATCGTGTATTTCCACGAAACTATGTGCTTCCAGGAGACTATGTGCTTACATGAGACTTTCTGCTCATCGGGGACTATGTGTTTTGCGGAGACTGTGTACTTACCGGAGACTGAGTTTGCAGGAGACTTCATGCTTACAGGGTCATCAGCTAAAGCATAAGGGAAAGGGAAGATCTGGAGGGAAATGTCAGTCAAGGTCAGCCATTAGGCTGCGGGTAAACCAATAGTAAGGGTGCAGTCAGGATAGGCGATTGCTGCGGGAAATGTGGCTGTGAAACCGTAAGTGAGACGGCCTAATGCATGGGTGCATAATTTCTTTAGGGAGCACAAAGCATAAGGAGCATGTATGCACAGCTGACCAGACAGAGTTCCTCATGATGAGTAATCAGAAAGACATAATTTCCTTAACCTAACTTCACTCTCAGATCATGAATAACAATAGTCAGATTCAGAGCCTATGCACATTCCTCATGCTATGAGGAAAGTCAAGGAACCTTCGATGGCGGGCTCATATTGCATTATTCCACTACAGCGTTAGATCAGAGCGGAAGCACTAAAGATGATGAATCGCCGACTGTGGGTATTAACAGAGGCAATATGCTATGAGCACTGCGTCCAGTCCTTGCCCAAATGATAGAGATAGCCAGTCTTGAGCTGACCCATCTTCAGAACACTGCCGGAAGAAAGGGTGATTCTCACCTTTTGCTGATGACTTGACGCTTGAGTCATCACCGAGGCTACAGATGCTACAGCGGCAACTTTGTTAACATCAGAGACAGGTTCAGGTAGTTGCTTGGACCCAAGAGTGGAAGGTGGCGGAGTAAATGCAGGCAATGAGTGCAGACAGAAATCTGGCATGAAACGAGTAATTTGGATGGACAATAAGTACTGCCATGACCCCAATGCTCACATCTGTTCAAACAACAACAAAAGATTACAAAAAATAATTCCTTCCTGCTTACTCAACATATGCTACTTGAAACATTACAGTGATCTCCAGCGCTAGGTTGATAGGAATGGATAAGTTGTGAATTAGCACCGAGTGGGGAATTGGAAACTATCTCGAAACAAAATACAAGGCTGATTCATCGGGTACTGCAGTTTACTTTAACATCCCATTTTAAACCATTCTATAGGGATTTAAATGTGAGCAGAGCTAATGAGCGGAAGTGATATGGATAAGAGGAAGTCATGCAGAAATATGCAATACAGTTCATATTAGATTAGAACATTTTCAGAACTTTAATGCTTTTGCAAATAGTCTCAGCGGATATTTCACCCCATTCTTTAACTCGGTTCTGATTTTCCTCTGAGTCCCAGCATAAATAAAAGGGTTGATGCAGGAACTCAATAACTGAAGCATGTATCCAATTTGTTGGAGGATGTATGTGGAATTAGTAGAATCGGAGCCTGAGGAATAAGTAGCATTCGCAATTCGGACATAGAGAATCGTTACAAAGAATAACAAATATAACAGGATGAAACTTCCAGAGATAGCAAAGAGTAAAACAATGGACTTTCTTCGCTTCTCCATCTCTGGGTCACTCTGATTCTCTCCATTGCTCTGGGCACGGAGTCTCCTGCGGGCTCTATTGGCTGCGAGAATATGTCTGACCGTCAGAACATTGAGCAGTAAAATCAGAATGAATGGGAGACAAGGGGTTAAAATGGAGCGAATCCAGTCATATGCAGCCCATACTGCTGATGTGTAATACACATCTTTTAAGCCACAGAACCATGGTATATTGTCAATGATGTATAACGGTTCATATGCAAAATACATGAAGACATTTTTCACGCAGGTCAGCACAGATACAATTCCTGTTACACACGCTGCCATCTTCTCGGTGCAATATTTTATTTTCAGCTTCTGGCAAGAAATGGCCACAAATCGATCAAAGGTGAAAGCGACAGTGAACCAGGCAGAACTGTCAATGGCGGCAAAATTTAAGGCAGCACGGACGCTGCAAACTGGTGTAATAGATAGGAAACTGGCTGGGAAATACATCCCAGAAATGCGGTTCAATATTACAGCCGTGATAATGACCAAGAGATCCGTCACTGCCATGGACACCAGATAACAAGTAATGCATCTGGAGAGACCACACCGTCTTCGAGGCAGGATCACGATCACTGCCAAATTAGCTGTAACAGGGATAAAAGAAAGAGAGAGAGATAGAGTGTAAGTGAACATCTGTTTAAGTCAGAGCAAGAATAAGACTTTCACTTATTATTTCACAAAAAGAGTCATGTGCAACACTATAGTCTGTACCAAACTTAAAGCATTGAGACGTGGTCCAAAATTGGTGGTTCTCCATTTCCTACTGTTTCATGTGATGAACATAGTAACCTGGATCAAATGCATGAAGAGCTAAATGTTATGGCAATGGAATCTAATCAAAGGAGGCCGAACAGTGGAGAAGAAACAATCAATTTTGAACTGAAAAATGGAATTCACAAGAAAAATATAACATCAAACAAGGGTATGGAGATTATAGAAAATATCTAAGCAACGGACAAGAATCGAAATTAGAACATAGAACATTACAGCGCAGTACAGGCCCTTCGGCCTCGATGTTGCGCCGACCAGTGGAACCAATCTAAAGCCCCTCGAATCTACACTATTCCAATATCATCCATAAATTGACAAGAATGTAGCTTATAACTCTTGGAATGTTAGGCCGATTTAATTAATAAAAACAATCACTACTGGAAAATGTTATCCCTTCTGTAATATATACAAATTGTGGTTATTGAAAGGAAAATTGACGTTTATTCAAACGTGTGAAGAACATTTGGTAAGTGGGCGTTTTTGTTCTGGCATCATCAGCTGACAATCACCTGGGATTTCCAGTGTTGATCTAAAGTATTGCAACTTACAGGTGGTGAGGTCTCATTCGGATAGCAGCCATCTTACAATTCACCAAATTTCCTGTGGTTTATTTGTCATTCATTCATGGAAAGTGGGCGTCGTTGACTCCGGCAGCATCTGGTGTCCATCCTTAATTGCCCTTGTCGCACTGCATTGTCGTGATGGTTGCTGGCCGTTTACAATTGGAGGGCATTCATCAAAATAAGTGTATATGTTGGGTGCAAAAACTGTCATCAGTTGCGTGGATGAACAGCGTGAAAATTCTGAACATGTGAACAGACCGAGAGGTTACTGGATGGAAGTACCAGAAGAAAATCCCTGATCCAACAGTCATCAAAATAGAACCCCCATGGCAGGGAATATGGAATAGGACAGCCGGGCTGAACCAGTCAGTGTTGGAGACTGAGAACATAAAACTGTCCTCTGTGAGTTCGGGGCAAATTCCAATCGTCCATGACAGGCATTTATACGTCAGTCAAAAACTTGGTGCCTTAAAATGTCACCTTAAAATATAAATTAATTACATTCAGCCGTTATTATTCATTCATTCAATCCCCTACGTTATGTAATAGTTTAGATGGGATTATTGTATCGCTGTTAAAGCCAATAGCAAAATAACTCTACATACGACTGTGATTACAATGGCAACATTTGTGAAAAGCATGAGTTGATTTAATCCAATTGAATGCCAAATTCATTGCGATAATTGTGTGAGAATTACTCCACTGGAGCAACTTTATAACTCCGTTTATGCTATGAGACCGTTTTTGTTTAACAATTCAGCAGCAAAAATACTTTACTCAGAGCTACAATACTAACAGATAGATAGAAATGCATTTATTACCTGAGATATTAGTTGGAAGACCTAACAAAACAATACAATAGGGCAGTCCATGAAAGTTTGAGCTTCCTTCTAGAAACGCCCCTTGCTCTTTGGGGCCCTCTCTATATGCCTCCAATTTTGAGTGAGAGTCGGCAACTTCAGACAGTATCGTCTTATGGGTCTGGATATTTACCGCAGAAATGTTAGACATACATCTCCCAGCCTAGCTTCTGGTTATCTATACAGCTGCCTCCCTGTCACCTCCTGAAGCCCATCAGAAACAGAATTCTGCCACCAAAATGACCTTACTAGCCTCATCACCTCGAGAGCCCCAAATCACCCGGATCAGATTACTGATCCCTGCCCGATCAGACAGACAACCCATGGCAGCTGGCATCCTGCACTCTTAACCACTTTCCTTAACCAACGTACCCCATTAATCACCTATCCTGCTTTTCGACATATATTACCCATTCTACTCCCTTATCCAACCCAAACAACCTAAACGGGAGGAAACATTTATGACCTGAGATATTAGTTGGAAGACCCAACAAAATAACTCAATAGGGCACTCCATGAAAGTTTCAGCTTCCTTCTAGAAACGCCCCTGCTTTCTGGGACCCTCTCTGTACGTCATCAACGTTGAGTTAGAGTTACCCGTCCTCCCACCTTACAGAGTGAATTCACTTAAACACTTACACTGACTGCGCAGATGCTCAATGAAAGTTGGATAATTTAAACTCGCTACCTAAAGGAAAACTAGCCCAGCTCAGTAAAAAGGTGTTGGCTTCGATGCAGAGCTGGTTTTTCGAAGTTTCCAACGTTCGTCACTTATATCAACGAATTCTCCATCAGAAGACAATGCAAAAAAAAATCAAAGGATCATATGTGTGTATATGATATCCGGTCAGGGTTATAAATTGGGAATCTGACCCTGATCGGAAGGTTTTGACCCATGCTGTGAATACAACAAATTAATAATCTTAAAGCTTGAAATGTACATGACATAAAAGAGCAGAACTTAGAAGTTATACATTAAACACCTTCTATCTATTAAGGGGATTGATATTTGAAACAAAATGAGAACGTAAGAGGTTCAGAACATCGAATTAGATGCAGATGTAGTCAAATTCAAACCTTCAAGCCTGCTCCGTCATTCAATCAGATCATGGCTGATTTCTCAAATCTACTTCCTCACCTGTTCCCCATATCCGCTTATCCCTTTTTTTTAGTAGAATTATGTCTATTTTTCTGTTGAAACCATTCAAGAATTCAGATTCCATCACACCATGGGGCAGGGAATTCTACAGTCACCACCCTGTGCAAGGAGTAATTGCTGCTCATCTCAGTTTTAAATCTACTGCCTCTCAACCTATTTTTGTGACCTCTTGTTCTAGATTGCCCCACAAGAGGAAACATTTGGTCTAAATCAACAGACAATCCCTTTCAAAATTTAATATATCTCCATCAGCTCCAGCGAGAACAGCCCAAACTGTTTATTCTCTCCTCATACGTCCTTTCTCAAGAGAAAAGGATATCTGCAACGTGAAGAAGTGCTAATGGTCCAATGAGAGAACTGATGCAGCCAACAACAATTCACCAACTATTATCTACAACACTTTACCTGGAAGCCCGATAGCTGCAAGAACAGGGTAGTAAATCGCAAAGAACAGACCTGTTGGTACTCCGTGCATTTCTATCAGACGTTGTGACCACTATCTGCTTTATGGTTTAAAATGGTTATATTTATACCTGATGGCAGGCTCCTGGGACATGATGCAATGTTTAACGTTAATTGCCTTTGTTGTGAAATACATATTCGTGCAGCTTTTATATTTTCTTTTATTCTTGCAGTTCATGGAATATAATGTTTTCATGATTTTTCAAATTGAAACATCCAGGGATTGTGAAATTATCTGTTCGTCTTCTGTGCACCAATGATAACTGCCGGTATTGTCTATTACTGACCACTCTGAGAAGTTTAAATTGTCCTGAAACAACGTAAGCAGCTTTTCACCCCTGATATTATTCAGCCCTTGTGGTCACAAATTAGGTGGAGAACCGTTCCAAATCTCCCTGTACACAAATTAATTATGTGCAGTCCCGACTGGATATGATTACAATTCGTATTCACAGGCCAAGTTCTTCAAGCTTCGATTCCCTGTGGACTTGCTCAGGTCAGAACCATGTGGACACATTCAGTTCACGGTGTACAGGTGAATCTCCAATTTAACGGACCCTATGCAGCAGAGCAGTTCCGTTGAAGAGTCATGCTGGGCTCGAAATGTTAAGTCTGTTTCTTTCTGCACATATGCTGCCATACATGAACTTTTTTTTTTCCAGAATGCTAAACTTTAAATGATCATGTCCATCTTATCACAGTTAGATCCTGTGACAACATGCACTGTCCAGCTCTGTAACTTCAGTGTATGCTGGTATAATTTATACAGTGATGTTCTTTCTGTACAGATTCAGCTTGATGTGTTTCCGTTCACTGTGGACGTGATCTATAACAGCAATTTTTCATACAGTCCCGGACAGGTCGACTTCAGCACTCTTAATCTCAGTACTTTCTCCCTTAAGCCAGTGTGGTCTGGCCCAATAGAGCACGGTTCCGTTCGGAATGAGCAGATCCAAGTGCAGGTCATGGCATTTACATTCAGTGTTAATGGATCATTCAGCCCGGTTATTCTCGGTGTCAATAGATCTGGTTTAGCAATATTGAGGTTATGGAAGTTGAGCGGGATAAGATCTATGGTGGAGAGGAAATGTTCGTTATATTTATATTCCAATTTGACAAGAACTGTTTAATTTTTATAAAAGTTTAATTATTATTATCAATACAGTGACCCAAGTCAAAATCGAACTGTGCTAACCACTGTGCCATCGTGCCGCCCCGTACAGTCAGCAGTTACTGAAATGCAGAATGTGTCAGTTGATCCTAGTTACTTTCATTGTTGACAAGTTCATTAAAATATGATGATATTCAGGATGAAGATGTCCACTTTCGCACAATTATATTCTGAGCAGAAAATATCTCATTCGGCATGATTGTTTTATCGTCATCAGGAGAAATTCAACAATGTCACCGCCTGAATGGGTTAGTTCATGTCACTAAGGTTCTCGCTACACAAGTCTACTCATGATCACCAGTTCCTGATGGAATTTGCATTGGGCAGTGCTATTAAGCGACATTTAGACATCATCACTATGGTCAGTGATGCTCCCTTGAGGTTCCTCCATGCAAACTATGTGCCTGAATGTATCACGGACTGAGTAAAACTGTGATATACTAACTGAATTCAAACAGTTTTGTAAGTGTTTGTGCTTTCAAATCGTCACCAGGTGCTTTATTATAAAATGGTATCCCGAGCTCTGGATTTCCGCACGATGGGCAACATCCCCGTCAAAACATTTGGTGTTTCAATATAATAAAGCACTCATTCTTCTGAGCTTCAAAGGCCGAACCTGCTCAACTTCTCCTCATGAGACAACCACTTCATTCAAGCAATCATCTTCACAAACCTTGAATGAATTCCATCCAACTTCCCTCTATGATGGCTAGAATCATCTCCTTGCGGTCCCAACACTGTCCTTTTCATTTCTAGCATGACATTGCTGCTTTTATGCTGCTACACTGTTGCAATAAGTCACTCTATGTGACAGCCTAATTGTGCGATCTCCCTGAATAAAGTACAAGAACAATGAAGCCCCTCTGTTTGGAAGTTCAGCCACCCCAAAACTTGCCGAATTAGCTGCCGTAAATCCGGTAGCATGAATGGTCCTGTCGATATTGAGCAGCGACAGAGCATCTAAACATCAGCAACTGATGGTGCGGGATTGTCACGGTCGGCATTTGCTGGATAGGGGAAGGTCCTGGGAGGGTGGAGGAGTCTAGGTTCGAGGGGCGACGAATATAAAAGCAGTGATATACTGCTGAGGCTTTATAAAGCTTGGTCAGAAGAAATATAGAAAATTCTGAGCAATTTTGTTCTCCTTACTGAAGGAAGGATATGCTGGCCTTGTGTGGGTGCAGAGGAAATTGAAGAGAATGATCCCAGGGAAGAAAATATTGACGTCTGAGGAGAGTTTGAGGACTTAGGATCTGTACTCAGTGCAGCTGAGAAGGATGAAGGAGGACATCATTGAAACTTGCAGAATAATGAGAGAGCTGTAGAGTGGACGTGGCGAAGATGCTTCCATTAGTAAGAGAGACTAGGATCCTAGGGCACTGACTCAGCATAAAGAGACGATCCTTTAGAACTGAGATGTGGAGGAATTTCGTCAGCCAGAGGGTGGAGAACCTGTGGAAATTTTTGCCAGATAAGGCTGTGGAGGCCAGGTCATAGAGTGCATTTAAGACAGATCGAAAGATTTTTGGATGGTAAGCAAATCAAAGGTTATGGCGAAATGACGAGCGAATGGGGTGCAGAAGCATATCAGACATGGTTGAAAGGTCTTATGACCTTTTTTTCGTTTGCTTACCGCTGGTGGATATGCTTGTGTAATCGCGAGTGTGAGGGAGCAGGCGGACTTGAGTCGTTGCAGGAGAGTTGGGGAGTGGTTTGCTCGGACAAGAGGGCGGATCGATGTTGGGGTGGAGTGGTCAATGGGCTGTGCGGAGGTAATTGGTGTCTTGGAGATATCGGGTGGGAAGTGGGAATCGGAAGAGATGGGTAAGGGGGATACTGTGTGGGCTGCTAATGGGTGCTTCAGCAGGTACTTAGGGATTCAGTGGCGGAGGACTGGGGCTTCGGTCAATTCAATAGTTGCACTCGAGCAGCTCGATCCACAATGTGTCAACAGGAAGGATCTTCTCAGCTGCGACCGTGAACCACATTAGCAAATACAGGGTAACGTATACAGACAGAAAGGTCACTAATGAGGCAGGCATTCAGGCAGAATTATTTGATCATTTGTGTTCTTATTTTCCGTTTCCATACTATAATATTCTGGAGTATTTACAAGTTGAAAATTAATGATTGCGGTAAAACCCTGGAACGGTCCAGTGTGAAGCTCTTTCGAATCAGCAATTTCATCGAACTCTCTTGCTCCATCCTTCCCTCTCTGCCACTTGGTTACAGCAGTGAATGCACATCAAAGAAATTCATTCATCACAATGTGCTTTCACAGTAACGTCATTGCAGTATTAATGTAAGCCTTCTTGTAACACTAATAAATAAACTTTAACATTGAAATATCCTGCATTCATGAAATGACCTTTTATGTTTCTCTCCATTTCTTGACCTGGCAGCAGCGGAAACCATTGATAATGTGAGAAGGGATTGTCAGTTTGTCTGTCAGTTTGGGATTATTTGGGATTGAGGGGCGGCATGGTAATACAGTGCTTAGCACTTTTGCCTCACAGCACCAGCGACCCGGATTCGATTTTCGGCTTGGGTCACTGTCTGTGTGAAGTCTGCCCATTCTCCCGGTGTCTCCGTGGGATTCCTCCAGGTGCTTTGGTTTCCTCCCACATTCTGAAAGACGTGCTGGTTAGGTGCATTGATCCGAACAGGCGCTGGACTGTGGCGACTGGGCGAATTTCACAATAACTTCATTACAGCGTTAATGAAAGCCTTATCTGTGACAAATAAATAAACTTCATATTAATTGGCATGCTGGAATTGCAGAGCAATCTACGTGAATTAGTTATGCGTCTGACCTTATACATTCATAGAGTAGAATCATAGAATCCCAATCGTGCAGAAGGAGTTTATTCCGCCCATCGAATTGAGCCTATACTGACAACAATCAGTATTTATCCTGCTTATGCCCCTGATATCGATAAAACGTGTGGGTAAAATTAAGGACAAAGAAACGATAAATTGTTGCTATTTGGATGGAAACGCTGAGACAGATGCTTTAAGTGATGGAAAATCACAGGTTCAGTGCATTGTTGGGTCAGCGAATGCTGTGGAAACATCGAGTAAAGTAGCTGATAAGAGATTGAATCGTTCAGTCATTAATTGCGGAGTGATAGAAGATATGAGGTGAGAGAAAGATGGATGCTGAACTGGGAGAAACGAGGAGGAAAGACAGGTTTAAAATTAGCTGAATCGTTGCATTGGTGATACATCAAAATGTGACTAGATTATTCAAAAATGGGTAAATGATAGAAGGAAACGAAGAACAATGGTCAACCAGAACTGGAAAGGAGCAGGGAGTTGGTATTGCTCTATAAAGAGCCGTCATGGTGCATCAGCGTTTAATCCCTGCGCTTTGTTGCAATAATTCTGGTGGCTCATGGCTGTACCAGTCTGAGACAAAAAAATATCATTCCCTAGAGAAAGGGACACAGTCCAGCACTGTCTTAACCGCACCGCATCTAATTTCAGGGAAACTTCCTAACTCTCTTTATCCAAAACAACCCGAACGATGTTATAAATGGCTAAATATATGAATTCAGCTGGAGATATCAATAAAAATAATCCTGTCAATCAGATAATTGACCTCAGAATCAAAAGGAAAATCTGAAGTTTCACATAGCTGTACTAAAGCTGAGAGAATCCATTTTTTTTGATGAATCAGAGCGAGCATGAGACTCGTAATAATCCAAGATTAGTTAACCATCACCTAAGGGACAAGTTCATCACGGAGAATGATCAAACAGAGGGAGAAAATGGTAAAAAATACATTCCAGAAGAGTCAGGCAGAGGTAACTAGGCGGAGAGACACCCACAGATAGATCGGGGCAATCGTAGAGAGACAAACAGCAGAGAACCGAAAGTATTGATACATTCCACAATTTTATTCTCTGTGCATTTATAGCGACGAACATAAAACGGCAGTTGCACTTGTATAGCCGTTAACCCCGTCGACATCCATTTGTGCAGCACTCAAGGACTTTGTTTCGAAGTTTAGTCATTGATGTAAAACAATAATCGAATAAAAATAATAAAAAGAATAAAGAAGAAAAGTCCAACTAGCATATTGGGAATTGTTTATAAATATCGAAAATATATTTTCCTTCTTCATAATGAGGCAACTCTAACAGATCTAAATATCTGGTGAATTTCGAAGTTTTACGGAATTAAAATTGTACTCTTCCAGCGGTCCAGGAAACGCTAACACAACGTGAAACATCTAATCGATCTTTAAACAATAACAAGCTGAAAGTTGCATTTTTTTTTGTTCTCGAAGTGCAAGTGGTCTTTACGTCTATACACAATGGCAAAGAACAGAACAGAACAGTACAGCACAGGAAACAGGCCCTTCCGCCCTCCAAGACTTTGAGCGTGAGGGAACGAGCAAAGCTAACAGTTCACAAACCCTCTCCGGTGTTGGCCCTGTATCCGTTCTCTCAGCAGTTTCACTGCCACATTGACCTAAGAAGCACATGTCGCCAGTTACCGAGGCGACCAAGGTCTTCAACCACTCAGCTTTTCTGCTCAAAATTTCATGAAGCAAATGCACAAGGTGGTTGAATTGCTCTTATTGGAAACTGTGTGTTTTTAAATACCAACAATATATTTCAAATGACTGCAGTCACTCTCGTCATCTCGGGATTTTCCAGCATACAGGAAAATAGGAATTAAGAGCAATTCAGCCCTGCGAGCCTCCAATCAGATCTTGGGTGACCTCAGATTCACCTCTCCACCGGTTCCCCAGGAAATATCTGTATCTCCTTCTTGAAACATTCCTTGTTGGGAAGCTGTTTACACTGGTATGTGGAACTAGAACTGGGGGCATTGCCTCAAAATAAGGGGGGACTGACTTAGGACTGAGCTGAGGAGGAACTTCATCCAAAGAGTTGTGAATCTGTGGAATTTCCTGCCCAGTGAAGCAGTTGAGGCTCCCTCATTGAATGTTTTTAAGGTAAGGATAGACAATTTTTTGAGCAGTAAAGGAACAGTGAAGAAAGTGGCCTGGTAAGTGGAGCTGAGTCCACGAAAAGATTAACCATGATCATATTCACTGGCAGAGCAGGCTCGACGGGGCAGATGGCCTACTCCTGCTCCTAGTTTTCATGTTCTTCTGTTCTTCTGAAACTATTTATTAATTCAGAATCCAACGTGCGGTGGAGCAGCGAGTTAAATATGCTGAATGCTAAACAGCCAATGTATGTTCAAATTGGAGCTTCACTTTCTTTTTTGTTGCATCAATCCTAATATTATACAGGTCAATTTCATAACTAATTACTTTACTTTCGATAACCAAACTAGTCTGTGTGAATAAAATAACAACACTGGGGACAGGCCAATTCCACCAACAACTCATAGTTTGATGTCTCAAAAGTTTGAAGGACTGGGTGAATTTAGATGTGCGCACTATGTCGGCAAATTTCCTCGTCCTTTTCTTGAGCTGAGAGTTGGTTGGCAGGCTAGCAGAATTCTCAAAGTATTCGGAAAGAAAGTGAACTGAAATAAAAAAAAACCAGTACACCAGTAGAGAGCCCATCGCCTGGTGAAATAGGGATATTGCCAGTGACCATAAAATCTTGTTGTCAGGACTTACATTATGTGGTGTGCTGAGGGGACAAAACTCAAGGCCGTTTAGCAAATGGCTGACTGGTGGACGAACCGGACAGGTATAAGCTGTGGCTGGCCAGGGTGTCAGTGGATGCATGAATATAGATATGTGTAAAAATATTGCGCATTGGATATGTATTTAAACGCCTGTGTGTGTTGGCCTCTTTTAAGGTCTGCTTTGGAAACAGGCCGATGTGTGACATTGATAAAAAATGGTACACGGTTCAATATAAAATGTAACTTTTTTTGATTATCCTAATCAAAAGCCCTAAACAATTCAGCAAGTTGGCTTAGTGCTTATTTCACATAATTTTTTAACTCCTCTCTGATCTTACTTTGAGTCCCGGCATAAATAAACGGGTTGATGTACGAACTCAAAGTATATCCGCTTTGCTGGAAAGTAAACGCGGAATTGCTGAAACCGGAGCTTGAGAAATAAGTAACTTTTGCAATTCGGACAAATAGGATCAATGCAAAGAATATCAGATATGACAGGATGAAAGTGACTGAGATGGCGAAGAGTAAGACAATGGACTTTATCCGCTTCTCCATCTCCGGATCACACTGATTCACGCCATTTATCTGTGTCCTGAGCCTCCTGCGGGCTCTGTCGGCCGCCAGAATGTGTCTGACGGTCATCGCATTGAACAGTAATATCAGAATGAATGGTAGAACAGGGGTTAAAATGCATCGGGTCCAATCATATGCTGTCCATGCAGGCGACGTATAGCATATACGTTTTATGACACAGAGCCAGGGTATATTATTAATAATGTACATCGGTTCAAAAATGAAATACAAAACGGGATTTTTTATACAGGCCAGTTTTAGGCCATGTCTCGCTATTTTCTCGGTGCAATATTTTATTTTTAGCTTCTGGCAAGAAATGGCTGCAAATCGATCAAATGTGAAAGCGACAGTTAACCAGACAGAGCTGTCAAAGGCTGTGATATTTAAGGCAGCACGAACACTGCGAACTGGTGTGATGGACAGGAAGCTGGATAGGAAATACGTTCCAACAATCCGGTTTAATACGACAGCCGTAACCATCACCAGAAGATCTGAAACCGCTATGGACACCAGGTAACAAGTCATGCATCCAGAAAGACCGCATTTTCTTCGAGACAGGATCACAATCACTACCAGCTTAGCTGTAATAGAGAGAGGAGGTAGTATATAGAAACGATACTGATTCTAATCCCAATAAAATTATATGCTCGCCCTTTTCACAGACTTCACTGTGACATCTAATGCATTGAGACTTATTCTGTTGTATAAACGAAAAAAACCCGATCTATCTCAGATTTTAAAATGTTAATTATCCTTACATCTCCAGCCAGAATGGAACGATTTCCAGGCCTCCAGCCTTCTTGTGTAGAAAGCTTTCCCACTTCACTTCTGAAAGGGATCGCTCCACAATACCTAAATGTTCACCTTGTCCAATTACAGTAGTTCTGATTGTTCTACTTAGAGCAGTGAACATAAGAATGGGAAGTGATAGAGGTGTTCTAATTCAAGAAGTGTTTGAATGGAGAGAATTTGGAGAATGTTTCCAGTTGTTGGACATATGGTCATCGGAAGATATAGATGTAAGGTTTACCACAAAGATCAAAGGAAATGTTTATTTAGAAAGAGGGAGTTGTGACGCGGACTGCTCTTCCTGTAATGCAAGTGGAGGCAGCTACTCTCGTAATTTTTCAATTCGAATTTGGGGATAAATGCATTAATGGGAGAAAACAATGTGGGCTTACAGAAGAGTAGAAGAGCAATAATATATTGTTGTATGAACATGTTTTAATGTACAATTGATACATTCACATTTTTATCTTTTTAGTGATCTTTGGCGTTCGACAAAGCATTTCAAAAGGTCAGTGCTGATGTTTCCTTGTTGCTTTGTAAGGTACAAACATTGGGTATTTAATATCTTATACTTTAAAATAAATCAGTTTGATTTTATGGAAATGAATTTGATTGTTTCATACCAGCGTGTTGTGGCACTGATCAGCGTCAAATACGGATATACCTCATTATGGGTTTGACAATGTTCTTGTATTTTGACATTTTATCCATTCACAAAGGTTTTGTGGATGTTGATGTTACCTACAGCACTCAGAATGATCCCAAACGGAAGCTCTACTCACTTTCATCATCACTTATCTATATGGGAAGAGGGGCTCGTCTGCAAATCCAAGATTTATTTCCTAACCTCTAATTTCACTTGAGCTCAATGCTGTGTTCTGCAGTTCCAGTGGTCTGTTATGGTCCAACCCCATCTGTGCCTCTCTGAAGTCACACGTAGGACAAACTGGGTGAGACAGGCAGATTTTCTCGCCTATAAAGATCTGCATGTGTTTTCTTAAAGGCATTTAATAAAAGTTGCCATACGCACCATCACTGACGATGGCTGCAAGTCCAGATTTATTATTGAATGCAGCGTCCACAAGTTGCCATTCTAGAATTTAAACATGCATCCCAATACCATAAACAGGGGCCCCTGGAAAACTGTTCTCGTGATACTACAGTCACTCCACCATCTCTATGCGTCCATATTTCGTTCAATTTACAACCTAATACGTCCTAATATTTGTCACAGGAACATTTTGTGTATTTGGTTATTGAATTTGAATGTGACTGATATGAGTCATCTTCCCATTTGTCCACATATTTCCTCAACTGTATTAGTCATTAATCTTGTCCTCGATCTATTTTCTGTAAGCTTAATCACAATTGAACTCAATCAGTGTGGTTATCGTTACTTCGATTCTGTGTTGCAGATGATGCAAAGCCAACATATCCATCTTAAGATGTATTTGTCAGCCTTGTTTTTGAAACTGCACGCATCCAGACAAGAGACGAGAATTCTATTTCATTCATGATGTCTGTAGTTGAAGGTGGAGCACTGTTTCGTGAACCATGCAGCGAAATAGCCTTTATGGTATTTCAAGCCTCTGAGCCACAGTGTTTATATGGCGGGTCCCATTCAGTTTCTGGCAAATAAGATACAACGGAATGTTGATGGAATTTTCGGCGGGGAAATTATTCTGACCATGTGAGTAAAGATAACCTTATTTGATGTTATTTGATTTATTATTGTCACATGTATTAGCATGCAGTGAAATGTATTTTTTGTGTGCTTTACACACAAAGCATACCGTACATAGAGAAGGAAAGGAGACAGTGCAGAATGTAATGTTACAGTTATAGCTAGGGTGTAGAGACGATCAGCCTACTCCGAGATAGGTCCATTGAAAGTATAATGGCAGAAGGGAACAAGCTGTTCTTGAATCGGTTGGCACTTGACCTCAGACGTCTGCATCTTTTTTCCACATGGAAGAAGGTGGAAGAGCGAATATCCGGGATGTGTGCAGTCCTTGATTATGCTGGCTGCTTTTCCGAGACAGCTGGAAGTGTAGACACAGTCAATGGATGGGGAGCTCGTTTGCGTGATGGACTGGATTTGTTCACGAACCTTTGTTGCTTTCTGAGGTCTTGGAATAGGCAGGAGCCATACCAAGCTGTGTGATAAAACCAGCAATAATGCTTTCTATGTTACATCTGTAAAAGCTGGTGAACGTTGTAGCGGACAAGCCAAATTTCCTTTAGCCTCCTGAGAATGCAGAGTGGTGGGTTTTCTTAATGATAGAGGGACCGGGGCAGATGGTTGATGATCTGGACTCTCAAAACTTGAAGCCTTCAAACACTTCCACCTCGTCCCCATTAATGTAGACAGGAGCATGTCCTCCACTACGCTTCCTAATGTCGATGACAACCTCTTTCGATTTGCTGACATTGAGGGAGAGATTTTCATCGCAGCAGTTCACGAGATTCTCTATGTCTTTCCTGTAATCCAATCCATCTTTGTTTGAGGTACGAACCATTACGGTGGTGTCATCAGCAAAATTGAAAATCGAGATGGAGGGGAATTTAGCCACACAGTCATAGGTATATAAGGAATATAGTAAGGGGCTGAGGATACAGACTTGCAGGGCACCGGTGTTGAGGATGATGGTGAAGGAGGTGTTGTTGTCTATCCTCACTGAGTGTTGTCTGTGGGTTAGGAAATCTAGGATCCAGTCACAGAGGGAGAAGTTGAACCCCAGGCCATGGAGCATGGAGAGTGCTTTGTAGGAATAATGGTGTAGAAGGCAAAGCTGTAGTGGATAAATACGATAGTGACATAGCTGTCTTTGTTATCTAAGTCTTCCAGGGTTGAGTGTAGGACCACAGAGATGGCGCCTGCTGTGCACCTTTTACGGCCATGGACGACTTTCGTGGATCCAGGCTACCTGGGACACCTGAATTGATTCGTGCCATGACTAACCTTTTGAAGCAAGGAGAATGTCAGAGCCGCCGGACGATAGTCGTTAAGACATGCTGCCTGGCTTTCCTTGGTACCCGGGGTGCTGGTCGCCTTCTTGCAGCAGATAGGAACGTCAGATTAGTGTCAATTGATGTTAAAGACTTCCAAAATTGAGTTGAAACTGCTTGAAAGAAAAAAACAAAACCGATAACTGAAAGGGACAGCCTCAATTGAGGTACACAACTGACTGAATAATAGGAAGTTGTGATCATATGTGAATGGATATGTTTAAGGCTGGATGAAGATTTGTCGATGTGTTCGCCAGAAGGCAGTTAGGGCCCTTTGCGTGTGAAGATAGGTATCAATGATCTGGAACTTTTTCTGCAGGAGGCGGTGACAACATTTGCGACTGGTACAAAACTTGCAAGTATTAGAAACAGTGAAGAGAACAGGGCAAAACTTCAAGGGTGAATAGAGACGTTTGTGGTTAGGTCAGATGGGTGGTAGATGAAGATGAAAAAGGAGTAATGTGAGGTGATGCGCTTTGCAAGGAAAAATATGGAGAGAAAGTACAAAATAGGGAGTAAAATTCTTAAAGGGGTGCAGGAGCAGAGAGACATGGCTGCATATTTGCACAGGTCATTGATGATTGAGGGACGGGTGAACATAGCACTTAATGATGCATAGCATATTCTGGATGTTAGTAATAGGGACATGTAGCACACGGATTATGATAAAATTATACATGATATTAGATGGATTGCAGCAGCAACATTTTGGGCAGTTCGATGAGCCACACTATAGGAAGGAGATAAACGGATTGGGGAGAGTGCAGAACAGGTTTGCAAGCATTAATCCAGGGATGAGAATCTGCAGCAATGACAATAGGTAGGATAAGTTAGGATTGTTCTCCTTGGAGGGAAGAAAGTGAAGTGGTGATGTGATAGATATGCTCATAATTTTGATGGGGCTGGACAGGGAAGATGGGGAGAAACTGCTCCACCTCATAAAAAGGACGAGGAACGAGAAGGCATATGTTTAATGAAATTTGCAAAAGAGCGGATGTGATGTGAGAGAGAAAAAGAACTATTTCTCACAGAGATTGGTTCGGGTCTGGAATGCATTTTTTGGAAGTGCGGTTAAGGCAGGTTCAATTCAAACATTCAAGAGGTCAAGAGATGATCGCTTGAATATAAAGAATGTGCAGGGGGACGGCGAAAACGAAGGGAAAAAGGTATTAAGTTATTTTTTTTTCAGAAACCCTACAGTGCAGAAGGAGGCCATTCGGCCCATCGAGTCTGCACCGACCACAATCCCACCCAGGCCCTACCCCCACATATTTACCCGCTAATCCCTCTAACCTACGCATCTCAGGACTCAAAGGGGCAATTTAAAAAAAAAATCTGGCCAAGCAACCTAACCCGCACATCTTTGGACTGTGGGAAGAAACCAGAGCACCCGGAGGAAACCCACGCAGACGCGAGAAGAATGTGCAAACTCCACACAGACAGTGACCCAAGCCGGGAATCGAACCCAGGTCCCTGGAGCTGTGAAGCAGCAGTTCTAACCACTGTGCTACCGTGCCGCCCTTGATATGGAGTTCACTTGGAGTTATGAAGTTATGAAGTTCACTTGGAGAGCTGATGCAGACACGGTGGGCCAATTGGCCTCCGTCTGCACGCCAACAAACAAGCTGTGATTCAGGACCTAAATAAACAAATCCAGCCTGAAATCGACGAAATTGATGATGAAGGACTGCACTGACAGAACGGGCAATATTAAGGGTGGGCTTTTCTTCCCAGTCGCCTTGACTACTTGGAGGTTTCATTGTCAAACGGCCAATAATAAGTGGGGAAGAGGGATCGTGATGCACGAATTCAAGATCAAGAAGCACTGCATTATTAGATTATCAGCACTGTGTAAGTATTGCACAGCCAGAGGGTCAATACTGAAGGATTGTTGCACTGTCGGGATGTCAGAAACCCGGTTAATCCAGAAACCCAGTTTTGGGTTCGACTCCCACCACAACAGCTGGTGAAATTTGAATTTAAGGAATTCAGGAATTTATAATTGCCCGATGACCATGAAATCATTGTCGATTGTCAAAAGAACCCATCTGGTTCACGAATGTCCTTTCGGGTCGGAAATCTGCCGTCCTTACCCGCTCTGGCCTACATGTGACTCAAGGGTCACAATAATGTGGCTGACTCTCAACTGCTCCCGGACAACTAGGGATGAGCAATGAATGCTGGCCAGCCAGCGACATCCATGTCCCACGAATGAATAAAACAAAAAGTATTGTGGCAGAACTGCGCTGTCTGGAGGCCAGCAATGAGGCAGCATATCATTGTCTGAGGATCAGCACTGAGCGAGTGCTGCACACTTTGAGCTTCAATGCTCGAGGTAAGCTGCGCTTTTGGAGAGTCACTCTGGAGGGAGTGTTGCACTGTCGGAGTGCCTGGACTGAGGTCGCACAGTTGTAAGTTCAGCAGTTAGAGAGGGCTGCACTGATTGAGAGGATGTAAGGAAGATTTGGTATCTTATTGGTCGGATGGTAAGCTTTGAGGGCCCGCTAAACCAGTGTAAAATATATAATTTTGATACTCAGCAATAATTCACCCCACCCTCTTTTCATTATTATTCTGTGCTGCCATCCACTGCATACTCCACCCAGTTGAATTATCAGTTGATTTTATTGATGGTACCAGCGACCACAGCATCCATTGTTACGATCTTGAACTTCTGGGAAAATTAATGCTCAGCTTCACATCTCGATTTCTAATTTCCCTTTCCAATTTTTCCAGATCCGACTTTAACTCCAGTGAGATCTCTTGATCAATCGAGTAGGATGTATGTAGTAGGAGGGAGAGTCACCATTACCTGCGCTGTTCAAGGAGATTCTTCCGAGAGAAGTTTCTCCATTTACAAAGGGAACAGAATGCTGGACTTCAGTCAAAGCATCACAAAGGACAACATTAGAACATTCACTGTGGCCAATGCAAAGTAAGGAGGGCAGTATTGATGTAAATATAAAGCCTCCGTCAGTGATCGTTGAGTGAGACTGTGCCTGTCGATATAGTCGGTTACTAAAAGGGAACAGAGGATGTTAATATGGATAAAGTAAATGAAAAAAACTGTGGATGCTGGAACATGGAACAGAAATAGAAAATGTTGTAAAAGTTCAGCAGGGTTGACAACATCTGTAGGGCGAGAACAGAGCGAACGTTTTGAATCTGGATGTTAGGTCTGTTCTCACAGATGCTGTAGTAAGACGTCTCACAACACCAGGTTAAAGTCCAACAGGTTTATTTGGTAGCACAAGCCACACGTTTTCGGAGAGCTGCTCCTTCATCAGGACTCACCTGCTGAAGGAGCAGTGCTCCAAAAGCTTGTGGCTTATGCTAACAAATAAACCTGTTGGACTTTAACTTGGTGTTGTGAGACTTCATACTGTGCTTACCCCAGTCCAACACCGGCATCTCCACATCATGGCTCACAGATGCTGCCAGACCTGCTGTGATTTTCTTCATTTTCTGTCTGTGTTGCTATTTATTGTTTTTTCAACACCTCTGATATATAAAAATGAGATGGCCCTTATTTCGTTGTATCAGTGTGTCGATGTCCCAGGGATTCTCTGTGCTCAACACAGTGCCTGTGTTCCAATTGGACCAGGTTCATCTTCTGTGTGGAAATTGGAAACTGTTGCATTACAAAGTATTAAAAGGAGTCCAAGCACAGAATCAACACATCCTCTGAGCACAGGACTTACACAAACCCACTTCTTGTCTATCTATCCCTATCTTCTTCCAATATATTCTCCCTCATATGTTTATATGACCATCATTGCACATATCCCTGCCGTTTCCTCCAATACGATCCCTCAGGGAATCACCATCTTGACGACTCCCACTCAACCTTTCAGGAATTGCCATGATTTTCCACTGCCTACCTAAAGTTTAATGAAGGTCTTTTGTTGATGAGAGCTCGCCTGCAAGTGGAATCGTTTTATCTCTGTCTAACCTGTCGAAACCCCTTAAATTGTCTCAAGAGACAAGGAACAAACCACCTTGCAGCATTCGACTTTGAATGGAAATTTCACCAGGCTTTTCAATCTTTACTGACCCATTAAATTTCAACTATTGTGTAACTTGTCGATATTATCTGCTCACGTTCATTTTACCCCATGCCAACAGAGTTTGTGGGCAAATTTTGCCACAGTCATTGTCGTAAATCCGGCGACAAGTAAACAGTCGTCATGTCAGCATGCTGCTCTATTTACAGAATTGGACAGGAGAGGCGGGCAGGAGCTTGTGTGAGTGAGTGTGGAGGGAGGGGAGCCGAACACATCTCGCCATGAGAGATTACATTCACCCTTCTTATGTTAATGTGTTTAAATTTCACATGTTTCCTTACTAACTCTACAGGGACCCTGGACAAACCGACAGTATCAGTTAACCGTCCAGATGAAGTATTTGTGCGAGGAGAAATGATCAAGGTGACTTGTGAGGCGCCGTCTACATGTTCAGGGAGCAGTTTGAATTTGAACAGAGGAGAACAAAGTCAACCAATCAAAACTGAAACAGCCGTCGCAGAGCAAACCAGAGTCATATTTACTATCATAAATCCATTGGGCATCGGGTCAGAGTTATTCTCCTGTGCTTATAAAAAGATGGTGCCACAGGGGGAGATAATCTCAGAGAGAAGTGAAAAAGTCTGGGTGACGGTAGTGGGTAAGCTTCAAAACGTTTCACTCCAAAACGCCCAGCACCATTCAATGAAGCTCATGGAGAATCCTGGTCAAATCTTCTTTTACAAAGATAATCAGCAGCTCTACTCGGATAAAACTATTATGATGGATCACATCGGAGCATGCACTGCGAGCAGGACAGACCATGGAGGGCGGTATCAATGCACATATGTAACCTTTGTCAATGGGAGGCAGTTAGTGTATCAACTCAGTGAGCCTACGATTGTCACTATAGCAAGTGAACGAAGGGAGACAGCGATGTCTATTTAACTCGCATCACATTTTCAGAAAGGTCACCAGTTTCAACAGCTAATGCTGTTTAATGTTTACCGAAATTGGATCAGAGCTGTACTCTTGTGGGTACAGATAACTCTTGAACACACTTTGACAAATGAATGGCAGCATCATCATTCATGCTGAACCTCTCGAGCAGTGGTTCCCAAACTTTTTTCACTGGGACGCACTTGCAGAATAAAAATTTGCTCGCGCAACACTGAATTTTTTATTGAAAGGAAATACATTTTTAAAAAACAACTCCTAGCACTGCTTGACTCATAACATAGAACACAACTACTTTATAATATGATCAAGGGACATCCAGAAAGTATAAAACAATGCTTGTTAAAACCATGTTTAAATGTTTCTTTGATTGTCCTTGAATCTTCCCGCCACACTTGCCATCCTCTCTCGCCGCACCAGTGTGGTGCACCGCACCCTTTGGGAACCACTGCTCGAGAGCAACACAACAGAGAAATGACCTATTCCCTCCACGGTGAAGGTGCCATTTTTGTGTCAGAGCTGTAAACCTGGTCTCACCCTCAGGCTTCAACCCAAAATTTCTGCAGCGTGTTTGGCTGCAAGCGGTTCGAAAGATCCTATTGCAAAACCGACTGAGGAACTTGCTTCCACTTCCATTCCATTCAATGCATTTTGCATCATGAAAAATGAACAAGAATGTGTTTAATTCTGGTTCTTTACATTCTACAGTTTCCATGTAAATGTTACCAACGTCTATGCCACTTGAAACGATTACTCTCCATTTACTAGTTTTAAAAGATTCTTCGTGATTTTGAATATATTCATGAAATCTCCCCTCATAGTCTGGGCTCTGACTCGAATAATCCCAACATTTTCTCCCTCTGTAACATAAATCATACTGTTTTATCGAAGGTCAGAGTATTTATTGACAAAACTCATGCCATCAAAGATTTGCATACACACACCCCAAGTTCCTCCCTTCCCGCACCTTATTTGTAATTGGACATGTTAGTTGAAATTATTTCTGCACATTGTTACAAATAAACGCTCCGCTTCGTACCTCCCTCGGTTAAAGCTAATCTGCATGCTCTGTAATAAGGATATAAGAAAATCTGTTCCCGATGTTTGTTAACAAGCAGGTCAAATGCCCAGTGTACTTCCTAGATTTGTGTAATCTTCCTTCTTAATTATTGTCCCACTGATAAATACAGGTAATTAATAATTTGCTTCACAAAAATAAGTCAGTACTGAATTTTGAATTAATTGTTACCACTTCTTCATTTCCAATTACGGATCTCCCCAAACAAAAGATATCAAAGAATTGTAGTTCAGGGTCGAGAAGTCACGTTTAACTGTACCAGCCCCCAGGGGAATCGTAGATGCACATTTTACTTATACAGGCAAGGATAAGTGAAGTACTCAGATGTGCAGTCTGCTGCTGCAGGGGCCCATTCTGTCACCTTCTCCATCAGGAATATCGATCACAGAGGTGGAGGAAATTACACTTGTCGGTATAAAGCAGATGTGATAGAGAGAATAATATTCTCGGATCTGAGTGACCCAGTGCACATCAATGCCAAAGCGTGATACGCACGTGCCCTGTATTCAAGCAAATTCAGGTGTTTCGATTTCAGAAGGAAGGGACAATGAATGAAATACAGCCAAAGTGAGCGAAGGCGTTGAAAATTTGGAGCACAGTTGGATTTAAGCAAATTAGTCCAACATGATTCACCCTTCATAAAACCATGCTGACAATAGTGTTTCGCATTTTGACTTTCGAAATGTCAATTGGATTCCAACAAGTTTCTAATGACAGATGTTAGAATCAGAACATCCCCAGAGTGCAGCAGGAGATCTTCTGATCCATTAAATCTTCATTCACCCATGCCAGCACTATCGTTAAGAAAGCCGACCAACGCCTCTACTTTCTTAGAAGACGAAGCAAATTTAGCATGTGGCTACAACTCTCACCAACTTTTATCGATGCACCATAGAAAGCATTCTTTCTGGTTGTGTCACAGCTTGGTATGGCTCCTGCTCTGCCCAAGACAGCAAGAAGGTACAAAATGTTGTGAATGTAGACCGTCCATCACGCAAACTAGCTTCACACCCACTGACTCTGTCTACACCTCCCGCTGCCTCTGGAAAGCAGCCAGCATAATTAAAGACCTCACCCATCCCGGACATTCTGTCTTTTACCTTTATCCGTTGGGAACTATATACAAAAGTCTGATGTCACGTACCAACCGACATAAGAATAGCTTCTTCGCTGCTGCCAGCAGACTTTTGAATCGACCAACCCTGCATTCCGTTGGTCTTTCTCTACACCCGAGCTATAACTGTAACACTTCATTCTGCACCCTCTCGTTTCCTTCTCTATGAATGGCATGCTTTGTCTGTTTAGCGCGCAAGAAACAATGTTTTCATTATATGCTAATACATGTGGCAATAATAAATAAATTCAATCAAATCAAATCAAATCAAATCAAGTCGACAAAAAAGTGCATCTTTATCCAGGCTCATCCTCAACGCCTTTCCCCGTAGACCCATGTATTTACCCAGCTAATCCCCCAAACCTACACATCTTAGGACGCCAACGGACAATTTACCTTGGCCAATCCACCTAACCTGCTCATCTTTGGATGTGGTAAGAAACCGGAACACCCAGAGGAAACCTACGCGGACACGAGGACAATGTGCAAAATGCACACAGATAGTCACCCAAGTCGGGAATGGAATTCAGGTCCCCGGTGTCGTGAGGTTGCTCTCGAAACATCGGGACCTTCGATTACGAACAGTATGGAACAGGTTCATAGAGAGTGATATAGATAGAACTACAATCATCCATTCATCAGAATATGGACAATTCAATGAGGTTAGTCCAATCGAAAATGATGAACAGATATTGTGGCTGTCTTAATTTTGATGGCAGTGTTATCCTCAAGAGATAAATCATCCCAACAGTGAAATATGATTAAAACTTCAACTAAATATGGAAATAATATTCAGCGCATGGTGAATCAGTTTCTCTTTCTCAAGTGCAGTTGTCAATATTCTACATGTCATCGGGACTGTGGAGCTGGACAGGGCCTGACGCATTATTGGCAGAACCACAAGTATTTCTCGAAGCTGATATAGAGCGGAATTAAATTCAAATTAACTTTCACTGTTTAACAAGATTGATGATGCGATTCCAGGGATATCTCACCGCATAGCATAACTCCTCCCTGAATTTACTCTGTGTCCCTGCGTAAACAAACGGGTTAATGCAAGAACTCAACAGCTGAAGCATTATTCCGATTTCCTCCAGAACATAATATAATTCATTGAAATTAGAACTGGAGAAATACGTGACTCTGGCAATTCGGACATACAGGCATGTTATTAGAAACCAAATCCATAGAAAAATGAAACTGCTCGAGATGGCGAAGAGTAGAACAATGGACTTTCTCCGGTTCTCCATCTCTGGGTCGCTCTGATTCTCTCCATTGCTCTGGGCCCGGAGTCTCCTGCGGGCTCTATTTGCCAGTCGGATATGTCTGACTGTCCGAGCATTGAGCAATAAAATAAGAGTGAATGCGAGGCAAGGCATCAAAATGTGGAGGATTAGGTCATATGCGGCCCAAGCAGAGGAGATATAAAATATTGTTTTTAGGCTGCAGAACCAGGGGGTGTTATTAATTGTGTACAAAGGTTCATATATAAAATATATGAATGAAGATTTCAAACAGTTCACTGTAAAAACCGCTGCGATTACATAAGTCGCCGTCCTCTCGGTGCAGTATTTCAATTTCAGCTTCTGGCAACAAATAGCCACAAATCGATCAAAAGTAAAAGCAACTGTTAACCAGGCAGACGTTCCCAAAGTTACTGAGTTCAGAACGGCACGGAGACTGCACAGTGGTGTGATGGACAGCAAACTGACCGAAAAGTAAATGCCCGCAATCCTGTTTAAGATAATACCCGTGATAATGACCAAGAGATCGGCTATTGCCATGGACACCAGGTATCGAGTGATGCACCTGGAAAGGCCACACCTTCCAAGGGACAGGATCACAATCGCCACCAGGTTCGCTGCAGAAGTGGGAAAAAGAGAGAGACAGACTTAGAAAAATGCAAGCCTGCGTTTGTGTGCGAGAATGAGTATCCAATGTTAATAAAATGACACCAGTGAAAATGATCAGTTTTGCATTATTTGGAGTTATATGTGTACGTGACCCTGTTTTGTACCCAATCCCTCCCGCTACAGACACTGTTCCTGCGAGTAGAGTAAAGACTCATGTTGACAGAGCAATGACATCACAACGTTCAATAGCGCAAAGTAAACTGAACAATGGCATTTTTTGATTTGTTCATTCGTGGGATATGGGCGTCGCTGGCTGGCCAGCTTTTATTGCCCATCGGTTGTTGCCTGAGGACACTTGAGAGCCACATTGCTGTGGCTCTGGAGTCACATGTAGGCCGGACCAGAAAATGGCAAGAAATTCCCTTCCTTAAAGGACTTCGTAGAATCTCCCACTGTCAACATCCTGTGGGTTAACATTGAGCAGGGACTGAAATGTACTCGCCAGAAAAGTGCTGTGGCTATCAGAGCAGTTCAAAGGCTGGGAATCCTGAGTGGAGTAATTCACCTCCTGACTCCTGGCCACTATCTGCAACGCACAAGTAAATGTAAAACTCTCCTATTGTCTGGAGGAGTATAGCTCCAATAATACTCAATATGCTTGATACCATCCAGGGC
Source organism: Mustelus asterias (assembly GCF_964213995.1). Taxonomy (NCBI): domain Eukaryota; kingdom Metazoa; phylum Chordata; class Chondrichthyes; order Carcharhiniformes; family Triakidae; genus Mustelus; species Mustelus asterias. Next base: position 3,466,759 of record NC_135830.1, read on the forward strand.
AAAGCAGCTCGCTTGCTTGCTACCAGTTCCACAAACATTTAGACCCTCCACCACCGATCAACAGTGTCAGCGGTGAGTACAATCTTCAAGATGCCGTGCGGGAACTCATCAAGTTTCCTCAGGCAGCACCTTTCATAACCACGATCTCTGCAACGAGAAGGACAAGAGCAGCATATACCTGGGAAAACCACCACGTGGATGTTCTTCCCTCCCAAGCCACTCACCATTGTGTCTTGTAATTGTTTTGTCTTTCCTTGACTGGTGCTCGGTCAAAATCCTGCGACTCCCTCCCAAACACTCTGTAGTAAACAACACTGCAAATACTGCAGTGGTGAAGAAAGCATCTCACTACCACAAGGGCAAGGTGGGGATGAAATATATATTCTGGTCTCGGCAGCGATGCCCATATACCATAAATCAATTAAAATAAACAGGTATGGCTATTCCAGCCTGCTACAATGGCACAATGCTACTTGCAACTTGTCTGGTCTTGGATTTGTACATCATTTTGCTAAATCAGATTAGAGCACATCTTCTAGAACAAGAATAGAAAAATGTGGTGCATTAAATTTTAGCAATCTTCCAAATGGGACATTACATTTATTGCCTTCCTTGTCCCCTTTAGTACCAGGAGACAAATATGTCCATTGCTGCTCAATTTAAATATCAAATCAGTTTAGAATATAGGATAGATTATTGGTTTCTTATGAGCTTCAACACTTGAAGCATGAATTGCAAATAATTAAATACAGCTGAACACTGCTTTTATGGAGATTGGAGCCTTTTGACTTGGAATTCCTTTTTTAAATACATTGAATTTAGTAATAACCCCTTGAAACAAATTATACTTGTGTCTTCCAAAGCAAATAGGAAAGCATAATTAATGTGCAGATCTTGCTGGATTTTGACATGGATTGCTTCAGCATTAGAGGTGTTGCGAATTATATTGATGATTGAAAAGGCAGCAACGAACGGAAATCGTCCCGGACCATGTTGTGGTGGTAGGAACTGAAGAAACCCGAGTGTTCAACAGAACCGCGAGAATCAAATGTGGAAACTAAGAGCTGGTCTGAATCAATGCGTGTTAGAGTCTGAGAGAAGAACCACAGTGGTCGCCTTTGTGATAAAAGACTGATTCAGAAAATGGCTGTTTATTACATTCCTTATATTACTGTTATACATGGACTTCTAATAATACTAAATTCTCTATATAAATTCAGCTGAAAAGAAATAACGGGTGAATAATTTCAGCCAGCAAAACATTTGTGGAAGTTCGACATTGTGAATGCAAATAACGCAGGGGAGATTTTGTTTTACACAGCAGTAGCAGTGCAATAACTCACCAACAGTACAAATGCAAACAACACAAGTCAATATACCCACATCGCGAGATGCTAGTGGTATGACAGGAATTAATGCAGCAATACAGAAACTTGCTCAGACCGCAGCTAGAGTATCGGGAACAATTTTCAACTCCTTAGCCATGATAAAAAAAATATTTGCTACAGATGTTATGCAACGAAATTCAGAAAAATTATTCTGTCATTCAGAGGCGATTAAAGATTAAAGGGTATTATTACCTGGAGTTCAGAAAAAAAGGAGAGGCATTCTAAGTCAAACATACAGCATTCTTCAAGAGCTCGACAGGACATATGGAGTAAAGAGGTCTCCGCTGGCTGGATGGCAGAGATCCCGGGGACACATTTTCAGAAAAAGTGGCACATCATTTTTGGCTGATTTTGGGAGGGATTTTGAGTTCCGACTCTGCATCATTCTCGGCCACAGAGAGCAGTGGAGATTCAGTCATTGAAAATGTCAAAGACAGAAATTGATAGATATTTAAAAATTAAATTCACCAAGAGATCGATGGATAGTGAAGGAAATGTGTGATAAATTAGACGATTAGCCAAGATCTGGCTGAATTGAGTCGCGGGCTCAAAGGGCTGAATAGCTTATGCCTGCAAATTCCTCATGCCCTCCTTGTAAAATTAGCGGAATGATGAGGTATTGTCAAGAAAAGATGGTATACCAATCAAAGGAAGGTGTTTTACTGTAATGTAAAAAATAAAACATGCCAATAAATTCAATGAAAAGGAACAGTTGACGGGGAGATTGTGTCAGTAATAGCAAAAATTATATCCATAAATCTGAAGAAATAAGCATTAGCATTTTAAATTGGTGGTAAATATGTTAAAATGAAGCAGAATTGCCACTTTGACAAAGGGGCGAAACCGTCCAGTAAAAAACATAAAAACATATTAGTATCATTTTAAAGTCTGGAAATAATATTGTACCAGGAACAAGGGTTAATGAAAAATCGGAGCATTGATGCTTGGCCATTCTATGCAGTAAATCCAAAGCGAATTAAAAACGGCTAAACTTTACCTGGAATCCCGATAGCAGCGAGGGCAGGGTAGTAAATGGCAAAGACCAGACCTTTCGGTGATCCGTGCATGTCTGTCAGAATCTCCAAAAGCCTTCTGTAATACACAGTAAGAGTGCTATATTTATGGTTACTGTAATGCTCCAGGGAGTTAATTAGAAGGATGCTTTTTTAAATATAAATCAATTACACTTATTGAAACAAATAAATTTAATTTAAATATCGCTGTTGTTAGGCGTAACCTTTGTGTTTTGATGGGCTGGTTCATTTTTTTCAAAAGGAATCAGTTCAATAAGTGAAATACTTGAATACTGTCCAATCCAAATATTGTCCAATGATGCCACGTATATTTAATCAACATAGATAATGAAACATCTAGCATGCAGTTACAGAGGTTAATGTGACCTTCTAAATTATGAATTAGCGGATTGAAACTCAGGAATTGAGGGCCTTTAAAGTGAGAGTCATGTTTTCTACCTGATCGTTATTCAATCATTGTGTTCGCCGTTCACATGCAAGGACGTGACACATTGCTGTACTCTGCATCCGCTTTAACGCAACCCTGAGTACAGTTACATTCAATAGGGGCAGATCCAGTTCCAGCTTGGCTGATTATTTTCAATGGGAAACTCTTCAGTTCACTACTGGTATTCTGGCCCAGTTCAACGTGGTTTTGTACCGTTTGGAGTGATCAATCTCAGCGCGGTTCAGTGCAGTATACCGATTCGGGTGGCAAGGTGATGCAGTGGTTATCCACATTTAAGTCCATCTGCCAACTATTGACCCATTCGCCGAAACTATCTCTATCCATCTGCAGAATGTTTATATCCTCTTCAATGCCTGCTTTCCCAAATATTTTAATATCATCCGCAAATTTTGCTACGTTAAACTCTGCCCCTGCTGGTAGATCATTCATAGAGATTGTAAATATTTGAGGTGCGACGACTCCCACTGCGACACCCCACGAGTTAAATTTCGCCAGGCGAACAAGACCCATTTTTGCTGACTCTCTGATTTCTGTCAGTCAGCCAATTCCCAATCCAAATTAGTACATTATTCCCAATCCACTGCAATTTCACCTTCAGGGTCAATCTTTTATATGGCATCCTATCAAACGCTTTCTGGAAGCCGAGATACACCCCATCCATATTTTCCCCACTATCCACCTTGCAGGTTACGTCCTCAAAGAACTCAGGAAAGTATGTCAGCATAGCTTTCCTTTCATATAACCATGATCACAATGGTTTCTCTTTCCAAAGCTTTCCAAAGCTTTCTCTTTCCAAAAGCTCAGTCATCTACTCCTTAACGTTTGATTCCAGCAACTTCCCCACCAGGGAGATCAAGCTAACTGGCCTATAATTTCCTACATTTTGCCTCTCTTCCTTTATGAATCGGGACTTCAGAATAGCATGTTTCTAACCCACAGGGACATTACTTGAATCCAATCAGTTTTTAAATATCACAACAAATGCACCCACTATCTATGCTACCACCTCTTTATATAGCTCAGGGTGCACACCATCAGGTCCCGGAGACTTATCTTCATTTAATACCATCAGTTTCATAGAAATCATAGAAATCATAGAAACCCTACAGTACAGAAAGAGGTCATTCGGCCCATCGAGTCTGCACTGACCACAATCCCACCCAGGCCCTACCCCCATATCCCTACAGATTTACCCACTAATCCCTCTAACCTACGCATCTCAGGACACTAAGGGCAATTTTTAGCATGGCCAATCAACCTCACCCGCACATCTTTGGACATCTTTGTTCAATACTCTCTCTCTGGTGATGGTGAATGCATCAACTTGCTCTGCATTTGCTACAGGTTTTGGAAAAAAAACAGTAAAAACAGTTAACAGTACAGTCAAGGTTCGCTGGATTATTTCCTGTGATGAGAGACGTCTCCTGGGATGAGAGGCTGTGTAAATAGACTGAAATTCCCTGAAGTTTAGAAGAATGAGAGGCGACCTTCGAGAAACGTACAGAATACAGAGAGCTAGTTTTCACTGGTTGGGAAATCTGAAAAAAATCTCAGGATGAGGATTCCTTGGAGTACAGACACGCAAACACATATAGACAGAACTCGTTTTGACTCTAACTCTTAACTGTAATAGCATATTTGAAATAAATATGTCATTGCACATAATATGTATGAGATGAACACTCAATAAATAAATAATCTTGGTAACACCGGGTAACAGGAGAGCCGGCAAGACTTGATAATTATTTTTAATGTTGGCCGGAACTGTGTGACAGTGAATTCTGATGGGGAAAACAACAGTGCAATCTTAGCCTCTGGATGATCTTGAACACAGCCAGTGGGATTCTGCAGGTCCGGGAGGCGGGCTGTGGGGGTTACTGATGGACCCAATTTCCCGGTTTGGGCCGTCCTCATGTGTGCGGAGCTTGGCTATCAGTTTCTGCTCAGCGACTCTGCGCTGTCGTGTGTCATGAAGGCCGCCTTGGAGAACGCTTACCCAAAGATCAGAGGCTGAATGCCCGTGACCGCTGAAGTGCTCCCCTGGTTGGCTGTAGAGATACGCATTGTAATCGGTATTCTGTAACTTGATTTTGTGTCTCTGTGCCCTGTTTGAGAGCAGATTTCCAGTCCATCTGACGAAGGAGCAGCGCTCCGAAAGCTAATGGCATTTGCTACCAAATAAACCTGTTGGACTTTAACCTGGTGTTGTTAAAACTCTTACTGATAATGAACCACCAGCCTTTCCCTGGTGTAATCATTATCTGGGAACAGTCGAATGCACTGACCAATCTGCCACAGAGACCTGAATCAACTGGAGCCCACACTACATCACGGTGTCGGCGAGTGCTGGAAATATCCAACTTTAATTTCGTTTTATAAAACCTGATCCAGACTGACAACATGACCAAAAGACCGTTTACAAGTCTATTCAAGCCCATGTGACTACATTGCTTTCACAGCGTTGCTAGGGTGTACTAGTTACCTCTTTCTCCTAACATGTGTAAATGGCCATTTGATAGAGCAGATAGGGAGAAGTTGTTTCTAAATACGAGAGGCCTGGGAATTAAGACAGTTCAAGAAAAACAAGCATTTATAGAGCGCCTTTCCTGATTATTGGATGTCAAAACGCGCTTCCCAGCCATTCAAAGGCAGCTACAATTGAAAAAGGTGTCTATAAAACTTGGATTTGAATTGAGGACCTCTTGATCTGCAGTCCAATGCCCTCGCACTGATCAACACCACCTCACATAGCAACGGAGATTCAGGATCCACAATGATCTCATTCAGTGGTGGAGGACGACCAAAGTGACAGTCTCCATCCCGCTTTCTCACACAGATAATGGTTTCTGAGTGAACTCGTAGAGTTCAGTGCTAAATTAAGCCAGGTAATTTCGTTTAATTTGGCTAAAATTTGGATGCGAATCTAGGAGATATTTGCGTGAGTGTAAACGATAAAAACAACTGCACCATTACCACCCAGATTTGAGCTTGCATCACCATCTTTACCATCAGCGCTTTGCAGCTTATCACTGCCCTTCTCTTTCTGTACTTGTTTTTGGCCTGTTTACTTGCGACATTTCCAGCTGAGAAACGGAACTACAAACTTCAATCCACTGATTTTGGCAGAGTTGTTTTGGATCAGGGAGTATTTCATATTTAGTAAACTGATTCTCAAAACCACAAAATCTCAATATATCGAAGCGGGCCTGTGACCCTGAAAGCACTGATTCCGAACACGATAGCAGGATCTCATCTTCCTGATTCTCCCAGATAATGATTACAGGAATGTGCACAGTGCCAATTGTCCACAGTCACACTTTACTTCCAGTATTGTGCACGTTGTTAAGATTTGAAATTATTTATCATTTCACACGAGCTTCCAAATGACGTCATGCACCACTATGCACATGCAAAAAACGCATATGACAGCGCCCGCCAAATCTACCGCAAATCGTTTCACCCCAAGCCGTTTCGTGAGATATCAGCAGAACAATGCATGTTTCACAGGGGGGACTGCCCAGTCAAAGAGTCACACTGAAAAGGCCCTTCGACCCATCGCGTCTGCACCGGTCAAACAGCCACCTCGCCAATATTTGTATCATCCGCGAACTTACCGATCAATACTCGACATCCAAACCTAAATAATAAATATAAACAATAGTTGCAAGGGCCTCGACACTTGTCCCTTCGAGACTCCACTGGACATAGGCTTCCAGCCTGGAAGAAAAAGCCCTCGACCGTCACCCTCTGCTCCCTGACATTCAGACAATTCTGGATCCAATTTGCCAAATATCCTTGGATCCCATCAAAGGTGACGCATAACGACACGTTGCAGTCGCACTTGCTGTTGCTTTCACATTGAATGATAGAGGTCATGTTCTATAAGTGAGCATTTTCAGCTCGGTGCTGTGTTCTCGGTTCTCTGTTATAATGGTGAGGACTTTGAATCAAGCGATCTGCGTTCAAATCTCGGTGAAATCTTGTATTTTTCTCTGCCAGTGCTGATGATAGATTTGCTGAAGGGCATTTCGTTTAAAATCTCACAAATACGAATCGAGAGGACAATTTGGCAGCCAGTTCAACTGCTATTACAATGCAGATCGCTGAGCCTTTGGCGACAGATGCTTCTTGCATCAATATTTTTTCACCTACCTTTTCGCTGCCCTTTAATTCCTCTGTTGAAAGAAAGAAGCAGTTGGTGTCACACAAAAACAATCATTCGACTGGAGCCTGGAAATTTTGAGCCAGTGCGCTTGTGCGTGCGTGCGCATGTGCGCGTGTGTGTGTGTGATTTTGGAGAAAGGCCTCATTCCTTAGGCTCGGCCGCTGTTCGTTCCCGTTTGTTTCTTGGTGTAATGGTCAGCACTCTGGACTTTGCATCTAGTAATCCAAGCTTGAATCTCGGTGGAGCCACTATTCTCGTTAAACTACCTTTTGTTTAAATTGAAATAATGGAGCAATAGTTGTCACACAACAACCATTCGACTGGAGTCTGGCAATTATTGAGAAAGTGCATGTGCACTTCAGGAGAAAGTCCACGTGCCTTAAACCAAGGCTCTGTCCGTTCCATGGTGTAACAATTAGCACTCTGGGCTTTGAAGCCACCAACCCCAGCTCAAATCTTGATGGATACACTTTTCTGGTGGTCCCACCTCTTGTTTAAATTGAGACAGATGGCTGTGTCAATGAGACCTGTAGGTGGACCCCCTGCCAACTTCGGTATCTCTGCATCTGAGCGCTTTGTATTCTTGAGCAGTCGCTCTTTGGGGCTGATGCAATGACGGCAGGAACGTCATACGTTGCATCGTCTGCAATGTGATTGTGGTGAAATTTGAAAAAACGCACGACCCTCCATTGTATATGGTTGCTGAGTTTGTCTTGCGTTTTGTTCTGTTTTTATTACTAATTGAGAGCACTGTCGATATCTTCTGCAACAACTGTACTCCACTGCCTTAATTGTCTTCTGGTTCTTCCCGCCACGGTTGATCTTGCCGAATCCAGCTTTCATAGTTTCACCTATTCGGCCTTCATTTCCCGGCACTTCGACCATCAGCAAGATTGCTTTGCCTTGTTCTGGTCTACATCTGCAAGTCGTGTCTACTCTTCAGCTACCCAATACCGGGATCAGTCGGTTCCAGAGCTACCCTATTGCACCCCAATTCCGGGCAATTTCTAGGGTAAACATTATGTGTATAACCCACACTATTTGTATTTGTCATTGGACATGTACCCTGTCAGTGTTGATTCAGTTTCATGTTGAACGCTATTAATGAATCAGCTTCCATCAGTCTTTCAGGACGTACATTGCAGATTGTAACAACTGAGTGTTCATCCAAACCATCTCCTCATATCCATATTGGTACTTGCCAATCGCCCTGAAACAGTTTTTGTTGAATAATACCCGATAATATAATGGACCCAGTTGCTTTTTATTTACATGAACAAAGCCCATGCTGATTTTAAATGACTCTGGTTACTTTACATGATTTGCTCAAAGGAAAATCTCAGCTTCTCCCGACTATCCGTGTGAACAGAGTCAGCCATGTCCTCATTTGTTTAAATCTCCACTTCATTTCCTCCAAGGTCATGACACACATATAGTGTCTAGAATTATATACAATGCGCCTGCTGAGAACATTAATTTATTGTTTCGCAGTTGCACACTTCTGCTTCTGAATATAAATACGTTGTGCTTTTTTGATGTGGAGATGCCGGCTTTGGACTGGGGTGGGAACAGTAAGAAGTCTCACAACATCAGGTTAAAGTCCAACAGGTTAATTTGGTAGCACGAGCTTTCGGAGCGCTGCTCCTTCATCAGGTGAGTGGGGAGTTGGGTTCATAAACAGGCCATATAGAGACACAAACTCAATTGCAAGATAATGGTTGGAGTGTCAGTCTTTACAGGTAACCAATTATTTTCAGGCACAGATAGAGTGGATAGAGGGATAATGACAGGTGAGAGTGGTGTGAATTGTCTCAAGCCAGGACAGTAGGATTTTGCAAACCCAGGCCAAACGGTGGGCGTTACAGGTAGTGTGACAACCTGCGCAAAACGTGCCAGATCATTGACACGGGTGCTATCATCACCCTTCACCACGTCCACGCAATCTACTCATGTGACTCGGCCAAAGTTGTCTACCTGATACGCTGCAGGGAAATATGTCCCAAGGCATGGTACATTGGTGAGCCCCTGCAGACACTAGACAACAGATGAATGGACATCGCTCGACAATTACCAGACAGGAGCCTTCCTGTTGGGGAACACTTCAGCATTCATGGTCATTCAGCCTCCGACCTTCGGGTAAGTATTCTCCAAGGCGGCCTTCAAGACACCTGACAATGCAGAATCGCCGGGCAAAAACTGATAGCCATGTTTCACACAACTGAGGAAGGCCTCAACCGGGATCTTGGGTTCAAGTCACACTGCGTGTAACTCCCACTATTTAGCCTGGCCTTGGAAAATCCTACTAACTGTCCTAGCTTGAGGCAATTCACATCTCCTTAACCTATCATTAACCCTCTCTCCACTCGCATTGTCTGTGCCTATAAAGACTTGATGACCTGTAAAAGCTTACATTCCAACCATTTTCTTGCAATTGTGTCTGTGTCTCTATATACCCTGTTTGTGAACCCAACTCTCCACTCACCTGATGAAGGGGCAGCGCTCCGAAAGCTCGTGGTACCAGATAAACCTGTTGGACTTTAACCAAGCGTTGTGAGACTTCGTACTGTTCTTTTTTTTAACACAGCAATATGTTTTTATCTGGCAGTTTCAAAAATGTGAATCCTCTCTTTTCGGGAACCACAATGAAATTTTCCCCCGTTGTCTCCATGTGCTTATTTAGATGAAATTTTACCTGCCACGTGTCTGCTCGTTTAACAAATCTTTCTTTGTCTTGCCAAATCTTTCTGATTTCCGCTCTATTTGTTACATTTCCCACGAATGTGACAATATGAAAGGTTTCAGTTACAGCCATTACTTTTAAGCCAATGTCATTTATATCAAACAACAGCGGTTATCCATGGGGAATATCAATTTAAATTACACTCCTGTCTGAATAACAATCGTTCACCTCTTCTCTCCGACTTATGCCCCTGAAGTGATATCGCACCCACATTGGCAGTGTGACTTTCATCCATGTGGTTAAGTTCCTGCACAAGCCAACTAAATGGCACGTGATCACTCAGAGAACAACAACTTCACAGTCTTCATTATATGTTTTTGTTGCCTTCATCAAACACCTCCGTCAAATTTATGCTCTGAACATTTATAATCTTCCTATCAGCTGGGGAAACATTTTTACCATGAGACCGCAAGCAATAGGAGCAGGAGTAGGATGTTCTTACCTTCGAGCCTGCTCTGTCATTCAATACGATCATGGCTGATCTGACATCCCTGATTTCAACGTTCCTGCCCTTTCCCGGTAAGCCTTGATTCCGTTACTGATTATACATCTATCTATTTCAGCCTTATATATGCACATGGATTCTGTTCAAACAACTCAAGCCAGCCCTCTGAGACAAGAAATTCCTCCTCATCTCAGTTATAATTGGCACCGCTTTATTCTGAAACTATGCCATCCTCTCCGATGAGGGGAAATATTTTTATTAAGATTTACCCTTTCCTGCAGCTTAAGAATTCTACGTATTTCAAGGATATCTCCTCTCATTTGTCTCAATTCCAATAAGTAAAGTACAAAACTGTGTCATCTTTCCTAATCAGACAATACCTCCTTATTGGGGAACATGACAGTGAACCTTCTCTGAACTTCTCCAATGAAAGAATCGTTCCTAAAATGAGGGGACCAAACTGCTCACTGTACTCCAGACTCATGTTGAACAATCACTGAAACAACTATATGATGACATCAACAAGTTCCATCCCACCATCAGATTCACCATGGACTACTCTCCGGAATCGGTTGCATTCTTGGACACACGCATCTCCATCAAGGACGGTCACCTCAGCACTTCACTGTACCGCAAGCCCACGGATAACCTCATGATGCTCCACTTCTCCAGCTTCCACCCGAAACACTTTTAAGAATCCACCCCCTGCGGACAACCCCTCCGTATACAGAGGATTTGCTCAGATGAGGAGGATCACAACAGACACTTCCAGACGCTGAAAGATGCCCTCATAAGAACAGGATATGGCGCTCGACTCATCGATCGACAGTTCCGACGCGCCACAGCGAAAACCTGCACTGACCTCCTCAGAAGACAAACACGGGACACAGCGGACAGAGTACCCTTCGTCGTCCAGTACTTCCCCGGAGCGGAGAAGCTACGACATTTTCTCCGGAACCTTCAACATGTTAATGATGAAGACGAACATCTCGCTAAGGCCATCCCCACACTGCTAATTCTTGCCTTCAGACAACCGCACAACCTCAAACAGACCATTTTCCGCAGCAAACTATGCAGCCTTCAGGAGAACAATGACCAGGACACCACACGCCACAGCAACCTCTGCAAGACATGCCGGATCATCGACACGGACGCCATCATTTCACGTGAGAATACCATCCTCCAGGTACACGGTACATACACTTGCAACTCGGCCAACGTTTTCTTCCTGATACGGTGCAGGAAAGGATGTCCTGAGGCATGGTACATTGGGGAGACCATGCAGACGCTGCGACAATGGATGAATGAACACTGCTCGACAATCACCAGGCAAGACTGTTCTCTTCCTGTTGGAGAACACTTCAGCGGTCACGGACATTCGGCCTCTGATCTTCGGGTAAGTGTTCTCCAAGGCGGCCTTCACGACACACGACAACGCAGAGTCACTGAGCAGAGACTGATAGCCAAGTTCTGCACACATGAGGATAGCCTCAACCGGGATCTTGGGACATGTCACACTATCTGTAAACCCAACGACTTGCCTGGGCTTGCAAAATCTCACTAACTGTCCTGGCTGGAGACAATACACATCTCTTTAACCTGTGCTTAACCCTCTCTCCACTCACATTGTCTGTATCTTTAAGACTTGATTACCTATAAAGACTCGCATTTCAACCATTATTTTGTAAATTGAGTTTGTGTCTTTTATGCCCTGTTTGTGAACTGAAATCCCACTCACCTGATGAAGGAGCAGCGCTCCAAAAGCTAGTGGCTTGTGCTACCAAATAAAACTGTTGGACTTTAATCTGGTGTTGTGAGACTTCTGACTGTGTTTACCCCAGTCCAACGCTGGCTTGTCCGTATCTTGAAGAATAGCTCATGGACGGCATGAAGTTTTCCAAATAATTGTCAGTATTTCTAAAGAAAGAATGTCGTCTCACTAGAGAAACAAGGTTCATTCTTTATTGTCTGATGAAGACGCTTTTTTACTTGGGGAGTGACCTTGGTTAATAACTCATTCAAAACGATTTAGGTTCGACTAGCTATGTTGTAGGAAGTTGAGTATTCTGGCTGCCTCCCAAATTTCACCCTTGTCCTCTTCAAACCTCTACAAAGATGCAAACATTAATCATTTAACCTTTTCTCATAAGGCAACGCGCCCATTCCAGGTTGACCTATTATAAACCTTCCCTGAACTATTTCGACATATTTGCATGCTTCCTTCAACAAGGTGACCTGGATTGTACACAAGACGACAGATTTGATCTTGTTCCTGCTCTGTGCAACTGTCGTACATATTCCCTCTATCTGTATTCAACGCCCCTCAATACATTATACAATTCTAATTGCTTTCCTCGTTACGAGCTGAACTAACTACGGCCTATCGACCCTGCACCGACTCTTACCCAGGCACAATCCCTTTAACCCCTCGTATTTACCCACTCATCCCCCTAACCGATAGATCTTGGGACACTAATGGGCAATTTATCATGGTCAATCAACCTAAGCTGCACACCTTTGGACTGTGGGCGGAAACCAGAGCACCCGAAGGAAAACCACGTGGTGACAGAGATAATCTACAATCCCCACACAGACAGTACCACAAAGAAGTCCTCAGGGTAGTGTGCAAGGCCCAAGCAGATGCATTTCTGTCATCAAAGAACTTCCTGCCATCAGATGGCCTGAAGTGGAGATGTCAGATGATGATTACATAATTTTCCGCATCAGTCACGAGATGCTGAAGCAATCCATGTCCAAAAGTAGGATGACCTGCACGATATGCCAAATTGGGCTTTGATGTTTCAGATTATCACACACAAATGCCTGGCAATGTCCATTTAAAGCACAAAAAATCTAATCATTACGCCTTGTCATTCACTAGCAGCATCAGCACTCAATTTCGTCATCCTGGCGATTATCATTGACCTGAAACTGAACTGGACCAATCATATAAAATGCCATGACAACAAAAGCAGGTCAGAGGATCGGAATCCTGATTCACCGAATTCTGTAACCTCTCCGACGTCGTCACATTGCTCCAAACGTGCATACCACAATATTGTATACAATATTCTCGGTGGGTTCATTCTAGACTTTTTCACATTTCCTTTGCAACTTCATGTTGACTCCATGCCCAGATTTACAACTTCCAGTCTGATATTCTACACACTTATTTGACAGCTTTGACAATGTGGCCTTTCGCATGCATGTTCTGTGTACAAATACCCAGTCGTCCCCTTCATAAAAGTCTCTATTATTTTAGACCATAAAGCTTGAATTGCCTTGCCACATTCACCTTCCCAAAATTTAACTGTCCACTTATATGCTTTTCTAAGTTGGGAAAATTGAAGCAAATTTTTTCATTCCTTCTCCAAGCTCTGTCCCCAGCTCTCAACACCATCCCTCTGCCTAGGAACTGTCTCATTCTGTGTCAGACTCTTTAGAAACCTGTATACTATATGTGCTCCAGAGCACCACCCTGCCTCAGCACGCCAAATCCTCCAACGTACCTCACCGCCTTTGTTTCAACTGGACATACCTACTCCAACACATTTCTTGGTGGACTGGCATATTCCATTCTCCATCAACTTGAAGATGTTTACAACACTGCTGAACAAGTCCAAACTGAACAAGAACGACAGCTTTTCCAGTCGTACTTATGTTCGCAGACATACACTGGGGCCGGTCACATTTTATGTCCTTCCCTTTTTGATTAAGGGTGTTATATTACCATTTCTCCAATCCACCGGAACCATTCCTGCATTCAGGGAATTTTTGGATAATGTAACGAATGGATCCATTATCTCCAACGCCACTTCCTTTAATGGTCTGGGATCTAGGCCATCAATCTTTGGGGACTTGCCTGCCTTCAATTCAAATATTTTTCTCAATACTTTTTTTACCAGTGATGATGATAGTTCTCAGTTCATCGCTTTCTAGAGCCTCAGCATTTTCTGTTGCTTTTGGGATTGTATTCGTGTCCTCCACATAAAAACTAAGGCAAAATATTGATTCAGTGTCTCAGACATTTCTGCTTTCCCATTATTAACTTCCAGCCTCATCATCCAGCGGACCCACATTGACTTAGCAACTCCCTTCCTCTCGGTCTCTTTAAAGAACCTTTTGCCATGTATTTTTGTACATTGCGCTAATTTTCTTTCATTATTTACCTTTGAAATTTTTATTAATTATGTGACTCTTTGATAGTCCTTAACAGCTTCACAATCTTCTAGTGTGGCCTTTGCATTATGGCATGTTTCAGTTTTTGTTATTTTTATTGAATCCTTAACTTCTTTACTAAGCGATGGAAATCAGCACCCTCTCCCCCCACCCCCACCCTCTCCCCCCACCCCCACCCCCAACCCCTCCCCCCCGCCCCCACCCCCCCCCCCACCCCCCCCCCCACCCCCCACCCCCCCCCCCCCCAGCTTACCACGATTCCTGATCTTTGGAAAATTTGTTGGTTGGGGGACGACTTGGATATCTTCTTGTTCATTAATCTGAATTCAAGTACGTTTTGAGAATCCAATTTCTTTTGTATGTATGTCCGTGAGTTCGAGTAATGAGTGTTTTTATTTTCGCATTTTGTGTTTGCTCACAAATACATGTTAATTTGTTAATTTAATTACAGGGCAGCCTTTAAAGGATCTGCTCTTAAAAATACAGGATGGATTCAACAAATTTCCTCAGATATACATGTTTTTACAGTTAGTAGAGAAGTGCGAAAAGGAATCAAGTCCTCATGTCACGTTCATATCACCGGTTCCTTCAAGAGCTCTGCTCCTCTGTCATGTCTGCAACGACTGGGCTCCCACCGTCAAGCCAGGCTTCACTGTCACTTCTGGATCTAATTTCCCTCCAGCCGCGCTTCACTGTTAATTTAAAACATTTGTTATTGAATCTCTCTTGTCTACCACTGTATCACAGAACATACCCTTTGTATTCCTGGTCCAAACACTTCCATGCATCTGTGGAAAGAGTAACATATTTAAAAATGACAAGAAGTCCACAAAGAAAAAGCTGTTTTTCTCTCCAGCCTGATTTGTAATTTCATTGTATATTTGCCTTCCTCAGAGTTACGATATTGACTCTTTCATTCAAAGACTGTTGTCTCTCCAAATGTGTCTCTTGTTATCTGTTGGCCATGGCAGTGGTGGATCTACTGGTCATTATCCTCGACCTGATATTGAGGCACCTTCCGTTTGTTTTTGAGGAGCAGTTTATTTTCCTGAAGTCGGTTCCTGTCTGCAATATCCACTCAGTCCTGCTTTTTGCCGCAATTGATTGTTCTGTCTTGTTCACCGTAACTTTCACCTTCAATCGAGGTGTTGCCCGAAGCTGAAAATTAAACATTGCAACGAGAAAATAGCGGCTATTCTTCTGTGATCAGTGGCTGCTCTGAGCTTTTTAAAAAACAATTTCTGGTATTTTCTGTTAAAGGGTCCATATTCGCTATACAATGAACCATGGTTCTGTCGTTACACATGGGCTGTTCTAAAATCTCTGATCAGGGCAGGAATTCAGTTCCTCGACAACATTCTAAACCCGTGGGTCCCATTTGTCCTGATTCTACTGCTAAATGTTTTGACAGTCAGACACATATTCGCGACCAGCAAAAATCGCGTGAGGCTCCAGACATGCAACAGGGAAGTGGATCTCAAAGACCAAGAGATGGAGTGTTGAAAGAAATCTATCATTTTACTGTTTGTTATTTCAGCCAATTTCATCCTGTTATGGTTGATGTTAATGGTTTATACCATATGGAAACGGATGATGTTTGTGGGGGTTAAATTCATGCAATTATATGGTTATGTTATGGAACTAGGTTTCATGTTACAGCTATCGTGTTGCTGCACAAACACTGTGATTTATGCTGTGGCTCAGACTATGTTCAGAGAAGAGTTAGAGAATGTGCTCAAATCTCCCTTTACTCCAACTTCTCGAAGATGAGTAGAACAAAATGAAAGAGATTTTCGAGGTGATTCTTACTTCATTTTCCATTTGCCATCGAGGAAGGTGCCCACTTTTGGGCGAACTGATTTACTGACAGTTTCCGAAGATTTATCATTTTAGTGCACATTTCCACCCATCTGTCTCTATGGGAGTTTCTAAAATGTCCTTGCTTTTCACTGTATACGATGGATGGGGACTGGGGTGAGGGAAAACCAATCTATCTTCCTTCATACCAATTGGACAAAAATCCACTTCTATACTCCAACGGTGCATCAACTTGTTATACAGCTTTTAATTTAAACACCTTCTAATCATTCCAGTTAAATGAGAGAAACAAGGACAGTAAATCAATTATTTCTTTATTGAGCACTTCTAATACCAACTGAAACATGAACAGTTGGAACTCATTAACTCTTTACTGAACTTTAACTCAAACTGACCAATAACTTTCAACAGAACTTGAACTCTTAAACTGCACTTTAATTTTAAGTGAGCATCAACTTTAACGAAGCATCAACTTTAATTATTTGTCTGAATATAGATACTACCGAGTTTAGGAAAACCTTGGCCAAGGAATATCCTCGATATAGAATCTATCTTCTTCTTCTCTGAAGTATCCTACAGGGTACAGATCTTCTTCTGATGGTTGATCTTTTCGAGTTATCGTTGGCAAACAAAGACAAGCATGTTTCTTTATCCACAATTCTCCACTCGCTTCTAGAAGATTCTCTGTCTTCCAGCCAACTGTGCAACAAGAACCCGATCACATGGCTCAAAAATCCGGTGAAGTTACTTGTGAATGACGCAATTACGCTTAGTTTAGTCGACATTTCCCATTAATAACAGCCTTATAAATCGAAGACACGCTGTATCAGTTAATGTAAACAACTTCCCTCATCTGGGAAGCTTCAGATTACAGCTCCCAGTCCAGAGCAACTCTATGACCTGCATCTGGTTTCAATCTGTAAATGAACCAAAAATCCCAGCATGGTTAATTCTCAGCCAGAAAAGCCATTTTAAATGCACTGTTGCCATTATTGTTGTTAAGTCACCGTTGTCGCCGTTCCTCCCCTGTCCACAAACTTGTTCCAGCACACTGATTCGGCAAGAATCCACGCACCTACACCACTACCCTCCAATGTGGCAAAATATTCATCATCTCCTGCCTTTGCATTGATGGGCTGGACTATAAATCCCAAAGTCAATATGATATTGGGGGATACAGCGATAACGCGAGATCACAGAGTGGGAGCAAGGTCACTCACAGGCTGCGAGGTCACATGAAGGGTGCGAGGTCAGAGAGACGGAGCAAGGTCACACAGAGGGAGTGAGGTCACAGAGAGGGGCTCGTATAGTGCTGGCCAGCACATTTTGAACACAGTAAGAGTTTTAACAACACCAGGTTGAAGTCCAACAGGTTTATTTGGAAGCAAATACCATTAGCTTTCGGAGCGCTGCTCCTTCGTCAGATGGAGTGGAAATGTGCTACACACCTTTAACTTGTGCTTGGTCCTCTCTCCACTCACATTGTCTGTACCTTTAAGACTTGATTACCTGTAAAAACTCGCATTCCAACCATTATCTTGTAAATTAAGTTTGTGTCTGCATATGCCCTGTTTGTGAACATAACTCCCCACTCACCTGAAAAAGGAGGGAGACTCCGAAGGTTTGCGCTACCAAAAAAACTTGTTGGATTGTAACCTGTTGTTGTGAGACTTCTTACTGCATCTATGGGAACAGAGAATGTGACCTCGCAGCCTGTGAGTGATCTTGCTCCCGCTCTGTGATCTCGCCTTATCGCTGTATCCCCCAATATCATATTGACTTTGGGATTTATAGTCCAGCCCATCAATGCAAATGCAGGAGATGATGAATATTTTGCCACATTGGAGGGTAGTGGTTTAGGTGCGTGGATTTTTGCCGAATCAGTGTGCTGGAACAAGTTTGAGGACAGGGGAGGAACGGCTACAAACGGTGACTTAACAACAATAATGGCAACAGTGCATTTAAAATGGCTTTTCTGGCTGAGAATTAAGCATGCTGGGATTGTTGGTTCATTTACAGATCAAAACATCTGTTCTCTCTCCACAGATGTTTTTAGCCCTGCTGAGATTTGATAGCTTTGTCTATTTTTGATTCATATTCCAGCACCCGCAGTATTTTTCATTTATTTTATCCACATTAACATCCTCTGTTACCTTTACTCCCCGACTATATTGACAGACACAGTCCACTGAATGGGGATTCCGACGACTGATCACTGATGGAGGCTCTATAATTACATCAGTACTGCCCTCCTTGGTTGTATTGGTTGCAGTGAATGGTCCAATGTTGTCCTTTGTGATGTTGTGACTGGAGTCCAGCATTCTGTCCCCTCCTGTAAAAGAAGAAAGTTCTCTCTGGTGAATCCCCTTGAACAGCGCAGGTTATGGTGACACTTTCTCCTACAACATACACACCACTAGATTGATCAAAATATATCACTGGAGATATAGGCGGACCTGGAATAATTGGAAAGGGAAATTAGAAATCGATGTATGAAGTTGTGTGTTAATTTTCCCAGAAGTTCAAGATCGTAACATTTTATGCTATGCTCACTGGTACTATCAATAAAATCAACTGATAATTCAATTAGATGGAGTCTGAAGTGGATGGCAGAACGGAATAATAATGAAAAGAGGGTGGGGTGACTAATAGTTGTGTATCAAAATTATATACTTTACACTGGTTTAATGGTCCCTCAAAGCACAGCACCACAGTACTAGCGTGCCGCCCATGTGCACTCTGCCGCCCGAATGGTGTATCTGTTTATCTGTTCTCTTTGCATCTGTCCAGTTTTCTCTAACCATAGCATAGTTTGTCTATCTGATCTGTGTAGCTCTCTGCGTGAATCCGTCTCTGTCTGTGAGCCTGTCTCTCTCTGTGTCACTGCTTACTTTGTGTGTCGGTCAATGTCTTTGTATCGGCTTACATCCCCATCCATGTGCATATCTGTGCATTCTCTCTCCCTCTCAGTCAATATATTTTTCTCTGTAGATCTGTTTCTGTGTCTGTTGATGTATGAAGGTCAGTCTCTCTATATTTGCCTCTGTGTCTGAGTCCATTGTTCTCCCTCTCTTTCTGCCATGCTCTTTCCCTTCCTCTCTTTCTTTCAGTCTATGGGTATGTTCAGAATTTTAGATATTTCTCTTTGATTATCTTTGCCGCTGACAGTGTGTCTGCCTCTGTCATTTTGTCTGTCTCTGTACTTTTAATCCTTTAAGGAATTCGTGCCTCGATTAATTTAAACTTTTGAGATTTTACAAAAAGGCACATTAAATGATCTGCGCTGAGCACAAGGGGCAGCTGCTGCACTTTGGACTCGGCCCACTGTGCCCATTTCTGCTCCAGTAATGTGGCAACTCCACGCAGACAGAAACAGGAAGTACCAAATAAATAAAACGGAACCGAGAGTTTCCAAATTCAGCGCTAATTTAGCACAGGCTTCACATTAATTGTCAATAACCTCAACGTTAATCTGCTATCTCCATTAACAGATGAAGAATAAATAAATCGATTTTAGAAAATGAAAATATATTAGACTGAATTTCACAGTAAAAGCAAAGGCTCGTGACGTTAAACTGGGATTTCAGCGCAGAGCAATCATTCCGCCATTTTCTGTCTCTTGCTCTCAATCTCTCAGTCTGCAGGTTTGTTAACAATTCTGTATGTTTGTCTCTGGTTATCTTTGCCTCTGAACGTGAGCCTGTCCCTGTCCTTACGTCCGTCTCTGTACTTTAAATCCTTTATGGAATTATTGCCTCTTTAAATTGAACATTCGAGATTTTACAAAATGGACATGAAATGATCTGTGCTGAGCACAAGGGGCAGCTGCTGCACATTAGACACCGCCCACTGTGCTCATCACTGCTTCAGTGATGTGGCAACTCCCGCAGTCTGAAACAGGAAGTACCATACCAATTAAACTGTTTTCAAATTTAAGAAATCAATTAGGAGAGCAAAGAGGGGATGTGAGGACGCACTGGCTGGTAAAAGTAGGGAAAATCCTAAGATACATTGTAAGTACATCAATGCGAAGAGGATAACCAGGGAAAGAGTAGGGTACATTCGTGATCAAGAGGGAAATCTGTGGGTGGATTCAAAGGACGTTTGTCGGGTATTAAATGAACATTTCCCATCTGACTGTACCCATGAAAATGATAAGGTAGTTATGGAACTCGGAAAGAGAGACTGTGAGGCTCCAGAGAAAATTATCACAGGGATTGGAGGTATTGGTGGGCTCAAAATTGGACAAGTCTCCAGGTCCGGATGAATTATGTCCCAGGCTGTTGTGGGAGCAAAGGGAGGAAATTGCAGGGGCTCTGGCCCACATTTCTAATTCCTTCCTGACCACCGGGGAGGTGCCAGGAGATTGGAGAACAGCCAATGTGGTCCCACGATTTAAGAAAGTTTTAGAGACAAGCCAGGGAACTACAGATGAGTGAGTCTCACATCTGTGTTTGGGAAACTACTGGAGAAGATTCTGAAGGAGAGAATCTGTCTCTATTTGGAGAGGCAAGGTTTGATCAGGGATCAACAACATGGTTATGTCAGAGGGAGGTCATGCCTAACAAATGTGATTGAATCGTTTGAGCATGTAACCAAGTGTGTAGTTAAGGGTAATGTAATTCACGTAGTTTACATGCATTGCATCAAATGCTTTACCAAAGTCCCACATGGGAGACTTATTAAGAATGCATATGGGATAAACGGTGATCTGATAAGGTACATTCAAAGGAGCTTAGCGATAGGAGACAGTAAATGATGACAGGTGGCTGCTTTAGTGAGTGGAGGCCAGTGAACAGTGGCATACCACAGGGATCCGTGCTGGGCCCCCTATTTCTTTGTCATTTATATAAATGACATTGATGGCTATGTGGGGGTGTGTGGGGGGGGGGGGGGGGGGGGAGGGGGGAGGGGATCAAATCAGTCAATTCGCCGATGACATAAAGATTGGCCGGGTGGTTAGCGGTGAGGTTGAGTATCGTGTGCTACAGGAAGATACAGACGAGATAGCCAAATGGGCGGATCAATGACAGATGGAATTTAACCCTGAAATGCGTGAGGTGGTGTACTTTGGAAGCAGTAATTTGACAAGGAAGTATACTATGAGAGGTCTGACACTGGGAAGTTCTGAAAAACATGGCGTGTTTGTTCATAGATCTCTGAAGGCGAAAAGGCACGTTCATTGAGCGGTGAAAAATACATATGGCACACTCGCCTATCAATCGGGATATAGATTACAAAAGCAGATCGGTCATGATGGAATTACACAGAACTTTGGTGAGGGCTCAGCTGGAGTACGGTGTGCAGTTCTGGTCGCTACATTATGGGAAAGACGTGAACGCACTGGGGATGGGAGGGGATGCAGAGGAAATTTACCAGGATGCTGCCTGAGATGGAACATTTAAGTTATGAAGAAAGGTTGGACAGGTTTAGATTGTTTTCGTTGGAGCAGAAAAGACTGGGGGGCGACATGATTGTAGTGTTCAAGATTATGAGGGGCATGGACAGCATGGATAGGGAGCAGCTGTTCCCGTCAGCTGAAGGGTCATTTAGGAAGGGCCACAAGTTAAAAGTGAGGAGTGGGAGGGTTAGCGGGGATTAGAGGCAAACATGGTTTACTCAGGGGGTGATGACGGTCTGGAATGCACTGCCTTGGAGGGTGGTGGAGGCTGGATGCCTCACATCCTTTCAAATGTACCTGTATGAGTACTTGGCGCGCCATAGCATTCAAGGTTATGAGCCAAGTGCTGACAGGTGGGATTGGGTGGGCAGATCAGGGCATTTCATGCATCGGTGCAGATTCGATGGGCCGAAGCGCCTCTTCTGCACTGTAGGATTCTGTGATTTTGTGATTCTGTGAAATTCACAGCGCGTTAAGAACTCGATATTTTACACATTGTCAGTGACATCAACACTAATTTACTCTCTCCATTAAAAGTTAAAAAAAAACATATTTGAGAAAGTGGAACTACGTCAGGCTGAAGTTTATCGGAACAGCAAAGGCTCATGACTGAAACTGATGCTTTCAGCGTAACACAGCTCGAGCTCAGATAATATGCAATTTAACTCCTGAATTTAAGGACGTTCTATCCGAAATAAAATGTATTTTAAAACGTAGCACATAATACATTGCGGCAGTATTTTCTTCTGCAGTTGCAAAAGATTAATTAATATTTTCACGGAAATAAGCATCCAATACTTGTGCAATATCTCGCTGAAGACAGACGGCTTCATTCCTTAACACAAGTACATTGAATTCATTAAATAAAGAACATTTACTATTCCACAAATTATCTCACAATGTTTCAACTCAAGGAAATATGAAGTTATTTTCATTATTTGCGCATTTTCACAGATTCTGCTGTGGGTAAACACAAACACGGAAGAAGACATAGGAGCTGAATTAGGCTAGTCGGCCATTCGAATCTGCTCCGCCATTGAATCAAGGCTGATAATTTTCTCAACCCCATTGTCCCGCCTCTTCCTTGTAAATTTTGATCCCATAACAATCAAAAACCTATCTATCTCTATCTTAAATATACTCAATGACCTGGTCTCCATCGCCTTCTGTTGCAATGAATTAATTGCTTTAAAAAAATCCTCCTCATCCCGATTCTAAAGGGCTGTCTCTTTACTCTGGGGCTGTGCCCACGGATCCCAGTCTCTCCTACTAATAGAAACATCATCTCCACGCCCGCTCTATCCAAGCTTTATGATTGGCTTGCTGACGAGATGCATTGAAATGTTTGTACAATCAAATCTCAAAGGAAGTTCCAGAGTGGCGAGAAAGTACGCAACTGTAATTAAACTATGCAAAATCATGGTGTTGCGTTGAATTGGACAGCTATTTAAAAAGATCGGGCACAAAAACACGGTGGAAAATCTTCTCCTTGTGTAATATTCGCTTCTGTAATATTCATTAATCAAATACAAATAACTTAAAGTTTGAAATGACACGAGTTACTCACAGCCATTTCCAATATATGCACTTCGGGTCAATGTTGCACTTGCCTGAAGAGTTGTTCACAAACCAAAAAAAAGGATATGTTGTGACTGAGTGACGCTGGCAGTTAAAGAGAATGTACAATAGCTGGTGTGTGTGTGTGTGTGTGTGTGGGAGTCGATGAGTGTGTGTGTATATGTGTATGGATTGTGTGTGCGAGTGTGTGTGTGTCTGTGGATGAGTGTGTGTGGCCGTGGATGAGTGTGTGTGTGTGTGTGTGTTGTGCGTGCGTGTGCGCATGTGCATGCATGTGTGTGTGGGTATGTGTGTGTGTGTGTGTGTGAGTGTGTGTAATTACAGTGCAAATTAGCATATATCCAAATTATGCAACTGAATAAAACAAAAACACTGAATCGTCATTGTGGAATGAATGGGGATCCTCGTAAAGCTATATGAGCTTACAAATTATGGGGATTTAAATATAAAACCTGACCAAAAGGAACAGTTGAAACTCTGCTTGTTGAAAAACACTGGTCTCCACCCTCTGGCCACATCTCCATCTCAGTGATATGCTCATTCCTAACAATGTGAATGGAAAGGTGAAGTAAATGAAGTTCCCAGATCTGAATGCTGCCTGAATCATTCTTCAGAGAGCATCATTTAAACGGACAACACACGCACTTTCACAAAAAAACACAGAGCTCTTTAACTCGTGGTACAAGCCAGAAATGACCAGAGAAATTATCAGAATGCTGAAATTGGTCAATATACATCATAGTGAAAGGCAGCAGTTGGTATCTGAGGGAACTTCAGTTCAAAGAAAGAGGAATTTTGTGGAGACAATTTCCAGTAGGAACATTTGATGATGCCAACTGTAGATATTCAAGTAAGGAATGAGATTTTAAATTAGATCTGAGTTCGTCTCCTGGCTGGCACCGTCCAAGTTCCTCTTTCTCTGGTCATTTCTGGCTTGTACCACGAGTTAAATATTGGACAAATCATTTGTGATGCAGTATGAGTCTGAATCTACATTCCTTTATCTGTTTACACAATTCAATTGAAATGATTTAAATACAAGTTATTTTATTTTCCACAAAATATCTCATGATGTATCAATCGGGGAGCATGTTATATTCTACTGAATCGTTGTGCTATTTCACACCATGCCAGGTGTTAAAAAAAAGAGTGATTGGTTTCATAATTAGGGACCTTGAAAATCGGATTCAATAGGAAATTTCAAAATCAGGTCTTTGGTTCAGCAACATTAGCTTTCTTTTTAAGATCGAGCTTAGAAAAAGCGTGCGAGATGTTCTCCTTGTGCATTATCGGGAGATATGCAACTGAATCTATCATGCTGCTAATTTGAAATTAATATCAGTATCACATGGCGTCTAACAAAATGTCCAATATTATGTGTTGTACAAATGTGCGTGCGTGTATGCGTGTGTGTGTGTGTGTGTGTGTCATGACACGAAGATGGCTGGAATTGCGGATAGCGAAGAGCATTGTCGGGCAATACAGCAGGATATAGATAGGCTGGAAAATTGGGCGGAGAGGTGGCAGATGGAATTTAATCCGGATAAATGCGAAGTGATGCATTTTGGAAGAAATAATGTAGGGAGGAGTTATACAATAAATGGCAGAGTCATCAGGAGTATAGAAACACAGAGGGACCTAGGTGTGCAAGTCCACAAATCCTTGACAACACAGGTGGAGAAGGTGGTGAAGAAGGCATATGGTATGCTTGCCTTTATAGGACGGGGTATAGACTATAAAAGCTGGAGTCTGATGATGCAGCTGTATAGAACGCTGGTTAGGCCACATTTGGAGTACTGCGTCCAGTTCTGGTCGCCGCACTACCAGAAGGACGTGGAGGCATTGGAGAGAGTGCAGAGAAGGTTTACCAGGATGTTGCCTGGTATGGAGGGTCTTAGCTATGAGGAGAGATTGGGTAGACTGGGGTTGTTCTCCTTGGAAAGACGGAGAATGAGGGGAGATCTAATAGAGGTATACAAGATTATGAAGGGTATAGATAGGGTGAACAGTGGGAAGCTTTTTCCCAGGTCGGAGGTGACGATCACGAGGGGTCACGGGCTCAAGCTGAGAGGGGCGAAGTATAACTCAGACATCAGAGGGACGTTTTTTACACAGAGGGTGGTGGGGGCCTGGAATGCGCTGCCAAGTAGGGTGGTGGAGGCAGGCACGCTGACATCGTTTAAGACTTATCTGGATAGTCACATGAGCAGCCTGGGAATGGAGGGATACAAACGATTGGTCTAGTTGGACCAAGGAGCGGCACAGGCTTGGAGGGCCGAAGGGCCTGTTTCCTGTGCTGTACTGTTCTTTGTTCTTTGTGTGTCTGTGTGCGTGCGCGTGTGTGTGTTTAAATACTAATTTACAGATCTCGTCATGTATCCCATCACGAGATAAAATGAAGCAATAAGGTAATGGAAATACATTCTGGAATGGATTGATATATCATTGGAGGGAATTGAGATCATAGATAATGGGAAATGAGAGATTACATCTGAGGAAAGGGAACAATTGAAACCTTGTTTTTTTCAAGAACACTAACGTGCGATCCATGGGTAGATCGCCACCACAGTGGTGTGCCCATCATTAACAACATGAATGGAGAGGTGAAGTGAATACAAGTATCCCGAAATAAGTGTTGCCTGAATCATTATCCAGAAAACATTATTTAAACAGACAACACACACTGTCACAAATATCACACAGCAGTTTAGCGCGCGATGGAAGACAGACAGAATTTTGAGAAATTATCAGCGTTCTGAAATTGGTCAATGTCAAACAGCACTGAGACATTATCGTGAAAGGCAGCGGTTTGTATCTGAGGGAACTTTGGTTCAAAGAAAGCGGAATTTAAAGTGTACGATTCCGGCAGTGACTCAAATCTAATCAAAGATAACTAGTTTTTTTCATTGTGTGCCCACTGTTGGTATTAATGAATCAATGGACGGCACAGTGGCACAGTGGTTAGCAATGCTGCCTCACAGTGCCAAGGACTCAGGCTCGATTCCCTGTCTTGGGTCACTGTCTGTGCGAAGTCTGCATGTTCTCCCTGTGTCTGCGAGGATTCCCTCCGGGTGGTCCAGTTTCCTCCAACAGTCCAATTGTCCGACGTTCTGGGTAGGTGTATTAGCCAAGCTAAGTTCTCCCTCAGTGTGCCCGAACAGGCGTCGGAGTGTGGAGACGAGGGGATATTCACACTAATTTCATTGCAATGTTAATTTAAGCCTACTTGTGACTCTAATTAATGAACTTAAACTACATGAAATTGTCTCAACAAACGCCCTGAAAGTATTGCGAACTGAAAGTAATCATAACCCACCCTCACACATGCCATATCAAGCACACCACCCGCCATTAATGATATTGTCTGTATTGCTTGATCTGATATCCGTGCAAGTGATAATGGCAAAGCGTCACCTGTCCATCTCGCTTTCTCACTTACCAGCATGGAAAAATTGTCCTGCAACGCATTTGTCCAAAACGGCTTTTATTGATCTCGATGTACAGAGTTTATCGGTGGCAGCAGAACCCAAAGATCCCCCCCCCCCCAACTTCATGGGGCGCCTGCCAAGACAGTGACTCAAACCTATCATAGGAACTATTCTTTTATGGATTAAAGACAGAGGGTGTCATAAATAATGATTATTTGTTCTCAGTTCCTCTGAGATAGAATTGCTCTCAATAAAATCCAGCTCCACATCCACACCTGCCCCAGTTGGAACACTTCCCACTGTTACCTCTCCATGTTTCGGTGCAGTTAATGACTGTGATTTGAAATGAAATCAGTAGACGTGATAATGGCATGACTTCATCTTTTCCCGTGCATGTCCATTTCCCAGTATGGAACAGATATTAAGGAGCAACAATGGAACATTTGTCCTGTCACAGCTGAGCTTATTGGTAGAGCCAGAAAATCCCTTGACGGAAATTAAGCAACAGAGCAAGAAAGGGATGTTCATCATTGGGCTTTCCTGTACGAGGCTTCTTGATATTTGGTTGCAATGGAACCAATAACTAGGAGAAATTCAGATCAGCAGCTTCATGTTCTCATCTGATTTGATACAGTTTGAGGTCCACGAGGATGCTGACCTCATTACAGCTTTTGTTCAAACATTATCAAAATAGTTTAATTCCAGAGGTGAGCTGAGAGTGACTGTCCTCGATATCAAGGCCACATTTGACTGAGTATTGCACAAAGGAGCACCGGCAAAACCAGATGGACATCTCTCCACTGGCTGTAATTTTACCGAGCTCAAAGAAGATGTCTGTGATTGATGGAACACTCGAATATAACAGCAGAAGTAGGCCATTCAGCCATTCGAGCTTTCCCTGCCTTTTAATACGATATTGGCTGATCGGGCCCGACAATGCCTTTTACCCCCATTATTAAATAACCATTTACCTTAAACTTCTGCTTAAAACAGATACTTATAGCGTTGTAATCAACAATAACTTCACCAATGATATATTCAAATACTCTTGCAATAAAAGCTGAAATCCCATAATCATAGATTCATAGAATCCTACAGTGCAGAAGGAGCCCATTCGGCCCATCGAGTCTGCACTGACCACAATCCCACCCAGACCCTATCCCCATAACCCCATACATTTACCCTAGCTCGTCCCCCTGACACAAAGGGGCAATTTAGCATGCCCTAAATAACCCACACATCTTTGCACTGTGGGAGGAAACTGGAGCACCTGGAGGAAACCCGTACTGACATGGGGAGAATTTCCAAACTCTACAGAGAGAGTGAACCAAGCCAAGAATCGAACAAGGGTCCCTGGGGCTGGGAGGCAGCAGTGATAACCAATGTGCCACTGTCCATTCGAATAGGTTTTTGCACCTATCATCTAAGTTCCAGGGCATCAGTGTGAGAGATCCTGAGAGATTCCGAGGCCCAACCTCTTCAGTTCCTACCTAAATGAAGTTCATTCATTCATGATCAGAACTGAGGATATTTGCTGCTGATTGACACGGTGCAACGCCATTCACGACTCCTCACATGCCAAATCATTCATTTCAAAATTCACGAGGACCTGCACCATATCTAAGCTTGGGCTGCAAGTTATATTTGCCCCACACAATTGCCAAACAATGACCATCTCCAACAAGAGAGTATCTAACAATCGCCCCTTGGCATTCAATGGTATTACCATCAACGAATCCCCCACGATTTTATCAGAAAATTAATTGGAGAGATGTAAATACTATGGCTACAAGGCATGACTCCCCAAGGCCTGTTGATACACTGCAGAAGTCAGGATTGTTATGGAATAATCTCCACTTTCCGGGGTGAGTGCAGAACCAGCAACAGTCAGGAAGGTCAACACCATACAGGACAAGGCAGCCAGCTTGATTAGCATTGGTGGCACAGTGGTAAGCACTGCTGCCTCACAGCACCAGGGGCCCGAGTCCAATTCCGTCCTTGGATCACTGTTTGTGTGGAGTTTGCACATTCTCCCCGTGTCTGCGTGGGTTTCCTCCGTGTACTCCAGTGTTCTCCCGCAGTCCAGAGATGTGCGGGTTAGGTTGAAGGGTCATGCTTAATTGACCCTAATGTCAGGGGATTAGCAGGATAAATATGTGGGGTTACGGGAATAGGTCCTGGACGGGATTGTGGTCGATGCAGACTCGGTGGGCTGAATTTCGTCCTTCTGCACTGCAGAGATTCTGTGGATATCTTCGATAAATATCAATTTCCTCCTCCATCGATGTTTCATAGCAGCAATATGGATCACATAGAAGATGCACTGCGTGAGCTCATCAAGGCTCCATAGAGAGCAACTTCCACTCTCTACTCTTAGCAGAACATCACGCATTCCAGGAAGCAGTTGAGTGAACCTTCTCTGAACTTTTTTCATGCATGCATTTCATTTCTTAAATAATAAGACTAAAATGCACAGTATTTAAGATGGATCCTCAAAATGCCCTTTACTGTGGTTACGAAATATCCACACTTTTATATTTCATCCACTTTGAAATATACGCCAGCATTTCATTGAACATCCTATGCACTCTCCGTACTCCAAACTAACTTTTTGTGATTCATGTGTCAGGACAATTCTTCTGTTCCTCCATTCAGATAATGTGCTGTTTTTGTTTTAATGCAGACAAAGGGGACAAGCTCGATTTCTCCCACAATACTTTCCAAGAGCTAATATTTTGTCTGCTCAATTAACCTAACGTTACCACCTGCAATTTCCTCATGCTGTCTGCAAACCTTACTTTCCTGCCTCTCTGTATTTAATCGGAAGACATAGTAACTAAATATCGACCTCTTCATCCAAATTAAGAATGAACTTTACAATAGTTGAAACAGCAGCACTGATTCCCATGGAACACCACCTGACACATCTTGCCAGGCTGAAAATGATCGATTTATGCCTACTGCGTTTCACGTTAGCTTGCCAAATATTCGATCTATTTTACCATGTTATCCAGTACATCTTGTGCTATTATTTTATGTCGTCACATTGGATGCTTCACGCTCACCCACACCTTCCAGAAGTTTAAGTACAGCACGTCTGCATTTTGCTCCTATGAACATTGTTCTTATTTCCTCAAGCAAGGCAGCTAGGTTGGTTAAGCACACGTTTGCTGCAATAAAACCCTATTTACTCTGCGTGATGGCTTGGAGCTTTTCTGTGTGTCTTGCTATAATGTTTTTAAGGAGTTCTGTGTATTTATTCTGTGACAGATTTTAAACAGTGCAAATATGTAATTGAATTCCATATATAACATAAAGGCTCAGATTTCATCTTACCCTTCCCAAAATATAAAATAAAGCCACAGTGGAAAACCCCAGAACTTTCAAATCGTCGCTGCAGCCAGTTGTTTAAATGTAATGCTTCTGTGGACTGAATGTGATTTATTTTTGAGATCAATATTTTTTGTGAGAGCAAGATTGAACGTTATCCAGTCTGAGAATGTGATCCATGCTCTTTGGGTTACACATCCCATTTACACAGAACAAAGAACATTACAGCACAGGAACAGGTCCCTGGGCCCATCAAGTATGAGCCGACACTTGACACTGTCAGGAACTGAAGGTCTATTGTCTGTATGTCATTCGTATGCCTCTATTCCCTGCCTATTCATGAATTTGTCAAGATGCCTCTGAAACATTGCAAATGTATCTGGTTCTACCACCTCCTCCAGCAGCGCATTCCATGCAGTTACTATCCTTTGTGTAAATGAATTGCCTCTCACATCTCCTTTAAAATTTTCCCCTTTTAGCTTTAACCTCTGTACCCTGGTAATTGACATATCTACCCATGGGAAACGTAAAGAAGCTAAATCTTTTTAAACTTTAAAAGAAACCAGAACCAGACTGAGAAACAGGGGGCAGGACATTTAATTCAGAAAATGTGTTTATATGATGAAATTGGGAAGATGAATATGCAGAGACAAGAAAGGAATAATGATTAAAATTTCAGGATATGAGTTCATCTGGGAAAATATCGAATAGTGACTCGACAATTCAGTAAATGTACATTATTTTTGTCTTTGCAAAAGAGACATGAAGTCCGCAGTACCAAAGTATGCTAATCCATTATATGGCAATAGTTTTTCCTCAGCTGAAGCATTTCATCCTATTCAGAGTACACATTCTAGGCACCACAATTTAAGGGGGCAGGGGTGCTGAAGAGATTTACTTGAATGACACCAGGGATGAGCGAATCTTGTTTGTTTGAGAGACATGAAAACTTGGGCATGTTCTCCGTGGATAGAAGATTAAGCAATGATTTCCTCTAATGTTACCAGAAATGACAGTCCTCAGTAACAGAGAGTTTAGAGAGGGTGAGGTGTTTAAATATGAATGACGCATACACCAGTCATCTCCCCGTTTATTTGGAACACACGTCAGTGAATCGGTAGAAAGTGATGCCTACTGTAGGAGAAATAAGGTATTACCTCCGGCTATCATTATACTAAACTGCTATCCAAGTACACTGAGTTAAATCGCGAGATTATAATATTCCAAACAATAGTTCCTCAGCTATATGAAAAAGGATGCAGGGAAAACATGAAAAAGTGTGGATGATGCAAACATTACTCGCTGACGTTTTGCAAAATGATGGGATTAGCTAAGGTGATTGAGAACCAATCTCTGAGCATAAGGGACGGAGCAACGCTGTGTATATTGAAGGATATTACTCTTTGCACAACTATGGCTCAACGAAATGTTCACCTCTGGCATATTGAATGAGGAAATTTATTGATTCATATGTTTCGATTCTAAATCAATTCCTTATGCTTACTGGCTGTGTGACTTATTCACCAGAAAACTTTCCCTGAACAGGCAAGACTGGCATATTCACTAGTATCACAAAACATCTGTAATTTGGGTGCAGTATAGAACAT
This sequence comes from Mustelus asterias, assembly GCF_964213995.1. Classification (NCBI taxonomy): domain Eukaryota; kingdom Metazoa; phylum Chordata; class Chondrichthyes; order Carcharhiniformes; family Triakidae; genus Mustelus; species Mustelus asterias. Next base: position 3,498,320 of record NC_135830.1, read on the forward strand.
GGGGTGATAATCAAGCAAATGGAAAACGACCACCCTTAAAGAGAATATTAATTGGCGCAATTTGTTATACCAGAAAACAAAAGTTTCAACTTGGAGGAGTCCTGGTTAAAATAAAGAAGAACTTCACCCCTAGCATTGATCACAGTACAGCATTCCAATCCAGAAAACTATGTATGTATTAGAATACACTCTGATGGTTAATATATCCCTTCTCCATTGTCCATCTCTAAATCTTCTGAAGATGTTCTTTCACAGCGTGAGATGTATATCCAGGCTGCCAACACAACATATCCAACACGACACATCGTTGGATGTTGATGTTTCAGTGTGGACTCTGAACAATCTGATTATACAGTAAAGCTCACACTATACTCTGTGGGCATCTAGTTATTATAAATTTACAACAGGACCAGGAGATCACTTTCAGCAGCGGGCAAGCCCTCTATTTGCTGCACTCATTTCAATCACCCAAGCAACTCATGTAAACCCGAGTGTCTCAGGTTGTCAGAGTTTATTGAGGAGGTAACCGGCAAATTTGATGAGGCTACTTTGTTGAGATGGTGTACATGGACGTTCAGATGACATTTGACACAGTGCCACACAACAACCACTGCCAGCAAGGAGTCAAATGATTCTTGAAACAAGTTAACCGTCTCACGAGAGAATAATTTGCAAATATGTGGATGCAGTAAGAAAGTTAAGTTAGTAATTATGATTTTAAAACATATATGCTGATATTTTAAAGGATTTTATGTATTATACGAATCATTATTCACTGCAGCTGAAAGCAGGTTAACACATGGTATAGTGGTAAAGGCGGATAGTTCAGAACAAAAGGCCTGGGAGCCCCATTGTTCGCGAAGCTCATGTCAGAAAGTGTCTTATGGAATCATAGATTCCTACAGTGCAGAACGTGGCCATTCGGCCCATCGAGTCTGTACTGACCACAATCCCACAGAGGCCCTATTCCCATAACCCCATGCATTTAACCTAGCTAGTCCCCCTGAAACTAAGGGACAATTTCGCATGGCCAATCCACCTTACCCACACATTGTTGGACTGTGGAAGGAAACCGGAACAACCGGAGGAAACACAAGCAAACATGGGGAGAACGTGCAAACACCACACAGTCATTCGCCCTAACCTGGAATCAAACCTGGGCCCCTGACGCGGTGATGCCGCCATGCCAATCTTTGCGCCACCGTGCTGGCCAAAAGAGTTTATTGAGGAAGTAACAGGAAAATTTGATGAGGCTATTTGTGTTGAGATGGTGTACATGGACTTTATGAGGGAGAACATATTGCAACATTTATGAATAGGAATACTTACAGTCTCGCCTCGGATAAAGACGTGCTCGGACGCGAGAACATGTTTCTTTCCAATTTGGCAATGAATCGGTAGGAACACCACTTTGTCCCCTGTTGTAAGTGTCTAAGGAAACAAGGCAACAAGGAAGTGACTTTAGCCAAGATGGAAGTTAGATTAAATGGATGAATGGGATATCATTATGCTGGATGGTAAAATGCAATTGGCTGAAGTGAATCTCAGGAATTATTATTGATGTGTGTACACTAAATGTAATTGATTTTAAGCTAATGTCAGGCTGGAATGATTAACAAGAAAAACGATAATTGATCTGTTTCTGATTGTATACGTCAGATTCATTGGACAGGTTCTGTCGCTTTATTTCAGAGCTACTTAACCCTTTGGTGATTTCCTTGCAGGCACTTGTTTTTTCTTTGAATAAATGATACGTCTTCATGCAGAGATACCTGCCTCGTGAGTTTTTGTATTGCCTAAATTTAAGAGAGTACCGATCATCTCGATTTACCCTAAAAGATCGGGATAGGTGACAGATGAAGTTCAATGATGAGAATTGTGAATTGATGTATTTGGGTAGCAGAAACATAGATGGACAATATGAAATAAGGGATTAAATTTGAAAAGGTATATAGGAGCATCAGAGTCAGTTTGCATATGTGCCTCCATCATTAAAAAGGTGGCAGGGGAAGGGGAGAGAGTCATTAATAAAGCATATTGTATTCTGAGCTTTGTTAATCATGCATCGAGTTTATGAACAAGGAGGTGCAGCTGCAGATAACAATACCCAGATAGAGATCAGCTACAATATTTTGCACAGTTTCAGGGTCACACTTCTGGAATTATGTAAAGGCAATAGCGAGAATGCAGAAAAGGCTTAAAATAATGTTTTAATGGATGAGAAACTTCAGTGATGTGGATAAATTGGAAAAGTTGGGACTTATAAATTGGTAGAGAAAAAGACTCAGAGGACATTTGCTAACTGTGTTCAAAATCTTGAACGGAGCTGTGCAGAATTATTCCAGATACATTCTTCATACTTGGAAAATAGGCAAGAACGAGAAGGCACGGATGTACATTGATGAGCAATAAAGGCAAATGCAATGCAAAAAAACACACACACAAGTTGTTCGCATATGGAATCAGGTTCAATCGACGCTTTCAAGGGGCATTAGATGATTATTTGAATATAGGCAATATGCAGGGATCCGGGGAAAAGGCAGGGGATAGGCATTAAGTCTTGAGGTTCGTTTGGAGAGTAAATGCAGGCTCGATGAGCCAAATGGTCTCCTTTGTACTTTAACAATTTGTCCATTCTGTGATTTCACGAATAATGTCAGCCCGAGATTTTCTAGAGTATCTTAACTGACAAACAAACAATCCAAACTCCTCCAGTGGCCTATTATTATTGTGTTTTATCCTTACTACCAGCGGTAGTAGTTTTGTGATAGTAACATTGTTGATAATTTAGTTTCCTTTCAGAATGGAGTAGATCATTGTCGATTTTATAGAACTTATAGAACGATATATAAGAAGTACAGCAGACATTTTTTGCCGACATCACACCTATTTCCAACTGAAGAATTCGCAATCCCTATGTTTTGGATTGTACAGGTTCATCGCCGTCAGCACCCTACTGTCTCATTGGGCTGCTTGATGGGTGCATGTGCAGAAAGGGGGCAATGACCTGAAGTGCTCTGTCAACATGAGTCCGGTGCAAATGTATTCAAATCACAATACATTATGTGAACTTTTGTTTGATTAAAGATGAATGTGGCAACCCCCGCACCCGTACCTCCACCCCACAGTGAGCGACGTTGGCGTTGAGAGGACACTTCGGTCTTCAGTACAAGAAACACATGCAAATCTGTGACTTCTGCAGAGCCAATGCCGAGTAACCGTAAGCAGAACTCATGCTGCAGAATCAAGGTGGATAGTTCATTCTCAGCAGCAGAGTGATTGGACGTGCCTCTGATGGGCGAGCACCCGCAGGTGAATAGAGTTCAGAAGGCCAGGGAAAGAGCATGTACTGGAGGCTATGTGCGGTGCAAGGCCTTCCTCACGCATGTGGAGAAAAAGCTTTTGGGAAGTCAGCCAGGCAACAGCAAAAAATTGAGATGCGGTGAGAGGACTCAGAGAATGATGATTCATAGGCCAGAGGGAAAATGTTGCAATTGAACACTTAAGTACTTTTGCAATAAAATGTGCCGTCTTTGTTACTTGTATCTTTTTTCAACATTTGAAAAATTTAACAATAAGGCGAATTGGACATCTCACCCCATTATTTAACTCCACTCTGAATTTATTCTAGATCCCTGCATAAATAAATGGGTTGATGCAGGAACTAATTAACTGAAGTGTATATCCACTTTCTTCCAGGATAAATGCAGACTGATTAGAACTTGAGAAGTAAGAAAGATTTGCAATTCGGAAATACAGAAGAGTTATCAAAAAATACGAAATATATTCGGATGAAGCTGCCCGAAATGGCAAAGATTAAAACAATGGACCTTTTCCGCTTCTCCATCTCTGGGTCACTCAGATTCTCTGAATTTCTCTCGGCCCGGAGTCTCCTGTGGGCTCTGTTGGCCCCGAGAATGAGTCTGACGGTAAGAGCATTGAGCAGTAAAATCAGAATGAATGGAAGACAAGGGGTTATGATTGAACGAACCCAGTCATATGCCGTCCATGCAGGGGACGTATGATATGACAATTTTATGTTACAGAACCACGGTATGCCGTTAATGTACTGAGTTTCGGGTATAAACTACATGAAGGAACTTTTTGCACATCTCAGTAGTACCACAATTCCAATCATAGAAACCCTACAGTGCAGAAAGAGGCCATCTGGCCCATCGAGTCTGCACCGACCACAATCCCACCCAGGCCCTACCCCCATATTGCTATACATTGACCCGCTAATCCCTCTAACCTACGCATCTCAGGGCACTAAGGACAATTTTAGCATGGCTAATCAACCTAACCCGCACATCTTTGAACTGTGGGAAGAAACCGGAGCACCCGGAGGAAACCCAAGCAGACACGAAGAGAATGTGCAAACTCCACACAGACAGTGACCCAAGCCGGGAATCGAACCCAGGTCCCTGGAGCTGTGAAGCAGCAGTGCAAACCACTGTGCTACCGTGCTGCCCGAACCACTGTGCTATCGTGCCGCCAGTCTCGCAGTTCTCTTCGTGCAGTAACTTATTTTTACCTTCTGACAAGTCATGCCACAAATCGATCAAAGGTGAAAGCGACAGTTAACCAGATAGAAATATCAATGCATGTGCAGATTAAGGCAGGTGGGAGACTGCATGTCGGTGTGATTGACAATAAACTGGAGGGGAAATAAATTCCAGCAACGTGACTTCGTAACACAGTAGCGACCATGACCAAGAGATCCGACACCGCTATGGACACCAAGTAATGAATGGTACAGCTGCAGAGATTGCACCTTCTTCGAGGCGGGATCACAATCACTGCCAAGTTAACTGTAATGATGAGAAAGACATTGAGTGTGCGAGACAGACTGAGCCAATATGTCTTTTGGGGAGAGGGAGAGACAGGCAAATTCACCTTCTTAACTCCTTCCAAAATAAGAACATTTTTTATGGTGTTGTCATTTCCATACAGTGAGGCAAAATCGTGAACTGCACGTTATCAGTCAGAAAGACAGTCGTGCTTAGGCGTCTTAAAATACGTTTCTGGATTATAATTTAGGCAGGTCAAATACGTAACAATGTGAAATATTAAAATGAAGCCAACAAAAAAACACAAACGATTTGAAATTATATTGAAACGAATACGGAAACATGCAATCTTCCGCTACATTTCTGTGCCTGAAGTCAATTGTATGCCAGAATTGAAGAATTTCCACAGCAGGTGGAATGCGCAGGAAGGGAACAGGAGAAACTGGGAACGTGCCCAGTGATTCTGGTATCAATCTGATGACTACAGAGCATCGTGTCAACTGACAACAGATCGTAACCTCTACCGCATGTATTCCCCGCGCCACCCGCCCCCTTCCTCCCACATCCCCAAAGAAGCCTGACTATTTTTTTCAACATTCAAACTTATATGCATAATGTACAATTCAGGATTAAACTGCTTGTTTGATGGTTTTAATGTCTTAACAACTAAGTTAAGCCAATTCATTACCCCATTCCTTAATTGGACACAGATTTTACACAGTGTTCAAGCATTAATAAACTGGTTGATGCCGGAATTCCGGAACTAAATGACACCTCCGTTTTCCGCTCAAATCAGCATATAAATCAAAACAGTGTGTATGTTAAGTTCTGAAATGAAAACATAAACTGCTATGAAATCTCAATATGTCTGACAGCAACAATGTAGTGTGAAAACGAGTTAACATTACGTATCCAAGATAATTTTTTTCCAACCAGAATAGGAAAATGAATTGGAAATAGCAGACATAATTCGAACATTGGGAATCGTTAAACAAATAGCAGGTGAAATTTCCCTAGACGACAAAATAGTGAAACCATGGACACTCTCCACTTCTCCATCTCTGGGTCACTCGGATGCTTTCCATTCATTTGGGTCCTGACTCTGCTGCAAGCACCATTGGCCGCTCAAATGTGGTGAAGAGTCAAAACACTGAGCAGTATGACCATGACGATTAAGACATAAGGTGTTACCATGGAATAGATTAAGTCTTATGTAACACATGCAGGTAGCATATGAACATCTTATATGAAGTTGAAGGAGAGTACATTAATAATTATTTTCAAGTATTTGCTATGCTTTATTCCTCAGGACAGTGTGTCCATTACTCTTGCAACCTATACATCCATCTGCTCGCTGCAATGCTGTGTTTTCAGAAGCTGGAATGAAATAATCACAAACTTACCGTTGACCAGGCAAAGCTGCCAGTGTCGGTAGAAACAACGCAACGAACGAAACGCACAAGGCGTTGACAGACAACAAACTGATGGATCATATGTTCTCGAAATCCAGTTCAATATTACAGCCAAGATCTTAGAAGTAGATCCTCCCCACACCGCAATTAACACTCGGCAACACATGATACATCTACAGAGAACGCAAATTCTTCAAAAACAGCATCACCCGAACAACAAAGAAAGTCTGTGCGAGACAGGCTGACTAAGCAGACTTACTTGCTTTATTTTCAACAGAAAACAGGGACAGATCAATGGACAAACAGACAGGTAAATACACAGATAAATAGGTAGATCGATTTTATACATTAATATGTTGAACACTAATACCTTAAGGCATGAAATTTATTTTTAACCTATGAAGGGTCCATTCATTTTTTGAGAATAGTCGTAGGCAGCACTTGGTACGGATTTAAGATGATTTTCTTTATTGATTAAAATTAATGCTAAAAAAGCGAAGAGAGAGAATTTGGGGACTGGCAACTCAGTCAGCCCCTATCCTAATCTTGAATACTCAATGAACTCGGAAACAAGATCGAACTCTGAACACGGGAACACACCCTGGAATGCACACAATATTTTATTGTTGATCTGTGTTATAAACGTTACTCACACAAAATGGGTCTAACTTTCCCAGAAAATTAGCAGCTGTGTGGTCGTGAAAAAACTTTGGTTACGTTGTAGCAACGCAATAGTCCGCAGTTGCACCGTTTTACTGTTAGGTCATTCCACGCAAAGGAACAGTATCAGCACTGGAATCGTTCCACAAATCAACTTTGATGATGATGTGATAATTTACCTTCACTTCAACACTATTAAGGCAGTAGAAATTATCATAAATTGTTCAAAGAATATAATATTTGCTCTGCAGCAATTGTAACAATATCACAATAGAACTCCATTCACAAAATGAGACGTTAGCATAAAAAAGAGGCAACTTGTAATCATTAAAGCAATATAATCACACCAGATGTCAGAAAATGCTAAAAAAAAACATATACAGGTTGTGTGAGAACACATTGCTGATAAAGGCAAAACATGCTTAACATTGAAGTGGAGAACGGATACAGATATTGAGAAGACGTCCTATAGTCAACATTGAAGAATTAACTGATCCAACCGAGGATTCTCCCAGCTTTTGACAAACTATGATTCTTTACCTGGAACTCCAATCGCTCCAATGACTGGATAGTAAACGGCAAACACCAGACCTGTTGGTACTCCATGCATGCTTATCCGAGAGTTTTCTGCAAATGACCGAAAATAGTTACTTATATGCCTGATGTCAGGCTCTTGAGAGGTCATTCGTGGGATTCACATTATTCCTTAATTAAACTTATTTTTACACACCTATTAGTGCAGCTGGTGCTCAGCTGTTGTTTACTTTTTGATCAAAGTCAATCTGAACTTTCAGGGATCTGACTCACCATTCCAAAGTGTAACAAGAGAAAAAATACAGAAAAATACCAGTTCCGTGTTTTTACAAGTTGCGCATCTGCCTGGACATTGTGTCTGCCTAACACAGTAGTATTCATTACTGACCACTCTGAGAAATGCATTTTTTCAAAAGAAAACTGAGCCATGCTGTAATTCCTGTTATCTCACTGTCAATGTTGACTCTAATCAGATGCACCAGGTTTGCAAATATCTCTGAGATTTTGCACCCACTTTAAAAATACTGCCTTTGTCTTCATTATTTTCAGGTCCACTGAAGTACATTTGGTGTAAACAAGCGAAATTACTCACAAGTATGCTGACTGCAAGCGTTCACTCCAGAGATTTACTGCATGCTAAATGTTGTCAGGTAAACCTCACCGTGCAAAGGTCCAATAGAGAACTGCAACGTCCAATGTGAACCTAAACCTGTATCACAATCACATTTGCTGTTGACATGTCTTGTTTATATGATGAGATTGAGTGAAAACTGTACCAGTTCAGCACACATGCAACTGTACCAGTTCAGCACACATGCAATCAACGTTCTTTTGTTCAATAAGGGCCGGTTAGATCAAGTAAGTTTCCTTTAATACACTCGTATGCAGGGTGGGTTCAGCACTGTTAAGTACATTTTGGTCAGGTCAAATTTGATACAATTATATGCAACATGGCCAGATGCTTGAAACAATTTGTGTGAACTAACTTTCTGTTATCATCGAAATCAAAATGAACATGTAATAAGAGTCTATTATTGAAAATATGTTCAAAGCTTCTCGGAGGCAATGCACAAATTTTACAAACGCGACACACGTACCACGGGGCGACGCGGTAGCACAGTGGTTAGCACTGCTGCTTCACAGCTCCAGGGACCTGGGTTCGAATCCCAGCTCGGATCGCTGTCTGTGTGGAGTTTGCACATGCTCCCCGTGTCTGCGTGGGTTGCCTCCGGGTGCTCCGGTTTCCTGCCACAGTCCAAAGATGTGTGGGCGAGGTTGATTGGCCATTCTAAATTGCCCCCGGGATGCATAGGTTAGAGGGGTTCGTGTGTAAATATGTAGGGATATGTGGATAGGGCCTGGGTGGGATTGTGGTTGGTGCAGACTCGATGGGCCGAATAGCCTCTTTCTGCACTGTAGGATTCCATGATTCAGAGTTCAGATCCCATTTCAAGAATAAAGATTGTGTGACAAAACAATTCTGTCATTCTCCCTCATAACTGGTACTTAGATTTCGCCGATTTATAATGGCATTACATAAGTTGCATTGCCTTGCTCTCATTGTTGGAAACTTCCTCAGCCCTGATGCGAACATCCAGAATGTAAAACACATGATCCGAATTTCACGAAGTTTACCATTTGCTCTTGTTTTTGTTCACGATGTGGATTTGAACACTGTATATTTCTAATGCTACACGATGTTGATAATACCTGTGGTCGGTGGAAATTCATACTGGTTCATACATATTGCAGTGTTGGTTCTGTATCGCAGAAGGACACGAGTCAACACCCAAGCTCCAAAGAGTTGTCGATAATATTATGAACTCAACATGAAGAAGACAAACAAGACAAAAAAAAACAAATCCCTTGATTTTTTTTTTCTTCTGCCCGAGGCAAATGACACTTTACCAATACCAGTTTCAAGTTGTGGGCATTATCTTTCCACTATATATTGAGGTCTGGCGGCACGGTAGCACAGTGGTTAGCACTGCTGCTTCACAGCTCCAGGGTCCCGGGTTCGATTCCCGACTCGGGTCAGTCTCTGTGTGGAGTTTGCACATTCTCCTCGTGTCTGCGTGGGTTTCCTCCGGGTGCTCCGGTTTCCTCCCACAGTCCAAAGATGTGCGGGTTAGGTTGATTGGCCAGGTTAAAAATTGTCCCTTAGAGTCCTGAGAGGCCTAGGTTAGAGGGATTAGCGGGTAAAATATGTGGGGGTAGGGCCTGGGTGGGATTGTGGTCGGTGCAGACTCGATGGGCCGAATGGCCTCCTTCTGCACTGTAGGGATTCTATGATTCTATGATTAAAACCAAAAAAATGTTAAAACTCTGGAGGAATTGTATAAGTCATCTGAGCGGGCATTTCAGTCGGATTACTTACGAAAACAGAACAGCAAGTGCATAATAGGTTGGTGAAAAAACTCAACAGGTCTGGCAGCATATGTAGATGAAAAGTTTCCCGAAACTTCTGAAGACCTTCAAGGGGAGCAGCGATTCGGCGCTGCTGTGGACCTCCTCATGTCAACTAGTTGTTTCCAATGCCCGTGAAACAAATCTGCATTGAAACAATGCAGCCACATATAAATCCTCCTCACCTACTGCATATTTAAATAGCTGTAAAGAGCCCACAGATAAATGACCTGCCAGGGATTTTTATGGAGCGCCGGGCAGGATATATTTTCCATTAGAATAACCCCAATGGAAATATGCACACCTCCTACAACATTACCGATGCTGTAAGGAGGGGCACCATGGTCCACATAAAGAAGTCACACTGCGGCAAAAGTTGGCATGTTGCGGTCAAAGATCGTCTGCAAGAATTGCAAAGAGGAAGGCCAGCGGACAATTGACAGAATGCAGAGTTAGTGCTACCTCCTGTATGCTGGGAAGTCAATTAGACTGGAACTTCCAACAACGAATCTTCAGTTCCCCAAAAGCGGCAAGATTCAATGTCCAGCTGGTAAAAGTAACATAGAACATGCCTTCTACAATGGTCACCAGGTAAAGGACATTGAGAAAAATAGATCAAAACATGTTATCATGAAAGCTGATAGGAACAGGGGCCTGAAGAGCAGGAGACAACCAAGAACAACATGTTGGCTACATGTCGATCCATTTTCCTTCTGCATGAGTCTGAATTTTCGAAGATGAATGAAAATGTTAAAACTCTGGGGGACTTGTATAAGTCATCTGAGCGGGCATTTCATTCGGATTATTTACTAAACAGAACAGCAAGTGCATATGAAATGAATTGTTTAACTTTAAAATGCTTTGCGATACCCCTAGGATGTGGAATGACCTGTTCACATCTTATGAAGACAGAGGTTGGTGAACAAACTCAACAGGTCTGGCAGCATATGTAGATGAAAAATAGAGTTATCATTTCAAATCCAACGTGATCCTATACATATAGATTTTTTTTTCAAATTGTGAATGTTAATAAAAAAAACAGTGGTATGAATTGATGGTCATCAATTCTTCCTTTCAGACTCCACTACACTCTACCTTTCTCTCATTTTTTCTATTCTCTTTGTCTCCATCACTCCCTGCGTTTCCCTGTTCTTGTTTCCATATGTTTTCCTATTTTGTTTTTGCCTCGAACACTTTTATTTCTGTCTAGGACTCTGAACTTCTTGGGATGAGACAGTTTGCTGATGAGGCTAGATATCGTAGGATGAGATTCTGCTCTCTGGCGTTGAGAAGAATGATTCAATTTAAAACCGTTAAATTGTTAGACAGCCTAGAAACGTGTATTATGAGATGCAGTTTCGTTGATAGAGTCTAAACCAATGGCACCTCCTCTACACTGGACCTGAGATAATGAGGCTTTGCTTCACTCAGATAGTTGTGAATATTCGGAATTATCTGTCGCCTTGTCCTGCGAATCCTCTGATAATCTGCCTTTTTAACCTGAAATCAATAGATCATTGGACTCGAAAGGCAACAAACGTACTGTAGGAATCGTGTGGAAAATCGATGTTGACGCTGAGTATCGGAGACTATCATATGAGTAGAAAGGGCTAAAATGATGGTTCATGTCACCAGTACGAACATAAAATCCAGACAGTGCAGAAGGAAGTCATTCGGTCTATTGAGCCTGCACCAACAGCGAACCGACCCTGGCCCTATCCCTGTCAACCTGCATATTTACTCTGTTAATCACCCTAATACTAATGGACAATTTATAATGGCAATCCACCGAACTCGCACATCTTTGGACTGCAGAAGAAAAACGCGGCACCGGGAGGAAACCCACGCAGAAACAGCGAAAATGTGCAAACTCCACACAGACAGCCACTCGAGGCTGTGAATCGAACCGGGGCCCATGGCGCTGTGAGACTCGCAATCTGTTACCATATCATCATTTTGCCTCACTTTATCACGCCCACTCCGGCAATATTAATGGTTACGTGACATTTGAAAAATGCTTCAATCGAATTATCTATGTGGCCAAGAAGTGTGGGTGGCGCTGGCTCGGTCAACTCTTTCTTTTAAATGCCCAGCAGTAACGTCACTTCAGAAAATATTGATAAACTGGCTCCTTGAAACACGTGGTGTTGGTGCATCTACAGTCCTGTTGGGAAAGAATGGCAGTGTACTTCCACCTGGGGAAGGCGTGCACAACTTGCAGGTGGCTGTGTCCCGTGCATCTGCTGCCCTTATCATTCGAGGTGATACATGTTGTAAGTTTGGAAGGGGTTGTTTAAGTCGCCATGGCAATTTCCCTTTCACCTCTTAGGTGGGTTGCTGGCAATTCGAACATTGGCTGCCAAACCCCAGTTTAGGTAACCACAGTGTTGTGGGCTTGGTGTCGCAAAAGTGTAGCAGGATTTCCTACCATGAAGACATTGGCGAATGAGGAACCATCTGTGAAAGGAAATGGGATTTCATAACCATTGACGGCTGATTTTGTGGTCACTGTCTTCTGAACTACTGTTAATTCCACAGCTTTTGAATTCATTTTTGAACTGATACTTTGGATTTAAATTCCACCAGATTTTACCCATGTCGACAGAATTTGTTCAGGGTTAACAGTTCAGTGTCATTACCGATCTGCAACTCTCTTGCCATAATATTCGTGGTGAAGTGCACACACTGCTGCCGCAGTGTGTCTGCGATGAATGGAGTAAATTCTTAAGCAGGTGAACGGGTGCAGATGCTTTATCCTAGCCGAGTGGTCTGAAATGTTGGCTTTTTGTTCAATCATCTAAAAATGTGTCTGTTCAACTCTTAACGCTGGCTAATTTGAGCAATTCGCTTTGTAGACAATGCAACATGATGTCATTGGTGCTCAAGTGAGACCTTAAATTAATGCAGCGAAGCTGTTCATTTCGGTAGGACAAAAAGGAAAGGAGAAAGGACATAAAGATACAAGTTCACTTGCTTTAAGGGAAAGAGGGAAGTGGAGAATGAGCAAAATGAACTGAACTTAGGATCGTTTGACGAAAAAGAGCAGAAAGCAGCTTCAGAAGTTGTGGCGTGGAGCTAAAAAAAGTATTGAAACGTCATAAAAGATGCATAAAACTCAATATGAGAATCGCCATGAGCACTACCTCCAATTCTTGGCACTACACCATTAGAAGGGTATAGCTGTATCCAAGACGGTCCCGTTAACTTTCACGAGAATGCGTCTGGTGACTAGATTCATGATTAAAATGCATGAAAATGGGCACTTCTCATTGGATAAGGGAAGCTGGAGGATGGCTTTTTTCTTCATATCATGAGGAATTTGGACAAATTAGAATGGCATAATTTGTTTACACTGTTGAAAGTATCATGGACCAGATAGCCGCGGGTTAATGCGGTTGACTCAAGCGGGAATTTTGACACGGAGAACATTTTATTTAGGCCGTGAGATGTTAGCATCTGGGATATATTGCCGAAGAGTGGGGTAGGGGAAGATCTAAACATGGATTTGGATGTTAACTGGACAATTATGTTCTGAAAAATAGCCAGAGCGTCAGGGATAAATATAGAGGAATTGAACTAGCTGCATTGTTCCATCATGATAATAGAAAACGGACACAATCTATCCACTAGCCAGCATAACATCCCATAATTACATGGTTTTATGTGAACAAATCTGACAATAACAAACAGTGTGCAATCGCAGGGGAGCTATTGTGCACTTGGTTAGAATTCTTTCGGAACACAGCACATTCTGAATACACTCCTCTTTATTCCTGAAATAAACAGGGTCCCAGTAGGATTATTTGTCTCTGAGATTGTGCAATAATGTTCCAAACAAGCCTTCACCTCCTCGTATACATTCATCTGCCAACATTGTGATCGGATGTGTAAACGTGAGGCAAGGTTGGCAACATTTTAACACCTGTAAATCGTTCGACCTCCGTCACTTTGTGGATATGTGGCTGAATTTGTCAATGTCGTCCAATTCCCCGAGAGGGATGAGCGAAATCTACTGTTGCATATGTTATCCACAATTGTCATGTAAACAAATACAGCGGAAAATAAAAACTGCAAATAGTAATATATGTGTGTATATTTGTTTGTTTAAACAGAGCCACGTAATCGACTTGATGATTGTTTTAGAATTTGAGTGGAGTTGTCATTGAAATAAGAATAAAAGTGAGAACTTGGGTTTTTGTGATCGAGTGGTTAAGGCAATGAACGCATCGAAGGAATGCATTTGTAAAACAGAACAGAGCAAATTGCAATTCCTCGAACGTTTTGAACTGTTTCCACTGTTAACAGTTCGCACGTTGAACACGAAGGTCAATGTTCACTCAGGACTGTTACAGGAACCGAAAGTTTATTTATCATCAGGATTCTGGAGGAACTGAATTTTTTTTTTCTTCTTAAAAATTGAGGGTTGACGGTCGACTTATTCGAAGTGACTTACTCCGCCGTTGTTTAGACCAGGATTTGAGGTGTTATTTTCATGCAGTTTCACAGTTGCATTTGCTGACTCTGCATCAAAAAATGATTCCCTTCTCGATGGCCAGAGAGATAACGCACATTGCGAAGTAATTCCTCACATCATTGTTTTGTATTATTTTAACCAGATCATTGGTAAAAATCTCCTACGAAGACAGCAGCGATTATTCTTCTGAGATACTGCATTCTGTTTCAAACATTTAACTGTGCCTTGGTGTCTGATCAGACACTGTACACATATAAATATATTTAATATTCGTTCTACCTGCCGACCTGAATTATCAGTCTTACGGAATGGTGAAGCAAAACTGTTCCTTCCAATTCCAATCCCCGCTGCTTTTGTTTCTGTGCACCGGTCTTGGTCTCTCACTCTTTCAGTGACTCTTCTTCTGCCTCGATCTCATTACACTTCTGTTTTCTATGTGTTCTATCTCTTCTCTCAATCTATGTGCTGCGGCTGACTATGTGGGACACTTATTTAAATGCAGAGTTCCATAGTAGGAGTAACACTGCATGGAATTGCTGAACGGACAAACCATTTAGTTTCCTATGGGTGCAGATCAATTCTATGAAGACTTCGCACAGAAAATCAGCGTTGTTGAGGAGTTTTTGTTCTAAATGTGGACTCAGTGTTAATGAACAGTAATGCAACAATGAAATTACACAACCAGAAGATAGTTAACTTAATTTCAGACATCGTTAAATTGCCAGGACGTAATATTGAGGAAGTACCAACTTTGCACGTTGAAATCAGAAAAAAAGTCCACCTGGCCTTCCAATTGTTTTTTACTGCTTCTTCAGCATCCCCCCAATCACCTCCCGCCACCCTCCCTCGCTCCACCGCCATCGCCCATCACTTCTACCACATATCTGGACACAACTATCGCCAGTCATTAGAAACGTGATGCTGAAATCAAAGCGCCCAAAGCAAGATATATTCAAGTTGAGTAGGAGGTGGGTGAAGAGCGATGAAATTGACTGTTCTTACTGAACACCGTAGCTTGGTCAAAAAATAGAAATCATCTTTGTCTTTACAGCACTTTCAAATAGCCAAATAAAATGAACATGTTCCTTGTACTGCCTGTTTAAGTTTAAAAGGACAAAGAATAAAGAAAATTACAGCACAAGGACAGGCCCTTCGGCCCTCCAAGCCTGCACCGCCCATGCTTCCCGACTGAATTAAAATCCTCTACCCTTCCGGAGACCTTGTCCCTCAATTCCCATCGTATTCATATATTTGTCAAGACGCCCCTTAAAATGTCACTGTCATACCTGCTTCCACTTCCTCCCCCGGCAATGAGTACCAAGCACCATCTGTGTAAAAAAACTTGCCTCGTCCATCTCCTTTAAACTTGTCCTTCGCACCTTAAACCTATGCCCCCTGGGAACTGAACTTCCACCCTGGGAAAAAGCTTCTGATTATCCATTCTGTCCATGCCCTTCATAACCTTGTAGACTTTAATCAGGACGCCCCTCAACGTCCGTATTTCCACTGAGAACAAACCAAATTTCTTCAAACTCTCCTCAAAGCTAATGCCCTCCATACCAGACAACATCCTGGTAAATCTTTTCTGCACCCTCTTCAAAGCCTCCACATCCTTCTAGTAGTGTGGCGATCAGAATTGAGCACTATATTCCAAGTGAGGCCTAACTGATTTTCTATAAAGCTGCAACATGACTTGTCAATTTCTAAACTCAATGCCCCGGCCAATGAAGGCAAGCATGCCATATGCTTTCTTGACTACCATCTCCGTCTGCGTTGCCACTTTCAGTGACCTGTGTACCTGTACACTCAGATCCCTCTGCCTATCAATACTCTTCAGGGTTCTGCCATTGACTGTATATTTCCTATCTGTATTAGACCTTCCAAAATGCATAACCTCACATTTGTCCGGACTAATTTCCATCTGCCATCTCTCCGCGCAAGTCTCCTTGATCTATATCGTACCATATCCTCCAACAGTCTTTATCGCTATCTGCCAAATCCACCAACCTTTGTGTCGTCCGTAAACTTACTAATCAAACCAAATTGACGTGAAAGATAACTTCTTACCTCAGTTATTTTTTCTCCTTGAGGTATTTCACAACAATATTTTTCAATTGGACAATCTCCGTTATGTATGGGTATGTCTGATTGGGTGGTGCAGCTCCTTGGAACCACTCGGAAAGATATAGCCAGCAAATGGCCTCCTTGTCATCTGAAAGTGTTGGTGCTTCGGTGAGCATGAAGAGCAGACGAATACCATCCTGAAAAAAAAACAGATGTGAGCCAGTACCCCGGTTTGTATCTGCCAGTTTCAACTTCACGCATGAACCATCACGGTATATTTATACATGAATACCTGAAAGAGGAAAAGGGAAGTTGGCAACTATAGACCGGTGAGCCCGACGTCAGTGGTGGGGAAGCTTTTGGAGGAAATACTGAGGGACGGGATATATGCACATCTGGAAGAAAATAGACAAGGTGGTGACAGGCAGCATGGTTTAGTATGGGGAAGGTCATGTCTCACCAACCTGATTGAGTCTTTTGAAGAGGTGCCAAAGATAATTGAAGAGGGGAGGGGTGTGGATATAGTTCATATGGATACAAAATTGGTTTGATTGAATACAAAATTGGCTTGATGACAGAAGCCAGAGGGTGGTTGTAGAGGCCTGTGACCAGCGGTGTGCCTCAGGGATCAGTGCCGGGTCCATTGTTATTTGTCATTTATATTAATGATTTGGATGAGAATATAGGAGGCATGTTTAGAAAGTTTGCAGATGACACCAAGAGTGGTAGCATAGTGGAAAATGAAGAAAGTTATCTCGGATTGCAAAAGGATCTTGATCAATTGTGCTAGTGGGCTGACGAATGGCAGATGGAGTTTAATTTAGATAAATGCGAGGTGATGCATTTTGGTAGATTGAACCAGGGCAGGACTTACTCAGTTAATGGTAGGGGGTTGGGGAGAGTTAGAGAACAAAGAAATCTAGGGGCACATGTTCATAGCTCCTTGAAAGTGGAGTCACAGGTGGACAGAGTGGTGAAGAAGGCATTCGGCATGCTTGGTTTCATCGGTCAGAACATTGAATACAGGAGTGGGACGCCTTGTTGAAGTTGTACAAGACATTGCTATGGCCACACTTGGAATACTGTGGACAATTCTGGTCACACTATTATAGAAAAGATATTATTAAACTAGAAAGAGTGCAGAAAAGATTTACTTGGATGCTACCGGGACTTGATGGTTTGAGTTATAAGGAGCGGCTGGATAGACTGGGACTTTTTTCTCTGGAGTGTAGAAGGTTGAGGGGTGATCTTATAGAGGTCCATAAAATAATGAGGGGCATAGATCAGCTAGCAAATCAATATCTTTTGCCAAAGGTAGGGGAGACTAAAACTAGAGGGCATAAGTTTAAGGTGAGAGGGGAGAGATACAAAAGTGTCCAAAGGGGCATCGTTTTTCACACAGAGGGTGGTGAGTGTCTGGAACAAGCTGCCAGAGGTAGTAGTAGAGGCGGGTACAATTTTCTCTTTTAAAAAGCATTTAGACAGGTACATGTGTAAGATGTGTATAGAGGGATATGGGTCAAATGCGGGCAATTAGGACTAGCTTAGGAGTTTAAAAAAAAGGGCAGCATGGACAAAGAACAAACAAAGAACAAAGAACAATACAGCACAGGAACAGGCCCTTCGGCCCTCCAAGCCCGCGCCGCTCCCTGGTCCAAACTAGACCATTCTTTTGTATCCCTCCATTCCCACTCCGTTCATATGGCTGTCTAGATAAGTCATAAACGTTCCCAGTGTGTCCGCCTCCACCACCTTGCCTGGCAGCGCATTCCAGTCCCCCACCACCCTCTTTGTAAAATATGTCCTTCTGATATCTGTGTTAAACCTCCCCCTCTTCACCTTGAACCTATGACCCCTCGTGAACGTCACCACCGACCTGGGGAAAAGCTTCCCACCGTTCAAACTATCTATGCCTTTCATAATTTTATACACCTCTATTAAGTCTCCCCTCATCCTCCGTCTTTCCAGGGAGAACAACCCCAGTTTACCCAAACTCTCCTCATAACTAAGCCCCTCCATACCAGGTAACATCCTGGTAAACCTCCTCTGTACTCTCTCCAAAGCCTCCACGTCCTTCTGGTAGTGTGGCGACCAGAACTGGACACAGTATTCCAGATGCGGTCGAACCAACGTTCTATACATCTGCAACATCAGACCCCAACTTTTATACTCCATGCCCCGTCCTATAAAGGCAAGCATGCCATATGCCTTCTTCACCACCTTCTCCACCTGTGACGTCACCTTCAAGGATCTGTGGACTTGCACACCCAGGTCCCTCTGCGTATCTACACCCTTTATGGTTCTGCCATTTATCATATAGCTCCTCCCTACATTATTTCTACCAAAATGCATCACTTCGCATTTATCAGGATTGAACTCCATCTGCCATTTCTTTGCCCAAATTTCCAGCCTATCTATATCCTTCTGTAGCTTCTGACAATGCTCCTCACTATCTGCAAGTCCTGCCAATTTTGTGTCGTCCACAAACTTACTGATCACCCCAGTTACACCTTCTTCCAGATCGTTTCTATAAATCACAAACAGCAGAGGTCCCAATACAGAGCCCTGCGGAACACCACTAGTCACAGGCCTCCAGCCGGAAAAAGACCCTTCCACTACCACCCTCTGTCTTCTGTGACCAAGCCAGTTCTCCACCCATCTAGCCACCTCCCCCTTTATCCCATGAGATCCAACCTTTTTCACCAGCCTACCATGAGGGACGTTTTCAAACGCTTTACTAAAGTCCATATAGACGACATCCATGGCCCTTCCCTCGTCAACCATTCTGGTCACTTCTTCAAAAAACTCCACCAGGTTAGTGAGGCATGACCTCCCTCTCACAAAACCATGCTGACTATCGTTAATGAGTTTCTTCCTTTCTAAATGCGCATACATCCTATCTCTAAGAATCTTCTCCAACAACTTCCCCACCACGGACGTCAAGCTCACCGGCCTATAATTACCCGGGTTATCCTTCCTACCCTTCTTAAATAACGGGACCACATTAGCTATCCTCCAATCCTCTGGGATCTCACCTGCGTCCAGTGACGAGACAAAGATTTGCGTCAGAGGCCCAGCGATTTCATCTCTCGTCTCCCTGAGCAGCCTTGGATAGATTCCATCAGGCCCTGGGGATTTGTCAGTCTTTAAATTCTCTAACAAACCTAACACTTCCTCCTTTGTAATGGAGATTTTCTCCAACGGTTCAACACTCCCCTCCGAGACACTCCCAGTCAACACATCCCTCTCCTTTGTGAATACCGACGCAAAGTATTCATTTAGGATCTCTCCTACTTCTTTGGGCTCCAAGCATAATTCCCCACTTTTGTCCCTGAGAGGTCCGATTTTTTCCCTGACAACCCTTTTGTTCCTAACGTATGAATAAAATGCCTTGGGATTCTCCTTAATCCTGTCTGCCAAGAACATTTCGTGACTCCTTTTTGCTCTTCTAATTCCCCGTTTGAGTTCTTTCCTACTTTCTTTGTACTCCTCCAGAGCTCCCTACGTTTTTAGCTGCCTGGACCTACCATACGGCTCTCTTTTCTTTTTGACCAGTCCCTCAATTTCCCTGGTTATCCACGGTTCTCGAATCCTACCATTCCTATCCTTCTTTAAGTTGGGCCGAAGGGCCTGTTTCCATGCTGTAAACCGCTATGATTCTATGACTTTAGTCAGGCGTCTGACAACGTCCCCATGGTAGACTAGCATGCAATCCAATGTCACATGGGATTCTGGGTGGGCTGGCAAGATTGATACAGAGCTGGTTTGGTCATAGAAGTGGAGACGTGGAGAAACTATGCAGACGCTACGACAACGGATGAATGAACACCGCTCGACAATCACCAGGCAAGACTGTTCTCTTCCTGTGGGGGAGCACTTCAGCAGTCACGGGCATTCAGCCTTGGATCTTCAGGTAAGCGTTCTCCAAGGCGGCCTTCATGACACACGACAGCACAGAGTCGCTGAGCAGAAACTGATAGCCAAGTTCCGCACACATGAGGACGGCCTGATCCGGGATGTTGGATTTATGTCACATTATCAGTAACCCCCACAGCTTGCCCCCTGGACTTGCAGAATGTCACTAGCTGTTCTGTCTGGAGACAATACACATCTCTGTAACCTGTGTTTAAACTGCTCCCTCCACCCACATTGTCTGTACCTTTAAGACCTGGCTGGTTGTAGGGATTCGTATTCTAATTAGTATTCTGTGACTTGATTTCTGTGTCTGTGCACTGTTTGAGAGCACATTTCCACTCCATCTGACGAAGGAGCAGCGCTCCGAAAGCTTATGGTATTTGCTACCAAGTAAACCTGTTGGACTTTAACCTGGTGTTGTGAGACTTCTTACGTTGGTCATAGAAGACAGAGGGTAGTGGCGGAAGGGTGTTTTTTCTCAGAATTGAGATCCATGACAAAAAGTGTTCTACAGTGGTCAGTGCTTGGACCTCTATTGTTTCTTGCAAATATAAATGATCCAGAGGAAAATGTGAGTGGTTTGATGAGTAAGTCTGTCGATTAAACAAAGATTTGTGGAGTTGCTGCTGTTGAAGGAGATTGTCAAAGGAGATTGTCAAAGGATGCAGCAGGATATACAGAGATTGGAGACTTTGGAACTGAAATGACAGAAGATGTTTAATAAGGACAAATGCGAGGTGATGAATTTTGGAGGTTGAAATTCATGTGTGAATTATACTGTCAATGGCAAAACCTGTAGAAAATTAAGAACAAAGTGACCTGGGCAAGTGGCATCGGAGGTGGCCAAGGTTACTGAAAAGGCACATGGCTTGCCTTCAGCAGCGGGGGCATTGAGTACAAGAGTTGGCAAATCGTGTCGTAGCTATATAAAAGCTTAATTAGGCCGCAATTGGAGCATTAGGTGCAGTTGTGGTCACAACACTACCAGAGGGACGTGGAAACTTTGGACAGAGTTCAAAGGCCTTTCACCACGATGTTGCCTGGTCTCGAAGGTGTCGACTACAAAGAGAGATTTAATAAACGGGACTGGGGGCATTCTGGCCAAGTTTGCCGATGATACAAAGATAGGTGGAGGGGCAGGTAGTATTGAGGAGGTGGGGAGGCTGCAGAAAGATTTAGACAGTTTAGGAGAGTGGTCCAAGAAGTGGCTGATGAAATTCAACGTGGGCAAGTGCGAGGTCTTGCACTTTGGAAAAAAGAATAGAGGCATGGACTATTTTCTAAACGGTGACAAAATTCATAATGCTAAAGTGCAAAGGGACTTGGGAGTCCGAGTCCAGGATTCTCTAAAGGTAAACTTGCAGGTTGAGTCCGTAATTAAGAAAGCAAATGTAATGTTGTCATTTATCTCAAGAGGCTTGGAATACAAAAGCAGGGATGTACTTCTGAGGCTTTATAAAGCACTGGTTAGGCCCCATTTGGAGTACTGTGAGCAATTTTGGGCCCCACACCTCAGGAAGGACATACTGGCACTGGAGCGGGTCCAGCGGAGATTCACACAGATGATCCCGGGAACGGTAGGCCTGACATACGATGAACGTCTGAGGATCGTGGGATTATATTCATTGGAGTTTAGGAGGTTGAGGGGAGATCTAATAGAAACTTACAAGATAATGAACGGCTTAGATAGGATGGACGTAGGGAAGTTGTTTCCATTAGCAGGGGAGACTAGGACGCGGGGGCACAGCCTTAGAATAAAAGGGAGTCACTTTAAAACAGAGATGAGGAGAAATGTCTTCAGCCAGGGAGTGGTAGGTCTGTGGAATTCATTGCCACAGAGGGCTGTGGAGGCCGAGACGTTAAGCGTCTTCAAGACAGAAATTGATAAATTCTTGATTTCTCGAGGAATTAAGGGCTATGGGGAGAGCGCGGGTAAATGGAGTTGAAATCAACCATGATTGAATGGTGGAGTGGACTCGATGGGCCGAATGGCCTTACTTCCGCTCCTATGTCTTATGGTCTTAAACTAGCATTGTTTTCGGCAGAAAGACGGAGTCTGTGTGGAGACCTGAAAGAGGTCCATAAATTATGAGAGGCATAGACATGCTGAATATTCAGAGGCGTTTCCCAAGGTTGGAAGTGTAAATTACAAAGGGGGCACAGGTTCAAGTTGAGAGGGGGAAAGCTTAAAGGAGATGAGCGAGGACGATTTGTCTTCATGCAGAGAGTGCGGGGTGCCTGCAATGCATTGCCAAGAGAATTTGGTGGAAGCAGGCACCTTAGCAACATTTAAGAGGCATGTACATTGATATGCGAATGGGAAGGAAATAGCAGGATACGGACTGAGTAAGGGCAAATGTTTTTTTTCTTAATTTAGAACATCGTTCTAAGGGCGGCACGGTAGCACAGTGGTTAGCACTGCTGCTTCACAGCTCCAGGGTCCCGGGTTCGATTCCCAGCTCGGGTCACCGTCTGTGTGGAGTTTGCACATTCTCCTCGTGTCTGCGTGGGTTTCCTCCGGGTGCTCCGGTTTCCTCCCACAGTCCAAAGATGTGCGGGTTAGGTCGATTGGCCAGGTTACAAAATTACCCCTTAGAGTCCTGGGATGTGTAGGTTAGAGGGATTAGCAGGTAAAATATGTGGGGGTAGGGCCTGGGTGGGATTGTGGTCGGTGCAGACTCGATGGGCCGAATGGCCTCCTTCTGCACTGTAGGGTTTCTATGATTTCGTAATGGGCACAGGCTTGGAGGGCCGAATGACCTGTTCCTGTGCTGTACTTTTCTTTGTTCTTTTTATGAAATTTCATTTTTGTGACTTTAAATATGCATTTAATAAACATTTCACCCTGAAATATCGGGCAGATCATCTTCAAAACGTAAACAAAACACAAAGTTTAGACCTGGAACAGATTAGAGACACCAGCCCTCAGTCAAGAGGCTGAGAGTCAATACTATAATATTTTAATCTCTTCCTGATATTTCTTTATTCTGCAATTTCATTTATTGGTATAGGAATACCTGCTATGAAGTTTAATGCTGCAACCTTCATCAGGTCACTTGCACTCTGAACTTTTGCAATGAAGCAAGCAGTGATGTTGTCGCTTTATGTGCTCCGAATGTAACCGTATTGATTGGACATGGAGACAATGAATGCACAGACAGTTTTAAAGTGGGTCAATGGGAAGTTCCTGTTACTTATTTAAAGAAACACACGTCATACCATTAAACCGTAAACACGAGCCGAGCAGCAGGTATATGAATCTATTTGTTATAACAAAGTTAATTAATGCAAAATAAAACACCAATGAGGTCATCTCCCTGGAGCTTAACATCGGGTGTCAAGGTGAACATTTCACAGTGCGCTTCAGAACGCGGCCAGAGCATTTAAATAACATGCACGCAATACCAAAAGGTCTGGTGTTTGCCATTTACTATCCGGTGCTTGCATCTATTGGGATTCCAGGTAAATTATTGTGGTTGCTCAGTAACTGAGTGAATTAGTGTTTTTGTGGGATCAATGTTCGCATTTTACCAGTAGTGCTTCTGCGCTGTCAACATACCCTTTCTCCCAAATGATCGGTGAAAGCTAACCTCTCGACGGGTACAATGTTTTCTGCATAGGTGGAATACTAGCTCCTCTATTACAGTACAACATTTCCATTTTAACAATGTTAATTTTCCAATTTAACATCCTGATATAACACTGCGGTATAAATGTTATGCCCACATCACGTTAGCCTTGATATTTCACCAGTTTAGTAGCAGAGTTGCTGCACATTACTTCTTTATTCTATTTTCTTTAACTGCATTCCATCTTCCTGTATTTAGCTGCTTTAATTATATCATTGATCCCTTTCCATTGACATCGCAGGATGCAAATGTAGTTCCATTGCTCTCTTTGCACTATTACAGCGGGTAAATTTGCACACTTGTGAAGTGTTCAATGCAGTTCATCTGAGTGATGAACTGGATGAATTGCCGAGAAATGTGTGAATTATGCTGCATTCATGGCTCTCTATTCGATATCCAATGCAAACCTCGGAATTAACAATGCATGCTATGAAAAAAATCATCCGCCAAAAAGTGAGAGAAATGTTAACTCTCCATCCATGTTGCTTCCTCTGACGATACGTTTCTCCAAGTCCACTGTTGTCTTTGCAGCAGGGAATACTTTTCTAATAATGAATTGCAGTGATTGCATTTTAGATCATATGTGAAATAAAAATCCGTGTTCGTATTAGTTTTAACACTTCTTGCTGACTGGTTCGTAAGTTTCATTTTTCAATATTTTCTTATGCCTTTGTGAATTCGTTGTCCAATGTCTAATTCAATGTTTTCGACTGAATCTTGTCCTCTATTAACTCTTATTGGATTATTTTAAGTTATTATGCCAATGGCATGCCTTCCTATTTTAATCCAAATAATATTGTCAACCAGAAAAAATAAAGACCCCCAGCAGAAAGGATAAGTTAAAATATACGATCATGTCTCAATGCATTACATGTCACAGTGAAGTCTGTGAAAAGAGTGAGGATATAATTTTATTGTGATTAGAATCAGTATAGTCTCTATTCACAATCTCCTCTCTCTATTACAGCTAACCCGGTAGTGATTGTGATCCTGTTTCGAAGAAGATGCCGTCTCTCTGGATGCATCACTTGCTACCTGGTGTCCATGGCAGTTTCAGATCTTCTGGTGATGGTTACGGCTGTCGTATTAAACCGGATTGTTGGAACATACTTCCCATCCAGCTTCCTGTCCATCACACCAGTTTTCTGTGTTCGTGCTGCCTTAAATATCACAGCCATTGATGGCTCTGCCTGGTTAACTTTCGCTTTCACATTTGATCAATTTGTGGCCATTGCTTGCCAGAAGCTAAAAATAAGGTATTGCACCGAGAAGATAGCGAGGCATGTCATAATAATTGTGACGGCACTGGCCTGTGTAAAAAATATCTTCATGTATTTCATTTTTGAAACTATGTACATTATTAATAATATACCCTGGCTCTGTGTCATAAAACATATATACTATACGTCGCCTGCATGGACAGCATATGATTGGACCCGATGTATTTTGACCCCTGCTTTGCCATTCATTCTGATATTACTGTTCAACGCGATGACCGTCAGACACATTCTAGCGGCCAACAGAGCCCGCAGGAGGTTCAGGACACAGAGAAATGGCGTGAATCAGTGTGATCCGGAGATGGAGAAGCGGATAAAGCCCATTGTCTTACTCTTCGCCATCTCAGTCACTCTCATCCTGTCATATCTGATATTCTTTGCAATGATCCTATTTGTCCGAATTGCAAAAGTTACTTATTTATCTGGCTCTAATTTCAGCAATTCCGCGTTTATTCTCCAGCAAAGCGGATATATGCTTCTGTTATTGAGTTCGTGCATCAACCCGTTTATTTATGCCGGGACTCAAAGTAAGACCAGAGAGTAGTTAAATGGGGTAGAATATGCACTGAGCCAACTTGCTAAATTGTTTAAGTTTTATGATTAGGATAATCAAAAAAGTTACATTTTATATTGAACAGTGTACCATGTTTTATCAATGTCACACATAGGCCTGTTTGCAAATTACACATCCAATGCGCAGTATTTTTACACGTATCTATATTCATGCATCCACCCACACCCTGGCCACCCACAGCTTATACCTGTCCGGTCCGTCCACCAGTCAGCCATTTGATAAATTACATTGAGTTCTGCCCCCTCAGCACACCACATCATCTAGGTCCTGGCAACATGACTTTATGGTCACCGGCAATATCCCCATTTCACGAGGCGATGGGCTCTTTACTGGAGTACTGGTATTTTATTTTTATTTCAGTTCACTTACTTTGCGAATACTTTCAGAGTTCTGCTGGTCTGCCGACCAACTCTCAGCTCAACAATGGGAGAAGGGAATTCGCCTGCATAGTGCGCATGAATAAATTCACCCAGTCCTTCAAACTTTTGAGACATCAAACTAAGAGGCGGTGGTTGAATTGGCCTGCCCCAAGCATTGTTATTTTATTCACACTGACTAGTTTGGTTATTGAAAGTAAACTAATTATTCGTGAAATTGACCTGTATAATATTATGACCTGTATATTGATGCCACAAAAAGAGAGTGAAGCTCCAATTTGAACATACATTGGCTGGTTAGCATTCAGCATATTTAACTCGCTGCCCCGCAGCACGTTGGATCCTGAATTAATATATAGTGTCAGAAGAACAGAAGAACTCGGAGCAGGAGTAGGCCATCCGGGGCGGATGGGGCGAACCTGCTCCGCCATTCAATAAGATCATGGCTGATCTTTTCGTGTACTCGCTCCACTTACCAGGCCACTCACTATAACCGTTACTTCCTTTAATGTTCAAAAAATTGTCTATCCTTACCTTAAAAACATTCAATGAGGGAGCCTCAACTGCTTCACTGGGCAGGAAATTCCACAGATTCACAACCCTTTAAATGAAGTTTCTCCTCAACTCAGTCCTAAGTCAGCCCCCACGTCCCCCCCCCCCTCCCGCCCCCCTTATTTTGAGGCAATGTCCCCAGTTCTAGTTCCACATACCAGTGGAAACAGCTTCCCAAGAAGGAATGCTTCAAGAGGGAGATACATATATTTCCTGGGGAACCAGTGGGGAGGTGGATCTTAGACAGGATGAAGTCACCCAAGATCTGATTGCATAGTGGTGCAGGGTCGCAGAGCTGAATTCCTCCTAATTCCTATTTCCCGATATGCTGGAAAATCCCGAGATGACGACAGTGACTGGAGCCATTTAAAATATATTGTTAGTATTTATAAACACGCAGTTTCCAATAAGAGCAATTTAACCACCTTGTGCATTTGCTTAATGAAATTTTGAGCAGAAAAGCTGAGTGGTTGAAGACCTTGATCGCCTCGTTAACTGGCGACATGTTCTTCTTCGGTAAAGGTGGCAGTGAACCCGCTGAGAGAACGGAGACAGCGCCAACACCGAAGAGAGTGTGTGAGCTGTTCGCTTTGCCTGTTCCCTCATGCTAAATCTTTGCCATTGTGTGCAGACGTAAAGACCACTTTACTGGTAGAACAAAAAAAATCCAACTTTCAGATTGTTATTGTTTAAAGGCGGATCAGACATTTCTGGGCGGCACGGTAGCACAGTAGTTAGCACTGCTGCTTCACAGCTCCAGGGACCTGGGTTTGAATCCCGGCTCAGGTCGCTGTCTGTGTGGAGTTTGCACATTCTTTCTGTGTCTGCCTGGGTTTTCTCCGGGTGCTCCGGTTTCCTCCCACAGTCCAAAGACGTGCAGGCTCGGTTGATTGGCCATTCTAAATTTCCCCTTAGTGTCCGGGATGCATAGATTAGAGGAGTGAGTGGGTTAATATGTAGGGATATGTGGATAGGGCCTGGGTGGGATTGTCGTTGGTGCAGACTCGATGGGCCGAATGGCTTCTTTCTGCACTGTAGAATTCTATGATTTCAAGCTGTGATAGTGTTTCCTGGAGTGCTGGAAGAGTACAATTTTAATTTCGTAAAACTTCGCAATTCACCAAATATTTAGATCTGTTAGAGTTGCCTCATTATGAAGAAGGAAAATATATTTTCGATAACTATAAACAATTCCCGATATGCTAAATGGATTTTTCTTATTGATTCTTTTCATTATTTTTATTCGATTATTGTTTTACATCAATGACTAAACTTCGAAACAAAAGTCCTTGAGTGCTGCACAAGTGGAAGTCTACGGGTTTAACGGCTATACAAGTGCAATTGGCGTTTTATGTTCGTTGCTATAAATGCACAGGGAATGAAATTGTTGAATGTATCAATACTTTTGGTTCTCTGCCTGTTTGTCTCTCTATGATTGTCTCTATCTATCTCTAGATGTCCCTCTGCCTAGTTACCTCTGCCTGACTCTTCTGGAATGTATTTTTTACTATTCTCTCCCTCTCCTTGATCATTCTCAGTGATGAACGTTTCCCTTGGGTGATGGTTAACTAATCTTGGATTGTTACCACTCTCATGCTCGCTCTGATTCTTCAAAAAAAGAAACAATGGATTTGCACAGTTTTCGTATAGCTATGCTAAACTTGAGACTTTATTTTTGATTCTGAGGTCAATTATCTGATTGACAGTATTATTTTTATTGAGATCTCCAGTTGAATTCATATATTTAGCCATTTATAACATTATTCAAGTTGTTGTGGATAAAGAGAGCTGGGAAGTTTCCCTGATATTAGATGCTGTGTGGTTAAGACAGTGCTGGACTGTGTCCCTTTCTCAAGGGAATTATATTTTTTGTCTTAGACTGGTACAACCATGTGCCACCAGAATTATTCCAACAAAGTGGAGGGATTAAACGCTGTTCCACCATGACAGCTCTTTATAGAGCAATACAAACTCTTCTCCTTTCCAGTTCTGGCCGACCATTGTTCTTCGTTTCCTTCTATCATTTACCCATTTTTGAATAATCTAGTCACATTTTAATATATCAACAATGCAACTATTCAGCTGATTTTAAACCTGTCTTTCCTCCTAGTTTCTCCCAGTTCGGCATCCACCTTTCTCTCACCTCATATCTTCTATCACTCCACAATTAATGACTGTACGATTGAATCTCTTATCGACTACTTTACTCGATGTTTCCACAGCATTCACTGACCCAATAATGCACTAAACTTGTGATTTTCCATCACTTAAAAGATCTGCCTCAGCGTTTCCATCCAAATAGAAACAATTTCTCGTTTCTTTGTCCTTCATTTTGCCCAAGCTTTTTATCGATATCAGGTGGATAAGCAGGATAAATACGGATTGTTGTCGGTATAGGCTCAATTCGATGGGCGGAATAATCTCCTTCTGCACTATTGGGATTCTATGATTCTACTCTATGAATATATAAGGTCAGACGCATAACTAACTTATGTAGATTGCTCTGCACTTCGAGCATGTCAATTAAAATAAAGTTTATTTATTTGTCACAGGTAAGGCTTTCATTAACACTGCAATAAAGTTATTGTGAAATTCCCCTAGTCGCCACAGTCCGGCGCCTGTTCGGGTCAATGCACCTAACCAGCATGTCTTTCAGAACGTGGGAGGAAACCGGAGCACCCGGAGGAAACCCACGGAGACACGGGGACAACGTGCACACTCCACACAGACAGTGACCCAAGCCGAAAATGGAATCCTGGTCACTGGCGCTGTGAGGCAGAAGTACTAACTACTGTATAACCATGCCGCCCCTCAATCCCAAACAATCCCAAACTGACAGACAAACTGACAATACCTTCTCACATTATCAATGGTATCCACTGCTGCCGGGTCAGGAAATGGAGAGAAACATAAAAAGTCATTTCATGAACGCAGGATATTTCAATGTTAAAGTTTATTTATTAGTGTTACAAGGAGGATTACATTAATACTGCAATGAAGTCACTATGAAAGCACATTGTGGTGAATGAATTTCTTTGATATGTATTCACTGCTGTAACCGAGTGGCACAGAGGGAGAAAGTGAGTTCGACGAAATTGCTGATTCGAAAGAGCTTCAAACTGGACCATTCCAGGGTTTTACCGCATTCATTAATTTTCAACTTGTAAATGCTCCAGAATATTACAGTTTGGAAATGGAAAATAAGAACTCAAATGATCAAATAACTCTGCCTGAATGTCTGCCTTTCCTTCAGCTTTTCTCACTCGTGACCTTTCTGTCTGTATACGTTATCCTTCATTTGTCAATGTGGTTCACTGTTACAGCTGAGAAGATCCTTCCTGTCGACACAAATTGGATCTCGCTGCCCGAGTGCAACTATTGAACTGACCGAAGCCCCAATCCTCCACCACTGAATCCCTAAGTACCTACTGAAGCACCCATTATCAGCCCACACAGTATCCCCCTCACCCACCTGTTCCGATACCCACTTCCCACCCGATATCTCCAAGACACGAATTACCTCCGCACAGCTCATTGACCACTCCACCCCAACAGAGATCCGCCCCATTGTCCGAGAAAGCCACAGGACCTTTCGACCATGTCTGATTTGTTTCTGCACCCTATTCGCCCGTCATTTTGCCGCAACCTCTGATTTTCTTACCATCCAAGAAACTTTCTATCTGTCTTAAATGCACTCAATGACCTGGCCTCCACAGCCTTATCTGGCAAAAAATTCCACAGGCTCTCCACCCTCTGGCTGACGAAATTCATGCACATCTCAGTTCTAAAGTCTCAGTCTCTTGATGCTGAGTCAGTGCCCTAGGATCCTAATCTCTCCTACTAATGGATTATAATGAGGCACCTGGTGACGATGTGAAAGTGCAATCACTTCCAAAACGATTTGAATTCAGTTGGCATATCCACAGCTGTACTCAGTCCATAATATATTCAAGCACAGAGTGAGCATGGGGGAACCTCGAGGGAGCATCATTGAGTGTGGTGGTGATGTGTATGTGCCACTTAATAGCACTGCCCAAAACAATTTCCATCAAGAACTGGTGATCATGAGTAGACTTGTGCGGCTGTAACCTTACTTACATGAACTAGCCCATTCAGGAGGTGATATTTTTGAATTTGACCTGGTGACGATAAAACAATCATGCCAAATGAGATGTTTTCCACTCAGAATATAATTGTGCGAAAGTGGATATCTGCATCCTGCATATCATCATATTTTAATGGACTTGTCAACAATGAATGTAACTGGGATGAAATGACATATTCCACGTTGCAGCAACTGCTGATTCAACAGGGTGGCACAATGGTTAGCACAGTTCGATTCGTGGCTTGCGTCACTGTCTATGTGAAGTTTTATACGTTCTCTCTTTGTATGCGTGGGTTTTCTCCGGGTGCTCTAATTTCCTCCCACAATCCGAAAAATGTTAAGTGGATTGGCCATGCTAAATTCTCCCTCAGTGTACCCGGGCAGGCGCCGGAGTGTGGCGACTGGGGGATTTTCACAGTAACTTCATTGCAGTGTTAATGTTTGCCTTCTCTTGACAGTAATAAATACATTTTTATAAAAATTAAATAGCTCCTGTCAAATTGGAACGTAAATGTATCTAAAATTTCCTCTCCAGCATAGATCTTATCCCACTCAACCTCCATAACCTCAATGTTGCTAAACCAGGTCTATCGACACTGAAAATGAACGGGCTGAACGATCCATCAACACTGAATGTAAACGCCATGGCCTGCACTTGAATCTGTTTGTACTGAACGCAGCCGTGCTCAATTGGGCCGGACCACACTGGTTTAAGGCAGAAAATACTGACAATACACAAGGGGTCACGGGTTCAAGGTGAGCGGGGCAAGGTTCAACACAGATGTCAGGGGGACGTATTTTACACAGAGGGTGGTGGGGGCCTGGAATGCACTGCCAAGCAAGGTGATTGAGGCGGACACGCTGGGATCGTTTAAGACTTATCTAGATAACCACATGAACAGACTGAGAATAGAGGGACATGAAAGAATGGTCTCGTGGGGCACATGAGCGGTGCAGGCTTGGAGGGCCGAAGGGCCTGTCCTGTGCTGTATTGTTCTTTGTTCTTTGTAAACAGTGCTGAAGTCGACCTGTCCGGGACTGTATGAAAAATTGCTCTCATAGATTAGGTCCACAGTGGATGGAAACACACCAAGTTGAATCTGTGCAGGAAGAACCTAACTGTGTAAAGTAGATCAGCATACACTGAAGTTACAGATCTGGACAGTGCATGTTGTCACAGAATGTAACGATGCTAAGGTGAACATGATCATTCAAAGTGTAGCATTCTGACGAAAAAAAAACTGCATGTATGGCAGCATATGTTCAAAAAGAAATAGACTTAACATTTCGATTCCTGTATGACTCTTCCTCGGAACTGTTCTGCTGCACGGGGTCTGTTCAATGGCAGATTCACCTGTACACCGTGAACTGAATGTGCCCAAATGGAATCGAATCTTGAAGAGCTGGGCATGTGGACACGGATTGTAATCATATCCAATCGGGACTGCACATAATAAATTGTGTGCAGAGAGATTTGGAACGGTTCTGCACCTAATTTGTGATCACAAGGACTGAATAATATCAGGGGTGAAAAGCTGCTTTCGTTGTTTCAGGAGAATTTAAACTTCTCAGTGCGGTCAGTAATAGACAATTCTGCTTTGGCCTGCAAGCCATATCCTGGCAGTTATCATTGGTGCACAGAAGACTGACAGATAATGTCAGAATCCCAATTTCAAATATAATGAAAAACATTGTATTCCACGAACTGCAAGAACAAAAGAAAATACAAGAGCTGCACAAATTTGTATTTCACAATAAAGGCAATTAACGTTAATCATTGCATCATGTCCCAGGAGCCTGCCATCAGATGTAAATGTAACGATTTTAAACCACAAAGCAGATGGTGGTCCCAAATTCTGATATAAATGCACGGAGTACCAACAGGTCTGTTCGTTGTATTTACTATCTGTTCTTGCAGCTATCGCACTTCCAGGTAAATTGATGTAGATCATATTTGGTGAATTGTTGGTTGGCTGCATCAGTTCAACGATGTGTGGGCTAGGTTGATTGGCCATTCTAAATTGCCCTTAGGGTCCTGGGATGCATAGGTTAGAGGGATTAGTGGGTAAATATGTGGGGATAGAGCCTGGGTGGGATTGTGGTTGGTGCAGACTCGATGGGCCGAATGGCCTCTTTCTGCAAAATAGGATTCTATGTCTATGTTTATGTTCTCCAATTGAACCACTCGCACTTCTTCACGTTGCAAAAACTCTTATCTTTTGAGAAAGGACCTGTAAGGATAGATAAAACAGTTTGGGCTTGTACTCACTAAAGCTTAGAAGGATGAGAGACGGTCTGATCGAGGTATATTAAATTTTTTAAGGGATTATTTGTTAATTTAGATTGTCTGTACCCATGCATTAGGCCGTCTCACTCACGGTTTCACAGCCATATTCCCCCAGTAATTGCCCATCCTGTCTGCATTCTTACCAGCGGTTTACCCGCAGTCTAGTGGCTGACCATGACTGAAATTTCCATCCAGATCTTCTTTCCGCTATGCTTTAGCTGATGACCCTGTAAGCATGAAGTCTCCTTTGGCACATAGTTTCCTCTAAGCACATAGTCTCCTGGAAGCACATCGTTTAATGGAAACACACGGTCCCCTCTAAGCACGTATATTTCTATTGCTGACCGTCCATCAGAATAAAAGACACCTTGTTTGTAATTGTGGGAGCGACACTGTTCACCATTTCTCCACACACATCACTACGTGCGACCATTCAGTCTGAATGATTGAGCAGCGTCGTTCGCAAGCAGAGTATCTTGCGTGTGACAGCTGATGCCGATATTCAGGCAACAACTGAGGAGTTATCATTGAGATTGGAAGCAATAGTCTGTCTTGCACCATGCTGCTATCCAACTCTGCTAAGTCACGGCCTGTCCTTTTAATAATGGTGCGGGCTGTCATTTTGTGATGTCCATATGTTTGGATGGTTGAAGAAAGAGCCCGAGCTCCACCACAGGATTGAACCGGCAATGCTCACCTTATGTGTGTTGAGTTATTTCCAGACCCCTTTTCCCAAGATCCCAGTAATCGTTCATTGATTACTTACCACCACTACAAAATAATCAACAAATGTACTGTTCCTCTCAGCTGGTCGGTAATGATTTTATGCCTAAATTGAATAAAGAATAAAAAACAGAGGTTTGTGTGTTGAATATAGGGTATTCTGGCTTGTGTGGCTCACACTTTGAATATTTTACTGATTGAACCCTCTGTCTGTCACCCTTTCCCCTGACTCCTCCCCACTTTACTATTGCTGTTAATATACTAAACTGATAGGGATGGCATAGATCTGTTTCGTTTCAACAATCGATGTTCCAAAGAAGTACGTGTGTATTATCAAGTTAGCAGTCGAAAAGTCGATCTCATATCAATGGCGATTTCAACAAGAGTCCAACCATCGAACCTCGACATCAATGAATTCCCCACTGGCAACAACCTGGACGTTACCATTGAACTGAAACTGAACTGGGTTAGCCATATAAATATTGCGTCTACCAGCGCAGTTCAGAAGTTAGGAATCTCACTGCAATTAAATCATCTGCTTACTCCCGAAAAGCTCCCCACCATTTGCAAGGATAAAGTCAGAGTGCAATTGAATACTCTTCACTTGCTCTGATAAGTGCAGCTCCAACACCACCCAGGAAGTTTAATACCAATCAGGACAAAAATGTCCATCTGACTGGCACCCCATAGACAAATACTAAATCGCTGCACAACTGACACACAGTGGCAGCAGTATGTACCATCTGCAATATTCACTGCAAAAACTTACACAGTCCTCTTCGACAGCACTTTCCAAACCTACGACCACTGCCATATCGATGTCAGCAGATACTTGGGAAAACCATGACCTTCAAGATCCCCTCTTAGTCGCCCATCATCCTGACTTGAAAATAAACCTCTGCTCCTTCATGGTCCCTGGGCCAATATCCTGAAGTTCCCCCGTAACAGCACTGTGGAGTTTACTGACAACACATTGACTGGAAAAGTTCAATATGCTGGCTCACCACCACATTCTGAAGGGCAATTAGTGATGGGCAAATGTTGACCTCACCAGCGTCCGCATCCAAATGATTAATGATCATGATTTCAAAATTTCCAAATCATTTCCCTTGCAGGCAATAACAAGGCGGCATTTATTGTTCATCCACAGGTAAAGCCGTAGGTGGATTGTTTTAAAATATAAGTGGCTGCATATAAATTTCAGAGATTTAATCCATCGAATCTTAACAGTGTTGAAGGAGAACATTCATCCCACAGAGTTTGCACTGGCCCTGCGAAAGAGCACTCTACACCAGTCCACTTCCTCTCCGCATCCCCGTGCACCTTACTTGCACAACAGTTGAACATTGAGTGGAAATTCATCATGGCCAATCCACTTCACCTGCACATCTTTGGACTGTGAGAGGTAGCAGGAACACCCGGAGGAAACCTACACAGACACTTGTGGAACGTGCAAGCTCCACACAGCCGCTCGGTTAGATCACAGGTCACTGGTGAAATTCACTGATAGCAATGCTCACAACTGTGACACCGAGCCACCCGATCGAGTTGTGATCACAGGAACCACCGGAGGACAAAAATAATTGGGAAGTAGCATTATAATCACTGAATGTATTTGTTAAACCAATTGAAATTCAGTCACCAATATGGATTGATGGCCTCCATGACCTGAATAGCTTTGTGATTCTACGGTTAGATAAACTTAATAAAATCGTTCTTAATTATCTTGTCTTAATTTATCTCTGTAAATCAAATGTGAATTGTAGCATAAATGCGAAGTTTGCTGTCCTTTTCAGTTGTTTCTCGTAAAGTATTTCTGTAGTGTACTGGTTTTCACATTTGTCTCGAGGGCGCAAAATCCCCGGCTAGAAACTGTCCAGAAAGTAATCGAATTTTTCAAATTTTAGAATAATCAAAGTTTGAATAATGTGTGCGCTGGTTGCTAAAAAACAAACGATTATGCTGAATATTCCCAGCATTTTCTGTTTCTAAAGTCCACAGTCACTAGACAAAAAGAAAGAGAGGGCAGATCTTTACAGAAAACAAGGCAGGATGGATTAACTGACAGAAGAAATGAAGGAAAGGGCAACATGGACCTGGTATTATCGAAATCTCGACTTCCGAGTTTGACTTTTACACTCACTCACTGGGGTTCAGCATTCACCTTTGCTGCACAGATGAGATCACTGATTTTTTTCCGGCACTGCCTCGTGGTTCGGAGGACCAGTGCCCTGGCACTGACCGAGACGGTGATTGCCTCCCAGGCCGCATGGCCATCAGCCCCCCTGGG
This sequence comes from Mustelus asterias, assembly GCF_964213995.1. Classification (NCBI taxonomy): domain Eukaryota; kingdom Metazoa; phylum Chordata; class Chondrichthyes; order Carcharhiniformes; family Triakidae; genus Mustelus; species Mustelus asterias. Next base: position 3,534,389 of record NC_135830.1, read on the forward strand.
TCTGCGTCCTCCTGGGAGGAAGAGGGTGGCCCGCCTCGCCTCTGCTGCATCCAGCAGCCTCCCCAAGTCGTCATCATAAAATCAGGGGGCTGGTCGTGTGCACATTGTCCTGTGCTGCCTGTCTGTCCATTCTGGAGTTTCTTATGGAGCTGCCCTTCGTTAGGGCAGATCAGCCGCAGGTAGTTTGACAGAGCATTCCAGCAAGTTCCATGCAGTTTGCTTGTTAGCATTGAGGGGAAGGCAAGTGAGCACTTGCAGGTGTGCTGCTGGGAGGGGGGAGGTGCGGGGGCGGTGGTGGTGGATGAGTGCCTCAATCATTAGCGACAGGGGAGAGAGAGGGGGGTGTCACACAGCCATCGGAGTGTAAGTGGAATGGAGCCTTGTGCGGGATTATCCGGCCCGGCAGTGATGTGACGGGCCGGCTTTTTCAATGTTTTTTCAAACTGTGCATGCGTGGTTCAGAGCTCCGATCGTTCCGGCAGCGCTAAGCCCCGCCCACAGCGCGAATCGGACTGGAGATGGCTGAGAGCGTATGGGGGGGACTGAAAGCAGATTTCTAAGTCGGATCTGGACTACGCCCAGATTCGGCACTTAGAATGAAAATGGTAAAATCGGGCCCCTTGTGTTACAATTGTAGCAGATTTGGCAAAATGACATTTGAAGTATTGAGAACACATTTGCTGCCCATATTATATGCAAAACAATGTATTAATGACGTTACTGGAGGGGGTGCAAAGTGATTCATCAGTATTCTGTTCGAACAGAGGGACAGAAGCAAAGAGTTGTGAACCTGTGGAATTCTGTACCACAGAAAGCTGTTGGGGCCAGTTCGTTCGATATGTTGAAGAGGGAGCTGGACGTGGCCCTTGCGGCTAAATGGATGAAGAGCTGTGGAGAGAAAGCAGGAATGCGATACTGAAAGTGCATGATCAGTCATGATCATATTGAATGGTGGTGCAAGCTGGAAGGGCCGAATGGCCCACTCCTCTACCGATTCTCTATGTTTCTACATAACTAAGACGAAGTACTGATCAGCAAAACGTGAAAAGACTATGGCCGTTTACTCCAGTAAATACAATGTGAATTTGCCACTGATATAAGTTTTAAAGGTTAGTTAATTTATTTATAAAGTGAATGAAGAGTAAAATATTTCCACTTGTGGGATATCAGAACCACGGGCATCACTATAAGATCATCAATGATGTATTGATAGAAATTCAAGTGCAACCTTTTCGCACAAAGCATGTGTATTTCATTCGGACCTAGAGTTTTCATTTAACAGAAAATCATAAAAGGTTTGAAGGGAAAGTTCGGTAAGAGAGACATTCAAAGTAGCAGGTCATGTTGCTCAAATGGCTACAAAAGCAAACGAGATTTTGGGTTTTACAAGAAAATAATATAATTAGAAAATCAAAGATGTCAAGTTGAAACTTTATAGAGATTGGCCTGGGCACAACTGGAGTATTTGGCAACACTCTTCAGGAAGAATAAAATGCTTCAGAGAGGGAGTAGAGGAAATTTACAAAGTTGGTTGAAGGAAAGAGGGACGTCCACTATGTCTATCGAATGGATAATTCTTCCTCAGGCAGGGAAATATTGTATGGAGATATTGAACACAATGTGTCTGCACAGTTAGGCAGCAGCTGTTCCTATTCACGTCACAGCCCAGAACTCAGTGAGTTGACGTGAACAACAAAGTAACCTAAGGCAATGAGGTGAAACGAGCGGGTAGGATCTGCAATGCACTGGCTGAAAGTGTGGTGAAGATAAATTCAGTCGTGGCGTTCACTCGGATGTCTGGTAAGTATTTGAAGATTTTAAAAAATGTACGTTTGCAGCGTAATGCCAGGCCGATTTTCTCTTGAAAATGGTCGTCGCAGACAGGACGAGCTCAATGGCCTCCTATAACCTAACTATTGATAATTATAAAGTATTAACGTTTTTTCATTCGCCACAAGTAGCCTTACATTCACACTGCAATTAAGTTACTGTGAAATTCCCCTAGTCACCACACTCCAGTGCCTGTTTGAGTACACTGAAGGAGAATTTAGCATTGCCAATGCACGCAACCCACAAATCTTTGTAATGTGGGAGGAAACCGGAGCACCCAGAGGAAACCCACGCAGACACGGAAAGAAACTGCAAACTCCACTGGCTAAAAATGTGGTGACAGTGACACCGACAGTGACCCAAACCGGGAATCGAAACTGGGTCCCTCGCACTATGAGGCAGCAGTGCTAACCGCTGTGCCACCGTGTTGCCAATTATATTCTTCCATAACCTAAATAAGTACTACAAATTAAATGTTTCTTTCAAGAGGCGGTTGGATATAGCACTGGGAGCGAATGGGAGCTCAGGTTATTGGGCAAAAGCAGGATTAGGCTATTGAGTTCGATGATCAGCCATGATCGTAATGAATGGTGGAGCAGGCTCGAAGGGCCAAATGGCCTCCTTCTGCTCCTATCTTCTTGTTTATGTGTTTCTATATAAATTGATAGCAGCGTTAGAGAAAAATGAGTTACTTTGCTGTGGATCAACTTTGAAATCGACCCTTTGAGCTTCTAAGCAGAAAGGTATTGTGCCTATTGTGCTACAAAATCCATCTGTACATCTATAGCTCTTTAAGTATTCTTAGAGTCCAGTGCTCTGTTTCACCATTGCAAGTTAATTGCATTAACGTGTGTGGTTATAATTACCTTGGTTTTATTTTTCTCTAGATGTTTTCATGACATTTTAAATATGGTCTATTTCAGAAAACGCCCTCATGAAAGTGAATTGTTTGTTCAATTCTCCGTAACTAACATGCAGATGGGTGCTGCCTAATTATATCACCACTGATAAATAAGGGATCGTTTCTGTCACAGCGCACACATTGGAAACATTTCAAGAAAACAGACTCACAGAGGAAATGCACTAGCCAGCAAATGGTCCTTTATATGCCATTTACTACTCAATCCTTGCAGCGATTGGAGTTCCAGGTGAGATATGAAGGCAACTCTTCAAGTTACTGTTGAGCTCTCTGTGCAGGATTATTCACTTTTTCGATGAACTAACTTCCTATTGTTGATACTGTTTTACCATATATATAGTATATATATACATATATGTACGTATATATGTTGGCTTTGAAAGTCACCATCAATGTGAAGGAACATAGCCCCAAAATCAAATTTATACTAATCCTTCAATTGTTCCTGAACCCTCACGCAGAACAAAGAATCCGACTCAAACAGGTATTGCATGATAATACTACACCCTTGTCTAAGTATTTGCATAGAGTGGGATAAATCTATTCTGTCACTGAGTTGACGATAATAGTTTTAGCCTTCAGAACACTTATAGTGACACAACATGGATGGAAAAGCGACCTGATCAAATTAATTTCATCCGATGTAAATTCTGGCATTTAACACAGCACAGATTGAACATAGATAGAAGTGACTACTTTAATCTAGTCTAAATGGTTAGAATGAGTGGACGGGCTGGGAAAACAATTTGGTTCTGAGAAGGATCTGAAATTATAGGGTGGCGTGGTGGCACAGTGGTTAGCACTGCTGCCTCACAGTGCCAGGGAACTGGGTTCTATTCCCGGCTTGGGTCACAGTCTGTGTGGTGTTTGCACATTCTCCACGTGTCTGCGTCGGTTTCCTCTGGGTGCTCCGGTTTCCTCCCACACTCCAAAAATGTGCGAGTTAGGTTGATTGGCCATGCTAAATTGCCCCTTCGTGTCAGGGGGACGACCTCGGGGAAACACATAGGGTTGTGGGGATAGGACCTGGGTGGGATTGTGGTCTGTGCAGACTCGATGGGCCGAATGGCCTCCCTCTGCACTGTCGAATTCGATGATTCCGTGATTATTTTCACCGAAAAGGAATTTGATCTAAACTTCAGCCTCTCTCTGGAGTGGAACCTTCCAAGCTATATTGCACCCTGCCTCAAGAAGATAAGAAAGCTTACAGGAGGCTGGCATTTGAACATGTCTGTGCTTAGCAGCTGTAAGTAGCGACTATAATTTCAATCCACCGTTCAGAATTTGTCTTCAGTTGCATGCTTAGCAGTCACAGCTTCAGGAATCTTCGTCATAACCAAGCTCACTTCCTTCAATCCGCTATGGGTGCCGCAGGTAAACAGTTCCAGCTAAACTGAGTTTGAATCTAATGCTTTCAGTTGATTTTTCCCTCATAATTGAAACAAGTCGACTGTGTCTGCATATTTCAATCTCTTTTCATAGAATCCCTACAGTGCAGACGGAGGCCATTCGGCCCATCGATTCTACACCAACCACAATCCCACCAAGGCCCTATCCCCATAGCCTCACGTATTTACCCTGCTAATCCCCCTGACACTAGGGTCAATTTAGCATAGCCAATCAACCTAACCTGCACATCTTTAGACTGTTGGAGGAAAGCAAAGCACCCGGAGGAAACCCACGCAGAGATGGAGAGAATGTGCAATCTTCACACAGATAGTGACCCAAGGCCAGAATAAACCCGGATCCCTGGCGCTGTGAGGCAGCAGTGTTAAGCACTGTGCCACAGTGCCACCCGAATGTGGATGTGGAAACAATTATGACATCGTTTTCTTTATAAGTTAAATTCCCAACTAAGCTTTCATTATATACTTACAAATGTCGATGGCTTTTGCAATTCAGGGATTACCAGCCCAGTGATTCAAAGAAGTATTGACAAGCCTTCGTAAGTAGGTAAAGTGGTAAGTTCTCGTTATTTACAGTTTCAAATCAGTTGATTTGTTTAAGAAACAAGCGTATGTAACTAAAAATAACCAGTGCATTGACGTACATTGTGCCATATTGTGTGTGTAACTGAATGAAGCCGATGTGATACGTATCGTTTATGTAGCTTAGTGGCTGTCACGTTGATGTATCTACAAAAAATTCCCCTGTTCAAAACCGGACACAAATATTATCAGTTGTTGTTCATTGGTGTAGGGGCATGTTTTTTGCTTGGGATTGTAATTCAGGAGATCCTGGTTTGAAATCACGGACAAACATTTTGCTCTTATTTCCAACTATGGGTGGCATGGTGGCACAGTGGTTATCACTGCTGCCTCACAGCTTTAGCGACCTGGGTTCAATCCCAGCCTTGGCTGACAGTCTATGTGGAATTTGTACGTACTCCCTGTGTCTGCCTGGGTTTCCTCCTGGTGCTCCTGTTTCCTCCTACAGGAAAGGAGGAATTGGTAGGGCTAGGGAACCGTGGTGCACCAAAAAAGTTTCTTTGTTGGTTAAAAAGAAAAAGGAGGCTTATGTTCGGATGAGACGTGAGCACTCGGGTAGTGCACTAGAAAGCTTTAGATTGGCTAAGAGGGAGTTGAAGAGCGAGCTTAGAAGGGCTAAAAGGGGACATGAGAAGACTTTGGCGGATAGGGTTAAAGAGAATCCTAAGGCGTTCTATAGGTATGTCAAGAACAGAAGGTTGGTTAGGGCAAGTTTAGGGCCAGTTATAGATGGCAGAGGGAAGTTATGTGTGGAACCGGAGCAGATTGGTGAAGCATTGAACCAATATTTCTCTTCGGTGTTCACGCAAGGGGACATGAATATAGCTGAGGAGGACACTGGGTTGCAAGGGAGTAGAATAGACAGTATTACAGTTGATAAGGAGGATGTGCAGGATATTCTGGAGGGTCTGAAAATAGATAAATCCCCTGGTCCGGATGGGATTTATCCAAGGATTCTCTGGGAGGCAAGAGAAGTGATTGCAGAGCCTCTGGCTCTGATCTTCAGGTCGTCGTTGGCCTCTGGTATAGTACCAGAAGATTGGAGGTTAGCGAATGTTGTCCCATTGTTTAAGAAGGGGAACAGAGACTTCCCCGGGAATTATAGACCGGTGAGTCTCACTTCTGTTGTCGGCAAGATGTTGGAAAAAATTATAAGGGATAGGATTTATAGTTATTTGGAGAGTAATGAATTGATAGGTGATAGTCAGCATGGTTTTGTGGCAGGTAGGTCGTGCCTTACTAACCTTATTGAGTTTTTTGAGAAAGTGACCAAGGAGGTGGATGGGGGCAAGGCAGTGGACGTGGTATATATGGATTTTAGTAAGGCGTTTGATAAGGTTCACCATGGTAGGCTTCTGCAGAAAATGCAGATGTATGGGATTGGGGGTGATCTAGGAAATTGGATCAGGAATTGGCTAGCGGATAGGAAACAGAGGGTGGTGGTTGATAGTAAATATTCATCATGGAGTGCGGTTACAAGTGGTGTACCTCAGGGATCTGTTTTGGGGCCACTGCTGTTTGTAATATTTATTAATGATCTGGATGAGGGTATAGTTGGGTGGATTAGCAAATTTGCTGATGACACCAAAGTCGGTGGTGTGGTAGACAGTGAGGAAGGGTGTCGTAGTCTGCAGGAAGACTTAGACAGGTTGCAAAGTTGGGCCGAGAGGTGGCGGATGGAGTTTAATGCGGAGAAGTGTGAGGTAATTCACTTTGGTAGGAATAACAGATGTGTTGAGTATAGGGCTAACGGGAGGACTTTGAATAGTGTGGAGGAGCAGAGGGATCTAGGTGTATGTGTGCATAGATCCCTGAAAGTTGGGAATCAAGTAGATAAGGTTGTTAAGAAGGCATATGGTGTCTTGGCGTTTATTGGTAGGGGGATTGAATTTAGGAGTCGTAGCGTTATGTTGCAACTGTACACAACTCTGGTGCGGCCGCACTTGGAGTACTGTGTGCAGTTCTGGTCCCCACATTACAGGAAGGATGTGGAGGCTTTGGAGAGGGTGCAGAGGAGGTTTACCAGGATGTTGCCTGGTATGGAGGGGAGATCCTATGAGGAGAGGCTGAGGGATTTGGGATTGTTTTCGCTGGAAAGGCGGCGGCTAAGAGGGGATCTTATTGAAACATATAAGATGATTAGAGGTTTAGATAGGGTGGATAGTGATAGCCTTTTTCCTCTGATGGAGAAATCCAGCACGAGGGGGCATGGCTTTAAATTGAGGGGGGGTAGTTATAGAACCGATGTCAGGGGTAGGTTCTTTACCCAGAGGGTGGTGAGGGATTGGAATGCCCTGCCAGCATCAGTAGTAAATGCGCCTAGTTTGGGGGCGTTTAAGAGATCCGTAGATAGGTTCATGGACGAAAAGAAATTGGTTTAGGTTGGAGGGTCACAGTTTTTTTTTAACTGGTCGGTGCAACATCGTGGGCCGAAGGGCCTGTTCTGCGCTGTAATGTTCTATGTTCTATGTTCTACAGTCCAAAGATGGTGAGGTGGACTGGCCATGCTAGGTTCTCTCTTAGTGTCCCATGATGTGCTGGTTAGATGGATTAGCCCTGGTTAAAGTGTGGGGTTAAGGGGATGCGGGTCGGCTTGGAAAGGGCCTGGGTAAGATTCTCTATCAGAGAATCGGGCAGAATCGTTGGGCCAACGTCGCTCAATCTTCTCCAGCTATTCGATTCTGTATCGCAAATACTTGTGCAACTCATTTTTTTCTATTTTTCCTCATGTTAATATTCCAGAAATTGCTTTCTACAGTCAAGCATGATTTTTGTTTTGCTATTCAGAGCACTATTTCAAAGGCCTGACTCTGGGGATCCAATTGGCTGAATAGACACGATACGTTTATGCTGTGTTTCTTATGGCAGAAAATATCAAGGACAAACGTTAAAGAGGTAGTATAATTAAATAAACTGGCATTAATAGTTAATGTAACGGACAAAGGAAAAGAAAAACAAAACCAGGATTAAATCGCACCTTTAATGCACAGAGTTGTTGTCAACTGCAATCTAATGTGGTGAAAATTAGTTAAAGCAGATTTAACAGTAACTTTCTGAAGTAAATTGGATAAGTCGTGCACTGTGGCACAGTGGTTGCAATTGCTGCCTCACAGCGTCAGGGACCCACGTTCAATTCCAGCCTTGGGTGATTGTGTGGGGGTTGTACATTCTCCCCGTGTCTGCATTGGTTTCCTCAAGGTGCTCCGGTTTTTTCGCACAGTTAAGAGATGTGCTGGTTAAGTGGAATGGCTCTGCTAAATTGTCCCAGAGTGTTAGGGAGGTTAGTGTGATAAATACGTTGGGTTATGGGGATCAGGCCCGGGTCGGATGCTCTGTCGAATAGACGGTGCAGACTCGATGGACTGAATGGCATCGTTCTGCATTTTAGGGGTTCTATGATTCCAAGAGCTTGGCGGGATTGGACAGCAAGACTAATGGCAATGTAAGAACATTGAAAACATAAGATCATAAGAACTAGGTGCAGGAGTAGCGCATTTGGCCCCTCGAGCCTGCTCCGCCATTCATGGCTAATCTTTTCGTGGACCCACCTCCAGTTACCCAGCCATTCACCATAACCCTTAATTCCTGTTCAAAAATCTAGCTTTCAATTAAAAACATTCAACGAGGTAGCCTTGACTGCTTCACTGGGCGGGATATTCCACAGATTCGCAACCCTTTGGGTGAAGAAGTTCCTCATCTACTCAGTCCTAAATCTGCTCCCCCCTTATTTTGAGGCTATGCTCCCTCGTTCGAGTTTCACCTGCCAATGGAAACTACCTCTCTCCTTCTATCTTAATAATTTTATATGTTTCTATAAGATCCCCACTCATTCATCGAAATTCCAGTAAGTAGAGTCCCAGTCTACTCAGGCTGTCCTCCTGAGCCAACACGCTCAACTCTGGAAGCAACCAAATGAATTGCCTCTGCACACCCTCCAGTGCCAGTATATCTTTTCTCAAGTAAGGAGAGAAAACGCTTTCACAGTACTCCAGGTTTGACCTCACCAGCACCTTATGCAGCTACAAAATAACCTCCCTGTTTTTAAACTCCATTCCTCTCGCAATGAAAGACAAAATTTCATTTGCTTCTTAATTACCTGCTGCACCTGCAAGGCTACTTTTTTGCGATTCATGCACAGGGACTACCAGGTCCCTCCGTAAGGGATTGAAATTTATTGGTTGATCCAGCAAAGTATTGACACGGATTAATTCAATGAAGCAAGAGAATTTGAGTGCAGCTGCATACAGGGCTCTGATGAGGCCACACCTTGAGTATTGTGTGCAGTTTTGGTCTCTTGGTCTGAAGGAGGACATTCTTGCTACTGTGGGAGGCCAGCAAAGGTTTGCCAGATTGATTTCTGCAATGGCAGGACTGACATATGAAGAGAGACTGGATCGACTGGGCTTGTACTCCCTGGAATTGAAAAGAATGAGGGGGGATCTCATAGAAACACATAAAATCCTGATGGAACTGGATGGGCGAGATGCAGAAAGAATTTTCCCAAAGTTGGGAAAGTTCAGAACTCGGGGCAACAGTCTAAGAAAAAGGGGTAAGTCATTCAGGACTGAGATGAGGTCGAACTTCTTCACTCAGAGAGTTGTGAACCTATTGAATTCTCTCCCACAGAAAGCTGTTGGGGCCAGTTCGTTCGATATCTTCAAGAGAGAGCTGGACGTGGCCCTTTTGGCTAAAGGGGTCAAGGGTCATGGAGAGAAAGCAGGAGTGGGATACTGAAAGTGCACGATCATATTGATGGGTCATGCAGTCTGGAAGGGCCGAATGGCCTACTCCTGCACTTCTTTCCTATGTTACTATGTTTCTATGAGATAGTCAAACACTGTAGCTTACATAGAACATTTCATGAGCAAATAACATCTCAAATTGTTTTAAAACAGTTTGAGTACTTCTGAGACTACTGTACTTGTAATGTGGGCAACTTGGCAACAGACAATATCTCACATTTACCAATGTGATTGTGGCCACCATCTGTTCTTCATTCTCAATGTAGAATGACAGATACCTAATGCAGCTGACACTTTGGGTCACTACCATTCTTTCTTCAGAATAATTTCTGAAAAAAATCCCATGCACCAGAAGAGACCACAGCATAATATCTCACCAGAAAAAGGACAAATGAACCAAAGGCGTGCCGGGTGTGTCAAGCCAGGCCACGTTTCGTGCTGCACTCGTTTCTTGATTTCATTTTGTTTGCATCCAGGATCACGTTTCTGATCGATGCATTTTTCTCAATTTGTTAGTTTACTGAGAAAGGCCAATAAGAGGACCTTTCCCAGATAGCCTCTGCTTCTTTCCTAATTCGATCACCTGTTACATGTCCAAATTGAAATTGTGACAGAAATATATCAGCTCCTATTGATACAAAGTTTAAGTTTATTTATTGGTGTCACAAGTAGGCTTACTTTAACACTGCAATGAAGTTACTATGAAAATCCCCCAGTTGCTACACTCTGGCGCCTGTTCAGGTACACCGAGGGAGGATTTAGCATGGCCAATGCTCCTAACCAGCATGTCTTTAGGACTGTGGGAGGAAACCAGACCACCCGGAGGAAACCCAACCAGACACGGAGAAAACGTGAAAACTCCACACAGACAGTGACCCTAGCCAAGAATTGAACGTGGGTCACTGGCACTGTGAGGCAGCTGTGCCAACCACTGTGCCACCATGCCACCCCATATCGACTACCCCTGTCTAAAATTATCCATGACATTTATCTTTTAAGTTGTGTCAGTGCTCAATTCATAGTTAGAGCTACGTTGTTACTGAGCAATAATTCTTAAGAATTGTGCCTGGCAAGGTACAAGGCCATTTCTAGCTGTGCATTCAAGGATGCCTCGTGGGAGATCATGAAGTGACAGTGATGCGTCTTACGATGACCCAATCACATTACGAGGGGTGTCTGAAACATCTGTATTTCCCCACAGTGGTGCCAAACTCTTTGCCACAAAGCATCACATTATTGGCCATTGTCAGACTTAAGTTGTGGCGAGGTGCAGTGGCAGAATGGCGCGTCATTAACTGAGTTCTCAACAATTGCATTTTAACCTCGTTCCCTGTTCAATTACTTAGATGTTCCAGATATCTTTATAGTCGAATACCTCAAAGTTTCACAAATTTCTTGAACACAAATTCCATTTAAATTACGCAATCATATGTTAAATTTAATCGTTACTTAATCATTACTCCCAGACTACCATCTTCAATTGTCTTCAGTTTTCTTTCTTGATGCCAATTTCAGAGCGCTGCAAATTCAGGTCCTGTTAGCACGTTACGGTTTCTCTAGTTACTCATTTTCCTTACTCAGTAAACCTGTGTCGAACGGATGCATATTTATTTAAGAAATAGAGCGGCACGGTGGCACAGTGGTGAGCACTGCTGCCTCACAGCGCCAGGGAATTGGGTTCGATTTCTGGTTTGGTTCATTCACTGTGTGGGGTTTGTTCATTCTCCCCGTGTCTGCATTGGTTTCCTCCAGCTGCTCCAGTTTCCTCCCGCAGTCTGAAAGATGTGCTGATGAGGTGCATTGACCGGAACAGGCGCTGGAATGCGGCGACAAGGAGAATTTCACAGTAACTTCATTGCAGTGCTAATGTAAGCCTTACTTGTGACGAATAAATACACTTTTGAAAGCTTGCAAATATTGTACCAAAACCTGCTGAAATAAAACTATTGATGGCATTATAATCTGTAAATCTTTCCTCCATTTTGCAGCTAACATCATCGCAATTGTGACCCTGACCCGCGGAGGTTGCGGTCTCTCCCGATGTGTCACTCGGTACCTATTGTCCATGGCAGTGACGGACCTGCTGGTTATCATCACCGCCGTGATATTGAATAGAATAGGCGGTATTTATTTCAGAAACAGCTTCCTGTCCATGACATTAACATGCACGGTCAGCACTGTACTTATTTATTCCTCCCGAGACTCTTCCGTCTGGTTAACGGTCGCTTTCACCTTTGATCGATTTGTGGCCATTTGTTGCCAGAAACTGAAAACAAAATACCGCACCAAGCAAAGAGCGGCTGTGTTTATATCAACAGTCTGTATCCTGAGCTGTTTGAAAAATATCCCCTTCGGCCTCACTTGTGAGCTTTTGTACACACTCAATAACGTGGCCTGGTATTGCAACCAGAAGCCTGTATTTTATGCTTTACCTCTATGGACAGCGTTTGACTGGTTTGATAGACTTTTAACCCCATGCATCCCGGTCTTCCTGATCATATTGCTCAATGTCCTCACTGTCAGACACATTCGAGTGGCGAGTAGAGCCCGCAAAAATCTCCGAGGCCACAGCAATGCGGAGAATCAGCACGATCCGGAGATGGAAAGTCGAAAGAAATGCATCGTTTTACTGTTCTCGATTTCTGGTAGCTTCGTCCTCCTGTGGTTAACTTACGTTGTCAATTTCTTGTCTGTTCGAATAACAAAAACAAACTATTTCACGGGTTTCAACTTCAATAGCCCAAAGTTTATTTTGCAGGAAAATGGAAACATGCTTCAACTACTGAGCTGCTGCACCAACACGTTTATTTATACAGTGACAAGACGACAATTCAGAGGAATTACGACAATACAGAGGAAATTCAGACAACAGTTATGGAACACTGTGAAATATCCACTGAAACTCATTCCCAAGTTCAACACTGAAACAACCAATTGAAACGCACGAACTCAAATAATTGCCAACCTTGTGCTCTTGTCTGTCCACTCTGCATAGCTGTCTGAGTTCGCCGCCACTATACTGCCCTGATTAAAGTGGTAAACTGGCCTTCATTTCCCACTGATCGGTCATTTGATTTGATTTAATTTATTATTGTCTCATGTACACTGAAAAGTATTGTTTCTTCTGCACTATACAGACAAAGCATATCATACACGAAAGAAAAGAATAGAGTGTAGATTTTAGTGTTACAATCATAGGTCGGGTGCAGAGAAAGATGAACTTACTGCGAGCTATGTCCATTCAAAAGTCATAGTAAGAAGTCTCACCACACCAGGTTAAAGTCCAACATGTCTATTTCGTCGCACGAGCTTTTGGAGCACTGCTCCTTCATCAGGTGAGTGGGAGTTTGGTTCACAGGGCATATATAGACGCAAACTCAATTACAAGATAATGGTTGGAATGCGAGTCTTAACAGGTAATCAAGTCTTTACAGGTACAGACAATGCGAGTGGAGAGAGGGCCAAGCACAGGTTAAAGAGGTGTGAATTGTCTCAAGCCAGGACAGTTAGAGAGATTTTGCGAGCCCCAGGCAAGTCGTGGGGTTATAAATAGTGTGAAATGAACAAAAGATTCTGGTTAAGGCTGTCCTCATGTGTGCGGAACTTGGCTATCAGTTTCTGCTCGGCGACTCTGCATTGTCGTCTGTTTTGAAGTCTTCAAGACATGATGATGCGGAAGTCTTCAAGACACATGACAATGCAAAACCGCCGAGCAGAAACTGATAGCCAAGTTCCGCACAATTGAGGATGGCCTAAACTTGGATCTTGAGTTCATGTCACACTATCTGTAACCCCCACGACTTGCCTGGGCTTGCAAAATCTCACTAACTGTCCTGGCTGGAGACAATTCACCCCTCTTTAACCTGTGCTTGGTCCTCTCTCCACTCGCATTGTCTGTGCAAGTAAAGACTTGATTACCTTTTAAGACTCGCATTCCAACCATAATTTTGTAATTGAGTTTTTATCTATGTTTGCCCTGTTTGTGTATCCAACTCCCACTCACCTGATGAAGGAGCAGTGCTCCGAAAGATTGTGCTCCCAAATATACCTGTTGGACTTTAACCTGGTGTTGTGAGACTTCTTACTGTGCCTACCCCAATCCAACGTCTGCATCTCCATATCATTCAACGGTCTGATGGCAGTGGGGAGAAGCTGTTTCTGAATTACTTGGTACGTGTCCTCAGACTTTAGTATCTTTTTCCCAATGTAAAAGGTTCGAAAATAGTATGTCTGTGGTGTGTGGTGTCCTTGATTATGCTGGCTGCTTTTCGGAGGCAGCTGGAAGTGCAGACAGTGTCAATGGATGGGAGGTTAGTTTAAATGATGGACGGTGCTTCATTCACGATACTTTATAATTTCTTGTGGTCTTGGACAGAGCAGTAGCCATACCAAGCTGTGATACAACCGGAAAGAATACTTTCTATGGTGCATCTGTGGAGGCTGGTGAAATTGTAGCAGACATGCCAAATTTTCTCAGTCCCCTAAGAAAGTGGGGCATTTGTTGATGTTGCTGACTCATTTAGTTAAATAAGTAAGGTAACACGATTTTTTTTCGGGATAGCTTGGTTATTGTCATGGAAGCTGACACCTGCCCGCTGTGATATTGCATCCTCGAACGGTTGTGAGTTCTGATCTCACAAGAGGCTGATGTTCCGTGCTATGGGAGGGCTGTATCATCAGGAGCTCTTTCTGAGATTTGAGGTTAGTTCTCACTCTCGGTTGAAAGCTATGATGTAGAGATGCCGGCGTTGGACTGTGGTATGCACAGTGAGAAGTCTCACAACACCAGTTTAAAGTTCAACAGATTTATTTGGTAGCACGAGCTTTCGGAGCACTGCCCCATTCACCTGATGAAGGGGCAGCACTCCAAAAGTTCGTGCTACAAAATAAACCTGTTCAACTTTAACCTGGTTTTGTGAGACTTCTTACTCGGTTGGAAGCTGTTAGTGAGGTTTTCCGAGAAGGTGATAATTAGACTCAGGAAACCAATGCCACAGTGCAAAAGGTAAGATAAAATTAAAAACCAATGATCAATGGAAGAAGTTATCTCGATAGTCACAGATACATAATACCTGGACCTATCAGAAAAGTTCTGAAATTATCAACAAAAATAGGAAACTTATACATTTTCTTTATCAGATTTCCCGCCCTTCTTTTTTGGAGAATTAATTTCATTTGGTACATAGAATCAATGAAAATCTTAGTCAAGTACCACAGTTAACTTCATTGTACCTGCCAGCATGATGGCATTTCATTTGTCCATAAAACCCGAATGTTAATTCCCTTCTTAGCTAAAGCTACTTCTCTCTTGCCTGGGTTACAGCAGATGCGACCGTAGGGGTCAAAGTGGAGGTTCCCACGTGCTGAATGCCAAGCTGAATAAACATGTGTTCCTACATCCAGGGGCATATCTATTCTGTGTCTGTGCTGTGACTGGACCTATTCATTATGCTGCAAAATATGTTCTCTCAAAGGGATCTTTCAGATATCATTTTGCCAGCTAATGTGGTCCCAGCTCTTTGTCTCTAAACCTTATATCTTTCCCATTGCGCCTATTGGCAACTTGCATTGACCAAGGGCGGCACGGTAGCACAGTAGGGCGGCACGGTAGCACAGTAGGGCGGCACGGTAGCACAGTAGGGCGGCACGGTAGCACAGTGGTTAGCACTGCTGCTTCACAGCTCCAGGGTCCCAGGTTCGATTCCCGGCTCGGGTCTGTGTGGAGTTTGCACATTCTCCTCGTGTCTGCGTGGGTTTCCTCCGGGTGCTCCGGTTTCCTCCCACAGTCCAAAGATGTGCGGGTTAGGTTGATTGGCCAGGTTAAAAATTGCCCCTTAGAGTCCAGAGATGCGTAGGTTAGAGGGATTAGCAGGTAAAATATGTGGGGGTAGGGCCTGGGTGGGATTGTGGTCGGTGCAGACTTGATGGGCCGAATGGCCTCCTTCTGCACTGTAGGGTTTCTATGATTTCTATGAAAGCTAATAATTACAGTAAAATGCTTCAAATGCATTTAAAATATCGGCTTCTATGTTTTAAATTCATAGTTACTTGTCTAATTGTCTTACTGCATTCACATATGTGTAAGCTATCCTCTTGTTTTAGAATCATTTAACTCTTTATTTTTAGTTCTATCAGTGTCTTGATGTATTCTATCTAAAAACCAAGAGAAATGTAAAATGATCGCTTTCATATGCGAATGACGAAGGAAAAGCAGACGAATTGTCCATCACCATGACCAATGTTTGCACTAAGCAAATATCACTGGATAAATCTCCCTCAATGTACTCGAGCAGGCATCGGAGTGCGACGATTAGGGGATTTTCACAGTAACTTCATTGCAGCATTAATGTAAGCCTACCTGAGACATTAATAAATATTTCACAAAAATATCTGCTTGTTTCTTTACTTCTTGTTTGTGGATATTTAATACGCACACTTTTGCTGCTGTGTTTCTCTACATAATAACAATGATGCACTTCAACAACGTCTATAACTTACTTTGCATACATGTCTAAGCACTCAGTGAATAAGCATCATGATTCGAAGAATTGGAACACGCTCCATTATTCGCTGTTGTGTAACCCCAATTCGTGGTGCATTCCTATGAACAGAGGGCTATAATTTGTCCCTCCACCATTATCAAAGATCAATGTTCTGCACAAAAGGCAAGTAAAGTTCAGACTGATTAACACTGGGGCTAACAAACTTTCCTTTCGACAGTCAAACAATGGTACATCCCCCTTTGTTGGAATAGGGCATCTAATGGTGCACTCTCGTTCATTCCCAGACTTTTAATCATAAGTTTTCTGCAACTAATAAGCTGTAATATGAAATCATAAAACCCCTACAATGCACAAGGAGGCCATATGGTCCATTGAGTCTGAACTGACCACAATACCACCCCAGGCCCGATCCCCGTAACCCCACATGTTTACACTGCTCGTCTCTCTGACACTAAGGGGCAATTTATCATGGCCAATCTCCCTAACTCGCACATTAGTGGTGCAGTGGTTACCACTGCTGCCTCACAGCTCCAGGTACTTGGGTTCAAATCCAGGTTTGGGTCACTGTCTGTGTGGAGCTTGCACATTCCGCCTCTGTCTGCGTGCGTTTCCTCCGGGTGCTCCGGTTTCCTCCTATGGTCCAAAGATGTGTGGACTGTGTTGATTGACCATGCTAAATTGTCCCTTAGCGTCCAGGGATGCATAGGTTAGATGGATTAGCGGGGTAAATATATGGGGTTGTGCAGACTCGATGGGCCGAATGGTCTCCTCCTTCTGCACTGTAGGAATTCCATGACGATTTTTGGAGAGGTGAGAGGAAATCAGAGCATCCGGAATAAACCCACGCAGACACGGGGAGAGCGTTCAAACTTCACAAAAGTGTCACCGACGGCCGGAATTGAGTCCGGGTCCGTAGCGCTGTGAGACAGCAATGCTAACCACTGTGCCACCAATAACACTTATAAATCACAGAGACGTACATTTTTTCCAATGTCACAGGTTGCTTTCACCTCGCGTTGATATAACAGTTGGTGAAGCATCAATTTGGGATCTGTAAAGTGCGCTCATCTCATTTCAAACTGAAAGAACCGAATTATGTAGGTGAGGTGTTAGTGACAGCATCTGACATCAATAAAAGACTTAACACAGTGCGGCCTCCAGGGAGAAGGGCAGAATATAGTCCAATGGGTGTTAGGCATGCATCTCTCCACTGTTGTGGAGTCATGCGTATCAAAAAGGGAAGATGGTTGATGTTGGTGGCCGATCATATAAATACCAAGCCATCAATGCAGTTCTTCCACAGAGTAATGCTCAATCCATTTACAGTTGTTTTACTAATGGCATTGCCTACATCATATGATGAGAAGTGGCGATATTCATCAATGATTGGGACGGCACGGTGGCACAGTGGTTAACCACGGCAACCTCACAGCTCCAGGGACCTGGGTTCGATTCCGGCCTCGGGTCACTGTCTGTGTGAAGATTGCACATTTTCCCCGTGTCTGCCTGGGTTTCCTCTGGTTGATCCGGTTCCCTCCCTCAGTTCAAAGATCTGCAGGTTAGATGATTTGACCATGCTAAATTGTCCCTTCGTGTCAGGGGGTCTAGCAGGGTAAATATATGATGTTACAGGCATAGGGCCTGGGTGGGACTGTTGTCAGCGTCGGCCCAATGGGCCGCATGGCCTCCTTCTGCACTGTAGGGATTCGATGATTCTAATATGCCTGGCGGCGTGTAGATAGTTTTCCTTCTGTTTGATGTGCCCATGTACTTTTAATAAATAGATTAGCAAGGAAAGTAAAGTAAAATAAAGTAAGGAAATAGCACATATTTGTACATATGTTATGTAATGTGTTTAGTCGGGTTTGTTTGGAAATGTCAAAACTCCCCCTGTTAAATTTATGTTCAACGTGAGTCTTAAATTGTTCTACAGCGAAAGTTGAATGGAATTAAAGCATACATAAAACATGTTTCCACGGAATGGTTTCATAGGATCGATGAGATCATGGGGAACGATCCGCCTATTTATGCATCCGCTCTGAAAAGTATGGGGACCTCTACTTATAACATTGTGCAAGCAGAAAAAAAAACACCCTTCCCTTCTGTTTAAAGGAAATCCATAATTAAATTATCAGCCAAATATTCAGATTTCTGATTGTTACATTATTGGGGGCGGAACGTTAGCACTGCTGCCTTACAGCGCCAGGGATCCGGCTTCAGTCATTGTCTGTGTGGAGTTTGCACGTTCTCCCCGTGTCTGCGTGCTCCAGGTGCTCCGGCTTCCTCCTACAGTACAAATGTTGTGCCGGTTAGGTGGATTGGCCATGCTAAATTGAACCTCGTGTCAGGGGGATTAGCAGGGTAAATTTGTGGGGTTACGGGAATAGGGTCTGGGTGGGATGTCGTCGGACAGACTAGATGGGCCAAAAGACCTCCTTCTGCCCTGTGGGAGTCTATGATTCTACAATTGTATGAAATAGGAGCAGTCATTGATAGATGTGGATTTCGGGAGGCCTGGCAGCTGTCGTGATTTTTCTTGCACTCACGATTTTGCAAAACAATGCATTTAGTGATGTTCCAGAATTATATCAATCTAAGGCTAGGGAATTATTATTCAAATGCTTGAATTAATCTTTTGATTGAATAATGAACACAATAACAAAGAGCATATCGATATTTACTCATAATATTATTTGATTCAATAGAACTCTAGAAATAAAGGGCTAACGATGACCATGAAACCATTGTCGTTTGTCGTAAAACCCCATCTGCTTCATTAATTCCCTTTAGGGAAACAAATCTGCTGTCCTTTCCTGATCTGACCTACACGTGACTCCAGACCCGCAGCAATATAGTTGACCCTTAAATACCTTCAGGGTGGGCAATACATGCTGGCTCAGCCATCGACGCCCACTCCCATGAATGAAAAAAAAGCAAAACTAAATTTGGATTGATTTTAAACAATGAGCTTGTTGAATATAAGTTTTGGATCGGCATGTTGCTGATCATTCAGAATAATGAAGTACGGTGCTTCATTCGTCAATCATCGATTCCATGGAAACATCCATTCCAAGATCCAGATTCCACTGGTTCGTTTGTCTCACTGTGCTCCTTCCATCGCTCCATTTATTTCACTCCTTTATGTCTATGGCTTCTTGTTGTCTCATTCTGTTCCGTGATCAGTTTGATTGATCAATTACAACTTGTTCCAAGCATTTTGCCTACACTCAAATGAGTACCGTGATATATGCAGTTGAGTGATAGGATGATACCAGGTACTTAATCCATTCGTTCTAGCCACTGTTGAACCATGTGAAACAACACGTCCGTTTGGCTGTCCGTAATGGGCAACCAAACGGACGTGTAATGCGGAATGATCGCACTCAACCCACCCCTGTTCACAAAAGTAGGCATGCAATCGCTATTAATAGATGTATCTCTGTGAATGATAAAACTTACTCAACAATCGAGAGCATGCTAAGATGTACTTTAACAACTGTGCCAAATTTTTATTTGGAGAGACAAAATAGCTTGGTTACTCTTGACAGAACCTCCATACTTTCGCACATATGAGTCTTCCCTTTGTAGTTAAAAATAAACTTGTCCAGACATTGCACATTTTTGAATCAAAATACATAGGACACAACAGCAACCTGGTGCGATCCACATGAGAATGCCTTAACCAACCAGAGTCCAATTGTCAATCAATAAGCACCCTTTTGTCTTTCTGTGTATTTGTTACTGCCTTTGAAATTTGGCATTCTTGCATCTGTCCTGATTCTTGCCAGTCAAAATACTTCGACAGCATATCTTTCCAATAATGGTTTTTAAAAATATAATAAATTTTCAATAAAAACATAATATTTTATTTTAAATGAATGAATAGTTCATTAATTATTTGTTTTTCTGATAAAAACGTTTACATCGACATGAGTAGAGTGGCTGGCATACTGTAATGGATTATGAGGGAGCTTGTGGAGAGGTTTGTGATCTGGGGAGCCACGTCTGCAGTGCGTCTGCAGGGCGAGGAATTGTGGCTCTGATATGTTCATCATCACTTTGACCTGTAGATATTTCCAGGTATCAGTGCATGTTAAAGTTGGCTGGACGGCTTTGTTGCAGAGGGCAATCAAATTCCTTAAGGGTACATTTGCCATGATAAATGTGGATTTGTTAGAATAAGTAAATGAAAATAGCATGTTTTCTGAAGTGCAACACTCAAACCAGCCTCCCATCCTCTGAATCTGCATACACTTCCCGCTGCCTCGGGAAAAGCAGCCAGCAAATTAAGAACCCCACGCACGCCAGACATTCTCTCTTCCACCTTCTTCCGTCAGGAAAAATATACAAAAGTCTGAGATCACGTGCCAACCGACTCAAGAAAAACTTCTCCCCTGCTGCCATCAGACTTTTGAATAGACCTACCTCACATTAAATTGATCTTTTTCTGCACCCTAGCTATGACTGTAACACTACGTTCTGCACTCTCTTCTTTCCTTCTCTATGTACGGTATGCTTTGTTTACATGGCATACCAGAAACAATACTTTTCATTGTATACTAATACCAGTAATAATAAGAAATTAAATCAAATGAAATCAAATCAGGTGCCTGAACGTGCATCTACATGAGCTCACAAAATCAACATGCAGCCACAACATGTAATTAGGATGACATATGCCGGGCTAACGTTTGTTGCAAATGATTGACCTATGAGGACTTCTGTGAAGGCATGCATGAAATAATTTGTGTAGTTTTCCCCAGAGAAGAAAATATTGCTCCATGGGAAGAACAACGAAATTGCATTTGACTACTTTCTATACTGTGGTGATTATTCGACGTGGAGGGATTGACTATACATTCACTAGAAGTGATAAAGTTGAAAAAATATCAAATTCATAGAATAGCTACAGTACAGTAGGAGGCCATTCGCCCCATCGTGTCTGCACCGACCAGAATCCCATCCAGGCCCAATTGCTGTAACCTCACACATTTACCCTCTGAAACCCCTGATGCTAGTCTCAATTTGGCATGGCCAATCAACCTAACCCGCAGAACCTTGGAGTGTGGGAAGAAACCGGAGCACCCGTGGAAACCCACGCAGACACGAGGAGACGTGCAAACTCTACACAGACAGTGACCCGAGGCCGGAATTGAACCTGGGTCCCTGGCTCTGTGAGGCAGCAGCGCTTACCACTGTGCCACCACGCTGCCCCATGGATTGTCAGGCTAGAGGGTAAGGAAGTTATTTTCCTCACCGGGGAATCTACAGCATAGAGTCACATGAATAGAATCAGTGGTCAACAATTTACAAAGAAGATGAATAGAAATTTACTTCAATTGCTCTGTATGTTATAAATTGAATACTCAATCTCACCCCAACCCCCAGATAACATTAGAAGTGCAGTCTTTAAATATAATTAAGGCATGGGTTGATAGATCTTTGGGTGTAAAGAACATTAAGCAAAATTGGGATAATGTGGCACATGGAACTATGGCAGCAGGTTAGCGACCATCGCAACGAAATTCACATTAAGGGCATGTAAAGGTCTTTCTCCTTCTATTCTAATCTCTCAGCCCCAGACACTACTATACCAGGCATGATGCCCGGGAAGTGATAGAAAGTCTAGTCAATGTAATTGCACTGCTCCAATGGGTTTACAGCAGTTTGGCTGCCATTTTTCATATTCCGCATCATTGTCGTCAAATCTCACCATGGCTTTGTTCCCACTATGCTTGTAACCTCTGGCAACTCCGTATTCTTCCAAAATATCTACGTTCATTAAATCCATTTGCATTGAACTTATTCCTGCTGTCAGCTGAGCCTTCAATTGCCTGGATCTGGGGCGGCTTGGGTCACTGTCTGTGCGCAGACTGCACGCTCTCCCCTTGTCTGCATGATTTTCCTCCAACTGCTTCGGTTTCCTCTCACAGTCCAAAGACGTGCTGGATAGAGGCATTGGCCATGGTACATTCTCCCTCAGTGTACCCGAACAGGCACCAGAGTGTGGCGACTAGGAAAATTTCACAGTAGCTCATTGCAGTGTTAATGTGAGCCCACTTGTGAAGCTAATAAATAAACAAAAACTAAAACCAACTCTCTGGAATTCCCTTACGAGTTTAATGCACTTTTCTTGTTTTATCTCCTCCCGTGGCGAGGACTTCAGACTCAATTTCCTTCACCATGTTTTCGTTCACTTGTCCCAAAATCACCTTGCGTGGGTTGATGCTAGATGTTATAACTGCCGAACTTCTTCTGACATTTCTGTTAAAGGGTCATATAAGTTTAGCTTATTGTTGGTGTTATCATAAAGTAATTGACTAGCTCCTGACATAAGGAAGTGAGCTGGATAGCCCATCTCGTCAGTGCCAACCCTTTGGAGCATTGGCCCAGTCAGTTCCGCTTCTGTGTTTGTTTCCCAATTTCCTGTACATCAATTATTTTATTTCAATCAGGAAGGCTGAAATTGAATCTCAATACGCCAGTCTATTAAATATTGTATTGCAAATCTTAACAACACATTGCATACATAGGCTTATTTTCATGTCACAATTGGTCCTTTTCCCAATCAATTGAATTTTTGTCACTTCGTTATTGATACTTCAGCATCTCGAAACTTGTTATCAGGTATTCCATCTAAACCTGTTCATGACTTTAGACACCTTCCTGAAATATTCTCTTAGTCTTTGCTGCTCGTAGGGAAACAACTTCACTCAGTCTCTCCACTCAGCGGTTCACTCAGTCTCTCCACAGTACAAGTACTTCGATCATCCATTGAGTCATTCGACTGAACACCTTTTATAGCATCTTCAAATCCTTCCAATGCCCTACCCCACTCCCCACAAACCTTGCACCCAGAAATGGAAAAAAACATCGTATGTGGCCATAACAGGACTTGACACAGACTTATCAATTCCCTCTGGGTTTTACACTCTCTGTCATCATTAATAAAGCCCAATACTCCTCCACCTGTCTCACTAATTGCTATCTCAACACCTCCTGCCACCTAGAGAATTGTTCGTGAATACATCCAAACGTTTTCCTCTTTTCGCATTGTGTGATTCAGCCCATATTTTATTTCCTCGTTATTCCAACCAAGGTGTGCTCCGCCACACCACCCAGGCGTCAACTCCCTAACAAGCCTCGTCATTGTTTTTCCCCGAACTCTTATTCTGCATCAGATCGATTAATGTTCCGTTATTTTCGGTTTAATGAAACACATTCTCGACCTAAAATGTTAACTTTGTTGCTTACTACAAATACTGCCTTTCTGGCTGGGGTTACTTCAATCACACGGTTTATTGTCTTTCTTTCAGAATTCAACAAAGCCGTACTTTAGTTTTGTGTTTCCTTACATCTCTCTGCATTGAATTTTATTTACATGTGACCACCATTTCCGTTGACTTATACTCCTTTTCTCTGCTAATCGCCCTGACAATAAGGGGGGTTCCCGAGAGTTGGTTTAAGTTTTAATTTATTTATTAGTGTCACAAATAAGCTGACATTAACACTGCAATGAAGTTACTGTGAAAACCCCCTAGTCGTTACACTCCATCGCCTGTTCGGGTACACTGAGGGAGAATTTAGCATGGCCAATGCATCTCACCAGCACGTCTTTGGACTGTGAGAGGAAACTGGAGCACCAGGAGGAAACCCACACAGACACGGGAAGAATGAGGAAACCCACACAGACACGGGAAGAATGTGCAGACTACGCACGGGAAGAATGTGCCGACTACGCACAGACAGTAATCCGAGGTTGGAATTGAACCTGGGTCCCTGGCGGTGTGAGACAGCCATGCTAAAACACTATGTGCCACTTCTGTAATAGTTGCACTCCACTTTTCCAAGCACTCAATCATGTGTTCAGCTGGATAGAAAATACGGCAAACGGGGGACAAGCTGATTATTATAGCTGTACCTTGTTCCAGATGTTTGCTGGATGGCGTAGAACTCGAAGGTAATAAAGGACGAGCTTTTGCAATCAGTTTTCTCTGGTCGCAGTGTTTGGTTTCGGGGAAATTATATCCAAGTGGAAGACGAATTGCAGGTAAGTGTAATTTTATCCAGCCTCAGCTGTTTGGGGAGCAACGCAACATTTAAGTGTAAAAGGACAACTGGTCAATAGTCCAAATTCAATACAAGGCTCGATCTATATCGTTGCGGACATAGGTTTCAATTCATTGATCCATTCTTGGCGAAAGAACAAGCTGCTCCATTATGATGAGGTGCACTTAAACCATACTCGGGCCAATGCTTGAGAAAATACAAAAGCTAAGACGGTGATGATGGTACCGGAAGTTAAAATACAAGTTGAGCCGACTTAAAATGACATAGAACACGTGAATGCAAATGGAATATTCGCAGAAGCAGAACAAGCTCACAATTGGCTAATGTTAGCAGAATGGGACAAGCAGGGACAGATCATTGAACTGTAATAGACTATCAGCGAATAAAGTTAAAGTTTGAAGTTTATTTATTCGTGTCACACATTAACACTGAGGTGAAGTTACTGTGAAAATCATGTGTGAACCTGAACACTCCGCACAGACAGTGACCCAAGCCAAGGATTGAACCTGGGTCCCTGGCGCTGTGAGGCAGCAGTGCTAAACACTGTGCCACCATGCAAAATGCATGTAAAATAATAGGTAATTAACATGAAAACTGCTTTATGCAATTTTTTGACCAGTTCTAAGATGATGAAGTAAGTAGCATAAATGTAAATAAATAGAGGACTAATTATCAGTTCAGTGACGTGGTTGCCTGGTGACCTCTGTCGGGAAGTGAATATTCCAGATATATGACATTTCACAAAGGGACACAATATGACTACGAAAAACAAACTGGGCAGCAATAAAATCATAAGTGATGACCGGGCACTGCACAGCAGGAAGCAAGGATCTCATCCAGAAAATGGAGGAAAATGAATCGCTGTGGATGGATGTATCAAAGAACAAAGACGAACTGATATTTCAAAGCAGTTTCAGGCCGCGTATCGACAGCTTTATTGTTTGGTATTCGATGGATCATAGAATCCTACAGTGCAGAAGGACGTCATTCAGCCCATCGACTCTGCACCGAACAAAACCCCAATTTGCCCTACCCCCATAACCCCATGTATTTATCCTAGCTGGTCATCCTGACATGAAAGGGCAATTCAGCATGGCCAATCCATGTAACCGCACTCTTTGGACTGTTGGAGGAAACCAGAGCACCCGGAGGAAACCCAGGCAGACACGGAGAGAACGTGCAGACTCCACACTGACAGTGACCCAAGGCGGGAATCGAACCCGAGTCCTGGCGTTGTGAGGCAGTATTGCTAATCACTGTACCACAGTGCCGCCCATAATACCACCGTGCCACCCAGAGCAAATTTTTGCCTTTCTGCCAAAGCATGGCAAGAAATAAAGGAGCCCACAATGAAGGCTGTTTTGCATTCGCTGAAACTTACAACACCATTTACTGGAGGTTAGGGTGAGAGCATGACTTAACGTGACCGCGATTCAACCGTGCAACCGCAGCTGACGCCATCACCCTGGCCCTACACTCGACTCTGGAACACCTGGATATCAAGGACACTTACGTCAGATTCCTATTTATTGACGACAGCTCAGCCTTCAACACTATCATCCCAACAAAACTCATCTCCAAACTGGAAGGCCTCAGGCTCGGTTACTGCCACTGCCACTGGATCCTGAACTTCCTAAACCATAGACCGCAATCAGTAAGGATAGGCAACAACACCTGCTCTACAATTATCCGCAGCACAAATGTCCCGCAAGGTTGTGTCCTCGGCCTCTTACTATACTCCTTAATCATCTAGGACTGTGTGGCCAAATTATGCTTAACTACACCCCATGCACATGGAATCATAAAACCCCGACAGTGCAGGAGTCTCCAAAAGAGCATCTTAGACAATCCAAGCACACCACCCAACCCCCATAGTTCAACGCCGACCATTCCACACTGGAGTCATAGGGTCATAGAGATTTACAGCATGGAAACAGTCCATGCCACTCAGTTTTTACCGCTCAGTTAGTCCCAATTGCCCGCAGTTGGCCCATATCCCTCGATACCCATCTTGCCCATATAATTTTCTAACTGCTTTTTTAAAATATAAGATTGTACTCGCCTCTACCACTGCCTCTGGCAGTTCGTTTCGGAAACTCACCACCCTCTGAGTGAAAAGAATTGCCCCTCAGAACTCTTTTATATCTCCCCCTCTCATCTTAAATCCATGCCCTTTAGTTTAAGGCTCCCCTACCTTTGGGAAAAGAAGTTGACTATCTACCTTATCTATAGTAAGTAGTCTCACAACACCAGGTTAAAGTCCAACAGGTTTATTTGGTGGCATGAGCTTTTGGAGCGTTGCCCTTCATCACCTGACGAAGGGGCAGCGCTCCGAAAGCTCGTGCTGCCAAATAAACCTGTGGGACTTTAACCTGGTATTGTGAGACTACTTACTGTGCCTACTCCAGTCCAACGCTGGCAACTCCACATGGCTACCTTATCTATGCCTCTCATTATTTTATACACCGATATAAGACCACTTCTAAACCTCCTCCACTCCAGGGAAAAACGTCCCAATCTATCCAACCTCTCCTTATAATTCAAACCATCAAGTCCCAGTAGCATCCTCATAAATCTTTTCTGCCCTCTTTCTTCTTTAATAATATCCTTTCTATAATAGGGTGACCAGAACTGTACATAGCATTCCAAGTGTGACCTTACTAATGTCTTGTACAAGTTCAACTCCTGTATTCAATGTTATGACCAATGAAACCAAGCATGCCTAATGCCTTCTTCACCACACTGGCAACCTGTGACTCCACTTTCAAAGAGCTATAAACCTGTGGCGCTAGATCTCTTTGTTCGATAACTCTCCCCAACGCCCTCTCATTAACTGAATAGGTCCTGCCCCGATTCGATCTAGCAAAATGCACCACATCGCATTTATCTCAATTAAACTCCAAGCTCAACTAAATATAACTGTGCTCAACTAGACTTATCTGCACTGCTTTTCACCGTATTGATTTTGAACATCAGGACTGGAAGCAATTGTGCTGAACTGAAGCAGTCCATGGTAATACATAAATTGCACCAAGAATCTAAGCCAGCCAAAAGCGGTTCAATCTGAATACACTGTCAGCCATTTTGAAGCGGCTGTACAGTTGGAGAGGGATCTGTTTTCAGGTGCTTTCATCACATGGAATAAGGCTATGTGGTGTTGATATAACAAAACAAAGTGACCGTCTCTTTCAGCACCAAAATATCTCTGGTCATTTATGGCTTTTTCTGAGGCCATTTAACTCATCATTATCTTCCGTACTCAATGGTATCCATCCTATGATAGGAACATTGTTAACCACACTGCAACCACCTTACAAGCTCTTCTTTATGGTTGACAAAGAATTGCAACGAGGATCATATTGTAGTCTCTGGGCATTTCACATTAGAGACGTGTCACGCTGTTTCATCATGTTACAAAAGCGAGCCTGGTTATACTCCACATTATTATTTGTTTTAATTAGAGAATTTATTATGAAAGGTGAAACTATCTAATTATCTCCCTGGAGCCTAACATCAGGTATAAATCTGAAAACCTTTAGTGTAGTTCAGATCGCGTTCAGAGTTTCTGACGGAAATGCACGTATCACTCAAAGGTCTGGTGTTTGCGATCTACTATCCTGCACTTGCAGCTATTGGAGTTCCAGGTAATCATGGTTTTTAATTGTTAGTTGCTCATGTTATTGATTAGCTGTCTTACTGTTCTTATTTTACAGCAGCAATGCTCCATTTTCTCTCCTTTTATGTTTTAATCACTCTACTGAATGGTGATGTTTACATCTCTCCAGTTGCGATAGTGTCCCACATTCTGCACGGAAATTCTGCTTTAAATCACAATGTTATTTCCAATTTTATTGACATATTGTTGCGAAATTTCGGGTACAACTTCTCTGCATTAATGATATAAGTTCCCATTTTGAAAGTGCAATCTCTCCGCATCAAAGCTGGGTATTTTCAGATTACAGAATATTACCTCCCCAAACAATTGCACTCTCTACTTTGTCAGTATAATTTCTTCTCCCCAGTAGTAAGGTACCTCTTCCACTCATATTTATTGCTCTAATCTACTGTTATCAGAAATGGTATTTCCCGCCTTTACTTGTAGCAATTCATGGAAGAACTGCAGTTCTTTTGCGTTACTGATGCTTTTCTTATAAGTCATATTTCCACACACTTTTCAGGGTGAAAATGTAGCTCTATTTTGTTATTGAAGCTCTCACTCTGTGTAATGTATCAAAATTTATCACGGAATAAATAGTTTTATTGTGTTACTGACACTATTCCTGTGGATGAATTGTCACACTGATATCATCCTACAAAGGTGGTCCCATCCTTCTATTGCCATTGCTATTCTGAGCATACTATCGTTGTTATCAACGATGTTAAATTTCTTCATTTCATTGAATCCACACAGTGCAGAAGGAGGGTATTCAGTCCATCGGGTCTGCACAGACCACAATCTCACCCAGGCCCTATTCCCGTAACCCCACATATTTACCCTGCTAACCCCCTGACACTAGGGACAATTTAGCATGGCCAATCCACCTAACACGCACATCTTTGGACTGTGGGAGAAAACCAGAGCACCCGGAGAAAACCCACGCAGACACAGGGAGAATGTACAAACTCCATACAGACAGTGACCCGAGGCCGGAATTGATCCCAGACCCCTATCGCTGTGAGGCAGCAGCACTGTGTCAACGTGCCACCCCAAATTGTGTCGGTGAATCTGTTCCTGTGAATGATTGAACTCACTGTTATCCTGCAATTTATGTAGTTCAGTTACAATATTAACAACGGGTGCATTATCACACCCTTTTGAATGTGGATATATATTGCAGTTGTACCATTACACTCTTCTCGCGGTTATATTATTACAGTAAATCCATGGTGTAAATGTTATTGACTCTGCCACTCGGTGAATTGCCACACTGTTTTGACGGAGCAAATGTAACTAAGTTGTTTTCATGACACTGATGCAGTGGCGGAATCAGCAATATTTTCACTGTATACTTGCTGCTTTACCATGCTATTTGCACTGTTCCTGTG
The DNA here is from genome assembly GCF_964213995.1 of Mustelus asterias. Classification (NCBI taxonomy): domain Eukaryota; kingdom Metazoa; phylum Chordata; class Chondrichthyes; order Carcharhiniformes; family Triakidae; genus Mustelus; species Mustelus asterias. Next base: position 3,563,487 of record NC_135830.1, read on the forward strand.
GGTAAATTATCACAGCTTTTCTTCCCGATTGTATATGTCGCTCTATCGTGTATTTGACAGTGATGCGGTGACTGAACTAAAACTATTAGCATATGCCGGTTTGGTGTCATAGAGTCACAGAGGTTTACGGCATGGAAATAGGCCATGCAGCCCAACTTGTCCATGCCACCCTTTTTTAAACACTAAGCTAGTCCCAGCTGCCCGTATCTGGCCTCTATCCATCAACATTGAGCCATTATTTGTTTATTATTGTTGTCATTATTAGTGTCATTTGGTTTGATAATGGCTGCCTAATTTTCACAAGTGATTCACCAAATGGAATTTTTCAGTGGTTTTTTCATTGCTTAGTGTTTATTTAATTTAAGAAAAAACTTTATTGATTGGTTATTGTTCGGAAGAGAGTTGTCAAGATGAAAATAAGCTATGCAAAACTGGTGGTTTTAGAACTGAATCAAACTATCTCAAATCAGAGAGTAAAGTTATCTGTGCATTGATTTTGCCCGGATCTCCTCTCCCCCGTCAGCTGCAGATGACAGTTCTACTGTGAGTGCTGCCAATACCGGGCGGTCTTTCTGCCTTTGCACTGTGAAATGTCGCTGGCTATTCCAGTCTTCACTATCTTTTCCAATCTGTGTGAGGCCACATTACTGGTGTCAGCTCTCGAATCTAAGTTTTAACTTCAATATCCAGTACAGAGCTAACCTGATCATTGATTTTGACTACGCTGTCCTCTATTGAGAAAGTGCAGCACATCTTTCCTCCAATAAGATACGATGAGCTGCAAGCTCTTGCGGTTCAGATCAAAGTCAAGCATTCCAGGTGACTAACGAGAGATGTGGTTGGAGGGAACATTGATTCCTCACTAACATTCGCACTCGGGAAATGCCAACTTTCCTCTCGCCTCTCTTTGTCTAAAGATATATTGTGAAAAGTTGGCAGTTTCAAACAATTAATCTTTTTGCAACCGTTTCATTGGCTGATCTCGTTTTAAATACTCAGCCCATCTAAAACTGCATTCCCGATGTTTTTCACTTATTTTACAACTTTTCTCTCAAATATATTTTGCCATATCCTGCTGATAATTCCTGTCTTGTCCATTAGATTTTTCCATCGTTTTGCCAGAGGATTTGTGACAGATTTGTATTTTCCAATACGTTCCATTGCATTATATTACATTATTATGTCATTGCACTCTCTTGTTTTTCTTTCAATACAGAAGAGCATTGCTAATATAGAATCATCACAATAGGGACGGCACAATGGCACAGTGGTTTGCACTGCTACCTCACAGCGCCGGGGAATCACGTTCGATTCCATCCTCGGGTCACTGTCTGTGTGGAGTCTGCATGTTCTCCCCGTTTCTGCCTGGGTTTTCTCCAGGTGCTCTGGTTTCCTGCCACAGTCCAACGTGTGTGGGTTTGGTTTATTGGCAATGATAAATTTCCCGTATTGTCAGAGGGAAACGGAGGGTAAATATGTGGGGATGTGGCCAAATAGCTTCCTTCCGCACTGTCGATTCAATGACAATGTAGAAGCAATTCCCAATAATGTACAAAAGATTTTCTATTTCAGAATTATGTGTTGACAGATCACTTTTCACACAAAATCATGCCAAACAGATGATGTTGCTATGTGCGAGATGGTAACATTACAGTTCTAATCCTCAACCTTGCTCACTCTCGAAAAAGACATATGGGACACTTGTCTTTATCAATCGAGGCAGGGAAGTCATTGTTGGATAGAACTTTGGTCAGGCCACAGCTAAAGTACTGTGTGAAGTTCTGGCCGCTGCATTACAGGAAGGATGTGATTGTACTGGAGGGGGTGCAGAGGAGATTCACCAGGATGCGGCCTGAAATGGAACATTTAAGTTGCGAAGAAAGTTGGATAGCCTTGGGTTACTTTCATTGAAGCAGAAAAGACTGAGGGGTGAGCTGATTGAGTGACAAGATTATGAGGGGCATGGACAGAGTGAATAAGGAGTAGCTGTTTCTCCAAGTTGAAGGGTTAGTTATGACTGGAAACAAATTCAATGTGAGGGACAGGAGTTTGAGGGGGGATGTGAAGAAAAAACCTTTTTTACCCAGCTTGATGACAGTCTGGAATGTACTCCCTGGGAGTGTGTTGGAAGTGGGTTGCCTCACATCCTTAAAAAAGTATCTGGATGAGCACTTGGCACGTCATTACATTCAAGGCTTTGAGCCAAGTGCTGGTAAAAGGGACTAGGGGGGGAAGTTCAGGTGTTTCTCACGTCTCGGTGCAGATTCTTCTACACTGTATGATTCTATGATTTTATATGCACACGCATGTATTCATGCTCTTATTTTCCTCATTCGCTCTCTTTCTCTGTTCCAGCAAACATGGCAGTTGTAGTGATTCTGTCCCGAGGAAGATGCGGCCTGTCCAGGTGTATCACTTACTACCTAGTGTCTATGGCTGTGACAGACCTTCTACTCATGATCACAGCCGTGATATTGAATCGAATTGCTGGCATTTACTTCCCAGTTAGTTTCCTGTCCATCACACCGATATGCAGGCTCCGTTCTGTCTTCAATTATGGAATCATAGACTGCACAGTCTGGTTAACGGTCTCTTTCACCTTTGATCGATTTGTGGCTATTTGTTGCCAGAAACTGAAAATGAAATATTGCACTGAGAAGACAGCGGCACGGGTGATAGGATGTGTGTGTATGCTTTGTTGTCTGAAAAATAGTGTCCTTTACTTAATTTATGAACCTGCGTACATAATTAATAATATACCCTGGATGTGTAGCATGAAACCTGTATTTTATACTTCACCATTCTGGGCGGCATATGACTGGATTCACCACATTTTAACCCCTTGTCTCCCATTCATTCTGATTTTACTGCTCAACGCACTGACTGTCAGACACATTCTTGCGGCCAATCGAGCCCGCAGGAGACTACGGGCTCAGGGCAATGGAGAGAATCAGAGTGATGCAGAGATGGAGAAGCGGAGAAGGTCCATCGTTTTGCTCTTCGCCATATCTGGCAGCTTCATCCTCTTATATTCCTTACTGTTCATAACTTTCCTTTATGTGCGAATAGCGAGAGTTAGTTATTTCTCGGGAACCAATTTCAATCAATCAAATTATATTCTGGACGAAAGTGGATTCATGTTTCAGCTTTTGAGTTCCTGCATCAACCCATTTATTTATGCGGGGACCCAGCAGAAATTCAGAGAGGAATTAAGGAATGGTGTGAAATATCCAGTGAATCAAATTATGAGGTTATTGAAACGATAAATGTTATAAGGTATTGTACATTATATGCCATGCATCGCTGTTTTTTTTCTACTTTAGTCATGGGCTCGCCTTCCACAGATGTAGTCACTGGCTCTGAATTTCTTGCCAATTGAGTCATTTAATAAATTTTAATAAATGATGAGTAATACAATTTTGGGCAATTCAGTGTTGTAAGCTGTTCACAGTTCGTTGATGTTTCCTTCCCCTTTCTTACCAAAACCTGATCCGGGTGGCACGACGGCATAGTAGTTAGCCCTGCTGCCTCACAGTGCCAGGAACTCCAGTTCATTTTTCGGCTTGGTCACTGTCCATGTGGAGTCTGCAATTTCCCCATGACTGCGTGGGTTTCCTCCGGGTGCTCCGGTTTCCTCACAGTCCGAACGACGTGCTGATTAGGTGGATTGGCCATGCTAAATTCTCCCTCAGTGTACCGGAATAGGCGCTGGAGTGTGACGACTCGCGGATTTTCACAATAGCTTCATTACAGTGTTAATGTAAGCCTACTTGTGACACTAATAAATAAAGTTACGACTTAAACTTGCCATCAACAACAAGTGCTGCGAATGACGCTACGTTTAAATGAGAGTTAGAGAGTCCGACCTCTGACCCTGTTACCACATTTCTCATTTAACTGCTTAATGAAGGAACATCAACAGGAACGACTCTGGTCATAACAGTAGTGTATGTAGAGAAATTGAAACATGTGCTGTACACAGACAGTCCTCCCCAATCTTTAAGCACTTACGAACAGAACTACAGGTGAATTCTTCAGCAAAGAAAATCGAGGTCCCTTTCTATCGTTTGATTTAGGAGGATATAAAGTCGTGGAAAGAAACCTATGGAATTCAATGAGGACACTGTCCTCACTATTGCATTTCCTCTTTCTTATCGCCTGTGCCATCGGGGTGGCCATTGTGGGCGGCACGGTAGCACAGTGGTGAGCACTGCTGCTTCACAGCTCCAGGGACCTGGGTTCGATTCCCGGCTTGGGTCACTGTCTGTGTGGAGTCTGCACATTCTCCTCGTGTCTGCGTGGGTTTCCTCCGGGTGCTCCAGTTTCCTCCCACAGTCCAAAGATGTGCGGGTTAGGTTGATTGGCCATGCTAAAATTGTCCCTTAGTGTCCTGAGATGTGTAGGTTAGAGGGATTAGCGGGTGGATATGGGGGTAGGGCCTGGGTGGGATTGTGGTCGGTGCAGACTCGATGGGCCGAATGGCCTCCTTCTGCACTGTAGGGTTTCTATGATTCTATGACCCATGGTTAAATGATCATGCAGTTGTTTGGCTAAGAATTCAACAATCAATAGCACTAAAACTGTTTATATCTGATAAGGACATCAGTGGTTATTATCACATTGCTGCTTGAGGGAGCTTGGTGTGCGCAAATTATTTGCAGTATTTTAGATAATAGATCAGTGTCGACAGCTAAAAAAGTACTCCATAAGGTCATGAACAGCAGAATCAAAAAATCTTTACAGTGCAGAAGGAGGCCATTAGGCCCATCGAGTCGACACCGATTCTCCAAGAGAGCATGCCGCCCTGGCCGTATCACTGGAATAACACACATCTACCCTATTAAACGCAACCTGTGCAACTTGACACACTAAGGGGCAATTTAGCATTGCCAATTCCCCCAACCTATATATCATGGGACACTTAGGGACAATTTTGCATGTTCAATTCTCCTAAGCTGCATGTCTTTGGACTGTGGGAGAAAACCAGATGACACACAGAGAGCCCAAGCAGACAGCGCACAGACAGTGACCCAATCGCGGAATTGAACCTGGGTCCCTGACGCTGTAAAGCAGCAGTGTGAACTACTGCGCCACTGTGCCACCTGCATAGAGCTTGCAGGCAATTATTTGAGATTTAATCTAAATTTTATAATTAAAACCGAGAATCGACAGCAAAAATAATTTTCATAGAATCCCTACAGTGCAGAAAGAGGCCATTTGGCCCATCGAGTCTGCACCGACCACAATCCCACCCAGGCCCTACCCCCATATCCTTACATATTTACCCGCTAATCCCTCTAACCTACGCATCTCAGGACACTAAGAGGCATTTTTTTTTTAGCACGGCCAATCAACCTAACCCGCACATCTTTGGACTGTGGGAGGAAACCAGAGCACCCGGAGGAAACCCATGCAGACACGAGGAGAATGTGCAAACTCCACACAGACAGTGACCCGAGCCGGGAATTGAACCCAGGTCCCTGCAGCTGTGAAACAGCAGTGTTAACCACTGTGCTACCGTGCCGCCCTTAACTTTCAAAGACATTTGAATCTGAAATTATTGATAAAAGTTTTTAAAAGTTAAATTATGTCAAATATATTCCATTTGGTCGAACATGAAAACACATGGACGAAAAGCAAGGGTCGACCTTTCAATTCCAAAAACTTGCTCCGCCATTTAATCGCATCACAACTGATCTGACAGTAACTTCAGATCTGCAACCCGCTTATCCCAGGTAAGCTATCAGCACCATGTTACCAATAATCAGTCCACCTCTGCCTTAACATGTCCATATACATTGTTCCAACGACCCTTGCTGCAATCGAGTTCCTCTAAGTGGAAAGTAATCGTCTCATCTTTGTTTCGAATTTGTCACCCCTTATATTGAGTTCGTGACCCCTAATTATAGATCCTCCCACAAAAGTAAACACCCTCAGCACTTCCACCATGCCAAGACCACTCAGGATATGTCCCACCTTACTCTTCCAAATTTCAGCGGACACCTCTTCAATATTTCCAAAACCAAGTTCTGATATTAGTCCAGTCAACATTTCCTGATTGTTCAGAACGCTTACGTCCTTCATTAAATAAGTTGACCAATATTATGCACGGTATTCAACTGCATTTCGGCCGATACTCCATGGAGTTTAGAAGAATGAAGAGCGATCTAATTGCGGTGTCCACGATCATCGGGGGATTGACACGGTGGACGTGGAGAGGATGCTTCCTCTTGTAGGACAATCTAGAACAAGAGGTCATAGCTTTAGTAAAAGAGGTAGCAGAGATTAGGAGAAACTACTTCTCTAAAAAGGGTCGTGAGTCTATTCAACTCCTTAAAGAATCATACAGTACAGATGGCGGCCATTTTGCCCATTGTGTTTGCACCGACCACACCCCACCCAGACCTCATCCCTATATATTCACCCTGGTAAATCCATCTAACACTAAGGGAATTTAGCATGGCCAATCAACCTAAATCGCATATGTTTGGAGAGGGGGAGCAAGACGGAGCACCCGGAGGAAACCCACGCAGTCACGGGGAGAACGTGCAAACTCCGCCGTTGGAATTACAGCCGGATCTCTGGCGCTCTGAGACAATGGTGCTAACCACTGTGCCCCCGTGCCGCCCCAGAGCGTGCTGGAGTTTGGAACTTTGAGTATATTTATCAGATTTTTAATTAATAAGCGTTTGAAGGGCTATAGCGAACGTGCAGGTAACTGGAGTTGAGGCCAGGATGATATTGACCATGATGGTACTAAATGGCGGTGAAGGCGTGAGGGACTAAATTGTCTAGTTCTGCTCTTAGTTCTTATGAGTCCTATGACTTGTGCATCATAACCTTTCGACTTTTGTCTTCAATTCCCCGCACAATAAATAATAACACTCTATTAGCTTTCCAAATGAATTCCTGGAGGTCCACACTAGCCTTTTGTGATTGACCCACTCGGCACACAGTTACCTCTCAATCTGAGAGCTCTGCACTCTGATACCATTTAGGTAATACGCTTCTTTTTTTCTTTTCCTGCCAGAATTGCCAATTTTACTTTTCCTGCACATTGTACACCATTTGTTAGAAATCGTCCCATTTAATTAAACTATATTTGTGTAGCTTCCTCGGATCTCTTCACAATGCCGGCATATACTTAAGAAAGCCCACCAACACCTCCACTTTCTCAGAAGACGAGGGAAATTTAGCATGTCCGTTACGACTCTCACCAACTTTTACAGATGCACCATGGAATGCGTTCTTTCTGGGTGCATCAAAGCTTATTATGTCTCCTGCACTCTGCAAGACCGCAAGAAACTACAAAATGTCATGAACGAAGAGCGGTCCATCACTCAAACCAACCTGCCACACATTGAGACTGTCTACACTTCCCCCTGCCTCGGAAAAGCAGCCAGCATAATTAAGGACCCCACGCATGCCGGACATCTCTTCCATCTTCTTCCGTCAGGAAAAAGATACAAATGTCTGAGGACACATACCAAACGACTCAAAAGCAGCTTCTTCCCTGCTGCAATCAGACATTTGAATGGACCTACCTCGCATTAAGTTGATCTTTCTCTACATCCTAGCTATGACTGTAACACCACATTCCACAGTCTTCTATTTGATTCTCGATGAACGGTATGCTTTCTCTTTGTAGTGTGCAAGAAACAGCACTGTTCATTGCATACCAATACTTGCGACAATAATAAGTCAAACCAAATCAAATCAAATAACTTCCTGAATTATCATTGTGCCATCATCAAATTTGGCAAGGTCCCTTCAAACATTTCATACGAGTCACTTATATCAATTGTAAATAGTTAAGGTTCCAGCACTGATCCCTGTGTTCCACCTCACGTTACATCATGCCACTCAGATAGAAGAGTCTTCATGCCTACTCTCATCCTCACTTTATCGTGCTAAACTTGTATCCATGTCAATATTTTACCCACTTATCATCAGCATTTATTTTCTACAATGTTGTACTTTATTGGATGTCTTTCTGAAATGTAATTACATTATATCTACTGATTACCTTTCATGCACTGCACATTGTTACTTCATCCAGTTATTTTAAAAATCTCTCTGAAATAAACCATTTGAATCCGTGCAATTATCTTGAACTTATCCAATTGCCTTGCTATAACTTAGTTAATAATGGCGTCTAACATTTTTCCCTGTGGCAAATTGCGCTGTCATTTCCTGATTTTTGCCTGCCTCCCTTTTATGAAAAATGGAATCACAATGTCCCACACATTGTGGTACATTAGTAATCACAATTACTAGGATGCTACCGAGAATTGATGGTTTGAATTATAAGGAGAGGCTGGATAGACTGGGACTTTTTTCTCTGGAGCGTAGGAGGCTGAGGGGTGAACTTATAGAGGTCTATAAAATAATGAGGGGCACAGATCAGCTAGATAGTCAATATCTTTTCCCAAGGTAGGGGAGTCTAAAACTAGAGGGCATAGGTTTAAGGTGAGAGGGGAGAGATACAAAAGTGTCCAGAGGGGTAATTTTTTCACACAGAGGGTGGTGAGTTTCTGGAACAAGCTGCCAGAGGTAGTAGTAGAGACGGGTACAATTTTGTCTTTTAAAAAGCATTTAGATAGTTACATGGGTAAGATGGGTATCGAGGGATATGGGCCAAATGCGGGCAATTGGGATTAGCTAAGGGGTTTAAAAAAAAGGGCGGCATGGACAAGTTGGGCCGAAGGGCCTGTTTCCATGCTGTAAATCTCTATGACTCTACGACTCTAATGTGCAACGTCCTCGTAATCATGTCAATGAAGGTAAGCATTTCAGGTGCAGCAGGCAGTATAAAGGCAAATGGCCTTCATAGCAAGAGGATTCGATTATAGTGGCAGAGATGTCTTAAGGCAATTTTCATGTCCTTGGTGAGGCCACACTAGGAAAATTGTATGTAGTTTTGATCAGCTTATCTGAGGAAGGATGTTCTTGCTCCAGAGGGATTGCAGAGAAGGTTTGCCAGACAGACTCCTGGGATGTTGAGACTGACGTATGAAGAGAGACTGAGTCGTTATGATTGTATTCACAACAGTTCATAAGAATGAGGGAAGATCTCATAGAAACCAATAGAATTCTAACAGGACTAGACAGGGTAAATGCAAAGAGGATGATCCTAATGGTGGGGTGTCCAAAACCAGGGGACACACTCTGAGGATACGGGGTAGACTGTTTAGCACTGAGATGAGGGGAAATTTCTTCACCCAGAGAGTCGTCAGCCTATGGAATACGTTACCACAGAAAGCAGTCGAGCCCAAAAGATTGAATGATTTCAAGAAGCAGTTAGACATAGCACTGGAGGTGAAGGGATCAAATGACATGGGAGGAAAACGGGGTCATGATATTAAATTGTATGGTCAGCCTGATCATAATGAATTGTAGAGAGGGTCGAAGGGCCGAATGGCTTTCTCCTGTACCTATTTTATCCGTTTCCATGTTACAGTCTTCCAATATGTTTTGTCGTTCCCAGGATCTCGCAGATTTGATAAATTCAAAGCAATGCAACAAGGATCTGGTTGGACATTCCTTTTAATACCCCAGAATGAAACCAATCAGAATTCGGCTCTTGTCAGCCGACCACTCCAACAATTACCTCAGTGCCACCTCTCTGCTGACTGTAATTTTTCTGAGTTCCTCTCTCCCTTCCATTTCCTGGTTTATCCTTGCTTCTAGGATGTTACTTGTGCTCTCTGTTGTGAAGACTGATAAAAATTATTGTTCAATTGATAGACCATCTCCGTGTTTCTTCTTACCAATTTTGCAGACTCACTTTCTATAAGAACAACGGTCACTTTGCTCACACTTTCCCTTCTTAAAAATATTTGTTAAAAAAATGTTATTTCCTTTTCGAATTTCTGGCTAGCTGTCCTTGTGTACTTTTCCCACTCCTCGTTAATCGCTAATCACCATTTGGTGAGACTTATATTTTGTCCCATCTCCTGACTTTCCACCCATCTTTGTTTGCCCAAGCACATGCTTCCTTTTAGTTTGATGCAATATTCAAAAATTCTGGTTAACCACTGAGGCACGGTCTGTTCCTTAGACTCTTTGATTACTGGTTGCAACCTCTAAATTCTGTGCATTCTTAACTGTGTCCTTGGGTGGCACAGTGGCACAGTGGTTAGCACTATTGCCTCACAACGCTAGGGACCCGGGTTGGAATCCTAGGTTGGGCACTGCCTGCTTGGAGCTTGCACGTTCTCCCCATGTCTGCGGGGGTTTCCTCCAGGTGCTCTGGTTTCATCCCACAGTCCAAACATGTGCGAGTTAGGTTGATTGGCTAAGCTAAATTGGCCCTAGTTTTGGGGGGATTAGCACGGTAAATGTGTGGGTTTACGGGGATAGGGTGGGATTGTTGTCAGTGCAGACTTGGTGGGCTGAATGCTCTCCTTCTGTACTGTACGGATTCTATAATTCTTAACTGTTTGCAACAGCTTCTATTTTGCCTTTATGAAAATCAGCCTTCATGTTTCCCTTCTTTAGTTCGTCTCAAACCACTCCTCTCTTCATCAAATTGGATATGGAAATGTACCATATATTTGCTACTGCTACATAGGAGCTCCATCTCGCAAATGTGAAGTGATGCATTTTGGAGGATCAAATTTAGGTGTGAACTATGCTGTATCTGGTAGAACCCTTCGGAACATTAACATACAGAAGGATCTGGGCGTGATGTTCCACAGTTCCCTAAAAGTGGCAACATAGGTGGCCAAGGTAATTAAGAAGGAACATGGCACACTTGCTTCCATCAGCCGGGCATTGAGTCCAGGAGTTGGGAAATCATGTTGCAGATATGTGAAAGCTGAGGCCGCATTTGTTGTATTGCGTGCAGTTCTGGTCACCACACTACCAAAAAGAAGCTTTGGAGAGAGTACAAAGAAGCTTCATCAGGATGTTGCCTGGTCTGGTAGGTGTTGTTAACTATAAATAGAGGTTGGATAAACTAGGATTGTTTTCACTGGAAAGACGGAGGCTGAGGGGAGACGTGATAGAGGTCTTCAAAATTATGAGAGGCATAGACAGGGTGGATAGTCAGAGGCTTTTTTCCAAGGGTGGAAGTATCAATTACAATGAGGGCGCAGGTTCAAGATGAGATGGGGGAAGTTTAAGAGGGATGTGCGGGGGAGGTTTTTCACGTAGAGAATGGTGTGTGCCTGGAACGTGCTGCCAGAGGATCTGGTGGAAGCAGGTACATTAGCAACATTTAAGAGGCATCTGGATGGGTACATGCATGGGGAGGAAATAGAGGGATACGGCCCAAGTAAGAGCAGAAGGCTTTTTTTTTAGTTTAGTTCGGGCATCATGATTGGCACAGGCCGGGAGGGCTGAAGGGCCTGTTCCTGTGCTGTACTTTTCTTTGTTCTTTGTCCTTTATTCCAATATCACCGTGCCTTTCCAAGCATGTCTTCCGGTATGGTCACCATACCTTGAGGTTAAAATTCGGAGGCCTGTAAGAAACTCCCACAAGTGATTTTTTTGCCTTTACCATAACTTATCTCTACTCAAACCATTTTGACATTTTGTTTTCCTGCACTAAGGGCATCTTTCCCTATTGTGCTCATAGAATAAGTAATTAACAGAACCCACGACCTTTTTGTCACTTCCAATCTTTGCTACATATCCTATATCATTTAATATTAAGGTCCCAAACCAAGTCCTCCTGCAGCCATGAGTCCATAATGGCTATCAACTCAGACTGATTTATATATTGTATATAGTGTGTGTGCGCGCGCGTGTGTGTGTGTGTGTGTGTGTGTGTGCTCTCTCACTTCATCTCTTGTTTTGAATGATGCATGCATTCAAATATAGGTTTCAGTTTTATCCTTTTATTATTTTATAACTTCTACTCTCATCTGTTGATTTGTTGTTGGCTTTTAAAGTTTATTGCTTTATGTCGCTATCTGTTTTTCATTTCACAATAATGATGCTGCTCTTTTTTCACCTGGTGTCTATTCTTAGATTTATCATATTTTCTGAAATTCGATCTCATTCCCCAACTTCATAATATAGAATACCCGTTACTTCCCGAGTTATGTGGCTCACAAGAACACCAGTCTTAGCATGATTCAGATGTACTCGATCCCAACAGTATTGATCTCAGTGAGTGATGAGCAGCATTTGACATCTGATTGTGTAATGATTTAGTCATTCTGCTCTCTCTAATCATCTTGCATTTTTCCTTTGTAGAAAATTGTGTCACTCTTGACAGAATTAAGTTTTCATCATCGCACTATGCAATAGATTCTTAAATAAGTTTATCTTTTAATTGATGCCCACAACAAGCAAGCTAGCCAGGGCGGCACGGCGGCACAGTTGTTAGCACTTACAGCGCCAGGGACCTGGGCTCGATTCCCAGCTTGGGTCACTGTCTGTGTGCAATCTGCACATTCTACCCTTCTCTGCATGCGTTTCCTAAAGGTGCTCTGGTTTCATCCCACAGTCCAAAGACATGAAGGTTAGTTGGACTAACTATACTAAATTCTTCTTCTGTGTGCCCGAACACGTGCCAGAGTGCGTTGACTCGGGGATTTTCCTAGTGTTAATGTAAGCCTACTTGTGTCTAATAAATAGACTTTCTTTAGTGTAAGACCATTTCTAGACAGAGAGATTCAGAAGAAGATGGTCAACGTCTGGTCAGTTAGCTCAAATGATTAGAATGTGGCATTACTAATGCCCAGGTCATGGATTCGATCACCGTACTGGCCAAATTGAGTTGCCTCCCCCTGTACCGTCCCTTTTTATTCACTAGAGTCATAGAGGTTTATAGCATGGAAACAGGCCCTTCGGCTCAACTTATCCATGCCGCCCTTTTGTTTTAAAACCCCTAAGCTAATCCCAATTGCCCGCCTTTGGCTCATTTCCATCTATACGCATCGTACCCATGTAACTATCTAAATGCTTTTTAAAACACAAAATTGTATCCGCCTCTATTACTACCTCTGGCAGCTTGTTCCAGACACTCACCATCCTCTGTGTGAAAAATTTGCCCCTCTGGGAACTTTTGTATCCCTCCCCTCTCACCTTAAACCTATGCCCTCTAGTTTTAGACTCCCCTATCTTTGGGAAAAGATGTTGATTATCCAGCTGATCTGTGCCCCTCATTATTTTATAGACCTCTATAAGATCACCCCTCAGCCTCCTACGCTCCAGAGAAAAAAGTCCCAGTCTATCCAGCCTCTCCTTATAACTCAATCCATCAAGTCCCAGTAACATCCTGGTAAATCTTTTCTGCACTCTTTCTAGTTTAATAATATCCTTTCTATAATAGGGTGACCAGAATTGCACACAGTATTCCAAGTGTGGCCTTACCAATGTCTTGTACAACTTCAACAAGACATTCCAACTCCTGTATGCAATATTCTGACCAATGAAACCAAGCATGCCGAATGCCTTCTTCACCATTCTGTCCACCTGTGACTCCACTTTCAAGGAGCTATGAACCTATACCCCTAGATCTCTTTGTTCTGTAACTCTCCCCAACGCCCTACCATTAACTGAGGAAGTCCTACCCTGGTTCAATCTACGAAAATGCATCACCTCGCATTTGTCTAAATCAAACTCCATCTGCCATTCGTCATCCCACTGGTCCAATTGATCAAGATCCCGTTGAAATTGGAGATAACTTTCTTCACTGTCCAGTATGCCACCAATCGTAGTGTCGTCTGCAAACTTACTAACCATTCCTCTTATATTCTTATCCAAATCATTAATTTAAATGACAAATAACAGTGGACCCAGTACTGATCCCTGAGGCACAGGCCTCCAGTTTGAAAACCAATTCTCTGAAACGTCCTTGATAAACATGTACCTGTCAGGCAGGGAGGAAGCAGACGTGTGAGGGAACCGTGGTTTACTATGGAGGTTGAATTTCTTGTGAAGAAGAAGAAGGAGACTTATGTTAAGATGAGACGTGAAGGCTCAGTTAGGGCACTTGAGAGTTACAAGTTAGCCAGGAAGGACCGAAAGAAAGAGTTAAGAAGAGCCAGGAGGGGACATGAGAAGTCTTTGGCAGGTAGGATCAAGAAAAACCCTAAAGCTTTCTATAGGTATGTCAGGAGTAAAAGAATGACAAGGGTCAGATTAGGGCCAGTCAAGGACAGTAGTGGGAAGTTGTGCGTGGAGTCTGAAGAGATAGGAGAGGCACTAAATGAATATTTTTCGTCGGTATTCACACTGGAGAGGGACAGTGTTGTCGAGGGGAGTACTGAGATGCAGGCTGTTGGACTGGATGGGATTGATGTTCATAAAGAGGAGGCGTTAGCAATTCTGGAAACGGTAAAAATAGAAAAGTCCCCTGGGCCGGATTGGATTTATCCTAGGATTCTCTGGGAGGCGAGAGAGGAGATTGCAGAGCCTTTGGCTTTGATCTTTGTGTCGTCATTGTCGACAGGAACAGTGCCACGAGACTGGAGAATAGCAAATGTTGTCCCCTTGTTCAAGAAGGGGAGTAGAACATAGAACATAGAACATAGAACATAGAAAGCCACAGCACAAACAGGCCCTTCGGCCCACAAGTTGCGCTGATCATATCCCTACCTCTAGGCCTATCTATAGCCCTCAATCCCATTAAATCCCATGTACTCATCCAGAAGTCTCTTAAAAGACCCCAACGAGTTTGCCTCCACCACCACCGACGTCAGCCGATTCCACTCACCCACCACCCTCTGAGTGAAAAACTTACCCCTGACATCTCCTCTGTACCTACCCCCCAGCACCTTAAACCTGTGTCCTCTCGTAGCAACCATTTCAGCCCTTGGAAATAGCCTCTGAGAGTCTACCCTATCCAGATCTCTCAACATCTTGTAAACCTCTATCAGGTCACCTCTCATCCTTCGTCTCTCCAGGGAGAAGAGACCAAGCTCCCTCAACCTATCCTCATAAGGCATGCCCCCCAATCCAGGCAACATCCTTGTAAATCTCCTCTGCACCCTTTCAATGGCTTCAACATCTTTCCTGTAATGAGGTGACCAGAACTCCGCGCAGTACTCCAAGTGGGGTCTAACCAGGGTCCTATAAAGCTGCAGCATTATCTCCCGACTCCTAAACTCAATCCCTCGATTAATGAAGGCTAGTACGCCGTACGCCTTCTTGACCGCATCCTCCACCTGCGAGGCCGATTTAAGAGTCCTATGGACCCGGACCCCAAGGTCCTTCTGATCCTCTACACTGCTAAGAATGGTACCCTTCATATTATACTGCTGCTTCATCCCATTGGATCTGCCAAAATGGATCACTACACACTTATCCGGGTTGAAGTCCATCTGCCACTTCTCCGCCCAGTCTTGCATTCTATCTATGTCTCGCTGCAACTTCTGACATCCCTCCAAACTATCCACAACACCACCTACCTTGGTGTCGTCAGCAAACTTACCAACCCATCCCTCCACTTCCCCATCCAGGTCATTTATGAAAATGACAAACAGTAGGGACAACCCTGGTAATTATAGACCAGTGAGCCTTACTTCTGTTGTGGGCAAAGTATTGGAAAGGATTATAAGAGATAGGATTTATAATCACCTGGAAAGGAATAATTTGATTAGGGATAGTCAGCACGGTTTTGTGAAGGGTAGATCGTGCCTCACAAACCTTATTGTATTCTTTGAGAAGGTGACCAAAGAGGTGGATGAGGGTAAAGCGGTTGATGTGGTGTATATGGATTTTAGCAAAGCGTTTGATAAGGTTCCCCATGGTAATCGTTTGCAGAAAATACGGACACATGGGATTGAGGGTGATTTAGTGGTTTGGATCAGGAATTGGCTAGCTGTAAGAAAACAGAGGGTGGTGGTTGATGGGAAATATTCATCCTGGAGTTCAGTTACTAGTGCTGTACCACAAGGATCTATTCTGGGGCCACTGCTGTTTGTCATTTTTATTAATGACCTGGATGAGGGCGCGGAAGGATGGATTAGTAAATTTGCGGATGACACTAAAGTCGGTGGAGTTGCAGACAGTGCGGAGGGAAGTGGCAGGTTACAGAGGGACATGGATAAGCTGCAGAGCTGGGCTGAGAGGTGGCAAATGGAGTTTAATGCGGAAAAGTGTGAGGTGATTCACTTTGGAAAGAGTAACAGGAATACAGAGTACTGGGCTAATGGTAAGATACTTGGTAGTGTGGATGGACAGAGGGATCTGGGTGTCCAGGTGCATAGATCCCTGAAAGTTGGCACCCAGCTTGATAGGGTTGTTAAGAAGGTGTACGGTGTGTTAGCTTTTATTGGTAGAGGGATTGAGTTTCGGAGCCAGGAGGTCATGCTGCAACTATACAAAACTCTGGTGCGGCCGCATTTGGAGTATTGCATACAGTTCTGGTCGCCACATTATAGGAAAGATGTGGAAGTGTTGGAAAGGGTGCAGAGGAGATTTACCAGGATGTTGCCTGGTATGGTGGGAAAATCGTATGAGGAAAGGCTGAGGGGCTTGAGGTTGTTTTCGTTAGAGAGAAGAAGGTTAAGAGGTGACTTAATAGAGGCATACAAGATGATCAGAGGATTAGATAGGGTGGATAGTGAGAGCCTTTTTCCTCAGATGGTGATGGTTAGCACGAGGGGACATAGCTTTAAATTGAGGGGTGAGAGATATAGGACAGATGTTAGAGGTTGGTTCTTTACTCAGAGAGTAGTAAGGGCGTGGAATGCTCTGCCTGCAGCAGTAGTGAACTCGTTAACATTAAGAGCATTCAAATGGTTATTGGATAAACATATGGATGATATTGGAGTAGTGTAGATTAGAGGGGCTTTAGATTGGTTCCACTGGTCGGCGCAACATCGAGGGCCGAAGGGCCTGTACTGCGCTGTAATGTTCTATGTTCTATGTTCTAAAACCACCCTCTGGCTTCTGTCAAGAAGCCAATTTTGTATCCATTTAGATACCTCACCCTGGATCCCATGAGATTTAACCTCGGGCAACAACCTACCATGAGCTACCTTGTCAAAGGCCTTGCTAAAGTCCATGTAGACAACACGGACGGTAGCACAGTGGTTAGCACTGCTGCTTCGCAGCTCCAGGGACCTAGGTTCGATTCCAGGCTTGGGTCACTGTCTGTGTCGAGTTTGCACATTCTCCTCGTGTCTGCGTGGGTTTCCTCCGGGTGCTCCGGTTTCCTCCCACAGTCCAAAGATGTGCGGTTTAGGTTGATTGGCCATGCTAAAAATTGCCCTTAGTGTCCTGAGATGCGTGGATTAGTGGGTAAATATGTAGGGACGTGGGGGTAGGGCCTGGGTGGGATTGTGGTCGGTGCAGACTCTATGGGCTGAATGGCCTCTTTCTGTACTGTAGGGTTTCTATGATTCTATGAACATCAACTGCACTGACCTCATCTACCTTCTTGGTTACCCTTCAGGAAACTCAATCAAATTTGTGAAACATGATTTTCCACTCACAAAGCCATGCTGACTGTCCCTAATCAGTCCTTGCGTCTCTAAATGCCTGTCGATCCTGTCTCTCAAAATACCTTCCAACAATTTACCCACCACAGATGTGAGGCTCACTGGCCTGTAGTTCCCAGGCTTTTCCCTGCAGCCCTTTTTAAACAAAGGCACAACATTTGCCATTCTCCAATCTTCAGGCACCTCACCCGTGACAATCGATTATGCAAATATCTCGGCGAGGGGACCCGCAATTTCCTCCCCAGCCTCCCACAATGTCCTGGGATACACTTCATCAGGTCCCGGGGATTTACCTATCTTGATGCACTTTAACACTTCCAGCACCTCCGTCTCTGTAATATGTACACTCCTCGAGACATCACTATTTATTTCCCCAAGTTCCCTAACATCCATGCTTTCCTCAACAGTAAATACTGATGAGAAATATTCATTTAGGATCTCACCCATCTCTTGTGGATCCGCACATAGATGACCTTGTTGATCCTTAAGACGCCCTACTCTCTCCCTTGTTACTCTTTTGCCCTTTATGCATTTCTGGAAGCTCTTTGGATTTTCCTTTGCCTTATCTGCCAAAACAATCTCGTGTCCCCTTTTCGCCCTCCTGATTTCTCTCTTAACTCTACTCCTACACCCCCTATACTCTTCAGGGGATTCACTTGATCCCAGCTGCCTATGCATGTCACGTGCCTCTTTCTTCTTCTTGACCAGGGCCTCAATATCCCGAGTCATCCACGGTTCCCTACTTCTGCCAGCCTTGCCCTTCACTCGAAGAGGAATGTGTTTACCCTGAACCCTGGTTAACACACTTTTGAAAGCGTCCCACGTGCCACTAGAGTTTAGAAGAGTGAAAGAAGATCTCATAGAAACTTATGAAAATTCTAACAGAGTTAGACAGGGTAGATTCAGAAAGAATGCTCCCAATGGTGAGGGAGTCCACAACTCTGGGTCATAGTTTGAGGATAAGGGGTAAACCTTTTGGAACTGAATTGAGGAGGAAGTTTTTCACCCAGAGGTTGGTGAATGTGTGAAATACACTGTCGCAGAATGTTTTTGCGGCCAAAACGTGGTCTGATTTCAACAGGAAATTAGACATAGCTCTTTGGGGCTAAAGGCGTCAAGGGATTTGGGGCGAAGGGGGGATCAGGATAATGAATTCGATGATCAGCCATGATCAAGATGAATGGCGAAGCAGGCTCGAAAGGCCGAAGGGCCTACTCCTGCTTCTACTGACTATGTTTCTATATGGAGATAGGATAATTGGAATGTCCATCTTTCTTTTGATCTACCGTAATGCCTTACATGTGAATGTTGTGTACTCTATCACATTGAGCTTTCTGTGAATTTCTATTTGCGTTAGAATGAAGTTTCAGTGGAGATTCAGACTGATTTGCAATTATATCGAACATTTTTGTTAAACTGGACAGGTCCAGAAACTCTGAGTGATAGAAATCATAGTTTGCTTTGCTGTTTCAGTGGGTGCTGCTGGGTCAAGCAACGTGCTTGCTGGTGCGATGCATTTCTACTTTCGGACACTTTCACCACAAGGCAGCATGTTAACCTGTTTATCTCCTGATGGAGCAAATTGTTTTTGGCTGCAGATCTATAGGCGCCAGTAACTTTGATAGTTTATTGGAACAACGATTCAAGACATGTGTGCTGATATGGCAGAGACAGCGAATCTGATAAAGGAAGTTTCACAACCAAATTCGGCTCTGTGTTATAGCAGGGCTTCTACAATGTGAACAAAAGTGAGTGCTTGGTCAATATTTTTTCCCTCCCCCATGTTCGAAGTACATGTGGCTCGGGAGCACACAGATGCCTTTATTAGTTATGTTTTTAACGATTAGCATGCTACTATCATTTATGAATAGTTGCACTCCATTGCAAATTTGATCAGAGCAATGTATTTTATTTTAAACTTCATGTGGGAGCGAACATTAACCAGACGTAACTTATTTGTATTGTTTTTTTTAAATTCCAGCATCCACAATAATTTGCTTTTATATTGTTTTAACTTATTACTTATTTATTAATTCACGGGTTGTGGGCGACACTGTCAAGGCCAGCATTTGTTGCCCATCCCTAACTGCCCTTGAAAACGACGCTCTTTCTCAGGCATTCCAGGAGGCAGGAGGAAGTCAGTCACATTGCTGTGGTGCTGGAGTCGCAAGTAGGCCACGGTGGCACAGTGGATAGCACTCACAGCGCCAGGCACCCAGGTTCGATTCCCAACTTGGGGCACGGCCTGTGTGGAGTTTGCACATTCTCACCGTGTCTGCGACGGTTTCCTCTGGGTGCTCTGCTTTCCTCCCGCAGTCCAAAGATTAGGTGGATTGACCATGTTAAATTTTCCCTTTAGTGTCAGGGGGACTAGCTAGGGTAAATGCATGGGATTATGGGGATAAGGCCTGGGTGCGATTGTGATCGGTGCAGACTCGATTAACTGGATGGCCTCCTTCTGCACTAGGGGATTCTATGAGGTCAGACCACATAAGGATGACAGTTTTCCTTCCCTAAAGGATACCAGTGAAACAAATTATTGTACACCAATCATGGTTTCATAGTTAATTTGATTTGATTTGATTTATTATTCTCACATGTATTAGTATACAGTGAACAGTATTATTTCTTGCACGCTATACAGATAAAGCATACCATTCATTGAGAAGGAAACGAGAGAGTGCAGAATGTAGTGTTACAGTCATAACAAGGGTGCAGCGAAACATCAACATAATGCAAGGTAGGTCCGTTCAAACGTCTGATGGCAGCAGGGAAGAAGCTCTTCTTGAGTCATTGGTACATGACCTCAGACTTTTGTATATTTTTCCTGACGAAAGAAGGTGGAAGAGAGAATGCCCGGGGTGCGTGGGGTCCTTAATATGTTGGCTGCTTTGCCGAGGCAGCGGGAAGTGTAGGCAGAGTCCATGGATGGGAGGCTGGTTTGCGTGATGGATTGGGCTATATTCACGCTCTTTTGTAGTTTCTTGCGGTCTTGGGCAGAGCAGGAGCCATACCAAGCTGTGATACAACTTGAAAGAATGCTTACTATGGTGCATCTGTAAAAGTTGTTGAGAGTCGTAGCGGACATGCCAAATTAACTTAGACAGGCTGTTGGTGATCTGGACACCTAAAAGCTTGAAGCTCTCGACCATTTCCACTTTGTCACCGTTTCTGCATTTTTCAACACTGAGTTTAATTTAAGCTTCCAGATTTCTTGAACTGAATTACTTATTTCTCCGGCTGCAATTTCAAACTTTCTCAAGCACAAATAAGCCAAGTGGCGATTATTACTCCTGATCTTAAATTGAACATTAGCGTTGCTGTTCAATCACTCAGGGTTGTTCAGAAAGTTCTCTCCAATTGCCGAATCACCTCTGAGATTGTGTGCTTGATGTTTGTTTTGGAAGCACGGATTGTTTGAATATCATCTGCATTCTTCCTGTTACTGACGGCCGAAAGAACGTGCCCACTGATTCGATCAGCCAATTGATGGGATGTATGAACAACGAAAGTGGTATAACAGTGGCTTTGAAATTAATATGCCACTTTGTTCAATTGTGTGGTGGGCAGAGCATCCTTTCCACATTTGAAGGGGCTGCCGTATGAGGATCGGTTGAGTAGCTTGAGCTTGTACTCGCTGGAGTACAGAAAAATGAGGGGGGATTTGATTGAGGTATATAAAATACTCGACCGGATTGACAAAGTAAATGTCAACTAAATGTTTCCACTTCAAGAACAGTCTAGGGTAAGATGTCACAGTTGTATCGTAAAAGGAGGGAAGTTCAAGACAGAGATCAGGAGCAGTTACTTCTCACTGTGTGTTGTGACTCTATGGAACTCACTGCCCCAGAGTGCAGTGGATGCAGAATCAATCAAAGGATTTAAAAAATGAGATAGATAAATATTTGATCAAAAGCTGGATAAAGGGCTATGGGGAAAAGGCAGGGAAGTAGAGTTAGGATAAGATGGAGATCAGCCATGGTCATGTAGCACAGTACTCGCTTGTACATGTACATGCTTATTATGTGAACTATGTAAACTTCCCTCCTTTTACTATACAACTGTGACCTCTTACCCTAGATGTTCTTGAAGTGGAAACATTTGGTTGACATTTACTTTGTCAATCCGGTCGAGTATTTTATATACCTCAATCAAATCCCCCCTCATTTTTCTGTACTGCAGCGAGTACAAGCTCAATGCGGGTCATGTGGCACGGTAGCACAGTGGTTAGCACTGCTGCTTCACAGCTCCAGGGACCTAGGTTCGATTCCCGGCTTGGGTCACTGTCTGTGTGGAGTTTGCACATTCTCCTCGTGTCTGCGTGGGTTTCCTCCGGGTGCTCCGGTTTCCTCCCACAGTCCAAAGATGTGCGGGCTCGGTTGATTGGCCATTCTAAATTGCCCCTTGGTGTCCCGGGATGCGTTGGTTAGAGGGATTAGTGGGTAAATGTGTAGGGATATGGGGAGTAGGGCCTGGGTGGAATTGTGGTCGGTGCAGACTTGATGGGCCGAATGGCCTGTTTCTGCACTGCAGGGTTTCTATTCTATGATATTCTATGTAGAATGGCGTAGCGGGCTCGAAGGGCTGACGTGCCCACTCTCCTCCTAATTCCTATGTTCCTATGTTCCTATCACTGATGGCGACACTGTCCAGTTAGAAATCAGTGGTCTTAACACACTGAATAACTAGTTCAAATTCGCGTCTGAGGGAGAAAAACTTCCCTTTCCCGACTTGAAAAATTGGCAATTGTGTTCTCCACTGCTTTTACCGAAAGAAGTGAAAGAAAGGGTGGCACAGTGGCACAGTGGTTTGCATTGCTGCTACACAACGCCAGGACACGGGTTCAATTCCCAGTTTGGGTCACTGTGTGTGCGAAGCCTGACGTTCACTCTGTGTCTGCGTGGGTTTTCTCCCAGTGCTCCAGTTTCCTCCCACAGTCCAATGATGTGCTGGTTAGGTGAATTGACCATGCTAGATTCTCCCTCAGTGTACCTGAACAGGCACCGGAGTGTGGTGACTGTGGGATTTTCACAGTAACTTCATTGTAGTGTTAATGTAAGCTATTTGTGAATAATGCATTAACTTTATAATACGTTGATACTAATGTTTGATGCACACAGCCCCACACAATATATGATTGCCCTTTCCCGCAGGTGAATACAGGTCTCGTCATTCCCTCACCTAAAAACTTGACAAAGAAATATCCGGGGAAATTTTAATGATAAACTCTCTGTTACGCCTATCCTTTATCGCCTTGAAGAGAAATCTGTTACAGCACAGAAATGGATTTGGAAATTACACCTGTCGGCCATGCGTTGTGTTCACCTCTCCAATGCCTGCAGAAAGGGTAAATACATATCAATCAACACATGTTCCATTATTGGAATATTCAAACACATAACTGGGGTTGAATTATACGGGGTTCATAGGATAGAATAGAACCATAGAATCCCTACAGTGCAGAAGGAGGCTATTCGGCCCATCTAACATGCATGCACAAAAGTCCCGCCCAGGCCATATCCCCGTAACCCGGCATATTTATTTCACTAACCCCCCGAATCTGAGAGGCAACTTACCATTGTCAATGCATGTAATTCGCACATCTTTGGACTACGGGAGGAAACCAGAGTACCGAAGAAAAGCCACGCAGACATGGGGAGAATGTGCAAATCCCGCACAAACAGCCAACTGAGGTCGGAATAGAACTCGGGTCTCTGGCACTGTGAGGCAGCCCTGCAATGTGCCACCATTCGGCGGGGTTGAGGACAGGATGTGGGCGGGACATCCACCCCCACTTTTTTCAACCATATTAGCATATGCTGACCACCACTTCAAAGAGCATCTCCACGGGAATAAAGCAAAATAGGGTTCATTAATAGGCCCAATTATTCCCCCGCCACCCCCCACCACCCCCCTTTCCCCAGAAAGGTTGTGTCGTCAGAGCCTTACTATACTCCTCATACACCTCTGACTGTATGGCCAAATTCCCCTCCAACTCGATTTTAACGTTTCCTGAAGACACCACATTGTGAGTTGGATCTCAAATAATGACGAGACACAGTATAGGAAAGAGATAGAGAATCTACGAGTGCGAGGACAACAAGGAGAAACTGTCGTTAAAGAGTGCAGTGCAAGGCCTAGGAACCCAGGAGCAGATCAGTCGGTAGTCTTGGGTCAGGAAGATTTGGGCATGTTAGGAAGAGTGGCAATGGGAGTGATGTATGTTTAAGGGAGTGTAAGAAACTTGGGGTGCTTGCTGTTTCATGTTGGACACGCAGTCATCTTCAAAGTGCAGCCCCCGACCGGTGAACACCCCCGTTCCGTCCCACGGTATTGAAATTTTCAGTTCATTATGCAGCTTGATTTCTACTCCATCACTGATATCCACGCCAAATATATAATGGCATGTAGAGAGTGTTATTCCAGTCCTTAACATTAAAAACAGGACTAATTTATCCTCAAATGGTCAACGAGCCTGCCGGGTTACCGCCTTCCACTAACCCCCATCACGGACTGAACTGCTGGTCAGGTGGGATGGTAATTGATGGGCGCTCGGCTATTTACTTGCTACACTCCCCTGACCCCCATTTTGCAATGAAGCTGGGGTCGCATGAGTATCAAATATTTTCGTGCATTTGTGATTAATAGGACTAATGAGGTCTTCAGTCAGATATACTCACTTTTACAACTTTTACAGATGCATCATAGAAAGCATTCATTCTGGTTGTATCACAGCTTGGTATGGCTCCTGCCCTGACCAAGAGCGCAAGAAACTATGAATGGTTGTGAATGTCACCCAATCCATCATGCAAACCAGCCTCCCATCCCAAACCAGTCTCCACTTCCCGCTGCCTCAGCAAAGCAGCCAGCATAATTAAGGACCTCACGCACCCCAGACATTCTCTCTTCCACCTTCTTCTGTCGGGAAAAAGATATAAAAGTCTGAGGTCACATACCAAGCGACTGAAGAACCGCTTCTTCCCAGTTGCCATCAGACTTTTGAATGGATGTACCTTGCATTAAGTTGATCTTTCTCCACACCCTAGCTATGACTGTAACACAACATTCTGCACCCTCTCGTTCCCTTCTCTATTTACGGAATGCTTTGTCTGTATAGCACACAAGGAACAATACTTTTCACTTTTAAACGAAGACATGTAACAATAATAAGTCAAATCAAAGCAAAATCAAATCACTTGGAAACATAAACTCCTAGAGATGGCGGAAGCTGGCTTATTCTGTGGGACGGTGGAAATTCATTATTCCATGATAGAAGCCATGCCAGAAATCATAGAATCCTCCAGTGCAGATGGAGGCCATTCGGTCCACTGAGTCTGCACCGACCCCAAGCCCACCCAGGCCCTATCCCCATAACTCCATGTATTTACCCTAGCTAGTTCCCCTGTCACAAAGGGGCAATTTAGCATGGACAATCCACCTAACCCGCACATCTTTGGACTGTGGGAGGAAACCGGGGCACCAGGAGGAAACCCACACGGTGCAAACTCCACACAGAGGGTGTCCCAAGCTGTGAATCAAACCTGGGTCTCTGGCGCTGTGAGGCAGCAGTGCTAACCACTGTGCCACCGTGCCGCCCACTAGGCATTGTTAACAGCAATGAGGGACATAGTGTTACACTTCAGCATGACAGAAGCTGGTTTGTTCATTTGGCATGCTCAGGGCAAAAAGAAACAACAGCAGACAAAGAGCACCGAGATGTTTTTGCAGAATAGGCGATGAGACATGATACATTATATGTGGAAAAAAATAGAAACTTAATTCAAGAACAGGCTTTCGAGAGGGTATGTAATAGTTTTAAGAGTGATTCTATGGACTGTAGATTACAATTACCTGGAGAGATAAAGACGATTAAATTGTTATCACGCTGGTGGAGATGACAGAGAATATCTGATGGAAGAGATTTTAACATCAATCTAGTCTGTTCTTTAACAGAATAATGGATTTGCTGGCTTGGACACCAATCGTTGTGGCACAATGGCTGGCACAGCTGCCTCGCAGTGGCAGGGACCTGGGTTCGATTCCCAGCTTGGGCCACTGTCTGTGTGGAGTTTGTACAATCCCCCCGTGTCTGTGTGGGTTTCCTCCCAGTGCTACGGTTTCCTCCCACAGTCTGAAAGACATGCTGGTTAGGTGCATTGACCCGAACAGGCGCCAGAGTGTGGTGACTAGGGGAATTTCACAGTAACTTTGTTGCCATGATAATGCCTTACTTGGGACTAATCAATTAAATTTATCTTATTAATTTCTAAAATGATGGTGCTGGCGTACCAGCTTCCTGGACTGCTGCCATTGGCTGTATGTACAGCTGTAGATCTGTCAGAGAGATAGATCTAGGTTTTTGCATTAGCAACATTGGAGGAGTGGCCCATGTAATTCCAAGTAAGAATAGTGTATGTCTTTGAGAGGGCACTTGCAGATGGTTGTTCCCATGTGCCTGTTGTCCTTATCCTTCCAGGTAATAGAAATCTGTGTCGGTGACGTATCATCGAAGGAGTCTTGGTGAGATGTTACAGATATGCACAGATGTCACTGTACGTTAATGGCGGAGAGGATGATTTCTTAACGTGACGGGTAAAGCAAGATGGTTTTTTTGTGGAACCTGTGGAGATTTTTGTGTGCTGCTTCAATTGTGCTCAGCCAGACAAGTGGAGAGTATCCGATCTCATCCCTTACTTGTACGGTTCAGATGCTGGGTAGGCTTTACATGGCCAAAATGGAGTTGCTCCCAGCAGAATTTCCATCCTCAGAGCTGCTATTGGAGTCACAGTATTTTTGGGACTGGTCCGGGTTAGGTCTGGTCAATGGGAACCTCATGATGATGAGTGTGTGGGATTTAGCAATAGTTAAGCCTTGTAATGTCATTGGGAGATCATTTGGTTGTCTCTTTTAGCGACGCCAGTCATTGCTTGGAAATTATCTGTCCTAAATTCTACTCGCTATCATAAGCCCAAGCCTGCAAATTATCCATTTGTTGCTGTGGGTTCCTTCAGGAAATGAGGAATTCCTCATAGTTCAGTGCATTGTGCAAATTGCAGTGAGCATCGACACCTCAGACGATATGAAGGCTACAAGGTCATTTGTGCAACATTTACAATGATTGGACATTGGATCTTGATTAACTGTTTCCCCAGTGCACTGGGTCTGAAATTGCTGTCCATAAGCACCTTCATAAGTACCTTCATTTATGCTTGCTTAAGACTGGAATTCAGGACATTTCCCCGCCCCGCCCCCTCTCCCATTCCTCATTCACCCCTTTTCTCTAGGCTCTGCTCTATCCCATGCCTCCAGATATACCTTGAAATCATGTGGGTTGAATCGCATTGTGTGAATACCGTGATGCTGGTGATATGAGGAGAATGGGGAGTTGGACGAACACATCTGGATCAATATGGTGGCGAATGCTTTAGTTTTGCCCTTTTGCGCTGTTGTGCTGGTCTTGCATCATCACTGAGGGTGGGGATATTTGGAGACACATGCTCCAATTAGTTTCTTAATTTTCATCACATATTAAAACTGAATGTGGCACGGCTGCACATGTTACATAGTTGACCTGTCCACTAAATGGGCATGTTTCAGTCACTGGCTTAGGGCAATCACTTATCAGCAAACATGGATGCGTGTGTCCCTGATATTGAAAGATCATTGGCTAGCAGGATAAGATGTTTAGTTCATTGCGAAAGAAAACTTGACTAACAGTAAACTGGTAGCTTCGCATTACTGGTGCATGGAGATTACCTATCAGCACGTTGGTATGTCAATACCACTAGCACAGAAAGGTCAGTTAAATTTGCATATGGGGTTGGTGTCTTGCACAGGGAGAGAGGAAATTGGAATATTTGCTTCCTCTGGTGAACATGAACTTGTCAGCAATTTGTGATGTTTCTTTCAATAATATAGGAAGTCCAGCTCCCATGACATCGGGATAATTTTATTTATAATGAGGGATGTTGGCCTGTCTCTCTCGTACACAAAATCACAATCAATAAACTTCTCTGCTTGTGACACTGGCACAGCGAAGTTACTTGCCACTA
Organism: Mustelus asterias; assembly: GCF_964213995.1. NCBI lineage: Eukaryota > Metazoa > Chordata > Chondrichthyes > Carcharhiniformes > Triakidae > Mustelus > Mustelus asterias. The sequence continues at coordinate 3,590,941 of NC_135830.1, forward strand.
AATTGCAGCGTTTGGGACTCTGCATTAAGAACAGAAGTTGGGACGTTATGTCACAACTGTACAAGACATTGGTCCATCACATTTGGAGTACTGCGCAAAACGCTGGTCGCCCTGCTATAGGAAGGATGTTATTAAACTGGAAATGGTGCAAAAAAGATTTACAAGGATGCTACCGGGACTGGAAATCTTGAATTATAAGGTGCGGTTGGATAGTCTGGGGCTTTTTCCCTGGAGCGTAGGAAGATGCGGGTTGACCATATAGACGTTTATAAAATCATGAGAGGCATAGAGAAGGTTTTTTTCTCCAGCGTAGGGGAGTCCAAAACTTGAGGGCATAGGTTTAAGGTGAGAAGGGGAAGATTGAAAGAAACACGCAGGGTAACTTTTCCATACAGAGGGTGGTGCGTGTATGCAATGAGCTGCCAGAGGAGGTGGTGAAGGCGGGTACAATACCAACATTGAAAAGACATTTGGACAGGTACATGGACAAGAAAGGTTTAGAGAGATATGGGCTAAACGCAAGCAAATGGGAATAATTCAGTTTAGCAAACCTGATCTACATGGACTACTTAGACCGAAGGTTCTGTTTCCATGGTGTATATCACTATGGCTCTATGGTGCAATAAAGCCATGTCTCCATAAATCAGCTTGCGATTCTCTAGTACAGAAAACTCCTTTGATGCAAGGTGCTTGTAATGCTGTTGGCTCTGTCCACAGCACTATTTCCCTTGTTTAAAACAGTTTGAATATTAGAGTCATAGAGGTTTACAACATGGAAACAGGCCCTTCGGTCCAACTTGTCCATGCCGCCCAGTTGCTACCATTAAGCTAATCCCAATTCCTGCATTTAGCCCCGTATCCCTCTATACACATCTTACCCATGTAACTGTCTAAATGCTTTTTAAAAGACAAAATTGTACCCGCCTCTATTACTGCCTCTGGCAGCTTGTTCCAGACACTCACCGCCCTCTGAGTGAAACAAATGCCCCTCTGGGCCCTTTTGTATCTCTCCCCTCTCACCTTAAACCTATGCACTCCAGTTTTAGACTTCCCTATCTTTGGGAAAAGATGTTCACTATCTCCCTCATTTATATCCCTCATTATTTTATAGACCTCTACATGATCAGCCCGAAGCCCCCTACGCTTCAGGGAATCAAGACCCAGTCTATCCAGGCTTTCCATATAACTCACCCCATCAAGTCCCTGTAGCATGCTTCTAAATCTTTTCTGCACTCTTTCTAGTTTAATAATATCCTTTCTATAATAGGGTAACCAGAACTGTACACAATATTCCAAGTGTGGCCTTACTAATGCCCTGTACAACTTCAACAACACGTCCCAATCCTGTATTCAATGTTCTGACCAATGAAACCAAGCATGCTGAACGCCTTCTTCACCACTCTGTCCACTTGTGACTCCACTTTCAAGGAATGAAAATGCACCTATGGATCACTTTGTACTATAACTCTCCCCAATGCCCTACCATTAACTGAGTAGGTCCTGCCTCGATTCGATCTACCAATACTTATGTACTGGCCACAAAATAGATGCAATTCTTAGCCATTGAGCAAATAATGTTTATTCTTCAAGTGCAAAACAGTCTTGCAACAAGCATGGTATTCCCTGTTTTCACTGTTTGAACATTTTACCGATTAAAGTCACTGGGTGTTTCAGCATGCTATTTAATTGTTCTCTGAATTTGCTCTGAGTTACTGCATAAATAAATGTGTTTGTGCAGCAGCTTAGCAACTGCAGCATATTTCCACTTTCCCGGAAAATAAATTCAGGGCTATCAAGACCGTCGATTTTGTAATTCTCGATGAATCTGTAACAAAAGAACCCCACAACATACGTCATCCACAATAGGATGAAAGTACCCGAGATAGCAAACAGCAAAACGATGGACTTCCTCCGGCTCTCCATCTCTTGGTCATTCTGATTCTCTCGATTGACCTGGGCTTGAAGTCTCCTTCGTACTCTACTGGCTGTCAGAATGTGCCTGACGGTCAGGACGTTGAACAGGAGAATCAGAAAGAATGGGAGGCAGGGAGTTAAAATTCGGTCAAACCAATCAAACGTTATCCATAGAAGTGAAGTGTAACGGATTTCCTTCTGTTTGCAATACCATGGGACATTGTCAATAACGTAAATGGGCTCATAAATGAAGTACCAAGGGATATTGATAATAAACCCCACTGCACATATTGTTCCAATCACTACGATTGCTGTTTTCCTGGTACAATATTTTGTTTTCAGTTTCTGGCAACAAATTGCGACAGAGCGGTCAAAAGTGAAAGCGACTGTCAGCCATACAGAACTGCCTCGGGATGAGTAAATTAAAACAACACTGAGACTGCACACAGGAGTAATGGACAGGAAGCTGCTTGGGAAATAAATAGCAAAAGTCCGATTTAGTATCACGGCAGTGATAATGACCAAGAGATCCGTCACTGCCATGAACACCAGGTATAGGGAGATACATCTGGAGAGACCGCACCTTCCTCGGGACAAGATCACGATCGCCACTAAATTAACTGTAAGAAAGAAAGTGAAACGAAATTCCAGAGAACGGATTGGCAGTCGGAATACATTGAGTGTCATACACTGATATTTCCACAGATCAGCTAAAATGTAATTAGATAGCAGAACAATCTGTTACTATTTATTGGCATTGTTTAGAATCCTACACTGCGGAAGGAGGCCATTCGGCCCTTTGAGTCTGCACTAACCACAATCTAACCCAGGCTCTATCCCCATAACTCCATGCATTTACCCTAGCTGCCACCAGCCCCCCCGACACTAAGTGGCAATTTAGCATGGGCAATCCACCTAACCCGCACATCTTTGGACTGTGGGAGGAAACTGAAGCATTCGGAGGAAACCAAGATAGACACAGGGAGAACATGCAAACTCCACACAGGCAGGAACCCAAGGCAGGATTCGAACCCGTGACCCTGGCACTCTGAATCAGCAGCTCTTGCCCCTGTGTCACCGTGCCGCCCTAGTTTAGTTTAGTTTATAAAATCCAAAGTTTCGACATGAATACCTGAGAGATGTGAATTGATGTTACTATCAAGGAGAGCTGCAAAAGACCACACAAATCTAGTGAATGCAAAATAATTCAATTGAAGAGGCCCGGCCACACAATGGTAACCAATGCTGCTTCATGAAGCTAGAGACCAAGGTTCAAGTCCCAGCTTGTGTGACTGTCTGTGCGCAGTTTGCACATTGTCCCTGTCCCTGTGTCTGGGTTTCCATTGGGTGCTCTGGTTTCCTCCCACAGTCCGAAAGATGTGTTGATTAGGTGCATTGGCCATGCTAAATTCTCCCTTAGTGTACCCCAAACAGGCGCCAAAGTGTAGCGACCAAGAAATTTTCACACTAATTCATTGCAGTATTAATGTAAGCCTACTTCTGACACTACTAAATAAAGGCTTAAACTGCAAACAAACTCATTGGAAACATGACACCTTTGAAATGAATTAGGATTTAAGAATGTTTAAAATATTTGATTTTGTAATGCTAACTTAAAATTAAATCACTAAACAATGCGTGTCTAGTGAAGATTGAAAAAAGAAAAAGCTACAACTGTAAGAATTTGTATAAATGCAAATTAATTATTAAACTATTCATAAAATTAAATTTGAATTTTGAGAGCATGTTTGATATAACTCCTTCTCTGAATGGGGAGGCACAGTGGCACAATGGTTAGAACTGCTGCCTCACAGAACCAGGGAACCGGGTTCGAATTCCTGACTTGGGTCACTGTCTGTGTGGAGTCTGCATATTCTCCCCGTGTCTGCGTGGGTTTTCTCCGGGTGCTCCGGTTTCCTCCCACATCCAAAGATGTGCGGGTTAGGTGGATTGGCCATGCTAAATTGCCCCTGACTGTCAGGAGGACTAACTAGGGTAAATGCATGGGGCTATGGGGATAGGGCCTGGGTGAGATTGTAGTCAGTGCAAGCTCAATGGACCAAGTGGCCTCCTTCTGCACTTAGGATTGTATGATTCATATTCACTTTATGAGAAAATTTTCATGTTAGCAGACCAACAGTCCACTTGTATGAGTCGGACTGAATGAAGAGCTCGAATGCTACTCACTGTCAACTATCAGAATAGCAGTATTGATGGAATACAAAATACTGCCTTGATCATCAGGAGGCTTAGTGGTCCCTTTTTTAAAATCTGATATTATTCTGAACTTACTTTGCAATCAGCAAGCGAGGCATAGTTACATGTTGCTGTGAAGCGTTTCACAGATGAGAGATTTATTATGAGTAACAAGTAGGGTGACATTAACAGTGCGATGAAGTTACTGTGAAAATTGCCTAGTCGCCACACACCGCCGCCTGTTTGGGTACACTGAGGGAGAATGTAGCATGGTCAATGCACCCAACCATCACATGTTCTGGACTCTCGGAGGAAACAGGAGCACCCGGAGAAAACCCTGCACGGAGAATGTGCAGACACTGCATGGTCATTGTGGAAAGCTTCTTACGTGGTAATTGAACCGGGTCCCTGGCGCGGTGAGCCACCAGTTATTTCCTGCCATGATTATAATCGATGTGAGTCTTCAGAAATTTTAGTTCATCGGAGACACTCGCACCCTTCATTGCAATGCTCCACACTTTATTGACACGCTCGGCTGGAGCAAAAACTCGATTTAGAAACAAGGATGGTGATCGACTGGAAGATTAAAAATAATCATTGGGTAATCCGTGTGGCACGATGGCACAATGATCAGCATTGCTGCCTCACAGCGCCAGGGACCCGGTTTCAATTCCGGCCTTGGGTGACTGCCTGTGTGGAGTTTGCACATTCGTGCCATATCTGCGTGGAGTTCCTCCGGTTGCTCCAGTTTCCTCCCACAATACAAAGATGTGTGAGTTAGGTTGATTCACCATGTTAAATTCAGCATTAGCGTCGGGGGGATTCGCAAGGTCAATGCGTGAGGTTGTGGAGATGGAGCCTGGGTGGGATTGTTATCGGTGCAGACTCCATGGGCTAAGCGGGCTCCTTCTGCACTGTGGGGATTTTATGGTTCTATGAATTGGAATTGTTAGTTTTGGACGAATATTGAGAGGCAAGTCAAATGTATTGGGTGAATGGCAGATCAATTAAATGGATGGGCACAACATTGCAATACGAACCTAAATAGTGAGAGGAGAGTTTGATTAACTGCAGCATGGTCAATGCACCTAACCTGCATATCTTTGGACAATGGGTGGAAACCAGAGCACTGGAGGAAACCCTCCCATGCCCGGGGAGAATGTACAAATGCCACATAGTCCCAAGGCCGGAATTGAACCAGGGCCCCTGGCATTTTAAGGCAGCAGTGCTAACCCCTGTGCCACGCTGCCAATTTGGAAGCATTGAAAGATAGAAGATAGGTGCAGAAGGAGGCCATTTGGCTCTTTGAGCCTGCTCGGGTATTCATCACGACCATGGCTGATCATCCAACTCAGCAGTCTAATCCTGCTTTCTCCCATAATCCTTGATCCCATTCGCCTCAAGTGCTAAATGCCGCCTCTTGACTACATTCAATGTTTTGGCATCTACTACTTCCGGTGATAATGAATTTCATGAATTTGTAACTTCTGTGCAAACTCAGTCCCATACATTGTGCTTATTTATATAGTAATGCACATTTTTTTAAACTGTAATGTATCTTCATAACGTGCATTCTTGAAATCAACCCTTTGCTTATTTGCTTATTCGATCAATTCACCAGTGGGTGGAAATCAATTGTAAATAATCTCTGAAATGGAACATTTTAAATTCTTCATGATTTCGTTGATACAGTTCTATACAAAAAAGATCAATCGTGTATCACTTAATTTGGAATCCAAGTAAGCGTTGCTCAATCTGGCAGGGAAAAGAGAAAAAACAAAGACAAGAAAACGGTGTCTGAATTAACTTACGACAAACATGTATATCAATGCCTCTGTCCATTACTTTCTGAAGAGGTGTTCAATCCTGAGATGGTCAGAAGATAGCCTCTACCACCCCACATTATTTGGACATTCCTGCTGAGGTTTAATTTTGGTATCTTTCGGTATTTTAATTCTCATTTCCATTTCCAATTAAGTTCAACAATGGTCCCCACACGAGGGACAAACCAGATCATTTTAGACAAGCCAAGACATTGCATCACATCTTGAGCTTCACCAAACAAGACTCAAGCTGACAGGATTATTTCTGGTTGTATCACAGCTTGGTATGGCTCCTGCTCTGCCCAAGACCGCAAGAAACTTCACAAAGGTCGTGAATGTAGCCCAATCCATCACGCAAACCAGCCTCCCATCCGTTGACTCTGTCTACACTTCCCACTGCCTTGGAAAAGCAGCCAGCATAATCAAGGACCCCACCCACCCCAGACATACTCTCTTCCACCCTCTTCCATCGGGAAAAAAGATACAAAAGTCTGACGTCGCATACTAACCGACTCAAGAACAGCTTCTTCCCTGCTGCCATCTGAATTTTGAATGGAGCTACCTCACACTAAGTTTATCTTTCTCTACACCTTAGCTATGACTGTAACACTACATTCCACACTCTCTCCTTTCCTTCTCTATGAACGGTATGCCTTGTCTGTATAGCGTGCAAGAAACAATATTTTTCACTGCATACTAATACATGTGACAATAATAAATCAAATCAAAAAGATGCAAAAGTCTGAGGTCACATACCAACCCACTTAAGACATTTGAATGGACCTACCTCGCACTAAGTCGATCATTCTCTACACCTTAGCTATGACTGTAACACTTCATCCTGCATTCTCTCCTTTCCTTCTCTATGAACGGAATGCCTTGCCTGTATAGCGCACAAGAAACAATACTTTTCACATGCGATAATAATAAATCAAATAAAATAAAATCAAATTTGGCATAGCAGCCCCACACCCCCTTGCGGGCTTAATCTGTCACTTCAGATTAGCCGAAAGGTCAAGGTGGCTTAAAAGATTGCATCAGGTAAAACCACGATTTAACCTTATTGGCTGCCCTGCTCCTTTACTCGACCCGAGCCCTGTATATGATTAGATTATTGGTTTCAAATTTAGGCTTACGGCTTAACAAACAGGCTGACCAGTCGACAGCCACAGCCTGATTGCAATTCAATTGGGGCAAGTCCTGATGTGTCTAACTCTATCCACTCAACTCAGATCCTGAACTCTTCATAACCTCGCACAAGAGTATCCATCAATAATTTCAGTTCTTTGGTTGATCCAAGCAAGGGCGGCATGGTGGCACAGTTGTTAGCACTGCTGCCTCACAGCACTAAGGACCCGAGTTCGATTCCCAGCTGGGGCCACTGTCTGCGTGGAGTCTGCACATTCTCCCCCAGTCTGAGTGGACTTTCTCTGGGTGCTCTGGATTCTTCCCCACAATCTGAAAGATGGGTGGGGTAGGTTGATTGGCCATGATAAATTGTCCCTTAATGTCAGGGAGATTATTTGGGTAAATACGTGGGGTTGCAGGCATAGCACCGCGGTGGGATTGTTGCTGGTGCAGGCTCGATGGGCCAAATGGCCTCCTTCTATTCAGTCGGGATTCTATGATAATCCCGACTGATTTCGTTTTCAGAGAATCACGTGATCATATAAATGGAAGGAACAGAATGAAGCCACGTGGCCTGTTGTACCAGTGACAACGAACTAGAGAATTCCAGTATAATCCTGCAAGCTTGCACTTTAGGAAAATAGGAATCAGGAGCAGAAGTAGATATATTCAGCCCTTTGAGTCTGCTCGGCCATTCAATGAGATCATGGCTAATCTTTCTCTGGTCCCAAATCCACCACCTCACTTGTTCCCCATATCCCTGTATCCCTATTTTATTCGAAATATATCCATCTCCTTCTTGAAACCATTCAACGATTCAGTCTCCACCGTGTTATGGGGCAGCGAGTTCCACAAATTCACCACACTCTGTGAGAAATAGTTCCTCTGCATCTCAGTGTCAAATCGACCTCCTCTCGACCGATACCTGTGACCTCTTGTTCTGGATTGTTCCAGACAAAACATTTGGTTTACATTTACATGGGGCGGCACGGTAGGACAGTGGTTAGCACTACTGCTTCACAGCTCCAGCGACCTGGGTTCGATTCCCGGCTTGGGTCACTGTCTGTGTGGAGTTTGCACATTCGCCTCTCGTCTGTGTGGGTTTCCTCCGGGTGCTCCGGTTTCCTCCCACAGTCCAAAGATGTGTGGGTTAGGTTGATTGGCCATGGTAAAATTGTCCTTAGTGTCCTGAGATGCGTAGTTTCGAGGAATTAGTGTGTAAATATGTAGGGGTAGGGCCTGGGTGGGTTTGTGGTCGGTGCAGACTCGATGGGCCGAATGGCCTCTTTCTGTACTGTAGGGTTTCTATGATTTACTCTATTGATTCCTTTTAAAATGTTATATATCTCAATCAAATCCCCTCTCATCCTTCTAAACTCCAGCGAGTATAAGCCCAAGCTGATTAATCTCTCCTCATACGTCCACCCTTTCATCCCTGGAATCAATCTGGTGAACCTCCTCTGAACTGCTTCCAATGCCACCACATCCTTCCTCAAATAAGCAAACCAAAATGGGACGCAATACTCCAGATGCTGTCTCAGCATCCCATTTGCCTTTTTTATTAAACGCTGAACCTGCATACTGACTTGCTGCGAATCATGAACATAGACACCCAGCTCCCTCTGCCCGGATGCATTTTGAATCTGCCTTATCCCTAGCATTGCAACTTACAGCATTTACAGGGCATATATGATTTTTTTAATAATGGAATGGTGATTTCTGCCTCCACCAGCATATCACTCCGGACGTTTCAGGCGCCCACCACCCACTGAGTGAGAAAACCTTTTTTCTCAACACCTCTGTACTTCATCTGCCAATTGCTCTGACTATCTAAACCCTTGCATTGTCTTAAGTTTTATTCATCAGTGTCACAAGTGGGCTTACATTGGTTCACTTGTGAGGACGTGTTGCACAAATGTGACATATGATTTTTCGAAGGTGGTAAATTATTTAACCATCAAATTAGTGTATGTAGAATTATTGACAGGATGCTATCACACAGATCGAGAGGCAACTGAGAAAAGATGAATCAGGACAGATAATTATTATTTGAGCTGCAACTTCCAGGAATGATGACAGGAAGTATTTTTTTCACACAATATATCCTGGAGCCTGAATGTTAACATTTCATCCAGGAATGTTGTTGGGATGTAAAATGGAGGTGTAAGAAATTATGAGATACTTAGATAACATGAATTAACTGTGAAAATTCCCTAATCGAATCTCGCGCCTGTTCAGGTACACGGAGGGAGATTTTAGCACGGCCAATGCACCTAACCAGCGCGTCCTTCGGACTGAAGGAAACTGGAGCACCTGGAGGAAACCCATGCAGACGTGGGAAGAACATACAGTGTCCGGACGGACAGTGACCCAAGCCAAGAAACAAGCTTGGCTCCCTGCTGCTGTGAGACAGCCCTGCTGACCACCGTGCCACCGTACCGCCCATTGACCTCTCTGAGAAGGGAAATTGTCTTTTTTTTCCATGGTATCTAAGTATCTCATGGTTTCTTTCACCTCCATTTTACCTCCCAACAGCATTCTGGATGAAATGTTAACATCCAGACGTCCACGACATATTGTGTAAAAAGAAACTTCCTGTCATTATTCCTGAAAGTTGCAGCTCAAATAATAATTGTCTGTCCTGATGGATCTTTACTCAGTTGCCTTTAGATCTATGTGATAGCATTGTATCAATACTTTCACCTACCCAAATTTGATGGTCAAATAATTTACCATCATCGAAAAATTATTCGTCACATTTGTTCCACACATCATCAAAAGTTAACCAATTAAGCTCTGATATCCATTATTCTAACTGTCTTATCTATCTTCCAACGACAACAGATATCCTTCTGCGGTTCAATGTTCAGAGGTAAAATCCACAATTCAGCAGAACACCAGCCACTATTTTATAAAATTATGATACAACTTCGAAACATTCTACATTCCAGAGCATTAAGTAAAGCGAAGCTTTTCGTGATATAGTGAATTACATGCTGGAAGAATTTACCTGGGACAGCGATAACAGCAAGCGCAGTATAGTAAGCAGCATATACAGGACCCCTTGGCAGTGCATGCATTCTTTGTCAGAAGTAGTGGTGGCAGTTTGATATTTCTGATGTGCTTTGTTCTACTTTCGACAGATCCCCTTTATAGCTGATAGTTATCCAGCAGGGACACCATTAGTTGATATACCCATTGACACTATCTACAAATATATTCAGTGACAGCAACATTACAGTTAATTACAGTCACTAAACAAATATTCTGGTACATTCTGTACAGTTATGGTCACCCTATTATAGAAAAGTCATTGATAAACTGGAAAAAGTGCAAAGAAGATTTACGAGGATGTTGCCAGGACGACTGGGCCTGAGTTATAGGGAGCTGTTGGCCAGACTAGGACTTTATTCCTTGGAAGTAGGAGGATGAGGGGTGACCTTATTGAGGTATATAAAATAATGAGGGGCATAGATAGGATGAACACACATAGTTTCTTTTTTCCCATGGAAGGGGAATTGAAAACTGGAGGGCATAGGTTAAAGGTGAGAGGGAAAAGATTTAAAAGGAACTTGAGGGGGAACTTCTTCATGCAGAAGGTGGTGCATTTATGGCATGAGCTACCAGAGCAAGTGGTTGAGGCAGGTACAATAGCAACAGGGCGGCACGGTAGCACAGTGAAGCACTGCTGCTTCACAGCTCCAGGGTCCCGGGTTCGATTCCCGGATCGGGTCACTGTCTGTGTGGAGTTTGCACATTCTCCTCGTGTCTGCGTGGGTTTCCTCCGGGTGCTCCGGTTTCCTCCCACAGTCCAAAGATGTGCGGGTTAGGTTGATTGGCCAGGTTAAAAATTGCCCCTTAGAGTCCTGAGATGCGTACATTAGCGGGTAAAATATGTGGGGGTAGGGCCTGGGTGGGATTGTGGTCGGTGCAGACTCGATGGGCCGAATGGCCTCCTACTGCACTGTAGGGTTTCTATGATTTCTATGACATTTAAAAAACGTTTGTATAAGTCCATGGATAGGAAAGGATTGGAGGGATATGGGCCAAACACAGGCAATTGGGACTAACTGGGAGTGCACCATGGTCGGCATGGACCGATTCGGCTGAAGGGCCTGTTTCCGTGCTGTATTGCTCTATAACACTATAACTGTACATTAACGACAATGCTATGACAGTGATTGAACGGGTGGGGCTAGTTGCTAAAGTATTAACACAATGATAATTACATTTGTAATTATGGCTGATTTCTGTGTTTAGTTTTAATGCAATAGGATAGAGGAAAGGGCATGATAAGAAGATCCATAGCAAAATTTCACGTCACGATACAGAAAAATAAGTCCCATTCTCATATCTTGCCTGTACGTAACCCCAAGCAAAGATTGTTCTCTTAACAGCCTTCTGAAAAGTTTCAGAACCCAGTAAGTCACATCAGATACCCAGCAAGGAAGAGAAGATTAGTACCAAACCATATCAAGGGCTGCATTGCAGCCAAGTAGTCACGGCCGAACAGTGGCAGACAGCCAAACTACACTGCAAATTGGTCAGAACCAACTTCTGGTGTTTGCTGGAAGACTTGGGAGACGTGAACCGCAAATTTTCCAAACAACTGAGCAAAAGATACATTCAGAAGACATATAATACCCAAGTACTGTGTATCCTCCATTGCAAGTTAAGGATCTATTTTGTCCCACGGACAAGACAGTCAGACCAGAGGTCAGAGTGCAGATGTTGAGAACAGGTGGATATGAGTGGGAAGTGTGTATCTCCCTAGAATGCCTCAGCATCGATCCTGTCCTCCAAGACAATCCATGACTTCAGACCAAGCACAGGCAAGGAAAATCCCCTTCTAACAAACAAGTGCATTTGTCCATAAAAGCAAAATACTTCGGATGCTGGAACCTGAAACAAAAACAGAAAATGCTGGAAAACCTCAGCAGGTCTGGCAGCATCAGTGGGGAGAGAATATAGACAACGTTTCCAGTCCAGATGATCCTTCGTCAGAGCTGAGAGCAAAGAGAATCAGTGGACATTTATACTATGCGGGGGAGGTGGGGGGGGGCGGGGGGCGGGGCCATGGAACGGGACAAAAGGGATGTAAATCAGTATACATTTAGTAGAGAAGTACATTTGTCCCTCAGCTACTAAATCAGGGCTTTGAAATGCGCTGTGGGAGGAAAGGCACAGAATAAAGGGACTTTACGGCCTCGCTCAGTGCGACTGGATTCCTGCCCGAGGTCAATGGAGATTCCCATTGTTCTTGCCCTCAGCAAGTTCTCCGGTGCTGCTTTATGTGCCTTGGTCGCAGTGTCCAGCTCACAGTACTTCTGCAATATAATGCCTTTCTTCACAATGATTCACATGTAGCGAATCGCCCTCACCCCCTTACTCGACAATATTGCTTTTAGGTTTATTTATTAGTGTCACAAGTAGGCTTACATTGACACTGCAATGAAGTTACTGTGAAAATCCCCGAGTCGCCACACTCTGGCACCTGTTCGGGTACACTGAGGAAGAATTTAGCATGGCTAATGCACCTAACCAGGTGCATTGATTTAAACGACCTTGGCTGAACTAGGAGCATTGATAAATGTGTGTAGCTCAACAGAATCATAGGGCCAGAGAATCTCTACAGTGCAGAAGGAGGCCAGTCGGCCCATCGAGTCTGCACCAACAGCAATCCCACCCAAGCCCAAACCCCATAGCCCCACGTATTTACCCTGTTGGTCCCTATGACACTGAAGGGCAATTTAGCATGGCCAATCCACCTAACCCGCACGTCTTTGGCGTGTGGGAGGAAACCGGAGCACCTGGAGGAAACCCACGCAAACACGGGAGAACGTGCAAACTCCACACAGACGTTCACCCGAGGCCGGAATTGAACCCGGGTCACTGTTTGTGCGGAGTTTGCATGTTCTCCCCGTGTCTGTGTGGGTTTCCTCCGGGTGCTGCCGTTTCCTCCCACAGTCCAAAGATGTGCAGGGTAGGTGGATTGGCCATGCTAAATTGCCCCTTAGTGTCAGGCGATTAGCAGGGTAAATAGGTGGGGCAACGGGGATAGGGCCTGGGTGGAATTTTTGTTGGTGCAAGCTCTATGGGCAGAATGGACTCCTTCTGCACTGTAGAGATTCGATGAGCATGCTGCCCAAAACAGGTCATTCAATTTCTTTCTGCACCGACACCCAGCCCTCCATGCCAGCGTATGGGTACTGCCAGCCGCTGCCATTGCTTCCCAGGCCACATTGTCGGCCCCACCCGTGGGCCACCCGCTCTCTCTGGAGAAGAAGATAACCCTCCTGTCCTCCACGGTGTCCAGTCACCATCCTAGCTCCCCCTCTCGAAATCAAAGAGCAGCACTACAAGGTGCTATCTTCCTGGAGTGACTAAGTATGAATGCACTGTTAGTGTTTAAATAGAACTCCCCCTTGTTGACAGCGTACAGTAGGGCTGCGGCCACCATGGATCAGTCAAACGCTTGTATATGGAGGCTCTCTCATTGTACTAGGAGCTAAAAGATTGCGATGAGAGCTTCAGGTTTCGACCTGTTCAGATCACCAACAACCTGTCCTGCTCCATCCACATCGAAGGTACAGAATCATAGAAATCATATGAACCTTACAGGGCAGAAGGAGGCCACTTGGCCCATCGAGTCTGCACCGACCACAATCCCACCCTGTCCCTATCCCGGTAGCCCTACTTATTTATCCTGCTAGTCCCCCGACACGAGGGTCAAATGAGCATGGCCAATCAACCTAACATGCACATGTCTGGATTCGAGTTTTACAATAGTTAAGAAAGCCCACCAACATCTCTACTTTCTCAGGAGACTAAGGAAATTCGGCATGTCAGCTCTGACTCTCACCAACTTTTACACTTGCACCATAGAAAGCATCCTTACTGGTTGTATCGCAGCTTGGTACGGCTCCTGCTCTTCCGAGGACCACAAGAGACTACAAAGGGTCGTGAACGTTGCTCCGTCCATCACTCAAACCAGCCTCCACCCATTAACTCTGTCCACACTTCCGGCTGCCTCAGAAAAGCAGCCAGCGTAATCAAGGACCCCACTCACTCCGGACATTCTCTATTTCACCTTCTTCCGTCGGGAAAAATACACAAAAGTCTGAGAACACGTACCAACTGACTCAAGAACGGCTTCTTCCCTGCTGCTATTAGACTTTTGAATGGACCTACCTCGCATTCAGTTGATCTTTCTTTGCACGCTATCTGTAACTGTAACATTACATTCTGCACCCCCTCCTTTCCTTCTCCCCTATGTACCCTATGAATGGCATGTTTTGTCTTTATAATGCAAGAAACTATACTTTTCACTCTATCCCGATACATGTGACAATATTAAATCAAATCACATCAAATCAAAAAGTAATTCTGAAGGCAGTAAGACCGGTGGCACAGTGAGGTGTAGCAACATAGGACAAGGCAGATGCAAATTGCACGGAGGCTCACTGATGCCCCCCTCAATTCCTTCCTTCAGCCGTTAGCGCCCACGGAATCATCCTGAGGAGAGCATTGAGTCAAGGTAGTCAGGGAAAAGGGTGGGTAGCGACAGCGCTGCAAGTGAGAAAACTTATTATTGTCCCGCACAAATACCTCGCTGCAGTGCAGAGAGGGTATCATAGAAATGATTCACACTCCTAATGAAGATCACCGAGCAACACAACAAGACTGAGCTTAAAATTAGGAATACGCTTCGTAAGTGCTTCAACAACAGAAAATACTGGAAAATCTCAGCAGGTCTGAAAGCATCCACGGAGAGAGAATTGACCCAACATCTAAGAACAAAGAACAAAGAACAATACAGCACAGGAACAGGCCCTTCGGCCCTCCAAGCCCACGCCGCTCCCTGGTCCAAACTAGACCATTCTTTTGTATCCCTCCATTCCCACTCCGTTCATATGGCTGTCTAGATAAGTCTTAAACGTTCCCAGTGTGTCCGCCTCCACCACCTTGCCTGGCAGCGCATTCCAGGCCCCCACCACCCTCTGTGTAAAATATGTCCTTCTGATATCTGTGCCAAACCTCCCCCCCCCCTTCACCTTGAACCTATGACCCCTCGTGAACGTCACCACCGACCTGGGGAAAAGCTTCCCACCGTTCACCCCATCTATGCCTTTCATAATTTTATACACCTCTATTAAGTCTCCCCTCATCCTCCGTCTTTCCAGGGAGAACAACCCCAGTTTACCCAATCTCTCCTCATAACTAAGCCCCTCCATACCAGGCAACATCCTGGTAAACCTCCTCTGTACTCTCTCCAAAGCCTCCACGTCCTTCTGGTAATGTGGCGACCAGAACTGGACGCAGTATTCCAAATGCGGCCGAACCAACGTTCTATACATCTGCAACATCAGACCCCAACTTTTATACTCTATGCCCCGTCCTATAAAGGCACGCATGCCATATGCCTTCTTCACCACCTTCTCCACCTGTGACGTCACCTTCAAGGGTCTGTGGACTTGCACATCCAGGTCCCTCTGCGTATCTACACCCTTTATGGTTCTGCCATTTATCGTATAGCTCCTCCCTACATTATTTCTACGAAAATGCATCACTTCGCATTTATTTATCTTGTCTGGATGACCCTTGATCTGAGCTGAAGACAAAGAAAATGGGACGAGATTTATACTGAGAGGGTGAGGGGGGTGTTGTGAAATTCATCAAGATGTCATGGAATAAAGAACAAAGGGAATGTAAATGAATCATAGAATCCTACAGTGCACAAGTAGGCCATTCGGCCCATCGAAACTGCACCGACCATAATCCCACCCAGGTCCTATCCCCATAACCCTAGGCATTTAACCTAGCTAGCCCTCCTCACACTTAGGAGCAATTTAGCAGCGTCAATCCACTTAACCCGCATATCTTTGGAGTGTGGAAAGAAACTGCAGCACCCAGACGAAACCCACGCAGATATGGGGAGAACGTGCAGACTCCACACAAACACTGACCCAAGCCAGGAATCGAACGTGTGTCCCTGGTTCTGTGAGGCAGATTTGCTAACCACTGTGCCACTGTGCCGCCCTTAATCGTGATGATAAAGGCTGAGAATGGTGCTACGACCACCCATTGAGAGATCAGAATGTATAAATGGCAGAACAAAGGTACAGATTGTCAAAGGACAATCTGGGGAATGTGTCAGATGGTTGTAGTGAGGTTGGTGGATGGGGAGAGTTTTTCCCATGGACTACATGGACTGAGAGTGAATTGTTAGTTTCTCTGAGCAAGATACTGTTGGACATCCATCACTCCTGCACAGTCAGTACCGAATGAACTCATGCTAATCACCATTATGGACGGTTAGGCTGCTACCATCATAGAGGTTGTGTGTGCCTTGGATGACCGGCAAGGATGGAAAACTTGCGTGTTTGTAAACAAGTAAAAATATGACACAGGGAAATGTCATGATGTGGAACAGGCTTTATAGAACATAGAACAGTACAGCACAGGAACAGGCTCTTCAGTCCACCATGTTGTGTTGAACATGACACCAAATTAAACTATTCCTTTCTGCCTGCCCTTGGTCCATATTTCTCTTTTCCTTGTATATTCATGGGCTTATCGAAAAGCCCCTTAAACAACCCTATCACATCAGCCTGCACCACAACGCGTGGCACCGTGTTCCACGCAACTACCACTCTCTGTGGGTGGAGCTCAGAAACAGGAAGGGTGCAGTCACTATGTTGGGGGTATACTACAGGCCCCCCAACAGCCCAAGGGAAGTGGAAGAACGGATATGTCAGGAGATAATGGATAGGTGCAGGAAAAATAGGGTTGTTGTAGTGGGAGACTTCAATTTCCTTGGTATAGACTGGAAATCACGTAGGCCTGGGGGTCTGAATGGGGAGGAATTTGTAAAATGTGTACAGGAAGCTTCTTTGGAACAATATGTAGATAGCGCGACTGGAGAGGGGGCTATACTGGACCTAGTACTGGGGAATGAGCCCGGTCAGGTCTTCAAAGTTTCGGTAGGGGAACATGTGGCAAATAGTGACCACAATTCTGTTAGCTTTAGGATAGTGATGGAAAAGGATGAGTGGTGTCCCAAGGGTAAGGTGTTGGATTGGGGCAAGGCTAATTTTAGTGGGATTAGGCAGAAAGTGGCAGTTGTTGATTGGGAGAGGCTGTTTGAGGGTAAATGCACATTTGGCATGTGGGAGTCTTTTAAGGAACAGTTGTTAGGGCTGCAGGAAAGGCATGTGCCTGTAAAAAAGGATAGGAAGGGTAGGATTCGAGAACCGTGGATAACCAGGGAAATTGAGGTATTGGTCAAAAAGAAAAGAGAGGCATACGTTAGGTCCAGGTAGCTAAAAACGGAGGGAGCTCTGGAGGAATACAAAGAAAGTAGGAAAGAACTCAAACGAGGAATTAGAAGGGCAAAAACAGGTCACGAAATGTCCTTGGCAGACAGGATTAAGGAGAATCCCAAGGCATTTTATTCATACGTTCGGAACAAAAGGGTTCTCAGGGGAAAAATCGGACCTCTCAGGGACAAAAGTGGGGAATTATGCTTGGAGCCCAAAGAAGTAGGGGAGATCCTAAATGAATACTTTGCGTCGGTATTCACAAAGGAGAGGGATGTGTTGACTGGGAGTGTCTCGGAGGGGAGTGTTGACCCGTTAGAGAAAACCTCCATTACAAGGGAGGAAGTGTTAGGTTTTTTACGGAATATAAAGACTGACAAATCCCCAGGGCCTGATGGAATCTATCCAAGGCTGCTCAGGGAGACGAGAGATGAAATCGCTGGGCCTCTGATGCAAATCTTTGTCTTGTCACTGGACACAGGTGAGGTCCCAGAGGATTGGAGGAAAGCTAATGTGGTCCCGTTATTTAAGAAGGGTAGGAAGGATAACCCAGGAAATAATAGGCCGGTGAGCTTGACATCCATGGTAGGGAAGTTGTTGGAGAGGATTCTTAGAGATAGGATGTATGCGCATTTAGAAAGGAATAAACTCATGAACGATAGTCAGCATGGTTTTGGGAGAGGGAGGTCATGCCTCACTAACCTGGTGGAGTTTTTTGAAGAAGTAACTAGAATGGTTGACGAGGGAAGGGCCGTGGATGTCGTCTATATGGACTTTAGTAAAGCGTTTGACAAAGTCCCTCATGGTAGGTTGGTGCAAAAGGTTGGATCTCATGGGATAAAGGGGGAAGTGGCTAGATGGATGGAGAACTGGCTTGGTCACAGAAGACAGAGGGTGGTAGTGGAAGGGTCTTTTTCCGGTTGGATGCCTGTGACTAGTGGTGTTCCGCAGGGCTCTGTATTGGGACCTCTGCTGTTTGTGATTTATATAAACGATCTGGAAGAAGGTGTAACTGGGGTGATCAGTAAGTTTGCGGACAACACGAAAATGGCTGGACTTGCAGATACTGAGGAAAATTGTCAGAGGCTACAGAAGGATATAGATAGGCTGGACATTTGGGCAAAGAAATGGCAGATGGAGTTCAATCCAGATAAATGCGAAGTGATGCATTTTGGTAGAACTAACGTAGGGGGGAGCTATACAATAAATGGCAGAACCATAAAGGGTGTAGAGTACGCAGATGGACCTGGGTGAGCAAGTCCACAGATCCTTGAAGGTGACGTCACAGGTGGAGAAGGTAGTGAATAAGGCATATGGCATGCTTGCCTTTATAGGACGGGGCATAGAGTATAAAAGTTGGGGTCTGGTGTTGCAGTTGTATAGAACGTTGGTTCGGCCGCATTTGGAATACTGCGCCCAGCTCTAGTCGCCACACTACCAGAAGGACGTGGAGGCTTTAGAGAGAGTACAGAGGAGGTTTACCAGGATGTTGCCTGGTATTGAAGGGCTTAGTTATGAGGAGAGATTGGGTATACTGGGGTTGTTCTCACTGGAAAGACGGAGGATGAGGGGTGACCTAATAGAGGTGTATAAAATTATGAAAGGCATAGATAGGGTGAACGGTGGGAAGCTTTTCCCCAGGTCGGTGGTGACGTTCACGAGGGGTCATAGGTTCAAGGTGAGGCGGGGGAGGTTTAACACGGATATCAGAAGGACGTATTTTACACAGAGGGTGGTGGGGGCCTGGAATGCGCTGCCGGGCAAGGTGGTGGAGGCGGACACACTGGGAACGTTTAAGACTTATCTAGATAGCCACATGAACGGAGTGGGAATGGAGGGATACAAAAGAATGGTCTAGTTTGGACCAGGGAGCGGCGTGGGCTTGGAGGGCCGAAGGGCCTGTTCATGTGCTGTATTGTTCTTTGTTCTTTGTTCTCTGTGTTAAAACCTCACAAATCCTTTGAACTTTCTTCCGCTCATCTTAAGTACATGCCCTTCGTATTCGGTATTTCAACTCAGGGAAAAATATTCTGACTGTCAACCCTATCTATGTCTCTCATAATTTTATAGATTTCTAACAGGTCTCCCCTCAGCCTCCACCACTCCAAATAAAACAACACTCGTCTGTCCAGCCTCTCGTTATAGCTCATGCTCTCTAATCCAGGCAGCATCCTGGTAAGCCTCTACTGCACCCTCTCCAAACCTTGCACATTCTTCCTGTAATGTGGTGATCGGAATTGAACGCAATATTCGAAGCATGGCCTAACCAAAGTTTTATAAGCTGCAACATGACATCCTGACTCTTGAACTCAATGCCCTAACCAATAAAGACAAGCATGCCATAGGCCTTCTTTATCACCCAATCCGACATAGCCGTCCCAAAAAGGGCAGGTGAAGTGGGACTGGAACTGGGAAGCATGTAATCGAGTCAAGATACTTCTAATTGTAAGGAAGACAAAGATCTCAGACAAAGAGCCAGAAGGTAACTGTAGCACAAAACAGTTTCCATGTATGCTTCAATGGTAAGATAATGCTGATTAGTCGGAATAACATGTCAACCTATCCTAGCTTTTCTCTCTCTCTTGTGGAATAGGTACATGACCAGCCAGATGCCAACCTTGGAGCTTTCACAACAGCACACAAACTGAGTGCAGAGGAGGTATAAATCACAGAAAGCTGTCATCGATTAATTTCTCCCAAATCCTCTCCCCTGAGTAGAACCACTTAAGCTGTTGGGAGGTGGTGTCCAGTTGGTAACAGGGTTAAAATACAGAGTGGGCAACACAGAACATTGCGGCTACTCAAAGGACTGTAGCAATGCCAAACGATGCTCAGGTTCAGACTGGTGGGAGCATTCTGGGATCTTCAGCAACACTACAGATGGAAATGCTGTACCTGGACTTGTTGCCACATTTGCCTACCTAGGATGATAGGAATTTGGAGCAGAAGTACGCAATTCAACCCTTTGAACCTCCTCCGCCAGGATGATGGCTGATCTCTTTCTAGTCTAAAATCCACCTTCCCACCTGTTTCCCTTGTCCCGTTAACCCGTTTGTTATCAGAAATATTTATATCTCCTTCTTGAAACCTTTCGACAATTCAGACTCTACCGTGTTATGGGACAACGAGTTCCACAAATTCATCACCTTTTCCTCCTCATCTCAGTTTTAAATTTACTGCCCCTCAACCTATACCTGTGACCTCCTGTTCTAGATTGCCCCATAGGAGGAAACATTTGATCGCACTTACGTTTGCTATTTCTTGTAACATTTTATGTACCTCAATCAGATCCCCTCTCTAACGTCCAGTGAGCATAAGCCCAAACTGTTTACATCATTCCCTTTGTCCCCAGAATCAATCTGGTGAACCTCCCCTGAATCGCTTCCAATGTCACCACAACCTTCTTCAAATAAGGAGACCAAAATTGGACACAATTCTCCAGATGTGGTTTCACCAACGAGCTATACAGTTGCAACAACACTGCTCTACTTTTATACTCCAGTCCCTTTGCAATAAATGCTAACATTACATTTGCCTTTTTTATTACATGCTGCATCTGCATACTGACTTTCTATGATCCGTGAACAAAGACACCCAGATCCCTCTGCTCAGACGCATTTTGAATGTGCTTTCCATTTAGATAATAATTTGCCTTTCTATTTTTTCGGACAAAATAGAAAACCTCACACTTATCCATGTTAAATTCCATCTGTCAAATTTTCTAAAATAGAGTGGGCGAATCTTGGACAATGATGGGTTCAATGCAGGGCATGAGGGCAGCCCCAACACGGGCTTGAGAATTGCGGATGGGGTATGGACAATAATTCATAGCCTTTGAAAGAAATCATTGGTATAAACATCATAGAATCGTCATCGAATCATAGAATCCCGACAGTGCAGAAGCAGGCCATTCGGTCCATTGTGTCTGCACCAACTATTCGTCAGAGCATCCCACCCAGATCCTAACCCTGTAGCCCTATATATTTACCCCGCTAATCCTGCTAACTTACAAATCGTGAGACACTAAGGGGCAATTTAGCATGGCCAATCCCCTGACCTGCACATCTTTGCACTGTAAGAAGTCTCACAACACCAGGTTAAAGTCCAACAGGTTTATTTGGTAGCACAAACTTTCGGAGCGCTGCCCCTTCATCAGGTGAGTCACATTATTGCTTATTCACCTGATGAAGGGGCAGCGCTCTGAAAGCTCGTGCTACCAAATAAACCTGTTGGACTTTAACCTGGTGTTGTGAGATTTCTTACTGTGCCTACTCCAGTCCAACGCCGACATCTCCACATCATTTTTGCACTTTGGAGCGTCTGGAGAAAACCCAAGCAGACATGGTGAGAATGTGCAAACACCACACATTCCACTTGTAAATGCCTTGGAATCTATCTGGACCATACTTTGACTTTAAAAATGCACACGTTTTACAGAATTCCTGCAGTGGCGAAACAGGTCATTTGGCCCATTGAGTCCGCACCGACCACAGCTTCACCCAGGCACTATCCCTGTAACCACTTGTATTTACCCGGCTAGTCTGCCTGGCACTTAAGGGACAATTTAACATGGCAAATCCACCTAAAAACACACCTCTGGGCCGTGGGAGGAAACTGGAAGAAACCCATGCAGACATGAGGAGAACGTGCAAAATCTACACAGACAGTAACCTAATGACTGAATTGAACCCGGGTTCCTGGCGCTCTGAGGCAGCAGTGATAGCCACTGTGCCACCGTGCCACCAACTCTGCCTTCCAAGCACACCACGGGTATTTTTCAACAGTACTCTGCTCCGGCATCTTCAATTCCCACACAAGTCTTGCTTTTGAACTGGAAAGGTGGTCCACCACTGACGCTCAGTGGCAGCGGTTTGTATTTTCTACAAGATGCTCTGCAGCAATTTACCCAGGACCACTTCCATCTAGATGGACAAGGGCAGCAGATACATGGGAACACCACCACTTGCAAATTCCCCTCCAAGCCACTCAACATCCTGACTGGGAAATGTATCACCGTTCCTTCGCAGTCGCTGGGTCAAAATCCAAAATTCCCTCCCTCCCTAATGGCATTTCAGGTCAACCCACAGAGCATGAACTGCATCGATTTAAGAAGGCAGCTCACCACCACCTTCTCAAGGGCAACCAGGGATGGGCAATAAATGCTGGCCAACCAGCGACGCCCATGTCCCACGAATGCATAAAAAAAGGAGAGCTAAATATGACCCGAAACCAATTTATAAATCTGATTGATGTGTTCTTGCAGCGTTCCTTACATATTCTTAGATTCACATACTGAATAATTATTTTAAAACGTTTTGACAATGTGTCTACCTGTAACACGGACAGCGAGGTATCATGCTGTACTATAGAGTTCACCTCGGATAACTCTTTTTTCAACTCGTAAACATTTTATTAATTAGACTTATTGGGTATTTCACCCAACTCTTTAACTCTTCTCTGATTTTACTTTGGGTCCCAGCATAAATAAATGGGTTGATGCAGGAACTCAGTAGCTGGAACATGTATCCAAATTGTTGGAGGATAAATGCAACATTGCTGAAATTGGAGACAGAGGAATGTGACATTGGAAATTCGGACATAAACGATGTTCAATAAAAATATCAAATATGAGAGGATGAAGGTGCCCGAGATGGCGAAGAGTAAGGCAATGGATTTTCTCCACTTCTCCATCTCTGGGTCACTCTTATTCTCTGCATTAGTGGTGTCCCGGAGCCTCTTGCGGGCTCTGTTGGCAGCGAGAATATGTCTGACGGTCAAGGCATTGAGCAGCAAGATCAGAATGAATGGGAGAATGGGAGTCAAGGAGGGCAGAGGTTTAAGGTGAAAGGGGGAAGGTTTAAAAGGGACCTGAGGGGCAATTTTTTCACACAGAGTGTGGTGCGTGTATGGAATGAGCTGCCTGACGAGGTGGTAGAGGCGGGTACAATTACAACATTTAAAAAAACACTTGGACAAGTACATGGATGAGAAAGGTTTCGAGAGATGTGGGCCAAACTTAGGCAAACGATGAAGGCAAGTGTGCCAAACGCCTTCTTTATTGCCCTAACTGTGACGCCATTGTCAAGGAACTATGTGCCTTCACCCCTCCGTCTCTCTGTTCGACAAAACTTCCGATTGCCATTCCATTAGCTGTGTTAATGTCAAGTTAGGAATCCTGTGGCAAGCAACTTTCCTCCTGACTCCTTCAACCCTGTCCACCATCCACAAGGCACAAGTCATAAGTGTAATGGAGTCCTGTCCACTTGTGTGGAGGAGTGCATTCAAAAAGGTTGACAACATCCAAGACGAAGTGCCCACTTGATTGCTACCCTTCCACAAAAATTCAATCCCTCCACCACCGACGGACATTGGCAGACGTGTGCACAAGATGTACTGCAGGAACTCATAGGAAGATAGTAACAGGAGTAGGCCATCCAGCCCATCGAGCCATTCAATGAGATCACGGCTGATCTGTGGCCTAACTCCATATATCTGCCTTTGGGCCATATCCCTTTATAGCTTTACTTAACAAATATAATCTATCTCAGGTTTAAAGACAGCTTGGTTCCTTAGGTAGCACCTTCCGAACCCACGACCATGACCTTCTAGATGACAAAGGTAGCAAGCGGATATCCGAGAACAACATCACCTGCAACATGCCCACCAAGTCACTCACCATCCTGACTTGCAAGTATATTGGCCGTTCCTTCACTATCGCTCGTTCAAAATCCTGGAACCCTCTCCCTAACAGTACTGTTGGTTTATCTACACCTCAGCAACTGCAGCGGTTCAACACGATAGCTCACCACCGCCGATTCGAGGATAATTAGGGATGGGCAATAAATCTTGGCCTAGCCATTGACATGCACATCCCATGAATGTATTTCTTTAAAAGTCAGTAAATTTACATTCAGTTATGACAAGTCCAGTTCAGTTAAACATTATTGCATATTGGATTCTTCTTTCAGTTCACGTCGGCAGAGACACATGCAGTGCCGACAAGTTTATCAGAAAGTGTTTATACTCATGATACACTGGTCGAGTTCCACACATGTGTATGATGCGTTGGTGAGATCCTATTCAACATTTTCTTTTATTCATGGGACAAGGGCGTCGCTGGCTGGCCAACATTTGTTGCCCATCCCCAGTTGCCTCTTGGCAGATGAGAGTCAATCACATTGCTATGGCTCTGGAGTCATGTACAGGCCAGACCAGGTAAGGACGGCAGATTTCCTTCCCTAAACGACATTAGTGAACCAAATGGGTTTTTCTGACAATCGACAATTGTTTCATGGTCATCAGTAGATTCTTAAATCCCGATTTCTTTTTACTGAATTCCATTCCACCACCTGCCGTGGCTGGATTCAAACCCGGGTCCTCGGAACATTAGCTGAGTTTCTGGATTAATAGTTCAGCGAAAATATTGCATTTATGGGATGTGGGCTTTGATGGTTAGGTCAGCAGTGATCATAAATCCCTAATTGTCCTTTAACCGAGTGACGTCCTAACCCATTTCAGAGGGCAGTTAAGAATGAATCACATTGTGTTGGGCTCTGGAGTCGCATGTAGGCCAGAACAGGCAAGGGTGACAGATTCCCTTCCATAAAGGAACCAGATTGTTTTTGTTAGGGCAATCGACTATCACTTCAATGTGCATCATTCGACTTCCAATTGCAGATTTTTATTGAATTCGAATATCATCACCTGCCATGGATTAGAATCCACGCCTCATAGTATAACCCGTGTCTCTGTATTACTCCTCCAGTGAAAATATCATCTCCCCAAACCGTTCATTGCCACAACGCACTGGTCAAGTCTCTGAATTTAAAGATGGTCTGAAACATAAATTAATAATGCAGTGCGGTAGCTTCTCATCAACTCTGAGATTGTTGCTCAGCACTGTGAGAGAAGGTAAGATATTCCAGCATGTTCAATTGTTTTGCTTCCATGTGTTGCACTCTAAAGGATGTCTGATACATTCTTTCACCTTCTCTATATAGTGCCACCTGCCACATTGTCTGCATCAATGGGGACGAAGTAGAAATGGTCGAGACCTTCAGGTTTTTAGGTGTCCAGATCACCAATAACCTGTCCTGGTCTCTCTATGCGGATACTATAGTTAAGCAAGAGACAGGAAGAAGTCTCAGAACACCAGGTTAAAGTCCAACAGGTTTATTTGGTGATTCACCTGATGAAGGAGCAGTCCTCCAAAAGCTCGTGATTCCACATAAACCTGTTGGACTTTAAGCTGGTGTTCTGAGACTTCTTACTGTGCCCACCCCAGTCCAATACCGGCAACTCCACATCATGGCTTTCTCGGAAGACTAAGGAAATTTGGCATGTCTGCTACAACTCTCACCACATTCTACAGATGCACCATAGAAAACATTCGTTCTGGTTTTATCACAGGTTGATATGGCTCCTGCTCTGTCCACAACCACAAGAATATACAAAGTGTCGTGAACAAAGCCCAGTTCATCATTCAAACCAGCCTCCCATCCATTGACACTGCCTACACTTCCCACTGCCTCGGCAAAGCAGCCAGCATAATTAAGGAGTCCACACAACCCAGACATATTCTCTTCCATCTTCTTCCATCGGGAAAGTCTGAGGACACGTTCCGACTGACCCAAGAACAGTTTCTTCCCTGCTGCCATCAGACTTTTGAAAGGACCTACCTTGCATTAAGTCGATCTTTCTCGACACCCTAGCTATTACTGTAACACAATATTCTGCACTCTCTACTTCTCTATGTTCGCTATGCTTTGTCTGTATAGTGCGCAAGAAGCAATACTTTTCATTCCATAATAATACATGTGACCATAGTAAATCAAATCAAATCATTGAAAATTGGTGGTTTCTTGAGTGCAATCCTTTACGTTACAAGGCAAAAGAAACCACAGGCTCTAAAATAGTGCTGGACACCGTCCTCAACACACGTGTCTGAGAAATATTCCTGGACATAGCTCTGCTGTTTTAGTGCAAAGACAACAGTAGTATGTAACCAACAATGTGGAACCTTATCCAGGTTTGTCTGTCAACATAAACACAACACAAGTCAATTTTGTCAATGAACACCTCACACGTTTAGCCTCCGTCATCAGAAAATTGCTGGAACATTTCATCTGCAGTGCTATCATGCTCTAACTACACAGAAATAACCTACATCTGATGCTGCTTCTGGCTTTCACCAAACTCACTCACTCATATATAAATGAGGAAAATCTGGAGGAAAATGTGAGTGGTCTGATTCGTAAATTTGAGGATGACACGAACAGTGGTGGAGTTGCTGATACTGCCAGGGATTGTCAGATGGTACAAAAGCATATAGATAGGTTGCAGGCTTGGGCACAGAAATGTGAGAAATGGCGTTTAATCCAGACAAATGTGAGGTCATGGATTTCGGACGATCAATTTAAGTATGAATTATACTGTAAATGGCAGAAACCTCAGGAACATTATCAGACAGAGAGATCTGGGTATGCAAGTCCACAGTTCCCTAAAGATGGCGAAGCTGGTGACTAAGGTGATTAAGAAGTAATAAGGCATTCTTGCCTTCGTCAGCCAGGACATTGAATACAAGAGTTGTGAAATCATGTTGCAGATTTTTAAAGCATTGGTTAAGCTGCATTTGGAGTAGACACCACTCTACCAGAACGATGTGGAAGCTTTGAAGAGAGTGCAAAGAATGTTCATCAGGACGTCTCAAGAGTGTTGGCTAGGAGGAGAGGTTGAATAAACTCGGATTGCTTTCACGGAAAAGATGGAGTCTGAGGAGCGATCTGATAGAGGTCTGCAAAGTTATGAGAGGCATAGGCAGAGTGGATAGACAGAAGCTTTTTAACAGGTTGTGAGTGTCAATTACAAGGGGGCACAGGTTCAAGGTGAGAGGGGGAAAGTTTAAAGGAGATGTGTGGGGAAGTTTATCACGCAGAGAGCGGTGGGTGGAGAGGAGGTGGTGGGAGCTGGCACATTAGCAACATTTAAGAGGCATCTGGATGGGTACATGGATTGAGAAAGGAGGAGTGGGATAAGAACAGAGTAAGGGCAGAAGGTTTTGTTGCTATCTTATTTAAGGTATCATGATTGAAACTGGCTTGGAAGGCCAAAGGGCCTGTTCCTGTACTGTACATTTGCTGTACGTTTCTTTGTTCTTTGTTCTCCTCGCTTCATTAAAGCCTTGGTTAAATCATCCTCAAAATATCTGAATTCATTAAGTGTGGAAATACTCACAGCCCTTGATTTCATGGCTGCATTTTATCCTAACTGTACTGTCACAGACGGATGACTCAGTTAAGCCGCATTGCATTCACGAATCCATATGTTCACTTCATAACTTAATGCAATATGGACTTGCCCAAATCATGTCGTTTATGTTTAAGATGGCCCACTCCAATTCACCCTGAGCAGCTCTAATGCAGCACAATAACAGTGAGTGTGAGCATGCCCAGTTCAACAAAGGTACCGTCCAATTGATATATTTAAAGTTTATTCATTAGTGTCACAAGTAAGCTCACATTAACACTGCAATGAAGTTACTGTGAAAATTCCCAAGTCGTCACACTCCAGTGCCTGTTTGGGTACACTGAGGGAGAATTTAGGATGGCCAATGCACATAACAAGCGCGTTTTTTGGACTGTGGGAGGAAATCGAGGACCCAGAGCAAACCCACACAGAATGTGCAAGCTCCTCACAGGCAGTGACCCAAGCCAGGAATCGAACCCGGGACCCTGGCGCTGTGAGGCAGCAGTGCTCACCACTGTGCCACGATTCCGCAATCAATACAGCGATTGGTTCTATCATCTATCCATGTCAGACCCAAGCCTTCTTGAATAATTTGTCGATACTTGTTTTGTTTTACTTTGCTCTCTGGTAGACTATTCTGAGAATATAGGGAATTTTGGCAAATTGACACCAGTGCATCTACTATCTTGTTCAACACGTGTTTCCAGACTCGAGCCTGCGTCTGTTACGTTCTGGAGCCTTGCCTGCCCACAGCTTCATCAGCTTGCTTAGTACAGCTTCCCGACAGAACGTTCATTCAGCATGTTCCCCTCTCCCTCTTCCAATACCTGATTTACAAATTTGAATGTGATGCTTCTTGTATCCTCTCTCGTAAAGACAGATGTAAAGTGTAACGTTCCCAATGGTGCGGGCGTCCGGAATTGGCGTCACAGCAAGAGGATAAGGGATAAACCTTATAGAACTGAGGTGAGGGGAAATTTCTTCGCCCAGAGGGTGTTGAACGTATGGGATTCATTATCACAGAAGGTAGTTGAGGCCAAAACGTTGTCTAATTTTAAGAAGAAATTAGATATAGCTCTTGGGACCAAAATGTTCAAGGGCTAAGGGGATAATTGGGGATCAGGATATTGAATCAGCTATGATCATACTGAATGGCTGAGCTGGCTCGAAGGGCTGAATGTCCTACTCATGATTCCAGTTTCTACACGTTTTTCTTTCTATTTGAGGTATCTCTATCATCGAGTACTGTCAATATCTGTGGGACAAACACTCAATTCACTTTCGCTTTGTAAAAAAAATACTTTCAGAAACCCCTCCTGTACATTGTTACATTTCTGCCATTATCTCACAAGCTATGTTCTTTCTCCTCGATAGCCTTTTAATTTTTCTCTGTCATTCCATAAATTCTGACCAATTCTCTTCCCTACTACTCAGCTTTTCACTGATTTTTTTTTTCCTTATGGTGGCACACTGGTTAGCTCTGCTGCCTCACAGCGCTCGGGACCCAGGTTCGATTCCCAGCTTGGGTCACTGTCTGTGCAGAATGTGCATGTTCTCCCCATGCCTGTGTGAGTTTCCTCTGGGTGCTTTGGTTTTCTCCCACAGACCGAAAGACTTGCTGGTTAGATGCATTGGCCATGCTAAGTTCTCCCTTAGTGTCCCTGAACAGGCACCGAAGAGTGATGACTAGGGGATTTTCACAGTATCTTCAATGCAGCACGAATGTAAGCCTACCTGTGGCACTAATAAATAAACTTTAAACTTGATTTTTTTCCTTGACATCTATAATTAACCATGGATTGGGGGGGTTCTTTTTGGAATTTGTCCATGTGATGAAAATATATTCATCGTGGATATTATGAAATATCCCCTTAATTGTCTACCACTGCTTCTCTACTCATCTATTCCCCTGACGTATCCAATTCACTTTAGCTTTCATGCTCACATTGTTCCCTTTATTTCAGCTGAAGTCACTAGATTTGGGGCACAGTTCCGCAGGGAACTTTGCTTTTTTTCCTGATAATATTACTGAACTAGATACAGGGCACATTCTCAAAGTCGAGGGATGATAAGAAACATTGAAACAATTCTAACATGGTTTGACAGGGTAGATTCAGCAAGAATGGTTCCGATCATATAATCCTACAGTGCAGAAAGAGTCGGTATGGCCCACGAGTTTGCACTGACCACAATCCCACCCAGGCCTTATCCCCACAACCCCATGCATTTACCCTACATAATCCCCCTGACACTCAGGGACAATTTAGCATGGCCAATCCACATAACCTGCACATCTTTGGACTGTGGGAGGAAACCAGAGCACACAGAGAAAATCCAAGCAGACACGGGGAGAATGAGCAAACCCGCACAGACAGTGACCCATGCTGGGAACTGAACCTGGGTCCCTGGGGCTGTGAGGCACAGTGCTAACCACTGTGCCACTGGGCCACCCTGTGGTGGGCGAGTCCAAAGGTGGGGGAGTCCATAAATAGAGGTTATAGTTTGAGGATAAGGGTAAACCTTTTCGAACTGAGATGCAGAGAACGTTATTCTCCCAGAGCATAGTGAATGTGTGGAATTCACTACCACAGAAAGTAGATGAGACCAAAACGTTGTCTGATTTCAAGAAGAAATTAGATATAGCCCTTGGGGCTCAAGGGATCAAGGGATATGGGAGGAAGGGGGAGGTCAGGATATTGAAGTCGATTATCAGCCATGATCAAGATGAATGGTGGAGCAGCTCGAAGGGCCGAATGGCCTACTCCTGCCTTTAGTTTCTAAGTTTCAATATAATTTAAACTGTGGGAGAGTATAGAACTTCAAAATGCCACAGAGACTTTCCTGGAGTGGGCAGATAAGGAGTAAATGCAGTTTGAGGCTGAGAAGTGTGAAACTGTCCACTCTTAAAATTTATTTATCAGTGTCACAAGGAGGCTTATATTAATACTGCAATGACATCACTGTGAAAGTCGCCGAGTAGCCACATTCCAGCACCTGTTTGGGTACACTGAGGGAGAATTTAGCATAGTCAATCCACCCAATCAGCACGTCTTTCGGACTGTGCAAGGAAACTGGAGCACCCGGAGGAAACCCATGTAGACATGGGGAGAACATGCAGACTCCACACAGACAGTGACTCAAGTGGGAAATTGAACCCGGCTGCCTGGCACTCTGAGGCAGCACTGCTAACGACTGCAGCGAATGCAGCGAGAACCAAGAGAGACAAAGGAAAATATAGGGGACAACTCCACTGGTCTTAGGCCAACAGTGGGACTTTAATATATATGTGAGGAAATCATTGAGGGTGGCAGATGATGTACAGGGAATGGTTATTAACTCATGTTGTGTCCCAGGTTTAATCAGTATGGACATTGAATTGAAGAATAAGCAGGTTATGTTTAATGTTTATCGGACACCAGTTCACTCTCAGCTGAATTGTGGTGTGCTTTCGTAGGGTCTGCACTGAAGTACATACATGGAGGCATTGAACAAGTTGTCAGAAAAAATATCATTGGAAGAGTTTTCAAAGATGAGGAATTTCAGATATGCAGACACATTGGGGAACTTCGGGTGGTTTTCCTTGACTAAGATGAACCACAATTCTGTGATCCTGTGAACGAATATAGGCCGAACCCGCGCAACTGTTCATCATAAGACAAGTTTTTCATTCCAGGAATAAGCCAAGTGAGCCTCTCTGAACATCTGTCAATGCCAATACATCCTTCCAGAAATAAGGGCACAAAATGTTTCTGCAATACTCCAGTACAATGCCCGGTTCCAAGGCTTCCTTATTGATACATATCTGTCCCCTTACAAGGAAGGACAAAACCAATTTACTTTCCGCAATAATTTCTGTTCTTGCGTGCCAGATGTTTGTGAATCATGCACAGGGGCACCCAGGTCCCTTTGTACCATTGTATTCTGCGGTATCTAGCTCCACCTAAATAATATTTGTTTTTGTAGTATTCCAGCCAATGGATATACTATCAATTTCACCAGTCATAGAAAATACCTACCTACAATTGTGGAGAATTTGCCTACTCCTCCCAACTTCATTATCTACCATTCCCATATCATCAACAAATTTAGCTACAGTGTCGTCCGCACTTCAGCCAAGATAACAATGGAATCGCTGTGACATCATGGTGTTATGAGACATGTAAAGAAGTCTCACAATACCACGTTAAGGTCCAACAAGTTTATTTGGAATCACGAGCTTTTGGAGCGATGCTCCTTCATCACGTGAGTGGAGAGATAGGTTTCACAAACACGACATATATAGAAAAAGACACAATTGCAAGATAATGGTTGGAATGCGAGCCTTTGGAGGGAATCAAGTCTTTACAGGTATAGTACGAGTGGAAAAAGGAATAATCACAGGTTAAAGAGGTGTGAATTGTCTTAAGCCAGGACAGTTACTAATCATCATCTTGCAATTGTTTCTGTCCATATGTGCCATGTTTGCGAAACCTACCTCGTCAATCACCTGATGAAGGAGCAGCTCTCCGAAATCTCGTCATTCCAAATAATCCTATTGGACTTTAACCAGGTGTTGTGAAACTTCTTACCATGCCCACCCCAGTCCAACGCCGGCATTTCCACATCACTGATGACATGTGCCATTGATCCATGCGTCTAAACAATCCTTTATCCATGTCAGTATTTCTTGCCAAATAACGTGAGACAAGAGCAATAAAAAGACGCTGTCCCTTCAGTTCTTAAATAAGTCACATATGAAGTGGATTTCTTACAAATGTGACAGACAGGAATAAAGACTTTTATTTGTGCAGCACCAGTCTGTTTGTCTCAATAGTCTTTGCAGTAAATTAATTGAATGTTTGAATTGCAGTCACGGTTGCAATACAATGACTAGCTGATGGAAAAAATACAGATAAGCAAAGTCCAAGTAGCGTCTTGAATTCGCATAGCGGTATGGAATCATTCTTTCCACTTTTTGATTCACGAAATGTGGGTATTATCTGGCTCGGCCAGCATCTCTTGCTCTTCACTGATTTCCCTTTATGGTGGTGGTGATGAGCCACTTATTTCAACTGCTGGAGTTTGTGTGATGCAACTTCACATTTTGTTGTGAAGTTAGTATTTGTGAACATTATAAAACAATTGTAAAAATGCTAAGAGCTGGCAGCATTGCATGGTCTGTTTTGAAAGCTTGTTTTCTTTTTCAGTGCTAAGAGTTTTAAAAAGATGCAGATGCATAAATCCAGTTCACAGTCTGAGACAATGTATTAGGGCCAAACCAACAGTGTTGCTTTGGTAACAGGCTTTCGGCATTCAAATCAGAACATGGTTTTGAATATTAACCAATCAATTTTAAATAGGCATTTGAATAGCAGTTGCCTATCAAATTTGAATTTGGTGTTTTGATAACCTGCAAACCAATCCTATTGTGCGAATTTTGGTATGTCATCGTGGTGGGGGGGGAGGAGGTGTGGGGGGGGGCGGGGTATAAAAGCAGCTCCCAGCTCCAAACTGCCAGAAAGACAGCCACTGCCTCTGTCACAGATCACAGCAGGAGAGAGTCAGAAACTGCTCTCAGTCAGTATAACAACCACATTTTTGTCTTAAGAGAAAGCCTCATCTCATCTCAGAAGAACAGACCAACGGAACACGGGAAATCAACAAAGACGAAAAAAGATTTTCAGAAACTGTCAGGGAAAGGCACTAATGAAAAGTGGAACTTTTTCAAGCAACAAATACTGGGTGTCCTTGATAGGTATGTCCCTGTCAGGCAGGGAGGAAATGGCCGAGTGAGGGAACCATGGTTCACGAAAGAGGTGGAATGTCTTGTGAAAAGGAAGAGGGAAGCTTATGTAGGGATGAGGAAACAAGGTTCAGATGGCTCGATTGAGGGTTACAAGTTAGCAAGGAACGAGCTGTAAAAGGGGCTTAGGAGAGCTAGGAGGGGGCATGAGAAGTCTGTGGCGGGTCGGATCAAGGAAAACCCCAAGGCTTTTTACTCTTATGTGAGGAATAAAAGAATGACCAGGGTGAGGTTAGGGCCGGTCAAGGACAGTAGTGGGAACTTGTGTATGGAGTCAGTAGAGATAGGCGAGGTGATGAATGAATACTTTTCTTCAGTGTTCACCAAGGAGAGGGGCCATGTTTTTGAGGAAGAGAAGGTGTTACAGGCGAATTGGCTGGAGGAAATAGATGTTCAGAGGGAGGATGTCCTTGAAGTTTTGAATAAACTGAACAAAGAACAAAGAATAAAGAACAGTACAGCACAGGAAACAGGCCCTTCGGCCCTCCAAGCCTGCACGCTCCTTGGTCCAACTAGAACAATCGTTTGTATCCCTCCATTCCCAGGCTGCTCATGTGACTATCCAGGTAAGTCTTAAACGATGTCAGCGTGCCTGCCTCCACCACCCTACTTGGCAGCGCATTCCAGGCCCCCACCACCCTCTGTGTAAAAAACATCCCTCTAATATCTGAGTTATACTTCGTCCCTCTCACCTTGAGCCCGTGACCCCTCGTGAACATCACTTCTGATCTGGGAAAAAGCTTCCCACCGTTCACCCTATCTATCCCCTTCATAATCTTGTACACCTCTAGTAGATCTCCCCTCATTCTCCGTCTTTCCAGGGAGAACAACCCCAGTTTACCCAACCTCTCCTCATAGCTAAGACCCTCCATACCAGGCAACATCCTGGTAAACCTTCTCTGCACTCTCTCTAGCGCCTCCACGTCCTTCTGGTAGTGCGGCGACCAGAACTGGACGCAGTACTCCAAATGTGGCCTAACCAGCGTTCTATACAGCTGCATCATCAGACTCCAGCTTTTATACTCTATACCCCGTCCTATAAAGGCAAGCATACCATATGCCTTCTTCACCACCTTCTCCACCTGTGTTGCCACCTTCAAGGATTTGTGGACTTGCACACCTAGGTCCCTCTGTGTTTCTATACTCCTGATGACTCTGCCATTTATTGTATAACTCCTCCCGACATTATTTCTTCCAAAATGCATCACTTCGCATTTATCCGGATTAAACTCCATCTGCCACCTCTCCGCCCAATTTTCCAGCCTATCTATATCCTGCTGTATTGCCCGACAATGCTCTTCGCTATCCGCAAGTCCAGCCATCTTCGTGTCATCCGCAAACTTGCTGATTACACCAGTTACACCTTCTTCCAAATCATTTATATATATCACAAATAGCAGAGGTCCCAGTACAGAGCCCTGCGGAACACCACTGGTCACAGACCTCCAGCCGGAAAAAGACCCTTCGACCACTACCCTCTGTCTCCTATGGCCAAGCCAATTCTCCATCCATCTAGCCACTTCTCCTTGTATCCCATGAGCCTTAACCTTCTTAACCAACCTGCCATGTGGGACTTTGTCAAATGCCTTACTGAAATCCATATAGACGACATCCACGGCCCTTCCTTCATCAACCGTTTTTGTCACTTCCTCAAAAAACTCCACCAAATTTGTAAGGCACGACCTCCCTCTTACAAAACCATGCTGTCTGTCACTAATGAGATTGTTCCATTCTAAATGCACATACATCCTGTCTCTAAGAATCCTCTCCAACAACTTCCCTACCACGGACGTCAAGCTCACCGGCCTATAATTTCCTGCTACCCTTCTTAAACAACGGGACCACATTCGCTATCCTCCAATCCTCAGGGACCTCACCCGTGTCCAAAGAAGCGACAAAGATTTCCGTCAGAGGCCCAGCAATTTCATCTCTCGTCTCCCTGAGCAGTCGAGGATAGATGCCATCAGGCCCTGGGGCTTTGTCAGTTTTAATGTTCCCTAAAAAACCTAACACTTCCTCTCTTGTAATGGAGATTTTCTCGAACGGGTCAACACCTCCCTCCGAGACACTCCTGGTTAACACGCCCCTCTCCTTCGTGAATACCGATGCAAAGTATTCATTTAGGATCTCCCCGATTCCCTTGGGTTCTAAGCATAATTCCCCACCTTTGTCCCTGAGAGGTCCGATTTTCTCCCTGACAACTCTTTTGTTCCTAACGTATGAATAGAATGCATTAGGATTCTCCTTAATCCTGCCTGCCAAGAACATCTCGTGACCTCTTTTTGCCCTTCTAACTCCCCGTTTGAGTTCTCTCCAACTCTCTCTGTATTCCTCCAGAGCTCCATCTGTTTTCTGTTCCCTGGACTTAACGTACGCCTCCCTTTTCATTTTAATCAGATCCTCAATTTCCCTGGTTATCCACGGCTCTCGAATCCTACCTTTCCTATCTTTCCTTTTTACAGGTACATGCTTCACAGCTCCAGGGTCCCGGGTTCGATTCCCGGCTCGGGTCACTGTCTGTGTGGAGTTTGCACATTCTCCTCGTGTCTGCGTGGGTTTCCTCCGGGTGCTCCGGTTTCCTCCCACAGTCCAAAGATGTGCAGGTTAGGTTGATTGGCCAGGTTAAAAATTGTCCCTTAGAGTTCTGAGATGCGTAGGTTAGCGGGATTAGCGGGTAAATATGTGGGGGTAGGGCCTGGGTGGGATTGTGGTCGGTGCAGACTCGATGGGCCGAATGGCCTCCTTCTGCACTGTAGGTTTTCTATGATTTCGTCTATGATTTCTATGCCTATCCTGCAGCCTTATCAATAGTTCCTTAAAAGACTCCCACACGCCAGACGCGGACTTACCCTCGAACATCCTCTCCCAATCAACATCCACCAATTCCTGCCTAATCCGGCTATAGTTAGCCTTCCCCCAATTTAGCACCCTGCCCGTAGGACAGCACTCATCCTTGTCCATTACTATCCTAAAGTTACAAGAGTTGTGGTCACTATTTGCCGCATGTTCCCCGACCGAGACTTTGACGACCTGACCGGGCTCATTTCCCAGAACTAGGTCCAGTATAGCCCCCTCTCTAGTCGGGCTATCTACATACTGTTCCAAAGAACCTTCCAGTACGCATTTTACAAATTCTTCCCCGTCCGGACCCCCAGCTCTAAGCACTTTCCAGGCTGTGCCAGGGAAAATAAAGTCCCCCACTACAACAACCCTATTTTTTCTGCACCTATCCAGAATCTCCTGACATATCCTTTCCTCCACTTCCCGGTCGATAAGTCCCCTGGGCCTGATGAAATGTATCCTAGGATTCTTTGGGAGGCAAGGGATGAGATTGCAGAGCCTTTGGCTTTGATCTTTGGGTCCTCACTGTCCACGGGGATGGTGTCATGGGACTAGAGAATGGCCAATGTTGTTCCTCTGTTTAAGAAAGGGAATAGAAATGACCCTGGTAATTATAGACCGGTTAGTCTTACTTGGGTGATTGGTAAATTGATGGAAAAGGTCCTTAGGGATGGAATTGACGACCATTTAGAAAGATGCGGATTAATCCGGGATAGTCAGCACGGATTCGTGAAGGGCAA
Source organism: Mustelus asterias (assembly GCF_964213995.1). Classification (NCBI taxonomy): domain Eukaryota; kingdom Metazoa; phylum Chordata; class Chondrichthyes; order Carcharhiniformes; family Triakidae; genus Mustelus; species Mustelus asterias. Next base: position 3,627,929 of record NC_135830.1, read on the forward strand.
GTCGTGCCTCACAAATTTGATTGAATTTTTTGAGGAGGTAACTAAGTGTGTTGATGAGGGTAGGGCAGTTGATGTCATATACATGGATTTTAGTAAGGCGTTTGATAAGGTTCCCCATGGTCGGCTTATGATGAAAGTGAGGAGGTGTGGGATAGAGGGAAAGTTGGCCGATTGGATAGGTAACTGGCTGTCTGATCGAAGACAGAGGGTGGTGGCGGATGGAAAATTTTCGGATTGGAGGCAGGATGCTAGTGGAGGGCCACAGGGATCAGTGCTTGCTCCTCTGCTCTTTGTGATTTTTATTAATGACCTGGAGGAGGGGGCTGAAGGGTGGATCAGTAAATTTGCTGATGACACCAAAATTGGTGGAGTAGTGAAATGAGCTGAAGGGCTGTTGTAGGCTGCAAAGAGACATAGATAGGATGCAAAGCTGGGCTGAAAAATGGCAAATGGAGTTTAACCCTGATAAATGTGAGGTGATTCATTTTGGTAGGACTAATTTAAATGTGGATTACAGGGTCAAAGGTAGGGTTCTGAAGACTGTGGAGGAACAGAGAGATATTGGGGTCCATATCCACAGATCTCTAAAGGTTGCCACTCAAGTGGATAGAGCTGTGAAGAAGGCCTATAGTGTGTTAGCTTTTAAACAGGGGGTTGGAGTTTAAGAGCCGTGGGGTTATGCTGCAACTGTACAGGACCTTGGTGAGACCACATTTGGAATATTGTGTGCAGTTCTGGTCACCTCACTATAAGAAGGATGTGGAAGCGCTGGAAAGAGTGCAGAGGAGATTGACCAGGATGCTGCCTACCCACACACACACACACACACACACTCACACCTCTGCTTTGCTGCTGTCTCTCTGTATCTCTGTGTCTCCCTCTCTCCCATTCATCCCTCCCATTTCCCATACACACAACTCTGCTTTGTTGCTTTCTCTATCTGTCTCTCTATCTCTTTGTGTTTCTGACTCTCTGTCTCTCTGTGCCTCTCTGTCTGTCTATGTATATACCTCCCCCCGCCACACACACACACAAACACACACATGCACACTTCTGCTCTTTCTCTGTGTCTCTCTGCCTCTCTCTGTGTCTCTCTGTCTTTATGTGTATACATCTCCCCCACACACACCCACATGCACAACTCTGCTTCGCTGTTCTTTCTCTGTTTCTCTCTGTCTCTTTGTGTATATCTCTCCCCCGACACACATTCCACATATACCTTTGCTTAGCTGCTGTCTCTCTCCCTATCTCGCTATCTGTGTGTGTGTGTGCGTGCGTGTGTGTTTGTGTGTGGGTGTGTGTTTGTGTATGTGTGTGCATATATGTCTATGTGTGTGTGTGTGTGTGTGTGTGTGTGTGTGTGTGTGTGTGTGTGTGTGTGTCGGACACCCCACCTGCCAACCCCGCACACACACACAGACACACACATTACTGCTGCTGCTCTGGGCAATATCTACCCAGCAGAATTCACAGACAGTGGCTTTCAATCCCATCATTTTTTGATAAATTCTAAAGAAGTCGGTTACATTTTGGAATGCAATGATTAGTCAGTAACCTGGAATTGCACGTCAGAAAAAAGGAAGTAGAATTGAGTTTGTCACTTGTTGTAATGTAATGCGGGAATAAGTAAAAACAAGTCCAGCTCAGAAATGCCAAATAGTATCTTCAGAATTGGATTTTAATAACCAATTTTACTTTTCACTTCTCTGAACATCTCATTGTCTTTCGGTGCAGATGTCAAATAGTGTCGCAGAGCAGCACTGAAGAAAATTGGAATTGAATTGATCACAAGAACAGGAGAAATAGAAGCAGGAGTAGCCATCACACCCTTCAAGTCTGCCCCAGCATTCAATATGATATGGCCTCAACTCCTTTTATATGCCATTTCCCCATAGTCCCCTATTCCTCGATCTAGCAAATATTCTGTGCCATTTCCATCTACTCCTCTATTCCTCGATCTGTCACTCACCTGATGAGGGAGCATCCGTAAGCTCGTGATTCCAAATAAACCTGTTGGACTTTGACCGAGTGTTGTGAGACTTCTTACTGTGCCCACCCCAGTCCAACGCCAGCAACTCCACATAATGGCTACTATCGACACCGCAAACCATCGGCCCAAAGTGGACAGGATCTCTTAAGAAGATCGCACATATTGACACAGGCATCAAGTTTCTACAAAGATGCAAGAAGGCAGACTGACTCACCTGATGAAGGGGCGGCGCTCCGAAAACTCGTGATTCCAAATAAATCTGTTGGACTTTAACCTGGTGTTGTGAGACTTCTTACTCTGCCCACCCCAGTCCAACGCCGGCATCTCCACATCATATCAAATATTTATCCACCTCCACTTTAAGTACTTCGAATGTTCCAACCTCCACTAATTTTTTGGGAGACAATTCCGGAGTTTCACTACCCACTTCCAGAAGAAATCTCTGCACTCCTCAGTTTTACGGGGATAGGGCCTGGGTGGGATTGTTGTTGGTGCAGACTCGATGAGCTGAATGGCCTCCTCCTGCACTGTAGGGTGTCTGTGATTCTATGAAATTACCAGTGTAAATGTGTGGGATTACAGTGATAGGTTAGGAGAGAGGGACAAGGAGAAACGCTCTGTGAGAGAGTCGATGCAGGCCTGATGGGTCGAATGGCCTCTTCTGCACTGTGGGGATTCTATGGATCTATGACAATCACAGTAAGAAGTCTCACAACACCAGGTTAAAGTCCAACAGGTTTATTTGGCAGCACTAGCTTTCGGAGCCCCAGCCCCTTCTTCAGGTGAGTGAGGACTCGCGTTCACAAACAGGGCATATAAAGACACAATTTACAAGATAGTGGTTGGAATGCGAGTCTTTACAGGTAATCAAGTCTTCAAGGTACAGACAATGTGAGTGGAGAGAGAGTTAAGCACAGGTTAAAGAGATGTGTATTGTCTCCAGCCAGGACAGTTAGTGAGATTTTGCAAGCCCAGGCAAGTCGTGGGGGTTACAGATAGTGTGACATGAACCCAAGATCCTAGTTGAGGCCGTCCTCATGTGTGTGAAACTTGGCTATCAGTCTCTGCTCAGCGATTCTGCGTTGTCGTGTGTCGTGAAGGCCGCCTTGGAGAACGCTTACCCGAAGATCAGAGGTTGAATGCCCGTGACTGCTGAAGTGTTCCCCGATTGGAAGGGAACACTCCTGCCTGGTGATTGTTGAGCGGTGTTCTTTCATTCGTTGTCGTAGCGTCTGCATGGTCTCCCCAATGTACCATATGACAATCACCAGGGCTCAATCTGCATGGAGAAGAGACTTGCAAAACTGTTGGGCACTACAATACCTATCTGTTCAGTGATGCAGTGTTCCTTAAACATATTCAGTCACTTGCTAAGGATCTATAAACAAGTGCACCTTGGAAGGGAAGTTGTGACGCCTCGACAAAAGTGGAAATCCCAGAACTCATGTCCATTTTAGTATTTTCAAAATTTAAATAATTTTGCAAACAATCTCAATGGGAAGTTCACCACTTCCTTTAGTTCAGCTCTGAATTTACTCTGGACCCCAGCGTAAATGAATGGGTTGATGCAGGAACTCAAAAACTGAAGCATGTACCCGCTCTCCTCCAGGATCATCGATGACTGGCTGGAACCAGAGCCAGAGAAATAAGTAACTTTTGCAATCCGGACATAGAGGATAGTGACAAAAAATACAGAGTACAACAGGATGAAGCTGCCGGATATGGCGAAAAGTAAAACGATGGACTTTCTCCGCTTCTCCATCTCTGGGTCACTCTGATTCTCTCCATTGCTCTGGGCACGGAGTCTCCTGCGGGCTCTATTGGCCACTAGGATATGTCTGACGGTCAGAGCATTGAGCAATAGAATCAGAATGAATGGGAGACAAGGCATTAAGATTGAACGAATCAAATCGTAGGCATCCCATGCTGAGGACGTATAAGTTATTGGTTTGGGGATACAGAACCAGGGTACATTATTAATGATGTACAGAGGCTCGAAAACAAAGAACAAGAAGCTATTTTTTAGACAACTCAGTATGCAGACTGTCCCTATAACCCACGAAGCTGTCTTTTCCGTGCAATATTTTATTTTCAACTTCTGGCAAGCAATGGCCACAAATCGGTCAAAGGTGAAGGCGACTGTTAACCAGGCGGAACTATCTATGGCTGTATAGATCAGGACAATACGGAGGCTGCATACAGGTGTGATGGACAGGAAACTGGTTGGAAAGTAAATACCGGCGATCCTGTTTAATATAACAGTGGTGATAATGACCAGGAGATCTGTCGCCGCCATGGAAACCACGTAGTAAGTTATACATCTGGAAAGGCCATAACTTCCTCGGGAAAGAATCACAATCACCACCAAGTTAGCTGTAATAGAGGTAAAAAGGGAGTGAGTAAAAGTGAGAACGTTTTTATGAGAAAGCATGAGAACAGGTTCTTTGTTGGTTCACTGACAGCATTTTCCATTTATCCAATCAGAATCCGAACAGTGCAGAAGGAGGCCATTTAGCCCAACGATCCGTCACCGATAACAATCCCACCCAGGCCCTAGCCCCGTAACCCCATGTATTCAACCTGCTAATCCCACTGACACTAAGGGGAAATTTAGCATGTCCAATTTAGATTACCAAAGCAAGGAAGTCATGTTGGAGTTGTATAGAACTTTGGTGAGGCCACAGCTAGGGTACTGTGTGCCGTTCTGGTCACCACATTATTGGAAGGATGTAATTGCACTGAAGTGGGTAAAGAGGAGACTCATCAGGTTGCTGCCTGGGATGGCACATTTAAGTTATGAAGGATAGACTTGGGTTGTTTTTATTGAAGCAGAGAAGACTGAGGGGGCGACCTGATTGAGGTGTACAAGATTATAAGGGACATGGACAGAGTGAAGAGGGAGCAGCTGTTACCCTTAGTTGAAGAGTCAGTCACGAGGGGCCAGAGATTCAAGGTGAGGGGCAGGAGGTTTAGGGGGAGGTGAGGAAAACCTTTTTTACCCAGAGGGTGGTGACGATCTGGAATGCATTGCCTGAAAGGGTGGTAGAGGTGCATTGCCTCACATCTTTAAACAGTACCTGCATGAGCATGGAAAGAGTACAGAGGAGATTTACCAGGATGCTGCCTGGTTTGGAGGGTAGGTCTTATGAGGAAAGGTTGAGGGAGCTAGGGCTGTTCTCTCTGGAGCGGAGGAGGCTGAGGGGAGACTTAATAGAGGTTTATAAAATGATGAAGGGGATAGATAGGGTGAACGTTCAAAGACTATTTCCTCGGGTGGACGGAGCTATTACAAGGGGGCATAACTATAGGGTTTGTGGTGGGAGATATAGGAAGGATATCAGAGGTAGGTTCTTTACGCAGAGAGTGGTTGGGGTGTGGAGTGGACTGCCTGCAGTGTTAGTGGAGTCAGACACTTTAGGAACATTTAAGCGGTTATTGGATAGGCACATGGAGCACACCAGGATGATAGGGGGTGGGATAGCTTGATCTTGGTTTCAGATAAAGCTCGGCACAACATCGTGGGCCGAAGGGCCTGTTCTGTGCTGTACTGTTCTATGTTCTATGAGCACTTGGCGTGTCTTTCAAGGCTGTGGGTCAAGTGCTGGCAGATGAGATTAGGTGGGAGTTCAGGTGTCAGTGCAGACCTGATGGGCTGAAGGGCCTCTCCTACACTGTATGAATCTGTGATTTTATTTTTTTCTGAAGTTGGCAATGTCAATAATTCAATATATTTGATCTTGCATGGTGGTAACAATGTTATAATTTGCCCACATTTACAGCAAAAACGGTGTACAACAAACAAAGAACAATACAGCACAGGAACAGGCCCTTCGGCCCTCCAAGCCCGCGCCGCTCCCCGGTCCAGGATTGAATCCTGAATCCAGGATCCCCGCCCAATTTTCCAGCCTATCTACATACCAATATCCTATCCACCGAGCTGTCCCTCACAGCTACGATGCTTTGTTCATCACAACCTATTAACTCACCCCCACCCCCCCCCCCCCCCCCCATTCCAGACCATGTGATCTCCAGGGAGAGGCGAAAACCCAGAGTGAAAACCCCAGGGCCAATATGGGGAAAAAAAATCTGGGAAATTCCTCTCCGACCCCCTGAGGCGATCGAAACGAGTCCAGGAGATCACACTGGCCCTGATCGGAAAATGCTTCCCAACCCTAGTCATTTCCACTTCCACGAACACCATATGAATTCCCTGCCCCAGAGACAGGTTCCCAACTATCCGCAGTCTCGCTCTGTACTGGCACCAGCAAGATGATCATAGAATGAAGCCTTGAAACGAGAAACATAATTTTATGTTGTAGTTTATCAACATGAGCAAAAGTATTCCCCTATACTGATAATACCAGAAATGCAACATGTCAACATTTACAGAACAACAATGTAATAATTCACTCTCAATGATAATGCCTATAGCACGAACAAATCACATTGATATCATCATAGGAACATAGAATCCCAAAAGTGCAGAAGGAGGTCATTCGGCCCATTGAATATGAACTGAACTTACCCAGACTTACCCCATAACACCACATATTTACCCCGTTGATCCCTCTAACCTATATGTCTTGGGACACTAAGGAGCAATTCATCATGGCAAATCAACCTAACCCGCACACCTTTGGGCTGTAGGAGGAAACTGGAGCACCCGGAGGGAACCCATGCACACATGGGGAGAACGTGCAAACTCCACACAGACAAGGCCGGATTTGAACCCGGGTCCCTGGCGTTGCGAGGCATCAGTGGGTGGCACGGTGGCGCAGTGGATATTGTGATATCCGATGGAGAGTTCCATGGTCACATTCACAGTGCCATCATAGAAGAACGTTTACACCATAATGTCTTGGAGGTAATTCTCTCACATCAGCATTGGCAGTGGCACAATTGAATCGCGAGATACAAATGGTAAATTGGAGAAAATACACAATTAATGCAACCATGGTACAGGTAAGACATTACAAGGGGAATCAACACTGTTGCTGAAAGTAAGATATGACCCTGATAAAGCAGAGGATGTCTGCCATTAACTCTGAGAAATTGAGTCTGAAAATAAAAAGAAATTGCACTGTTAGAATAGGAAATTAAAACTATTAATGCAAAAAATGTCAAAGAGGAGAGATTATAGCAGTTCGATGAAAGAAATTATACCATTTAAGGGGAACTGCGTCTCTTAAAATTGTAGAAAGAAAATCCGTATCATAAAGACCCACTGTTGCAACGACAATAATCTCTCCCTCAATGACAGTAAAATGAAAGAGGTAGCCAACGACTTCAGGAAGCGTAATGGAGGAAGCATCAATGAGGAAGAAGTGCAAATGGTCGAGACTTTAAAGTTTCTAGGTGTCCAGATCAACAACAACCTGTCCTGGTCCCCCCATGCCGACACTATAATTAAGCAAGTCCACCAAAGCCTCTAACTTCTCAGGAACGACTCTCACCAACCTTTCCAGCTGCACAATAAAAAGCATTCTTTCCAGATGTATCACGGCTTGATATGGCTCCTACAAAGGGTTGTGAACGAAGCCTTGTCCATCACTCATACCAGCCTCCCATCATTTGACACTGTTTACACTTCCCACTGCCTCGGAAAAGCAGCCAGCATAATCAAGAACGCCACGCACCCCGGATATACTCTCTTCCACCTTCTTCCATCAGGAAAAAGATACAAACGTCTGAGAAAACGTACCAGCTAACTCAAGTTAAGGAGAGTTTATTTATTAGTCACAAGTATGCTTACATTAAAACTGCAATGTAGATGCCACGAAAACCGCCCAGTCATCACACTCTGGCGCCCGTTCGAGGACACCGAGGGATAATTTAGCATGGCCAAAGCACCTAACCAACACATCTTTCAAACTGTGGGAGGAAAATAGAGCACTCGGAGGAAACCCACACAGACATGGGGAAAATGTGCACACTCCACACAGACAGCTTCTTCCCTCATAGAGGTTTACAGCATGGAAACAGGCCCTTCGGCCCAACTTGTCCATGCCACCCCTTTTTTTTAAAATCCCCAATCTAATCGCAATTGCCTGCATTTGGCCCATATCCCTCGATACACATCTTACCCATGCAACTGTCTAAATGCTTTTTAAAAGACAAAATTGTGCCCGCCTCTACTACTACCTCTGGCAGCTTGTTCCATACACTCATCACCCTCTGTGTGAAAAAATTTCCCCTCTGGACACTTTTGTATTTCTCCCCTCTCACTTTAAACCTATGCCCTCTAGTTTTAGTCTCCCCTACCTTTGGGAAAAGATATTGACTACCTCGCTGATCTGTGCCCCTCATTATTTTATAGACCTCTATAAGATCACCCCTTAGCCTTCTACCCTCCAGAGAAAAAAGTCCCAGTCTATCCAGCCCCTCCTTATAACTCAAACCATCAAGTCCCGGTAGCATCCTAGTAAATCTTTTCTGCACTCTTTCTAGTTTAATAATATCCTTTCTATAATAGGGTGACCAGAACTGTACACAGTATTCCAAGTGTGGCTTTACCAATGTCTTGTACAACTTCAACAAGACGTCCCAACTCCTGTTTTCAATGTTCTGACCAATGAAACCAAACATGCTGAATGCCTTCTTCACCACTATGCCCACCTGTGACTCCACTTTCAAGGAGCTATGAACATGTACCCCGAGACCTCTTTGTTCTGTAACTCTCCCCAACACCTACCATTAACTGAGTAGCTTCTTCCCTGAACAGTTTCTTCCCTGCTGCCATTAGACGTTTGAATGGATCTACCTTATATTAAACTGATCTATCTCCACACCCGATCTGTGACTGTAACACTACATTCCGCACTCTCTCCTTTCCTTCTCTATGAACGGTATGCTTCGTCTGTATAGCACGCAAGAAACAATACTTTTCACTGCATCCCAATGCATGTGACAATAATAAATTAAATCAAATCAAATCAAATATTGATAAAATGGGAGAAGTGATACAGCTGGGCGTAGAGGTCACTCGATCACAGCTAACTTTAATTCTGTACCTGGAATCCCGATAGCTGCGAGCACGGGATAGTAAATGGCAAACAGCAGGCCTTTTGGTGGTACATGCATTTCTATCAGAAGCTCTGAGCGCACATTCTGCATTACAGTGAGACTTGTGACATTTGTACCTGACGTGAGGCACCAGGGAATTAATTAACTCTCTTTTTTCTTCATTATAAAAAAAATGAGTGCAGCTGCTGCCCGAATAATGTTGAAATTTTTATCGGAGATTTTGGTTTTTTCCAGTGGGTTTTCGCACCATTTTAATGTAAAATGTTCAAGGAAAAGGAATTGACCACATTTAGATGTATTTCTCAAACAATAATCGCCTTGGTGTTCGCTACTGGTCACGTTGAGAAATGCAAAATTGTCTTCTTTGTTGGTTGAAGCCCGATGTGTCTTAAGAAACATGAGAACATCATAGAATCATAGAAACCTGACAGCGATGAAGGAGGCCATCCGGCCCATTGAGCCTGCATTGAAAACAACCCCACCCAGGCCCTATCCCTGTAACCCACACATTTACCCTGCTAATCCTCCTGACACGAACGGTCAATTTGGCATGGCCTATCAACCTAGCCCGTACATCTTTGGCGTGTGGGAGGAAGCTGGAGCACCCAGAGGAAACTAACGCAGACACAGGAGAATATGCAAACTCCACACAGGCAGGGAGACCTTAGGCCAGAATTGAACCTGGGTCCCTGGCGCTGTGAGGCAACTCCTGCATTCAGTGTTCTCACCAAAGAAACCAAGCATGCTGAATACCTTCTTCACCACTATGTCCACCTGTGACTCCACTTTCAAGGAGCTATGAACATGTACACCTCGATCTCTTTGTTCTGTAACTCTCCCCAATGCCCTACCATTTTTCGTCAATCTTTTTCTCCTCACATAGGTCTAGAAACTTTTAAAGTCAGTTTTTATGTTCCCCGCGAGCTTACTTTCACACTCTATTTTTTCCCTCCTTTATCAATCCCTTGTTCTCCTTTACTGAATTTTAAACTGCTCCCAATCCTCAGGCCTATTGCTTTTTCTTGCCAATTTGCATGCTTCGTCCTTGAATCTGATACTATCTCTAACTTCCCTTGTAAACCATGGTTTGGCCACAATCCCCTTCCTATTCTTGTGCCAAACAGGAATAAATAACTTCTGGGATTCACTATTCTTTCTTTAAATGCCTGCCATTGCCTGGTCCACTGTCTTTCCTTTCAGTAATGTTTCCCAGTCCATCATGGCAATTCATGCCTCACACCATCATGGTTACCCTAATTGAGATTCATGGCCCTGGTCTCAGAATCAATTACATCATCATCCACCTTGGCAAACAATTCTACCAGATTATGGCCACTCGTCCCCAAGGGTTCCTTCACAACTAGATTGCCAACTAATCCTTTCTCATTGCACAACAACCAGTCAAAGATGGCCTGCTCCCTTGTTGGTTCCTCAATGTATTGCTCCACAAAACCATCCCCTATGCACTCCAGAAATTCCTCCTCTATTGCACTATGACCAATTTGTCTCTCCCAATCTATATGCAGATTAAAGTTGTCCATAATCGCAGATGTTCCTTTAACTCATGTGAAGAAGGGAAAGGGTTAATGTTTTTTGTACTCAATGTATTTTGTGCCTAAAAGGTTGATCTTTGTACCTGGAATGTATCATAAACATAGCCCTTCCTTATGGCTAGCCTCCCCTTTGTTTATATTGCTCCTGGTAGTAGTATAAGCCATTTGTTCATGTCTTTCATCTTTAACTTTTAGTAGCACAAGCCATTTGTTTTTGGTTTCATCTTTTACTTTTAGTATGAGCCATTTGTTCATGGTTCCCTCGCTTGTTTGTGTCATTCTGATAAGACAGACAGTTAGATATAGACGTTAGGGGGTAAGTCTTTCTTTCCCGTAGGCTTGTGTATGATTTAAATGGGGGAGGCGGCGGCCAAATGGTAGAGTGCGAGGATGGCCGTTTGAAGGAGGACTCCCACTGGGACAGCTGCATTCGTACTCAGTGACTTCAAAGGAAAAGCTGCGGGAAGAGCAGGGGACCAGAGGTGGCACCTTGACTGCAACGACCAGGAGAATTGTGCTTTATGACCCAAGGATACCAGATGGTCTCTAACCATGATCCAGAGACTATCAGAAGCTGTTAAAGGAACTATAATTTATGATCAAGGACTGTTAACTGGACTTTGCTTTATGACTTGTATTGGGAACCCTGATGTTTAAAGGTCCACGCTTCTTGTGTTCAGTGAGAACTTTGGCTTCCGCTTTCAAGGGGTCAAGTTCTCCCATAAGCTTGTGAGAATAAGGCCTGACTGTATTTTGACTCATACCAGCCTCAAGAGGTATATTTTCCGACTTCATTTTGGTGCCGAAAGCCGGGAGACCCCCGGATCTGTTTGTGGGACTCTGTTTGCGAGCTCAGGTTGAATGGCCACAACCTGTGCACTGGAATAGAGTTCTGAACCTAATAGGGTGAGTCAAACTACAGTGGGCTGATCATATGTGATGAGAGAGTGTGAGAGTGAAAGACATCTGAGCTGAACACATACGGACAAGGAGGCATTTGTCTGTTATGGATTCTCAAGTGAGTGTAAAGACTGGAGAAAAGTTGCCTGAGGTGTGATGTTCAGACATGAGTGAGAAAGAAACTGGCTGTGTGAGAGAGAGACTGTCTAAGTGATCACCAGAGTAGAAGTCAGTTTAATAGTGTAAGCTTAATAGTGTAAGCGGTGGTACGGAGGGATTTGATCACCCCTGACAGGTAACACCGGACTCTGATAAGAGCGGCCTAGGAGTGGGAGAGCGAGAAGGGAGAATAGAAGGCTCCAGGTGGTGAGTATAAAACTTATCTGTATTATGGTGGGATCACAAGCACAAAGACAGTGGGGACTTCCGGAATCCCTGATAAATGAGTGTATGACTGAGAGGAACAAATTCATTAAACAGATGAGAAAAGGGGAGTGGAACTTATCCTACCCTCTGGGCCAACAGCATAAGTGGTTGGATAAAGAAAAGAGAAACATGACAAAGAAAATAGGAGTATTGTTAATACATCGGTTAGCTGGACTAATTGAGCAAGTAGTCGCCTCTACTCAGAAGTGGAGTGAGGATAAAGAAAGGATTAGGGAGTTAGAATGCAGAGTGAGGGAACTGGAGAAACAAAACCAAGTATTAGAAGAAAAGCAATGGAGAGGGGAAACCATTCCTCTACCTCCTTATGAGTCCACACAACAGGGACTAAACGCTCTTCCAGAGGAATGGGAAGCCCTAGAACACAACTTAGTGCCAGTAACCCGAGGGGGAACAGATTCGCAGCCAAAAGTAAATTATGAACCATTCACCCTAGGTGAGAGGCAGCAGATAATGGTTTCCCTGGGTAAATTACAACCTAGAAGCGCAAACACTAAATTCTGGGAAGAATTAGACACAATCTGGGTAGGACGCCTATTACACCTGAGAGACATACACCAGCTGGTCAGGGCAGCCTGTCCAGCGGATAAGTGGAGACAGGTAGCAGGTGGACCCGCCGCTCCTCCAGCACAGGGTTATAGTGGGGGACGGTGGACACATGTAGTCGCCCTAACATCAGAGATAGATGCCCAACAGACACCCTTCGCCCAGTTTAAGGTAGAAATTCTGAGAGTATTAGGGAATGCTCCCACTAACTGGAGCAGAATGACCACAAAGAAACAGCTAAAAGGAGCTTCTGAATGTGGGGGATGGTTGTCCCAGGTACATCAGGAGTGCTCTGGACAAGGAAACCCAGGTCGAGGAGATCGAGCATTCATCCAGGCTTTTAAGGATGAATTCTTTAGTGTTCACCAAAAAATCCTTAAAATGGGAATTCTCAGTACCCCGAACTATGATGAGTTGGTAGAATGGGCTAATGGCATACCTGGAGGTGGATAGGAGAGATCTTAGTTTTTGTATTTCAGTGTGTTTGTGTGATCTGGTTTCTAGTCGAATGTAGGTGGTTGTTGTTGTAGTAAATTGAGAGCAGGAATTGTTGAAGCTTTTGTTTGTTCTTGTGGAGTGGTTATTGCGGGTAATAGAACATAGAACATAGAACATAGAACATTACAGCGCAGAACAGGCCCTTCGGCCCACGATGTTGCACCGACCAGTTAAAAAAAAAACTGTGACCCTCCAACCTAAACCAATTTCTTTTCGTCCATGAACCTATCTACGGATCTCTTAAACGCCCCCAAACTAGGCGCATTTACTACTGATGCTGGCAGGGCATTCCAATCCCTCACCACCCTCTGGGTAAAGAACCTACCCCTGACATCGGTTCTATAACTACCCCCCCTCAATTTAAAGCCATGCCCCCTCGTGCTGGATTTCTCCATCAGAGGAAAAAGGCTATCACTATCCACCCTATCTAAACCTCTAATCATCTTATATGTTTCAATAAGATCCCCTCTTAGCCGCCGCCTTTCCAGCGAAAACAATCCCAAATCCCTCAGCCTCTCCTCATAGGATCTCCCCTCCATACCAGGCAACATCCTGGTAAACCTCCTCTGCACCCTCTCCAAAGCCTCCACATCCTTCCTGTAATGTGGGGACCAGAACTGCACACAGTACTCCAAGTGCGGCCGCACCAGAGTTGTGTACAGTTGCAACATAACGCTACGACTCCTAAATTCAATCCCCCTACCAATAAACGCCAAGACACCATATGCCTTCTTAACAACCTTATCTACTTGATTCCCAACTTTCAGGGATCTATGCACACATACACCTAGATCCCTCTGCTCCTCCACACTATTCAAAGTCCTCCCGTTAGCCCTATACTCAACACATCTGTTATTCCTACCAAAGTGAATTACCTCACACTTCTCCGCATTAAACTCCATCCGCCACCTCTCGGCCCAACTTTGCAACCTGTCTAAGTCTTCCTGCAAACTACGACACCCTTCCTCACTGTCTACCACACCACCGACTTTGGTGTCATCAGCAAATTTGCTAATCCACCCAACTATACCCTCATCCAGATCATTAATAAATATTACAAACAGCAGTGGCCCCAAAACAGATCCCTGAGGTACACCACTTGTAACCGCACTCCATGATGAATATTTACTATCAACCACCACCCTCTGTTTCCTATCCGCTAGCCAATTCCTGATCCAATTTCCTAGATCACCCCCAATCCCATACATCTGCATTTTCTGCAGAAGCCTACCATGGTGAACCTTATCAAACGCCTTACTAAAATCCATATATACCACGTCCACTGCCTTGCCCCCATCCACCTCCTTGGTCACTTTCTCAAAAAACTCAATAAGGTTAGTAAGGCACGACCTACCTGCCACAAAACCATGCTGACTATCACCTATCAATTCATTACTCTCCAAATAACTATAAATCCTATCCCTTATAATTTTTTCCAACATCTTGCCGACAACAGAAGTGAGACTCACCGGTCTATAATTCCCGGGGAAGTCTCTGTTCCCCTTCTTAAACAATGGGACAACATTCGCTAACCTCCAATCTTCTGGTACTATACCAGAGGCCAACGACGACCTGAAGATCAGAGCCAGAGGCTCTGCAATCACTTCTCTTGCCTCCCAGAGAATCCTTGGATAAATCCCATCCGGACCAGGGGATTTATCTATTTTCAGACCCTCCAGAATATCCTGCACATCCTCCTTATCAACTGTAATACTGTCTATTCTACTCCCTTGCAACCCAGTGTCCTCCTCAGCTATATTCATGTCCCCTTGCGTGAACACCGAAGAGAAATATTGGTTCAATGCTTCACCAATCTCCTCCGGTTCCACACATAACTTCCCTCTGCCATCTATAACTGGCCCTAAACTTGCCCTAACCAACCTTCTGTTCTTGACATACCTATAGAACGCCTTAGGATTCTCTTTAACCCTATCCGCCAAAGTCTTCTCATGTCCCCTTTTAGCCCTTCTAAGCTCGCTCTTCAACTCCCTCTTAGCCAATCTAAAGCTTTCTAGTGCACTACCCGAGTGCTCACGTCTCATCCGAACATAAGCCTCCTTTTTCTTTTTAACCAACAAAGAAACTTTTTTGGTGCACCACGGTTCCCTAGCCCTACCAATTCCTCCTTGCCTGACAGGGACATACCTATCACAGACTCGCAGTAGCTGCTCCTTGAAAAAACTCCACATGTCGGACGTTCCCAGTCCCTGTAATCTCCTAGTCCAACCTATGTTTCCTAATTCTCTCCTAATAGCCTCATAATTACCCTTCCCCCAGCTAAAACCACTGGCCCGAGGTTCATGCCTATCCCTTTCCATCACTAAGGTGAACGTAACCGAATTGTGGTCACTATCACCAAAATGCACACCAACTTCCAAGTCTAGCACCTGGTCTGGCTCATTTCCCAGCACCAGATCCAATATAGCCTCACCTCTAGTTGGCCTGTCTACATACTGAGTCAAAAAACCTTCCTGCACCTTCATTTAATAAATGACCTTAGTTTAGCCTCAGGAGAGCTGGGGAGGTGTGAAGACTGTTAAAGATTAAAGTGATAAGATTTCTTGCATTTACTTCTGTTTTGAGTTTTAATTACAGTTTGGAAGAAAGAAGAATAAAAGTGACTGTCTTAATCCAAGTTCTGTATTCTTTTAAATGTTTTACTTACACCTCAGTTTAAGATGTTGAGTTTGAATGAGCGTTGGAAGCTTCCATGTGTGTCTGTGTGTGTTGAACAGAGTTGTTTGTTTTGATGTGATTTTACAACAGTGGGTTCGATACAGAGTTTAAATAAAATTAGAAGGTAAATTGAAATTTCAAAATCAAAGTACATAATTTGAAGTTGGAAATAGCCAATTTGAATTTTGAATAAACCTGTGTTTGAATTTTGTTAAGAAAGGATTTAAACCTTGGAGGGAACCATGTGCTCTCTCCTTTGTCTTAAAGTGAAGATTATGAGAGAGTTAGTTGAGAAATTGGGAGAAGAAATTAAGTAATTTTATGGAAAAGTAGATAAGCAAGAACAAAAGAATGAGGTAAATGTACTGTCTATGAGTCAGTTTAAAATATTTTAAGTTAAGTGAAATGAATTGTAATTCTGCTTATTTCAAGTTCCAGCAGAAGATTAATCAATTAAATCTTAGTTGCCAATGCAAATTGCCCTTACAAATGTCTGATAGTTTAATATTCTGTAACTGGTTAAAATTATGTACTGCCGTTGGAATTTTATGTGCTATCTATTGTTCAAAGTTTGCCAAATATTGAGCACTGTCGAGCTTAAAATCTAGCCAGTTAAAATCAAACCGAAATGTTTTTGATTAATTCACTCGTGTGTATTGTACCTACTTTGGTTTTGATTTGGCGCCTGTTGTTTTCCTCGAGTGCGGGGGGGTTTGAT
Organism: Mustelus asterias; assembly: GCF_964213995.1. Taxonomy (NCBI): domain Eukaryota; kingdom Metazoa; phylum Chordata; class Chondrichthyes; order Carcharhiniformes; family Triakidae; genus Mustelus; species Mustelus asterias. The sequence continues at coordinate 3,644,277 of NC_135830.1, forward strand.
CTGGAGCTCAGTTTAAAATTGGAAACAGCTTGGATTAAAAGGGGTTTGGATATCACAGTTATGGTGTGTGAAGTATGATACAACTGCCGCTTGATTATTTTCCATATAGAACAGAGAATAAAATCAAACCCTGAAAAGCCTTCACCAATTTTGTATAATATAGTTATATATTATATGTTGTGTATTGATAAAACATAATTCTGTAGGAGCTTCCTGTTTTCCTCGCCGTACAAATGATTAAACTAGAGATAATGTCGGGGTACATTATATAAAGATTGGAGCTGTATGGTATGTGATTTTAATGGGGAATGCGATGTTTTTTGATGAGATTATATACAAATGAATGGATGTCCAACTGCAGCCAAAAAACCTGTTTAAAGTGTTATTTAATTCACACTAAGCTTTCTATGGAAGGGGGGTGTGTAGTTAACTGTATAATGTACTAGCTAAAGCCATACAGCTATCGGGAAATTGTGGACAGAGATATTGCCCACTATACTGATGAGATTAAGAATTACCACAAACCGGACAACCGGATTAACCCCTTATGAATTCATGACAGAATGGGTGATGATGTAGGTTCACTAAAAGATGAATTCAGGAGATATGTGTTGGAACTAAGCACCCAACTCAAAGGGATGCGCAAATTGTTAAAGACAATCCGGAACAAAGAGACACAGAGAGAGAGAGAGCTTGAAATGCTCCCTGAGGGGCGGGAAGTTGCGTCCAAGTAAAAGCATTACTTGACAAACCTGGGTTCGCCCCTAAATGGGAGGGCCCCTATAAAGTTAAAATTGTGTAGTGTGCTTAATTCACAGATATGTGAGACAGTTGACCTCCAAGCAAGCTGAACGGGTTCGCGGGCAGTGGCGCGCGGGCGGTATAGCCTTTGGACCATTGTATAACGGTCGCGCGGGTTATTAATTAAGTGATAGGATGATTTTCTTGCTGTTCTCACGACATTTGCCCTGCTAGTTACGACGGGAAAGTATAGATGGAATTGTGTAGACTTGAGGATAGAGCATCGCAAGCATCTCTGTAACGATGGCTCTGTCTATTGTAACCTTCCGACACATGGAATAAGTCCCTGGGAGGTAACCCGTAGGGACCGCTGCTTGGGGTTCCTTAACCATGCCATGTTGCTAACTCTGTTGGAGGGGCGAGGTGATTGGGGTCTCCCATGCACGTAATGTGGTGTAACTGGAATTTTTGGTGTTTAGCTGAGGGACCGGGATGGATCTGTACCCGGCAACAGCAGAGGGCTCGGGAGGATGAGTACATCAACACGAGATTTGGTCGATCCAAGCAATCATTGTACCAATCCTCTAAAATCCGACCCTATCGCATGAACACTTTCATGTATATGTCTCACTTGTATGTATTGCAGTCAAAACTTTGAGCAAGTGCTGGGTCTGCTTACATATTCCCATGCACGAAGGAAAGGGGGGAAAGTCCTTTATTCCTTATCCCTTTGTCAACTCCAGGAATAGTAGAGGGGATTTTGAATCAGAATGGAACCCACGATGGGACAAGGAAAGTGACATTTTTTTAAAATCCCATCAGGCATGTTGTGAAAAACCAACAAGGGGGGATCTATCTGCTTGGTAAGAAACGGAACCATACTTATTGGCCGTAGCTACTGCACCCAGCAGGTTAATGTCACCAGTGGTGCCTGGGCTTTGGTGCAACAGATTACAATCCATTGCCCCACTACTGATGTCCTGGTCAGCCTCTCCTCTACTTATATGAGCAGCATGGCTGCATATAATGGTACCTGTTGTATCTGTGGAAACAATGCCTACCCATGGCTTCCTTGGGATTGGGTAGGATCGTGTTGTTTAGTATATGTGGTACCCTATATTCACCATTAGTGAGACAGAACGGTTCTTTATGATAGCTTTCCCACTTTATGGGACAGCAAAAGCAGCACAGGAACTTATACATATGGCCTTAACCTTGGAGAGAATTGCGAATGAAATTAGAGACAGGTTCGAGGAGGTGAGCACAGCCTTCTCTGAAGTATCAGCTGAGGTTGTAGCTATCCGGACTGTTGCTTTATAGAACCGATTGACACTTGATTATGTGTTGGCTTTCCAGGGAGGAACGTGCGCTATAATTGAATTCGAATGCTGCACGTATATCCCAGATGTTTCGGAAAATATAGCTTGTTTGGCAGATATCAAACGAGTGACGATGACAATACAAGGTGAAGAGAACCAATATCATAATTATAACCCTCCGGGATGGCTGGGGCAATGGTTCGGTTCGTGGGGATCATACCTGATGCACGGGTTAATTGTATTAATTGTCATTCTTATTGCTTGTTGTATTTATATGACATTATTGAACAAACAGCCTGAATTATGCCGAGTGCAAGTGTACAGGCAGAAGGGGCAGACTTACTGATGAAGGAGGTAGGCCCATATATATTGGTAACATTTGGCTCTGAGTTGGTCATGGGACCATGTTTGCACTTGGCCTCTGACCAAAAGGGGGGATTGAAGAAGGGAAAGGGTTAATGTTTTTTGTACTCAATGTATTTTGTGCCTAAAAGGTTGAACTTTGTACCTGGAATGTATCATAAACATAGCCCTTCCTTATGGCGAGCCTCCCCTTTGTTTATATTGCTCCTGGTAGTAGTATAAGCCATTTGTTCATGTCTTTCATCTTTAACTTTTAGTCGCACAAGCCATTTGTTTTTGGTTTCATCTTTTACTTTTAGCATAAGCCATTTGTTCATGGTTCCCTCACTTGTTTGTGTCATTCTGATAAGACAGACAGTTAGATATAGATGTTAGGGGGTAAGTCTTTCTTTCCCGTAGGCTTGTGTATGATTTAAACGGGGCAGGCGGCGGCCAAATGGTAGAGTGCGAGGATGGCCGTTTGAAGGAGGACTCCCACTGGGACAGCTGCATTCGTACTCAGTGACTTCAAAGGAAAAGCTGCGGGAAGAGTAGGGGACCAGAGGTGGCACCTTGACTGCAACGACCAGGAGAATTGTGCTTTATGACCCAAGGATACCAGATGGTCTCTAACCATGATCCAGAGACTATCAGAAGCTGTTAAAGGAACTATAATTTATGATCAAGGACTGTTAACTGGACTTTGCTTTATGACTTGTATTGGGAACCCTGATGTATAAAGGTCCACGCTTCTTGTGTTCAGTGAGAACTTTGGCTTCCGCTTTCAAGGGGTCAAGTTCTCCCATAAGCTTGTGAGAATAAAGCCTGACTGTATTTTGACTCATACCAGCCTCAAGAGGTATATTTTCCGAATTCACATGCATCTCTGTTTTCCTCTCTAATGTTTTTCCCAACATTACTACTACAGTTTGGTGGTCTGTATAGCACTCCCATCAATGTTTTTTTGCCCCTTTTTGTTTCTTAACTGGACCCATACAGATTCCACATCATCTATGCTAACATTTTTTCTCAATATCATATCAATATCGCCTTTAATCAACAATGCAACTCCGCCTCCTTTTCCTATTCATCTGTCCTTCTGTCGCACTGAATAGCCTTCATTATTTTCATTGTACCATCCTTGCTCACCTTGGAGCCACATCTCCATAATGCCAACTACATCATACCCCTTTATCTCTATCTGTGCAACGAATTCATCCATTTCCTTTTGAATGCTCTGAGCATTCAGGTACAAAACCTTAAGGTGAGCACTTTTAACATTTATATTCCCTTTCCCTTTTTTACTCGGCCCTTATCTGACTCCGAACTTGATTTATCTGCCTATCACTTTTCTTATTCTCCTTACTGTCTTTTGCTCTTGTTCCTAATTCCCCCTGCCCTGAATCCTTGCAACGGCTCCCATCCCCCTGCCATATGTGTTTAAACTCTCCCCAACCACTCGAGCAAGAACCCCCCAACCATCAGACATTTGACATACCTTATATTAAGTTAATCTTTCTCTACACTCTAGCTATGAGTGTAACACTATATACTGGACCCTGTCCTTTTGTTCTCCCCTATGTACTCTATGAATGGTGTGCTTTGTCTGCATAGTGTGCAAGAAACAATACTTTTCACTGTATGATAATACATGTGGCAATAATAATTCAATGCAATTCTATTCAATTCAAATGACAACACCAAAACCTATCACTTGGCTGCTCACATCATGCAGAACATTAATTGTATTAAATCAATAAATACCTGGCTAAATTCATCGTACTGTATCTAATATTAAATTTGATTCTACAATTAAGCAGCGGTTTTTGAGAAATACAGTTGATGCTAAGCATTAGATTAACATCCAATGTGAAATTATCCATCATCTTCGCAATGTTGCACCATCACGCTTCTCAGAGTACATATATTCATTTGCTGGGCCTTCTGCAACAAGAAAAATATATACCCGCCATGTATCTTTTCCAAAACAAAATTGTATCCTGAAACGTTACCTCCAGCTAGGTGGTTCTACTTTATTTTTGTTGAAACTAAAACTGGGGGCTAACTATTTTTTGGTGCATTTTCCATGGTGTGGCCTGGACCAGAGCCCACTTTCCAGCCAATCCACACCCTTTCCATCAGCTGTACCACAACACAGTGTGGTTTAAGTTTGTTGTGGACAAGGAGAAAGATGGCCTGCAAAAGACCCTTTGAATTGGGGGAAGGCAGATTTTATTAAAATAAGGCAGGATTCGGCTCAAGTTGAGTGGGAACAGCTCCTGGTGGGTAGGTCTACAGCGGACCGGTGGGGCGCATCCAAAAAGGAACTGGGGAGGGTAGAGGTCCAACATAGGGGAAAATGTAGGAGCAATAATTTCAAGCAACCCTGGATATCAAGGAATGCCGCGGGCGGAATAGTGGTCAGCACTGCTGCCTCACAGCACCAGGGACCCGAGTTCGAATCCTGGCTTGGGTCACTGTGTGGAGTTAGCACATGGTCTGCCTGAGTTTCCTCTGGGTGTTCCAGTTTCCTCCCACAGTCCAATCATGTGTGTGTTAGATGTATTGGCCGTGCTAAATTGCCCCTTAGTGTCAGGCGGACAAGTTCGAGTGGATGCATGCTGTTACAGTGATAGGGCCTGGGTGCGATTGGGGTCGGTGCAGACTCGATATACTGTAGGATTTCTGCACTGTAGGATTCTATGAAAATTCAGGACTGGATAAGTAGGAAGAGAAAGGAACATATAGAACATATAGAACAGTACAGCACAGAACAGGCCCTTCAGCCCACGATGTTGTGCCGAGCTTTATCTGAAACCAAGATCAAGCTATCCCACTCCCTATCATCCTGGTGTGCTCCATGTCCCTATCCAATAACCGCTTAAATGTTCCGAAAGTGTCTGACTCCACTATCACTGCAGGCAGTCCATTCCACACCCCAACCACTCTCTGCGTAAAGAACCTACCTCTGATATCCTTCCTGTATCTCCCACCACGAACCCTATAGTTATGCCCCCTTGTAATAGCTCCGTCCACCCGAGGAAATAGTCTTTGAACTTTCACTCTATCTATCCCCTTCAACATTTTATAAATCTCTATTAAGTCTCCCCTCAGCCTCCTCCGCTCCAGAGAGAACAGCCCTAGCTCCCTCAACCTTTCCTCATAAGACCTACCCTCCAAACCATGCAGCATCCTGGTAAATCTCCTCTGCACTCTTTCCAGCGCTTCCACATCCTTCTTATAGTGAGGTGACCAGAACTGCACACAATATTCCAAATGTGGTCTCACCAAGGTCCTGTACAGTTGCAGCATAACCCCACGGCTCTTAAACTCCAACCCCCTGTTCATAAAAGCTAACACACTATGGGCCTTCTTCACAGATCTATCCACTTGAGTGACAACCTTTCGAGATCTGTAGATATGGACCCCAATATCTCTCTGTTCCTCCACAGTCTTCAGAACCCTACCTTTGACCCTGTAATCCACATTTAAATTTGTCCTACCAAAATGAATCACCTCACATTTATCAGGGTTAAACTCCATTTGCCATTTTTCAGCCCAGCTTTGCATCCTATCTATGTCTCTTTGCAGCCTACAACAGCCCTCCACCTCATCCACTACTCCACCAATCTTGGTGTCATCAGCAAATTTACTGATCCACCCTTCAGCCCCCTCCTCTAAGTCAATAATTAAAATCACAAAGAGCAGAGGACCAAGCACTGATCCCTGTGGCACTCCGCTAGCAACCTGCCTCCAGTCCGAAAATTTTCCATCCACCACCACCCTCTGTCTTCGATCAGATAGCCAGTTACCTATCCAATCGGCCAACTTTCCCTCTATCCCACACCTCCTTACTTTCATCATAAGCCGACCATGGGGGACCTTATCAAACGCCTTACTAAAATCCATGTATATGACATCAACTGCCCTACCTTCATCAACACACTTAGTTACCTCCTCAAAAAATTCAATCAAATTTGTGAGGCACGACTTGCCCTTCACGAATCCGTGCTGATTACCCCGGATTAATCCGCATCTTTCTAAATGGTCGTAAATCCCATCCCTCAGGACGTTTTCCATCAATTTACCAACCACCTTGGTAAAGAGCAAGTCCAAAGAGCGCAACTCAGCTCAGGAAGTCTAAGAGATAGCTTAGGAGAGCAATTAGAAGACCAAAAAGGGGGCATGAAAAAAACTTGAGAACAGGATTAGGGAGAATTCTCTGATGTATGAAAGGGAAGAGGTTAACTCGGGAAAGAGTCGGGCCCATTAGAAACCAACAAGGAAATCTGTGTGTGAAGCCACAAGACATTGCAGGTGTGAAAAGAATACTTCTCATCTGTCTTCAGTCAGGAAAAAGAAAACAGAATTTAGGAAATGGGACTGCGAGGAACTCCTACAGTCTGACATAGGAAATGAGATGTTCGAGACTCTGGCGGGATTGAAAGTGGACAAATCCCCAGGCCCAGCTGAATTGCATCCCAGACTGCCATGGGAGGCGAGGAAGGAAAGTACAGTGGCTCTGACACAAATTTTTATTCCCTCTCACGGGGGAAAGTGCCATAGGCTTGGAAGGAGGACAGCTAATTTGGTTCCACTTTTCAAGTAGAATGTAGAGATGAACTAGAAAATTACTGAGCAGCGAGCCTTACGTCAGTGGTCGGGAAACTATTGGAGAAAATTTTGAAGGAGAGAATTAATCTCCACTTGGAAAAGCATGGAATAATTTGGGGTAGTCTGCATGGCTTTGTCAGAGGGAGGTCTTGCCGAACAAATTTGATAGAAGTTTTCAAAAATGTGATCGAATGTGTGGATGAGCGAAGTGTGGTTGATGCAGTTTATACGGATTTTAGCAAAACCTTTGACAGAGACTGATCGAAGGGTGGCACGGTGGTACAGTGGTTAGCACTGCTGCTTCACAGACCCAGGGACCCGGGTTCAATTCCGGCCTCGGGTCACTGTCTGTGTCGAGTTTGCACCTTCTCCTGCGTGGGTTTCCTCCGGGTGCACTGGTTTCCTTCTTCATTCCAAAGATGTGCGGGTTAGGTTGATTGCCCGTGCTAAATTGACCCGAGTGTCAGGGGGATTAGCACGGTAAATATCTGGGGTTACTAGAATGGGGCCTGGATGGGATTGCGGTCCGTGCAGCCTCGATGGGCCTTCTGCACTGCAGGGTGCTCTATGATTCGATGAGAAGATTGCAGCACATGGAATTCAGTAAAACTTGACGAGATGGATCCTGAACTGGCTTAGTTAAAGGACACAAAAGGTAGCTGTAGAAGACTGTTTGAGTGACTGGAGGCCAATGTCCTGTGGTGGCCCATAAGATTCAGTTGGGATCCTTATTATTTTTTACATACATAAATGATGTAGATGACAATGTGGGGGGAACGGGTGGATAAGCAAGTTGGCAGGTGACACCAAGATCAGTAGGGTGGTTAATAGTGCAGAGGAAGGTTTTAGATTGTCGGAAGATGCAGATGGGCAGACCAGTGGCAGATGCAGTCTGGAAGAAGTAACAAGACAAGGGAGTAATTAAAGAATAGCAGGACACTGGGAAGCACAGAGAAACGGATGTATCATAGGGTATTATTCACAGATCCCTGAAGGTGGAAAAGAAGATAGTTAAGAGGACAAATGGGAGAGTTGCTTTTATCAGTCGTGGCATAGAGTCTAAGAGCAAGGAGGTAATGTTGGAGCTGTACAGAACGCTGGTTCGGTCACAGCTGGAATACTGTGCGCAGTACTGGTCACCTCACTGGTCTGTGGTTCCCTGGCTTATCTCTACAACCCTTCATCAGTAGCGGAAGCACATTAGCTGTTCTCCAGTGCGCTGACACCTTCCCCATGGTGAGAGAGGAATTATAAATTTGGGGCAGGGCCCCTGCAATCTCCTCCCTTGCTTCACATAGCAGACGGGGCCACAATTATAGAATCCCTACAGTGCAGAAGGGGGCCATTTGGCCCTTGGAGTCTGCACCAACCACAACCCCACCTCGGCCCTATCCCCATAACCGCACCCATTTACCTTACGAGTCCCGCTGAAACTAAGGGGCAATTTAGCATGGCCAATCTACCTTACCCACACATCTTTGGACTGTGGGAGGAAGCTGGAGCACTTGGAAGAAACTCACGCAGACACAGGGAGAACGTGCAAACTCCACACAGGCAGTGACCCAAGCCGGCAATCGAACCCGGGCTCCTGGTGCTGTGAGGCAGCACTGCTAACCACTGTGCCACCATGCCATCAGACCTAGCGACTTCTCCACTTTTAAGCCTGCCAACGCCCCCATTACTTTCCCTACGTGAATTTGCTCAAGAACCTCGCAGTCTCCCTCCCTGAATTTATTACTTTCATCCTAATTGTCTTGGGTACAGAAGAACACTCGATCGAGGTCTATTCGGCTCCAACCAGATTGCCCCCAGTCATTACAATCCCTGCGCTTTCCCTGGTTATCCTCTCCCCATTGATATATCTTCAATTTTCCCTAATTTTGCCAACCAGAGGTTTCTCATTTCCTTTCTTTGCTCTCCTATTTTTACTTTATATTCATTCATGTGGTATGGGCTGGCCAACATTTATTGATGTGGAGATGCCGGCATTGGACTGGGGTGAACACAGTAAGAAGTCTCACAACACCAGGTTAAAGTCCAACAGGTTTATTTGGTAGCAAATACCATAAGCTTTCGGAGCGCTGCTCCTTCGTCAGATAGAGTGGAAATGTGCTCTCAAGCAGGGCACGGAGACACAAAATCAAGTTACAGAATACTGATTAGAATGCGAATCCCTACAACCAGCCAGGTCTTCAAGATACAGGCAATGTGGGTGGAGGGAGCATTAAGCACAGGTTAAAGAGATGTGTATTGTCTCCAGACAGGACAGTCCACAAGTCCAGGAGGCAAGCTGTGGGGGTTACTGATAATGTGACATAAATCAAACATCCCGGTTTAGGCTGTCCTCATGTGTGCGGAACTTGGCTGAACAAGTTCCGCACACATGAGTACGGCCTAAACCGGGATGTTGGATTTATGTCACATTATCAGTAACCCCCACAGCTTGCCTCTTGGACTTGTGGGCTGTCCTGTCTGGAGACAATACACATCTCTATAACCTGTGCTTAATGCTCCCTCCACCCACATTGTCTGTACCTTTAAGACCTGGCTGGCTGTCGGGATTCACATTCTAATCAGTATTCTGTAACTTGATTTTGTGTGTCTGTGCACTGTTTGAGAGCACATTTCCACTCCATCTGACGAAGGAGCAGCGCTCCGAAAGCTTATGCTATTTGCTACCAAATAAACCTGTTGGACTTTAACCTGGCGTTGTGAGACTTCTTACAACATTTATTGCCCATTTTTAGTTGCCCGAGGGCAGTTGAGAGCCATTGCTGTGACTTTGGAGTCACATGTCAGGCAGATCAGGTAAGGCCGGCTGATTTCCTTCCCTGAAGAACATTAGTGAACGAGATGGATTCGTGTGACAATCGACAACGATTTCATGGTCATCAGTAGATTGTTAATTCCTGATTCTTTTTTATTTTAATTCAAATTCCACCATCTGCCATGGTGGGATTCGAACCTGGGCCCCGGGACATCAGATGAGTTTCTGGCTTAATCGTCTCGCCACTAGGCCATCGCTTCCACACTGAAAATTGTTTTCTTGATCTCCACTTTGCACTTTCTGAACTCCACTATTGCCTCTTATGATTTGCTTCCCTGCTCCTTGCTAAACGCCTCCAGAAACATAGAATCTGGAAACAGGAGTAGGCCATTCGGCCCTTAGAGCTTGCTGCACTATCCATCTTGATCATGGCTGATCATTGAATTCAATATCCTGATCCCTCCTTGCCCCCATATCTCTTGATCCCTTTAGTGCCTGGAGCTATTTCTAATTTCTTCCTGAAATCAGACAACATTGTGGCCTCAACAGCATTCTGTGGCAATGAATTCCACACATTCATCACCCTCTGGGTGGAGAAATTTCTCCTCACCTGAGTTCCAAAAGGTTTACCCCTTATCCTCAAACTATGACCCCTAGTTTTGGACTGCTCCACCAATGGGAACATTTTTTCTGAATCTACCCTGTCTAACACTGTTTGAATTTTGTAAGCTTCTATGCCCCCTCACTCTTTCAAACTCCAGTGAATATAATCCTAATCAACTTAATCGCTCCTCATCTGACAGACCTGCCATCCCAGGAATCAGCCTGGGAAACCTTTGCTGCACTCCCTCTATAGCAAGGACATCCTTCCTCAGATAAGGACACCAAAACTGCACACAGTACTCCAGCTGTGGCCTCACCAACGCCCTCTACAATTGCAGCATAAGATCCCTATCCTTATGCTCAAATCTCTCGCTATGATGGCCAACATGCCTTCTTTGCTGCCTGTTGTACCTGCACGCTTACTTTCAGCGACTGATGCTTGAAGACTCCAAGGTCTTTTCATTCTCATCGTATCCTGAATATCTCTGTCAATCTATGCTTCTTCTGGCTTTTCATTTTTTCCGATCACCCTGGACGGATATGTTGAGCCTGTATCCTCTACATTTCCTTTTTTCAACTCCCCCACTGCTCTTCTGTGGGCTTTCCCACAGGCAAACTTTCCAGTGTATCTTAGCCAGACCCTGACTTATTCAGTTAAATCCGTTCTCCCTCAAACCATTTTGTTGTTGAAATGGGTCTATTTCTTTGTCCATAATGAGATTAAATGGTATCATATTGTGATCGCTATTACAAAGATGCTCACACCACCACCACCACCGCAACCACCTGTCCGGCTTCATTCACCAGAATTCCGTCCAGCACAGCTCCATCCCTGGTTGGACCCTTTACATATTGACCTGAAAAGTTCTCCAAAAATCCACTACATCCAAGCCGTTAACACGATGTATATCCCAATCAATGGATTGTTATTGTTCAACCTATTGTTATTGCTATTACACATCTCCACGAGTTGTGCACATATTTGCTCCTCAATTTCCAGCTGACTACCTGGGGCTCTACAATAAACACTTAGCAATTCGGCTGCCCCTTTTTTATTCCTGCATTCAACCCACAGAGCCTCTTATTTTTGATTGTTTGAAAGAAATGAGAGGAGTTACAGAGATGCTCTTCATTTTGAGGGCAACTTCAAACAGGCTGAGCATGCTATGATGGATAGAGGCTGGTGGGATATCAGGGGGGGTACAGATATTTGATGTTGACATTGATGTGTTTGTGCCCCTTGCAGTTCAGAACTATGATTGAAACATATAAGATTATTCGAAGCTAAAACAGCAGAAGGCTGTGAAGAGGGGGGGGGGAGGGGGGTTGCTTCCACTCATGGGAGAGTGTAGAACTATAGAATCCCTACAGTGCAGAAGAAGGCCATTCAGTCCATTGAGCCTGCACCGATCACAATCCCACTCAGTCCTCATCCACGTAACCCCACACATTCACCCTGCTAATTTCGCTGACGCTAAGGGGCAATTTAGCATGGCCAATCCACCTAACCTGCACATCTTTGGAGTGTGAGAGGAAACCACAGCACCTGGAAGAAGCCCAAGGAGACAAGGGAAGAACGTACAAACTCCACACAGACAGTGACCCGAGGCAGGAATTGAAGCCAGGTCCCTGGCGCTTGGAGGCAGCAGTGCTAACCACTGTGCCACCGTGCCGCCCATAGCTAGGGTCTGTGTCGTTATACTTGTGTCTAAGTGCAACTGTGCTCTCTACTGGACATGTTCTCTGTCAATTGGACCTGTGCACCATGAATACAATGATAATTGCTTGGGCAAGTCCACACTGAATGTTAACATGAAAAATAGGTCAACACACTCCTAAAGTAAACACATTTCACCAGAACTGTCAACAATTAACAGACAGAGAATTGCCTTAAAGTGGGTGCACCGTCTCTGACAGATTTGGAACCAAGTTGCACATGAACCGTGGTCACATTGACTGATTTTTTTAAAAATTGTTTATTTATTAGTGTCACAAGTTGGCTTACATTCACACTGCAAATGAAGTTACTGTGAAAATCCCCTAGTTTCTGCACTCCGGCGCCTGTTCGGGTACACTGAGGGAGAATTTAGCACGGCCAATAATCTTCTGAACTGTGGGAGGAAACTGGAACACCCAGGGGAAACCCATGCAGAGACGGGGGGGAACGAGCAGACTTGCAGAATGGTCAACTCCTGCTATTAATTCATGTGTTGGTATTTTGAGATCGGCTGTAGAACTGTAATATTGTCTTACTATTACAGTTAGGATCCAAGTGTGTAAATTTTCATGTTAATATAGTTTTGTCATCGTGGAAGCTGCACAGTGAAATAAAGCCTGTATTTGTGCTGCTTCTGCTCTGTAGAGTCTCCCTGAAAATGCTAAAAGAAAAGGAGGAACAACATTAAAACCTCACAAAGATTATAGCTGACTTCAGTCAGACACACAAGAGATTGGGTTCAGTGACTGCTTAACTCAGACAAGTTTCAGTATTTATTAGTGTAACAAGTAGGCTTACATTAACACTGCAATGAAGTTACTGTGAAAATCCCCGAGTCGCCACACTACTATGCCTGTTCGGGTTCACTGAGGGAGAATTTAGCATGGCCAATGCACCTAACCAGCACATCTTTTGGACTGTGGGAGAAAACCGGAGCACCCGGACCAGACTCTGCACAGACAATGACCCAAGCTGTGAATCCAGCTCTGTCCCTGGTGCTGTGAGGCAACAGTGCTAACCATTGTGCCACCTCCACAATCATCCTCAACACCGGTGCCCCAGAAGGCTGTGTCCTCAGCCTCTTACGATACACCTTATACACCTCGGACTGTGCGGCCAAATTCCCCTCCAATTCCAGTCTGGAATTAGAACATAGTTGTGTTCTCCTCCGAAGTTTGCAACGTGACAGCAACATCCAGGAAGTAATAGATTTTCTTTTCATGTGAAGAAAGATCATGAATGATTCTGCAGTTTTTGTGCATTTCATTTAATAACGTTGCCAGATATAATAAAATATACATTTATTACCATCAAACATAAACAGCAGACAGGCAGCAGCTTTACTGATCTGTTTGGTCCTATTAATGTAATTAATGTTTTTTAAAAATTGAAACCTCTAATTGTTTCCCTGGAGACTGATTTCAAGTATAAATGTGACCCATTTTTTAGAGAATCGCAGAACGTGCTCAGAGCCTCTGACAGAAATGCACGGGATACCAACAGGTCTGGTCTTTGCCATTTACTATCCCATCATTGCAGCTATCGGCATTCCAGGTAGAGTATTGTAATAAGTTAGTACCAGAGTGAATTATTCATTAGCTGAATCAATTGATGCATTATGCCAGGAGGGTTTCTCAATGTTACGGATATCATTTCCATTTGGGGAGGTGATGGCCTAGTGGTACTATTGCTACTATCAATCCAGAAACTCAGCTAATGTCCCCGGGTCCTGGGTTCGAATCCCACCCTGGCAGATGGTGGAATTTGAATTCAATTTTTAAAATCTGGAATTAATAATCCATTGATGACCATTGTCGATTGTTGGAAAAATCATCTGGTTCACTAATGCCCTTTAGAGAAGGAAATCTGCGTTCCTTACCTGGTCTGGTCTACATGTGACTCCAGAGCTAAAGCAATGTGGTTGATTCTCAACTGCCCTTGAGCAACTAGGGATGGGCAATAAATGGTGGCCAGCCAGCAATGCCCATGTCCCAGGAATGAATTAAAGAAAGAATTGTGTCATAATTTCCCCCTCCCCAGTATGTTGTTTAATTGGTGTAATTACTCTTCTTTTGCAATTTGATTTGATTTGATTTATTATTGTCACGTGCATTAGGATACAGTGAAAAGTATTCTTTGTTGTGCACTATACAATAAAAGCACACTGTACATAGAGAAGGAAACGAGAGAGTTACAGTCATAGCTAGGGTGTAGAGAAAGATCAAGTTAATGCTAGTTACGTCCATTCAAAAGTCTGATGGCAGCAGGGAAGAAGCTGATCTTGAGTTGGTTGGTTCGTGCTCTCAGAATATTGTATCTTTTTTTTTCCAACAAAAGGAGGTAGAAGAGAGTATGCCAAGGGTGCATGGGGACCTAATTATACTTACTGCTTTTCTGACGCAGCAGGAAGTATAGGCGGAGTAAATGGGTGGGAGGCTGGTTTGAGAGATGGACTGGGTTTCGTTCATGACCCTTTACAGTTTCTTGCAGTCTTGGACAGAGCAAGAGCCATACCAAGCTGAGATACGACCAAAAAGAATGCTTTCTATGGTGCATCTATAAAAGTTAGTGAGAGTCAGAGCGGAGAAGCCAAATTTCCGTAGTCTTCTGAGAAGGTAAAGGCGTTGGTGGGCTTTCTTAACTATCGTATCTATGTAGAGTAACTATATATGGGGGGACCAGGAGAGGTTGTTGGTGATTTGGACAACTAAAAACTTGAAGGTCTCGGCCATTTCTACTCATCACCATTGACGGGGCAAGTAGAAAGGGGCATGTCATGCACTACGCTTTCTGAAGTCGATGACTATCTCTTTCATTTTGTTGACCGAGAGGGAGAGATTATTATTGTCGCACCAGTTCACCAGATTCTCTATCTCTTTCATGTACTCCATCTCGTCAGCAGCTTAAAAATCGAATTGGAGGGGAATTTGGCCGCACAGTCCGAGGTGTATAAGGTGTATCGTAAGAGGCTGAGGACACAGCCTTCTGGGGCACCGGTGTTGAGGATGATTGTGGAGGTGTTGTTGCCTATCCTTACTGATTGCAGTCTGTGGGTTAGGAAGACTAGGATCCAGTTGCAGACGGAGGAGCCGAGCCCCATGCCACTGAGTTTGGAGATGAGTTTCATAGGAATAATGGTGTTGAAGGCTGAGTCGTAGTCAATAGATGGGAGTCTAACATCTAAGTGTTCCAGGGTTAAGTGCCAGGCCAGGGAGATGGCATCTGATGTTGACCTGTTGCGGTGGTAAGTGAACTCTAGTGGATCCAGGCAGTCTGGGGGGGCTGGAATTGATGTATGCCATGACTAAACTTTTGAAGCACTTCATAATGATGGATGTCAGCGCCACCGGACGATAATTAAGGCACACTGCCTGGCGTTTCTTTGGTACCGGGATCATGGTCGTCTCCTTAAAGCAGGTAGGGATGTCAGATTGTTATAAAGAGTGTTGAAGATCTTTGCGAATACTCCCACCAGCTGATCTGCACAGGATCTGAGTGCTCATCTGGGTACCCCATCCGGGCCAGTTGCTTTCTGTGGGTTGATCTTTGAGAAGCCTGCTCTGACATCTGCAATAGTGACCTCGGATATAGGTTCATCCAAGGCTTCCAGGGTCGAGGGCATGCTCTCGCTGACCTCTTGCACAAAACGGGCATAGAATGCACTGAGTTCATCAGGGAGGGGTGTGTTGGTGCCAGTGATTAAAATGCTACATCTTGTAGCCTGTTATGTCTTGCAGACCTTGCCATAGTCGGCAGGTGTCGGTGTGGCTAGCCTGGGATTCTAGCTTGGTCTGGTACTGTCTTTTGGCATTTTTGATGGATCTCCTTCGATCATATCTGGCTTTCTTGTATAGGTCAGTGTCGCCTGATTTGAACGCCTCAGACATAAACTTCAGCAAGCAGTGGATATCCCCGTTCATCCACGTTTTGTGGTTGGGAAACACGCTGATTTGCTTCTTTGGCACACAGTCTTCTACACACTTACTAATGAAGTCAGTTACTGTAGTGGTGTACTCGTTCAGGCTGGCCAGATTTTTAAATGCTGACCAGTCCACTGACTCCAAGCAATCCCGTTGGAGATCATCCGATTCCTCAGACCAACATTGCTTTGAAGGATTCTCCCGTTTCAATTTTTGCTTGTAAGCTGGGAGCAGGAGCACAGCCTTGTGGTCTGATTTGCCAAAGTGTGGGTGGGTGATAGAGCGGTAGGTATGTTTGATATTTGTGTAGCAGTGGTCAAGGATGTTTGGGCCTCTGATGGAATAGGAGACGTGTTGGTGATATCTTGGTAGGACATTCTTGAGCTTGGCCTGGTTTAAGTCCCCGGCCACAAGGGATTTTTCATCTCAAGGCTATTTGTAATAGGCCAGAATTGATTCGTGCCATAACTAACCTTTCAAAGCACTTCATAATTATGGATGTCAGAGGCACCAGACAATAGTCATTAAGGCATGCCGCCTGGCCTTTCTTTGGTGATTGTTGTTTCTTGAAGCAGAGAGGGACCTCAGATTGTTGTCAAGAGAGGTTGAAGATATCCGCAAATACCCCCACCAGCTGGTCCATGTAGGACCTGTGTGCTCATCCAACGACCACATCCGGGCTATTCCGGCGATTTGTAATGATGATTACAAATCACCATTTGTAATGGTGATTACAAATGGGAAAATGGTGATTTTTTCTAATTAGAGCGATATGTTTCCATAATTTTGTGGTATCAATGTTATAATTTCTCTACTTTAACTTTGCAATTTCAGCCTTTTAAAAGCATCATGTTTTTTTTAATATTATCGGTATAACACTGGAGTTCAGAAGAGTGAGAGGGGATCTCATGGAAACTTATCAATTTCGAACATGATTAGACGGTAGATTCAGAATGAATGCTCCTAATGGTGGGGACGTCCGGAACTCGGAGTCATAGTTTGAGGATAAGGATAAACCTGTTAGAACTGAGGTGAGGAGAAATTTCTTCACCCAGAGGGTGGTGAATGTGTGGAATTCACTGCCACAGCAAATAGCTGAGGCCAAAATGTTGTCTGATTTCAAGAAAAAATTAAATATAGCGCCTGTGGCTAAAAGCATCACGGGGATATGCAGGGCAGGCGGGATTAGGATATCGAATTTGATGATCGGTCATTATCAAAATGAATGGCGGAGCAGGCTCAAAGGGTTGAATGGCCTACTCCTGGCCATCTGTATAATATTTCTATAATATGTTGCCTTTGACGTTATACAACTACCTTTCAGAAAAATGCAACGTTTAATCACTTTAATTAGAATTTCGGCAGTGCAGAAGACGTCGTTCAGCCCAACGAGTCTCCACTTAGTCTCTGACTAAGCATCTTCCCCAAGAGTGATTTAGTGGATTGGATCAGGAATTGGCTAGCTGTAAGAAAACAGAGGGTGGTGGTTGATGGGAAATATTCATCCTGGAGTTCAGTTACTAGTGGTGTACCGCAAGGATCTGTTTTGGGGCCACTGCTGTTTGTCATTTTTATTAATGACCTGGATGAGAGCGTGGAAGGATGGATTAGTAAATTTGCAGATGACACTAAAGTCGGTGGAGTTGTAGACAGTGCGGAGGGAAGTGGCAGGTTACAGAGGGACATAGATAAGCTGCAGAGCTGGGCTGAGAGGTGGCAAATGGAGTTTAATGCGGAAAAGTGTGAGGTGATTCACTTTGGAAGGAGTAACAGGAATACAGAGTATTGGGCTAATGGTACGATACTTGGTAGTGTGGATGAACAGAGGGATCTGGGTGTCCATGTACATGGATCCCTGAGAGTTGGCACCCAGGTTGATAGGGTTGTTAAGAAGGCGTACGTGTGTTAGCTTTTATTGATAGAGGGATTAAGTTCAGAGCCAGGAGGTCATGCTGCAACTGTACAAAACTCTGGTGCGGCCACATTTGGAGTATTGCGTACAGTTCTGGTCGCCGCATTATAGGAAAGATGTGGATGTGTTGGAAAGGGTGCAGAGGAGTTTTACCAGGATGTTGCCTGGTATGGTGGGAAAATCGTATGAGGAAAGGCTGAGGGGCTTGAGGTTGTTTTCGTTAGAGAAAAGAAGGTTAAGAGGTGACTTAATATAGGCATACAAGATGATCAGAGGATTAGATAGGGTGGATAGTGAGAGCCTTTTTCCTCGGATGGTGATGGCTAGCACGAGGGGACATAACTTTAAATTGAGAGGTGAGAGATATAGGACAGATGTTAGAGGTAGGTTCTTTACTCAGAGAGTAGTAAGGGCATGGAATGCCCTGCCTGCAGCAGTAGTGGACTCGTCAACATTAAGAACATTCAAATGGTTATTGGATAAACATATGGATGATATTGGAACAGTGTAGATTCGAGGGGCTTTAGATTGGTTTCATTGGTCAGCGCAACATCGAGGGCCGAAGGGCCTGTACTGTGCTGTAATGTTCTATGTTCTATGTTCTAAGCCTTTTCCCCTGCCCTATCCCTGTGACCTCACACATTTTACCATGGTTCACCCACGTGTATCTAATCTACAAATCTTTGGGGCAGGAAGGAACAGTTTTAGCATGTCCAATTCACCTAACTTGCTCATCTTTGGACTGTGGGAGGAAACCGGAGCACCCAAAGGAAACCCACGCAGACACAGGGAGAATGTGCAAACTCCACACAGACAGTCACCCAACCCGGAATTTGAACCCAGGTCTCTGACATTGTGAGGCAACAGTGCTAACCACTGTGCCACCATGCCGCCTATCATTTAATGCATCTGATTTACTTTAACTTCTCCCAGAGTAAGTGTGGCCTTACCAATGTCTTGTACAACTTCAACAAGATGTCCCAACTCCTGTATTCAATGTTCTGACCAATGAAACCAAGCATGCTGAATGCCTTCTTCATCACTCTGTCACCTGTAACTCCACTTTCAAGGAACTATGAACCTGTACCCCTGGATCTCTTTGTTCAATAGGAAAAATATCGGAATGTTCTTGATGGTGGGGGAGTACAGAACTAGGAGTCATGGTTTGAGGATAAGGGGTAAAGCTTTTAGAACTGAGATGATGAGAAATTTCTTCATCCAGAGGGTGGTAAATATGTGGAATTCATGCTACAGCATGTAATTGAGGCCAAAATGTTTTCTGATTTCAAGAAGAGATTACATATAGCGCTTGGAGCTAAAGGCATCAGGAGATGTGCGGGGCAAGTGGGATTAGGATATTGAATTTGATAATCAGCCATGATCAAAATGAATGGCGGAGCAGGCTTGAAGGGTTGAATGGCCTACTCCTGCTTCTAGTTTCTATGTTTCTATAAGATATCTTTGAATGGCATCAAGATAGATAAGTCGCCGGGTCTGGATGGGATGTACCCCAGGTTAGTGTGGGAGATGAGGGAAGAGATTGCAGAGCCTCTGGCGATGATCTTTGCGTCGTCGATGGAGACGGGAGAGGTGCCGGAGGATTGGAGGATTGTGGATGTGGTTCCTATTTTCAAGAAGGGGAATAGGGATAGCCCAGGAAATTACCGACCGGTGAGTCTAACCTCAGTGGTTGGTAAGCTGATGGAGAAGATCCTGAGGGACAGGATTTATGAGCATTAAGAGAGGTTTAGTATGCTCAAGAATACTCAGCATGGCTTTGTCAAAGGCAGATCGTGCCTTACGAGCCTGGTGGAGTTCTTCAAAAATGTGACTAAACACATTGACGAAGGGAAAGCGGTAGATGTGGTTTATATAGATTTTAGCAAGGCGTTCGATAAGGTCCCCCATGCAAAGCTTCCAGAAAAAGTGAGAGGGCATGGGATCCAAGGGGCTGCTGCTGTCTTTATAAGCTCTGTTTGTGAACAGAATTCCCACTCACCTGAAGAAGGGGCTTAGAGCTCCGAAAGCTTGTGTGGCTTTTGCTACCAAATAAACCTGTTGGACTTTAACCTGGTGTTGTTAAACTTCTTACTGTGTTTGCCCAAAGGAGGCAGAGAGTGTGTATAGATGGGTCTTTTTCTAAATGGAGGTCGGTCACCAGTGGTGTGCCCCAGGGATCTGTTCTGGGACCCTTGCTGTTTGTCATTTTCATAAATGACCTGGATGAGGAAGTGGAGGGATGGGTTGGTAAGTTTGCCGACGACACAAAGGTTGGTGGGGTTGTGGATAGTCTGGAGGGATGTCAGAAGTTACAGAGGGACATAGATAGGATGCAAGACTGGGCTAAGAAGTGGCAGATGGACTTCAACCCAGATAAATGCGTAGTGGTCCATTTTGGCAGGTCAAATGGGATGAAGGAGTACAATATAAAGGGAAAGACTCTTAGTACTGTGGAGGATCAGAAGGACCTTGGGGTCCGGATCCATAGGACTCTAAAATCGGCCCCGCAGGTGGAGGAGGTGGTTAAGAAGGCGTATGGTGTGCTGGCCTTTATCAATCGAGGGATTGAGTTTAGGAGTCCGGGGATAATGATGCAGCTATATAGGACACTCGTCAGACCCCACTTGGAGTACTGTGCTCAGTTCTGGTCGCCTCATTACAGGAAGGATGTGGAAAAGATTGAAAGGGTGCAGAGGCGATTTACAAGGATGTTGCCTGGATTGAGTGGCATGCCTTATGAGGATAGGCTGAGGGAGCCCGGTCTTTTCTCCTTGGAGAGACGTAGGATGAGAGGAGACCTAATAGAGGTATATAAGATGTTGAGAGGCATAGATCAGGTGGACTCTCAGAGGCTTTTTCCCAGGGTGGAAATGGCTGCTACGAGAGGACACAGGTTTAAGGTGCTGGGGGGTAGGTACAGGGGAGATGTTAGGGGGAAGTTTTTCACACAGAGGGTGGTGGGCGAGTGGAATCGGCTGCCATCAGTGGTGGTGGAGGCAAACTCAATAGGGTCTTTTAAGAGACTCCTGGATGAGTACATGGGACTTAATAGGATGGAGGGTTATAGGTAGGCCTAAAAGGTAGGGATATGTTTGGCACAACTTGTGGGGCTGAAGGGCCTGTTTTGTGCTGTAGTTTTCTATGTTTCTATGCTGCCTTTGACGTTATACTACTACCTTTCAGAAACATGCAACGTTTAGTCACTTTAATTACAACTTCTACAGTGTGGAAGACGTTATTCGGCCCAACGAGTCTCCACCGGCTCTCTGACTGAGCATCTTCCCCAAGCCCTCCCTGTCCCTGTGACCCCACACATTTTACCATAGTTCACCCATGTGTATCTAACCTACAAATCTTTGGGGCACAAAGGAACAATTTTAGCATGTCCAATTCACGTAACTTGCACATCTTTGGAGTGTGGGAGGAAACTGGAGTACCCGGAGGAAACCCATGCAGACACGGGGAGAACATGCAAACTCCACTCAGATGGTGACCCGAGGCTGGAATTGAATCCGGGTTTCTGGTGCTGTGAGGCAGTAGTGCTAACCACTGTGCCGCCCTGGCGCCTATTACTTAATGCATGTGATTTACTTTAACTTCTCCCAGAGTATCCATAGTTCTATCTTGCTATTGGCACAGTTACTGTGAGTGGATCATCATATAGTCATCAAGACGTCATTCCACCCCATTCTGTTCCTGACAATGTTATTGTGGTTGAATTAACAAAAGGCTATTTTGGTACAAATATAGCTCTATGGTGACATTCACACTGTTCCTGTTGTTGAAATAACATATATTATCATCGAATTACCATAGGGTAAATTAGGTTATGTTGTATTCCCAATGGTGAGGGAGTGCAGAACTAGGGGTCACAGTTGGAGGCTAAGGGATAAACATTTTGGAACTGAGTTGAGGAGAAATTTCTTCACCCAGAGAGTAGTGAATGTGTGGAATTCACTACCACAGAATGTAGTTGCGGCCAAAACTTTTTCTGATCTCAAGAAAAAATTAGATCTCGCACTTGAGGCTAAAGGGATCAAGAGATATGGGAGGAAGGTGGGATCAGAATATTGAATTCGATGATCAGCCATAATAAAAATGAATGACAGATCAGGCTCGAAGAGTCGAATTGGCTACTCCTGCTTCTAGTTTCTGTCTTTCTATGTGTTATTGTCACTGTTGCTGTAGGTGAATTGTCACACACGGGTTATCCAGTTGCCACAGTGTAACTGAAGTAAGGCAGCACAGCGGCACAGTGTTACGCACTTCTGCCTCACAGCGCCAGAGACCTGGATTCAATTCTGGCCCTGGGTGACTGTCTGTGTGGAGCTTGAACAGTCTCCCTCTGTCTGTGTGGGCTTCTTCCGGGTGCTCCAGTTTCCTCCCATAGTCTAAAGATGTGCAGGTATGTGGATTGGCCATGCTAAATTGACCCTTCGTGTCAGGGGAATTAGTAGGGTAAATATTTGGCGTTACGGGAATAGGGCCTGGGTGGGATTGTCGTCGGTGCAGACTCAATAGGCCAAATGGCCTTCCTCAGCACTGTTGGGATTCTATGGATTCTATGATTATATTCTCACTGTTACTGTCAGAGAATTGTCGCACATTATATATGTAGATGTATTTAACTATTGGGGGTTGATTTCAGTGGAATATTACCCACATACAATTAATTGATTGAGATGATTCTGTAATTAAATGCTCCCTGACTGAATGTAATGTATGTATTGATTGAAGGAACATTATTCGGAATGGGGTGATTACAGATTGTGACGAGAGAGTGCATTTAGAAATCTCCCCCTCACCTTAGAATCATAGAATCCCTCTTTCTATTTTTATGAGCAAGGGAACATTTTCTCACTTTCCAACATTACACCCGATCTGTCATCTTGTTGCCCACTCATCTAACCTGTCTGCATCTCTTTCCAGTCTCTCTGCTTACTTGGTACCAATCAAATAAATTTCGACCATAGGCTCCAGCGAGAATTGAACTCACGACCCCAGTTTACGAAACCAGTGCTCCAATCGCTGAGCTATGGAGCTAATTTCACATTGCTATAGAAACGAAGAAACTAGAAGCAGGAGTAGGCCATTTGGCCCTTTGAACCTGCTTCGCCCTTCCCATATCCCTTGGTCCCTTTCGCTCCAAAAAACCATAGAATCCCTACAGTGCAGAAGGAGGCCTTTGGGCCCATAGAGTCTACACTGACCACAATCCCACCCAAGAACTACCCCCATAAGTCCACATATTTTCCCACCGATCGCCCTTACACTAAGGGGAAATGTTAGGGTGGTCAATCAACCTAACACGCACATCTTTGGAGTGTGGGAGGAAACTGGAGCACCCAGAGAAAACCGACAGAGACATGGGGAGAATGTGCAAACTCCACACAGACAGTCACGCGAGGTTGGAATTGAACCCCGGTCCCTGCTGCAGTGAGGCAGCAATGCTAACCATTCTGCCACCAAAACCTATACTGAATTTCTTCTTCAAATCACACAAAGTTTTGGCATCAACTACTGTCTGTAGCGATACATTCACCACCTCCGGGTGAAGAAATTCCTCCTCACCTCAGTTCTCAAAGGTTTATCCCTTATCCTCAAACTGTGAC
The DNA here is from genome assembly GCF_964213995.1 of Mustelus asterias. NCBI lineage: Eukaryota > Metazoa > Chordata > Chondrichthyes > Carcharhiniformes > Triakidae > Mustelus > Mustelus asterias. The sequence goes on from NC_135830.1 coordinate 3,667,824, forward strand.
CCCTTGTTCTGGACTCCTCCACCATCGGAACCAACCCTCTCTATGCCTGTTAAAATTACATAAGTTTCTCTGAGATCCCCTCTCACTCTACTAAACTCCAGTGAATATAATCCTAACCAATTTAGTCTGTCCTCATATGACCATCCTGCCATCCCAGGAAGCAGCCTGGTAAACCTTCGCTGCACTGCCTCAATAGCAAGGACATCCTTCCTCAGGTAAGGGCACTGGAAAGTTATGTCATTCTCCTGCCTCATTTTTAATCAGGATGATTCTAGAAATAGTGTAAACAGCTAGCACTGGGGAGAATTTAGGGACACGTCTCAAAGGTATAAACTGCACTCAAAATGCTGCAAAACCAATGATTGTGGTGACACATGAACAACTAAATTCCATATTTTCATTGTCTCTGAAACGTGACATGTTTCTCTCTATCTCACTCCCTATTGCAGCAAACTTGGTGGTAATTGTAATCCTGTCCCAAAGAAACTGCGGCCTCTCCAGATGTATCACTAATTACCTGGTGTCCATGTGACAGACCTCCTGGTTATGGTCACAGCAGTCATATTGAACCGGATTGCTGGTATCTACTTCCCATTGAGTTTCCTGTCCATTACGCCAGTGTGCAGTTTCCGGGCTGCCTTAATCTACGCAGCTATAGACAGCTCGGCCTGGTTAACAGTTGCGTTCACCTTTGATCGATATGTGGCCATTTGCTGTCAGAAGCTGAAGATAAAATATTGCACTGAGAAGACTGCGGTGTGGGTGATAGGAATTGTGTGTGTCCTGACCTGCATGAAAAATATCTTCATGTATTTTATATTTGAACCTCAATACGTGTTGAACAATGTACCTTGGTTCTGCAACATAAAATTGATATTTTACACATCGCTTGCATGGATCACTTATGACTGGTTTCGGTCCATTGTAACCCCTTGTCTTCCTTTCTTTCTGATATTACTGCTCAACGCTCTGACTGTCAGGCACATTCTAGCGGCCAATAGAGCCCGCAGGAGACTCAGGACTCAGGCAAATGGAGAGAATCAGAGTGACCCAGAGATGGAGAAGCGGAAGAAGTCCATCATTTTACTCTTCGCCATATCCGGCAGCTTCATCCTGTTGTACTTGTTATTTTTCATAACAATTCTCTATGTCCGGATTGTGAATGTGCCTTACGCGTCAGGCTCTGACTTCAGTGACCCCACATTCATTATCCAGCAACTCGGATTTATGCTTCAGTTCTTGAGTTCCTGCATCAACCCGTTTATTTACGGTGGGACCCAGAGTAAAATCAGAGCCGAATTGAAGAACGGGGTGACATATCCGCTGATTTTACTTGGTAAATTTTTCAAACATTGAAAATGAGAAGTTTCAGCATGATATTCAAAGGTTTCCTCTCCTCGGCCAAAATGCACTTACAAGGTTGTACTCAGAGAATCAGGAAATCCCGACAGTGCAGAAGAGGCCATTTGGCCTTACAAGTCAGCACTAACTCTCTGACAGACCTTCTCGCCCAGGCGCTCTCCTCTGCCCTATCCCTTACACATTTAGCATGGCCTATGCACCTAACCTGCACATCTTTGGATACTAAGGGGGAATTTAGCATGGCCAATCCACCTAACCTGCACATCTTTGGACACGAAAGGGACAATTTTGTATGGCAAATTCCCCCTAACCTACACATCTTTGGAAACTAAGGGGCAATTTAGCATGGCTAGTCCACCTAACCTGCACATCTTTGGAAACTATGGGGCAATTTAACATGGCAATTCCACCTAATCTGTATATCTTTAGAAACTAGGGGGCAATTTAGCATGGCCTATCCACCTAACCTGCACATCTTTGGAAACTATGGGGCAATTTAACATGGCAATTCCACCTAATCTGTATATCTTTAGAAACTAGGGGGCAATTTAGCATGGCCTATCCACCTCACCTGTAAAACTGTGGACACTAAGGGACAATTTAGCGTGGCAAGTCTCCATCACCTACACATCTTTGGACACTAAGGGACAATTTAGCATGGCCAATTCACCTAACTTGCACAAATGTGAACACTAAGGGACAATTGGCCATGCTAAATTGCGCCCGTTTTGAGCAAGAGATCAGCAAGAGCATGCCCTCCACCCTGGAAGCCCTGGAAGAACCTATATCTGGGGTCACCATTGCATATGTCAGAGCAGCTTTCTTGAAGGTCAACCCATGGAAAGCAACTGGCCCATATGGGATAAACACAGTAAGAAGTTTAACAACACCAGGTTAAAGTCCAACAGGTTTATTTGGTAGCAAAAGCCACACAAGCTTTCGAGGCTCTGTATTTGGTAGCAAAAGCCACACAAGCTTTCGAGGCTCTGTATTTGGTAGCAAAAGCCACACAAGCTTTCGAGGCTCTGTGTGGCTTTTGCTACCAAATAAACCTGTTGGACTTTAACCTGGTGTTGTTAAACTTCTTACTGTGTTTACCCCAGTCCAACGCCGGCATCTCCACACCATATGGGATACCCAGACATGCAATCAGATCCTGCTTGGATCAGCTGGCGGAGGTATTCACAGACATCTTCAACCTCTCTTTACAACAATCTGAGGTCCCTATCTGTTTCAAGAAGACGACCTTCATCCCGGTACCTAGGAAAAACCAAGCAGTGTGCCTGAATGACTATCGGCTGGTGGCTCTGACATCCATCATTATGAAGTGCTTCAAAAGGTTAGTCATGGCACGAATCAATTCCAGCCTCCTGGACTACCTGGATTATAGTTTGCCTACCACCACAGCAGGTCCACTGAAGACTCCATTTCCCTGGCCCTGCACTATCTAGATAACAAGGACACCTATGTCAGACTCCTATTTATTGACTACAGCTCAGCCTTCAACACTATTATTTCCATGAAAATCTTCTGCAAATTCCGTGGCCTGGGCTTCGGCACCTCCCTCTGCAACTGGATCCTGAACTTCCTAACTCACAGACCACAATCAGTAAGGATAGGCAACAACACAATCTTCCACGATCATCCTCAACATCGGTGCCCCACAGGGCTGTGTTCTCAGCCCCCTACTACACTCCTTATACACCGATGACTGTGTGACCAAATTCCCCTTCAATTCGATCTTCAAGTTTGTTGACGACACCACCGTAGTGGGTCGGATCTCAAACAATGATGAGACAGAGTACAGGAATGAGATAGAGAATCTGGTGAACTGGTGCAGCAAAAATAATCTCTCCCTCAGTGTCAACAAAACGAAGGAGATTGTCATTGATTTCAGGAAGTGTAGAGGAGAACATGCCCCTGTCTACATCAATGGGGACGAAATAGAAAGGGTCGAGAGCTTCAGGTTTTTAGGTGTCCAGATCACCAACAACCTGTCCTGGTCCCCCTATGCTGACACTATAGTTAAGAAAGCCCAGCAGTGCCTCTACTTTCTCAGAAGACGAAGGAAATTTGGCATGTCAGCTACGACTCTCACCAACTTTTACAGATGCATCATAGAAAGAATTCTTTCTGATTGTATCACAGCTTGGTATGGCTCCTGCTCTGCCCAAGGAACTACAAAACGTCATGAATGTAGCTCAATCCATCACATAAACCAGCCTCCCATCCATTGACTCTGTCTACACTTCCCGCTGCCTCGGCAAAGCAGCCAGCATAATTAAGGACCCCACGCACCCCAGACATTCTCTCGTCCACCTTCTTCCTTCGGGAAAAAGATACAAAAGTCTGATGTCACATACCATCAACTCAAGAACAGCTCCATCCCAGCTGCTGTCAGAATTTTGACTGGGCTTACATTGCATTCAGTTGATCTTTCTCTCCACCCTAGCTATGACTGTAATACTACATTCTGCACTTTCTCGTTTCCTTCTCTATGAACTGTATGTTTTGTCTGTATTGCGCGCAAGAAACAATACTTTTCACTGTATGTTAATACATGTGACACTAATAAATAAAAAAAATAAAATCAATTTAGCATGGCCAATTCACCTACCCAGCACATCTTTGGACACAAAGGGACAATTTAGTAGGGCCAATCCACCTAATCTGCACATCTTTAACTCCGGGAGTAAACCAGGGCACCCAGAGGAAACCCACGCAGACACGGGGAGAACATGCAAACTACACATAGGTGGTCAGTCGAGGCCAGAATTGAATCCAAGTCCATGGTGCTGTGAGGCAGCAGTGCTATCACCATGCCAACGTGCCACCCTTAATGAGAAGAGAGCCAAAAACGGGGAAATTGGAAGTTGAGCAAATCAGAGTAAGGGAGAGGATGTTCATGACACTAAAAAGAGGGGAATAAAGGAGGAACAAGATCCGGGCATGGATTATTTTTACACAGCTGTGGATGTGCAGAACTTAAAACATAAAGCAAGTAATACAGTCTGTCAGATCATTACAATTCATGTTGTAGTGCCACAAGGGAACTATAAATATCTGAGAGAAACCTTGCATTGCTCAATTACTCTTGGTATAATCTGGCAGCGATCTCCTCTTTATGCATACTTGTACTGATCAATTAAATGGCTGCTTGTTTCACCTTACAGCTGACTCCCGTCAAATGGCTTTAGATAGTCCACAACACTGCTTAATTTCACAGTTCACCAGTTGACCTGCGAAGAGAGACTGGACAGGCTGGGATTGTTTTCTTAAGAGCAGAGAAGGCTGAGCGGGGACATGATTGAGGTGCATAAAATAATAAGGGGTAGTGACAAGATGAGTCGGATGCAGCTGTTCCCCTTAGTTGACGGGGCAATCATGAGGGGGAATAGTTTTAGAGAGAGGAGCACGGGATTGAGAGGAGACTTGAGAAAAAAACCTTTTCACTCAAAGGGTTGTGGGAATCTGGAACGCACTGCCTGGGAAGGTAGTGGAGGCCGAAACCTGACAACCTTTAAAAATATTTGGATGAGCACTTGAAATGTTAAAACATTCAAGGATATGGGACAAGTACAGGAAAATGGGATTAGTGCCACTTTAGAGGTAGATATTGTCAGTGCTGACTTGATGGGCTGAAGGGCCTTTCTCGTTCTGTATGACTCTATCAGCTTCATTATTGTTCACTTACTTAACCAACAATAAATTAACCTTATTACATTTTCTGGGGAAAAAAACTTCCCCTGGATTTTGTTGGGGGAGGCGGGCAGAAGGTCAGTATGTGCCTACATTGATGGCAGATTCCCAATTGATTCATTCATGAGATGTGACAGTTGCAGGCAAGGCCACGACAATTGCGTCTCCTTCATTGCCCCTCGATGAAGGTGGTGAGCTGCTGTCTTCAGCCACAGTCCATTTGGTGTAGGCACACCCAAAATGCTGTTAGGGAGTTCCAGGATTTTGACTGAGCAATAGTGAAGGAACAGCCATTATGTCTCCAATGCAGGATGGTGAGTAGCCTAAAAGGGGACTAGCAGGTGGTGGTGTTCTCATGTGTTTACTGCCCTCGTCCTTCCAGGTGGCAGAGGTCGTGGTTTTAGAAAGTGCTGTCGAAGGAGCCTTGGCATATTGCTAGATGACTAGGGACAGAAGAGGGATCACTCTCCATTCTGTCCACTCAAGGTGTTTGATAAGATGTTCTCCTGTGAATATTGAGTGCTCGGCCGTGAAGACCATAAGACATAGGAGCACAATTGGGCCATTTGGCCTGTTGAATCTGCTCCGCCATTCAATCATGGCTCATACGATTCTCATCCCCATTCTCCTGCCTTCTCCTCACAACCTTGATCCTCTTATTGATCAAAAGCCTATCTATCTCTGTTTTAAAGACACTCAATATCCTGGATTCCACAGCCCTCTGTGGCAATGAGTTCCACAGATTCACCACCGTCTGGATGAAGTGTCAATTTGACTCCAAACATTGAATCTTGTGGACATAGACATTGGGTAATCAGGCTCACAACAACAGATTGTATGTTACTGACTTTATTAACAGCACTGCAATAACACAGAGTATAGTTACCCGATACGGAAAACAGGGATAATACATTGGATTCAGAGCTCTCTCCTCCTCGGGTCTGAGCTAACAAGCTGTGGATACACTGGAGGTGTTTATTTTTAACATGTTCACTGTATTGGTGATCTTACCTTGTTCAAACCTTAATCACCAGGATAACTGTGCATTGTTCTGAGTGCGAGCACAAGGCTGTGTCACTCTCACATGCAGACACCATTTCCTTCTTTCGTATCTCCATACAAAGACCAGCTCTTTATACATCACTGTTTCTACACAATTGCAGCAGATGCCAGCAAGGACGTGAGGGAAGTCTCAGAAGGTCTGACAGCATCTGTGCAGAGAGAATAGAGCCAATGTTTTGAGTCTGCATGACTCTTCATCACAGGTGAAGACAAAGAAAATAGTGAGAGATTTATACTGTAAAGCTGGGGATGGGGGCGGGGGGGGGGGGGGCGTAATGCAGTTGTGTAATTGACCAAGATCATGGACAAAAGAACAGAGGGAATGTAAATGCTGGTTATAAATATTATCATGTTGTCCTTTGACACTCCATAACGTTGTTCTGCCATTTACAAATTCCAATCTCTTAATGGACACTATTAGCACCATTCTCGGCCTTTATCATCACCATTTACATTCTCTTTGTCCTTTTGCCTTTGACATCTTGGTCATTATACCAAACAACACCCCACCCCACCCACCCGCCCAACTCGCCCCCCCTTAAACTATAAACACTATAAATCATGTTTTATTTGGCCTTTCACTTTAAGGGTCATCCAGACTCAAAACGTTGGCTCTCTGCTCTCTCTCCTACAGATGCTGTCAGACCTGCTGAGATTTTCCAACATTTTCCAACATACATGGGCAGCACGGTGGCACAGTGGTTAGCACTGCTGCCTCCACCCTGACAGGGACTTGAGTTCCATTCCCAGCTTGGGTCACTGTCTGTGCGGAGTCTACATGCATTTCCTGTCTTTGTGTGGGTTTCCTCCGGGTACTCCAGTTTCCTCCCACAGTCTGAAAGACGCATTGGCCATGCTAAATTCTCCCTCAGTGTAACCCGAACAGGCGCCGGAGTGTGGCGACTAGGGGATTTTCACAGTAACCGCATTGCAGAGTTAATGAAAGCCTACTTGTGACACTTGTGACACAACAGCGAAGGTTCCACTAGGACAAAGGTGACACTCTGTATTATAGACAGGATGTGGAGATGCCGGCGTTGGACTGGGGTAAGCACAGTAAGAAGTCTCACAACACCAGGTTAAAGTCCAACGGGTTTATTTGGTAGCAAATACCATAAGCTTTCGGAGCACAGCTCCTTCGTCAGATGGAGTGGATATCTGTTCTCAAAAAATGCAAACAGACACAGAAATCAAATTACAGAATACTGATTAGAATGCAAATCTCTACAGCCAGCCAGGTCTTAAATGTACAGACAATGTGGGTGGAGGGAGCATTCAACACAGGTTAAAGAGATGTGTATTGTCTCCAGACAGAACAGCTGGTGAGATTATGCAAGACCAGGGGCAAGCTGTGGGGGTTACTGATAATGTGACATAAATCCAACATCCCGGTTTAGGCCGTCCTCATGTGTGCGGAACTTGGCTATCAGTTTCTCTAATTAGTATTCTGTAACTTGATGTTGTGTCTCTGTGCACTGTTGGAGAACAGAGACCACTCCATCTGACGAAGGAGCAGCACGCTCCGAAAGCTTATGGTATTTGCTACCAAATAAACCTGTTGAGGACTTTAACCTGGTGTTGTTAAACTTCTTACTGTTATAGACAGGATACAGAGAGAGACTTTCATTTGATTTCACAACATGGCATGGTCCAAACTGCTTGATGCCAATGAAGCGCTGTTGAAGTAGTCACTGTTGTTAAGAAACCCAAAGATAGATTTAAGGGGTTCATATTGGATGGGTAAAATGTTAAAACTATAGCTTTAAGTAGGTTTAATTTAATGTTTCTGTGCCTGGAGGGGAGCTGTGAATAGATTTCATGTTGAAAAAAAACGCTCGGCTATTTCGAGGTTGGCTTCAGTTCTGGCTGAAATCCAATGCGCTCTGCCCCAGCAACCAGTTTCGACATCTGTCCAGCAACACAAGTTGAGCAAGGGCTCTTAAAAGCTTGAACAAAGGAAAATTGCCCCAATGGATCAGGCTGGAGTACAATGAACTTAGGACCGAGGTGAGGAGAAATTTCTTCACCCAGAGATGGTGAACATGTGAAATTCATTACCACAGAGAGTAGTTGTGGTCAAAATGTCGTCTGATTTCAAATAATTAGATATAGCTCTTGGGGCTAAAGGGATCAAGGGATTTGGGGGCAAGGGGGGGATCAAGATATTGCATTTGACGATCAGCCATGATCATAATGAATGGCGGAGCAGGCTCGAAAGGTCGAGTAGCCTCCTCCTGCTTCTAATTTCTATGCTTCTAAAAGCAAGTGGCAGGTGTGTGTTTTGAGGGCTGTGAGCGAGCTGGGAGAAAAGTTCTCTCTCACTCTGTCTCTCAGTTCTGCTCAAGGTTGAGAAAGGCTGTGCTTTTAAGGAATGTATTTGAATCCTGATTCTGTTAAGCAAGTCTTTTTTTGTACTGTTGCTGTGAGTCTGTCAAAGACAGATAATGGGCATTTATGTTTATTTTTAATTTGGGTCTCATGCACCGTCCTGGAATTTTGTGACCTTTTGAATTGTGGGGGAGAGAAACGATTGACAGGTCAGGTTTTTTTCAAGAGTTATTTTACTTTCAGTTTTGGCTGCTGGCTAGTGAGCAGGTTTTTGGAGTCCAGGCTGGAACCAGTGCATTTGTCTCTCTGGAATTCTGTGAGCGAATTGGAAGCAGTCTTTCCTTACTTTCCTGGGGTGAAACTTTTGCTGTTGGTGATTTGCGAACTAGAGGCAACCAGTGGCTCTCCCTCAACCTCGAGGTGTGCTACAAGCTACGAGGCAGGGAAGTCAAGAATTTCAATTCTCCATACATAGGACTAATTCACAGCAGGTTTTGCAGATGCTGCAAGATTCAGCATCACATGAGCTTACTTACTTTCTGTGCTAAAACTGATGTATATTTTACGAAGGTTTGTTCGGTTGGAACAGTACATTGAGCGGTTAAGGTTTATACAATAGAGTCATAGAGGTTTACAGTATGGAAACAGAGCCTTCGGGCCAACTTGTCCATGCCACCCTTTTTTTTAAAAACCCTCATCCCAATTGCCCGCATTTGGCCCCTATCCCTCTATACCCATCGTACCCATGCAACTATCTAAATGCTTTTTAAAAGATAAAATTGTACCCGCCTCTACTACCACCTCTGGCAGCTTGTTCCAGACACTCACCACCCTCTGTGTGAAACAATTGCCCCCTGGACACTTTTGTATCTCTCCCCTCTCACCTTAAACCTATGCCCTCTAGTTTTAGACTCCCCTACTTTTGGGAAAAGATATTGATTATCCATCTGATCTATGCCCCTCATTATTTTATAGACCTCTATAAGATCACCCCCTCAGCCTTCTACGCTCCAGAGAAAAAAATCCCAGTCTATCCAGCCTCTCCTGATAACTCAATCCATCAAGTCCCAGTAGCATCCTAGTAAATCTTTTCTGCACTCTTTCTAGTTTAATAATATCCTTTCTATAATCGGGTGACCAGAATTGCACACAGTATTCCAAGTGTGGCCGTGCCAATGTCTTGTACAACTTCAACAAGATGTCCCAAATCCTGTATTCAATGTTCTGACCGATGAAACCAAGCATGCCGAATGCCTTCTTCACCACTCTGTCCACCTGTGACTCCACTTTCAAGGAGCGATGAACATGTACCCCTAGATCTCTTTGTTCTGTAACTCCCCAATGCCCAACCATTAACTGAGTAAGTCCTGCCCTGGTTCAATCTACCAAAATGCATCACCTCGCATTTGTCTAAATTAAACTCCATCTGCCATTCATCAGCCCACTGGCCCAATTGATCAAGATCCCGTTGCAATTGGAGATAACTTTCTTCACTGACCACTATGCCACCAATCATCTGCAAACTTACTAACCATGCCCCAATATTCTCATCCAAATCATCATTAATATAAATGACAAATAACAGTGTGCCCAGCACTGATCCCTGAGGCACACCACTGGTCACAGGTCTCCACCCTCTGGCTTCTGTCAAGAAGCCAATTTTGTATCCATTTAGATACCTCACCCTGGATCCCGTGAAATTTAACTTTATGCAACAACCTATCATGCGGTACCTTGTCAAAGGCCTTGCTAAAGTCCATGTAGACAACATCAACTGCACTGCCCTCATCTACCTTCTTGGTTACCCCTTCAAAAAACTCAATTAAATTTGTGAGACATGATTTTCCACTCACAAAGCTATTCTGACTGTCCCTAAACAGTCCTTGCATCTCTAAATGCCTGTAGATCCTGTCTCTCAAAACACCTTCCAACTATTTACCCACTACAGATGTGAGGATCCCTGGCCTATAGTTCCAAGGCTTTTCCCTGCAGCCCTTTTTAAACAAAGGCACAACATTTGCCACTCTCCAATCTTCAGGCACCTCACCCGTGACTATCGATGATTCAAATATCTCGGCTAGGGGACCCGCAATTTCCTCCCTAACCTCCGACAACATCCTGGGATATACTTCAGCAGATCCCAGGGATTTATCTACCTTGATGCGCTTTAAGACTTCCAGCACCTCCTTCTCTGTAATATTCCTCAAGACATCACTATTTATTTCCCCAAGTTCCCGAACATCCATGCTTTTCTCAACAGTAAATACTGATGAGAAATATTCATTTAGGATCTCACCCATCTCTCAATATCATGGTTGATTTTTTCCTTCTTGTTTGTAGTTGGCAAAAGTTATTGTTAATTTTCTTTCTATGTGGTAACCGTATTCTAAAATAAGTGATTCTAAAATATGTTTGATAAAAGCTTCCTCGTGGGTCATTTGAATCATTCCTGAAGTGAAACATCTTATGCTTACCCATGCCAAATTCAAACTGCAAAAGTTATGGTCTATGCTGACTTCATAATAAACCTTGGATTGCTGACCTGGATTATAACAGCTGCAAGAAGTCTAACAACACCAGGTTAAAGTCCAACTTTAACTTTAACCTGGTGTTGTGAGACTTCTTACTGTGTTTACCCCAGTCCAACACCGACATCTCCACATCATTATAGCAGCTGCAACAGGGAGTGGCACGATAGCACAGTGGTTAGCACTGCTGCCTCACAGCGCTAGGAACCCAGGTTCAAATCCAGCCTCGGGTTACTGTCCGTGTAGAGTTTGCACATTCTCCCCGTATCTGCGTGGGTTTCTTCCCGGTGCTCCGGTTTCCTCCCACAATCCAAAGATGTGCATGTTAGGTGGATTGGCTATGCTAAATTGACCCTAGTGTCAGGGAGATCAGCAGGGTAAATATGTGGGATTACGGGAATTGGGCCTGGATGGGATTGTGGTTGGTGCAGATTCAATGGCTGAATGGCCTCCTTCTGCACTGTAGGGATTCTATACTATGTAACAATGGTGAATATTGAAGCTAAGTAAGCCACCTCAACAGATCCAGGGAACAGAGAGAGGAAACAGAATTCAGAATGCTGAACGTCCTCATACCTGTACTCAAATCCCCTTGCATTGAAGGCCAGCATACCATCTGCCTTCTGAACTGACTGCTGCACTTGCAGCCCAGCTTTATCTGACTCATGAACAGGGACGTCCAGGTCACTGTGAATGCCAACACTTCCCAACCTTTCACCATTATAAGAAATATGTTGATACTGTTTTTTTTTTCAAAATGGATAACAATATTAATAATAATGATAATGCCAATGCGAAGGTCAACAGGTAGCTCCCCTCCTCCCTGCTGCACCTTGGAATCCAGCTCAACATTTCTGAGATGAGATCGATTGAGCCATAGTCAGTAACACTGGATATGTTATCCGGGATCACAGTCTTCTCCACAAGGGAGGTGACGGCCTAGTGGATAAATCGTTAAGACTATTAATCCAGAAACTCAGCGAATGATCTGGGGACCTGGATTTGAATCCCGCCACGGCAGATGGTGGAATTTGAATTCAACATAAAATTTATAGAATGAAAAACGATGGCACAGTACTGCCTCACAGCGTCAGGGACCTGGGTTCGATTCTGGCCTTGGGTCACTGCCTGTGTGGAGTTTGCAGGTTCTCCCCGTGTCTGCATTGGTTTCCTCTGGGTGCTCTGGTTTCCTCCCACACTCCAAAGATGTGCGGGTTAGGTGGATTGGCCATGCTAACTTGTCCTTTAGTGTCCAAAGATGTGCGGGTCAGGGTGATTGGCCATGCTAAATTGTCCCTTGGTGTCCAAAGATGTGTGGGTTCGGTTGATCGGCCAGGCTAAATTGGCCCCTGGTGTCGGGGGATTAGCAGGGTAAATACGTGGGGTACTTTAGGGATGGAAATCTGCCGTCCTTACCCGGTCTGGCTTACATGTGACTCCAGAGCCACAACAATGTGGTTGACTCTCAACTTCCCTCTGAAACGGCCTAGCAAGCCACTCAGTTTCAAGAGCAACTAGAGATGGGCAATAAATGCTGGCCATCCAGCAACGCCCATATCACATGAATCCCTCAGCCCCCTGCTATACCCCTTATACACCTATGAATGTACGGCCAAATTCGCCTCCAACTCAATTTTCAAGTTTGCTGATGACACCACCGTAGTGGATCGGATTTCAAACAATGACGAGATGGAGTGCAGGAACGTGATAGAGAAGGTGGTGAACTGGTGCGACAACAATAATCTCTCCCTCAATGTCAACAAAACGAAGGAGATAGTCATCGACTTCAGCAAGCATAGTGGAGGGTGTGCCCCTGTCTACGTCAATGGTGATGGAATAGAAATGATCGAGAGCTTCAAGTTTTTAGGTGTCCAGATCACCAACAACCTGTCCTGGTCCCCCCCATGCCAGCAATATAGTTGAGAAAGCCCACCAACGCCTCTCATGTCTCAGAAGATTAAGGAAATTTGGCATGTCGGCTACAACTCTCACCAACTTTTACAGATGCACCATAGAAAGCATTCTTTCTGGTTGCATCACAGCTTGGTATGGCTCCTGCTCTGCCCAAGACCGCAAGAAACTACAAAGAAAGAACAAAGAAAATTACAGCACAGGAACAAGCCTTCAGCTCTCCAAGCCTGCATCAACTATGCTGCCTGACTGAACTAAAAAGGGTCATAAATGAAGCCCAGTCCATCAGCCTCCCACCCATTGACTCTGTCTACACTTCCAGCTGCCTCAGCTAAGCAGCCAGCATAATCAAGGACCCCACGGGCCCCGATATTCTCTCTTCCACATTCTTCCATCGGGAAAAAGATACAAAAGTCTGAGGTCACGTACCAACCGGCTCAAGAACAGCTGTGACTTTTGAATGGACCTACCTCGCATTAAGTTGATCTTTCTCTCCACCCTAGCTATGACTGTAACACTATATTCTGCACTCACTCGTTTTCTTCTCTATGAACGGTATGCTTTGTCTGTATAGCGCACAAGAAACAATACTTTTCACCATATACATGTGATAATAATAAATCAAATCAAATGAATAAAGGAAAAAACTCCGCCCACTCTTCATGGACTCTAAACTCAGGGCCAGTTAGGTTCAGTGGAAATACACACTGGGCGCGCCTCTCAACGGGGTCCGACCGCTGTCATCACTGGTGTGTGCGCTGGTGCCTCAGTAGGTGGGAGGATCGAGTGAATCCCTTGCCGCATGCTGAGCAGGTGAATGGCCTCTCGCTGGTGTGGATCCGCTGGTGCCTCAGCAGGTTGGACGATCGGTTGAAGCCCTTCCCGCACACGGTGCAAGCGAAGGGCCTCTCCCCGCTGTGCGTGCGCTGATGGGTGCGCAGGTTGGAGGACAAGGTGAAGCCCTTCCCGCACACCGAGCAGGTGAACGGCCTCTCCCCGGTGTGGAGGCGCCGGTGGACCAGAAGGTCCTTGGGGCTTTTGAAGCTCTTCGTGCAGTCGGCGCAGTCAAAGTCCCGCTTGTCAAAGTGAACCAGACGGTGCGTCTGAAGGTGGGAGGAATTAGTGAAGCCCTTCCCGCACTCCGAGCAGCAGTAAGGTCTCTCCCCGGTGTGAGCTCGCTGGTGTGTCCGGAGATTGGACGACTGGGTGAAGCCCTTCCCACACTCGGAGCAGGTGAACAGTCTCTCCCCGGTGTGAACTCGCTGGTGGGTCCGGAGGTTGGACGCGTGGGTAAATCCCTTCCCGCACACCGGGCAGGTGTACGGCCTCTCCCCGGTGTGGATGCGCAGGTGCTGGATGAGGTGGGATGACTGCCGGAACCGCTTCTCGCACCGAGGGCAGCCAAACGGCCTCTCGCCGGTGTGCACCAGCCGGTGCTTGATTAGATCGGCTGAGATTTTGAAGCAATCCCCGCAGTGGGTGCATTTGAAGGGCCTCGCGTCGCTGTGGACGCGCTGGTGCAACTGCAGACTGGACGACAGGGCGAATCCTCTCCCGCATATGGGGCAGGTGAAGGGCCTCTCCCCGGTGTGACTGCGCCGGTGGGTTTCCAGCTGGGAGGGGTAACTGAATCCCTTACCACAGTCCCCACACTTGCACGGTTTCTCCATGCTGTGGAAAGTCTCTACACATTCAACAACTAAAAATTTGAAGCCTCCTCCACACACACGGGTACAGTCTCTCCCCGCTGTGAATGCTGCAATGTATTTATCAGGCTGTGTGACTGGTTAAAGCTCTTGCCACACAGTGCACTGAAACACTCTTACTCGGGTGGGTACATGCGTGTCGATGCTTTTCCAGTCACACTGATGTTCAAATCAATTCCACACACACAGCAGTAATTGTTCCTTCCATAGTTAGAAGATGATGACATTCAAATGCCAATGATTTTAGTGACTTCGCCAATCTTGACCTGATGTTTGTCTTTAAGTTCCCCACTTGCAAACACTCTCCTTCGAAAGTCCTGAAAAAGGAATTTTAAAAACCGTCACTCAGCACAGGACAAAAATTCGGAACAGATAAAGAATCCCCGGCCTCTCACTCCTCCCTGGACTAAGATCCAAACCTATTGCATTGTCTCCGCCATTTCTTTCCTCCGTCCCATCTCCAGATTTCTCATGTCCTTCAGCTCTGCCTGCGTTCAGTTCATGTGCGCAGACCCAGAGTGGCAGGGGACTAGCTGGGATAAATGCATGGAGTTATGGGAATCGGGCCTGGCTGGGATTGTGGTTGGTGTGGACTGATGGGCTGAATGGCCTCCTTCTGAACTATAGGGATTCTATGATTCTAATAAACCATATGGGGAGGTTATGCTGAACTTGTACAAGTCACTAGTTAGAACTGAGGCACAGTGGCACATTGGTTAGCACAGCTGCCTCACAGTGCCAGGGACCCAGGTTCCATTCCAGCCTCAGGTGACTGTCTGTTTGGAGTTTGCACCTTCTCTCCTTGTCTTTGTGGGTTTCCTGTGGGTGCTCCGGTTTCCTCCCACAGTCCAAAGATGTGCAGGTTAGATAGATTGCCCATGCTCAATTGCCCCTTAGTATCAGGGCAATTAACAGGGCAAATAGGTGGAGTTACGGGAATAGGGGCTGGATGGGATTGTGGTCAGTGCAGACTCGGTGGGCCAAATGGCCTCCTTGTTCACTGTAGGGATTCTATGAAAATCGATTGAGCAAGGCAATCATTTTTTTTCCCCCCTCACACAAACACAGAAAATGCTGGCCTCTTTTAAGGTCAAACCAAATAAACAAACTCAAATTAAATCAGGACAAAGTAAAAGGGGCAGCTCCCCAAAAGGAGGGGGAACAGCCCGAACAAAAATCAAAGTACAAAGGAAACTTAAAAACATCAAATCATAATGTGATTATTAAGGTCGATAACGCACCCCAACCCCTGCGGTGCCCAACGGGCACGGAAGGCGTCAGCTGCGCCCGTGGACACCACATGCTCCCTCTCCAGGGACACCTGGCCACGAACGTAGCCGCGGTAGAGGGGAAGACAGTCAGGATGGACGGCCCCCTCGATCGCCCGCTGCCTGGACCTGTAAATGGCGCGTTTCGCCAGGCCCAGGAGTAGGTTCACGAGGAGGTCGCCATCCCTCCCCTCGCCGCGCCAGGTGTCCGTAGGTCAGGAGCGTGGGACTGAAGTGCAAACAAAACATCAATAAAAGGTTTTTGAGGAAAACAAAAAGGGAGTGCAGCCTAAGACACAAAACATAGACATGGTCCACGGACTCCACAAGGCCACAGAGGGGGCAAGCTTCGGAGCCCGTGAACCCTACGATTGTGCGGAACTGCTGCATGCATCACCCCCACCCCAGGTCCCCGATGTAATTGTGGGGGGGGGGGAAACAGAAAAATGCTGGAGACCTCAGCAAGTCCGACAGCATCGGTGGAGAAAGAAAAGAGCCAACGTTTCTTTGCCTTCAGCTCTGACCTTGGGGTCACTCAGACTCGAAACGTTGGCTCGATTCTCTCTCCACAGATGCTGTCAGGCCTCCTGACATTTTCCACATTTTCTGCTTTTGGTTCAGATTTCTCGCATCTGCAGCATTTTGCCTTTTATCATTTACTTTTCTCTCTCCTGGTCACAGTGACCCCGAAGCCCCGCCCACTCCTCCACGGCGTCCTCACCAAGCTGGCCGCCGCCTGTGACGTCACCAACACTTACCGCACCCTGTCCCTCACCAAGACGGCGGGCACTCACCCTCGCTCGGTGGGGGACTGCCGCCTCCGCCGGGGCTAGCAATGGCGGGGCGGTTAAGGCTGAGTCAGCATAGGGACGGAGGGGCAGTCAGTCGAGGCTTGAGGCCGACACACAACATTTGTAAACCTTTCACTTCCCGGGAAGGGTCCCCGTTCCTCCCGACCGGCTCCCGCCTGCGCTCACCAGTCGCGGTCTCACCGTCCACCTCAGCCCTTCGCCACCGCACGGCCTTGCGTCTGCCGAGAGGAGGGGACGAGTGGTTTCGCGGCTGGCGCTTGCGCAGAGGGACCTTCCTGACTGGCGCCTGCGCAAAAAAGGCTCTCCGACTGGCACTTGTGCAAAGGGGGGAAAATCACCGAACGGCGCTTGCGGGGTGAGGGGGGCGGTTTACCGGCCAGCACCTGCGCACTGAGCCTCCAGCAGTTATTGATAGGGTGCTTTTCAACGCACACGGAGGTCTGGGTAAAGCCGCCGCCATTAACTAGATAACTAGATAGTTGTTATCTAGTTGGATAACTAGATAGTTGTACTTTCCTTTTCGGTCAACCAGTCTGAGATCAAGTACCAACCGATTGAAGAACAGCTCTTTCCCTCCTGCCATCAGACTTTTGAATGGACCTACCCTCTCACAGAATCTCTACAGTTCAGAAGGAGGCCATTTGGCCCATCGAGCCAGCACTGACCACAATCCCACCCAGGCCCTATCCTCTTAACCCCACCTATTTAGCCTGCTAGTCCCCCTGACACTAAAATGGTGATTGATCATGGCCAATCCACCTAACCTGCACAGCTTTGGAGTGTGGGAGGAAACCAGAGCACCCCGAGGTAACTCATGCAGACATGAGGAGAATGTGCAAACTCCACGGAGACAATGACCCAAAGCTGAAATTGAATCTGGGTCCTTCCCTTCTCCCCATGTACTCTATGAACAGTATGTGTCCGTATGGTGCGCAAGAAACAATACTTCTCACTGTATCCCAATGCATGTGACAATAATAAATTAAATTCATAGTAGGTCACAGAAATTTCAAATAATCAGGGATTTAAGTTACTAGGCTGACAATAAGTGAAATGTCCTCAGATCACACTTATAAACTAACGGGAATGGTCTACATAAAGACACATATAAACACAGTAAGAGATTTAACTAAGTATGAGATTTGAACAAGTATTTTGGATATTTTAAAATGTATTTTAGCTAAATGTTAAAGAAATCTGAAAACTTTAGCCAAAAGCAGGTTACCACAAAGCCTAATGGCATATTGAGATGAACCACAATCTTTAGGACAACAAAACTACAGAATGTGTAAGTTCTTATCAATAACAGGTATAGCAGGAAGGTCTTCTCAGCCCCTTCATGAATAGGGTAGTTTATACTGTTTGGATAAGAAAAGTCTAAGTATGTACAGCTGTCCGGTCCAGTCATTGACACAGGGGGAACATCAACTTTGACCTTTTTAGTGAAGCATCAGGAGTTGCTAAGCAATGGAGGGAGGAAGGATCTGGATTCTATGGACCAATGAAACCCCATGACATCAGAGGGTAAAATACAGTTGGCTAAAGTATAAGACGGGTATTAACAATGATTGATTTGTATTGAAAATGACTGGTTCATAACTAACGGAAGGCAGGAAATGTAAACTTGAGAAATGTATAATTATGTTTATTTATTCATGTCACAAGTAGGCTGACATTAACACTGCAATGAAGTTACTGTGAAAATCCCCCAGTCACCACACTCTGATGCCTGTTTGGGTACACTGAGGGAGAATTTGGCATGGTCAATGCACCTAACCAGCACGTCTTTCGGATTGTGGGAGGGAACTGGGGCACCCAGAGAAACCTCAAGCAGATGCAGAGATAACAATGCATCGGACAGGTCAATGGGGTGGCAGAGTGGTTAGCACTGCTGCCTCACAGCTCCAGGGGAGAACGTGCAGACTCCCCACAGACAGTGACCCAAGCCAGGAATCGAATTAGGTCCCTGGAGCTGTGAGGCAGCCGTGCTAACCACTGTGCCACCCCATCGACCTGTCCGGTGCATTGTTATCTCAGAGTTGGTATTGGAATGCTCAAGGCCTTCTCTTGTAGAACATAAGAACATAAGAAATAGGAGCAGGAGTAGGCCATCTAGCCCCTCGAGCCTGCCCCGCCATTCAATAACATCATGGCTGATCTGACGTGGATCAGTACCACTTACCCGCCTGATCCCCATAACCCTTAATTCCCTTACCGATCAGGAATCCATCCATCCGCGCTTTAAACATATTCAGCGAGGTAGCCTCCACCACCTCAGTGGGCAGAGAATTCCAGAGATTCACCACCCTCTGGGAGAAGAAGTTCCTCCTCAACTCTGTCTTAAACCGACCCCCCTTTATTTTGAGGCTGTGTCCTCTAGTTTTAACTTCCTTACTAAGTGGAAAGAATCTCTCCGCCTCCACCCTATCCAGCCCCCGCATTATCTTATAAGTCTCCATAAGATCCCCCCTCATCCTTCTAAACTCCAACGAGTACAAACCCAATCTCCTCAGCCTCTCCTCATAATCCAAACCCCTCATCTCCGGTATCAACCTGGTGAACCTTCTCTGCACTCCCTCCAATGCCAATATATCCTTCCTCATATAAGGGGACCAATACTGCACACAGTATTCCAGCTGCGGCCTCACCAATGCCCTGTACAGGTGCATCAAGACATCCCTGCTTTTATATTCTATCCCCTTCGCAATATAGGCCAACATCCCATTTGCCTTCTTGATCACCTGTTGTACCTGCAGACTGGGCTTTTGCGTCTCATGCACAAGGACCCCCAGGTCCCTTTGCACGGTAGCATGTTTTAATTTGTTTCCATTGAGATAGTAATCCCATTTGTTATTATTTCCTCCAAAGTGTATAACCTCGCATTTATCAACGTTATACTCCATTTGCCATATCCTCGCCCACTCACTCAGCCTGTCCAAATCTCTCTGCAGATCTTCTCCGTCCTCCACACGATTCACTTTTCCACTTATCTTTGTGTTGTCTGCAAACTTCGTTACCCTACACTCCGTCCCCTCCTCCAGATCATCTATATAAATGGTAAATAGTTGCGGCCCGAGTACCGATCCCTGCGGCACGCCACTAGTTACCTTCCTCCAACCAGAAAAACACCCATTTATTCCGACTCTTTGCTTCCTGTCGGATAGCCAGTCCCCAATCCACTTTAACACACTACCCCCAACTCCGTGTGCCCTAATCTTCTTCAGCAGCCTTTTATGGGGCACCTTATCAAACGCCTTTTGGAAATCCAAAAACACCGCATCCACCGGTTCTCCTCCATCAACCGCCCGAGTCACATCTTCATAAAAATCCAACATGTTCGTCAAGCACGACTTTCCCCTCATGAATCCATGCTGCGTCTGATTGATCGAACCATTTCTATCCAGATGCCCTGCTATCTCCTCTTTAATAATGGATTCCAGCATTTTCCCTACTACAGACGTTAAGCTGACCGGCCTATAGTTACCCGCCTTTTGTCTCCTTCCTTTTTTAAACAGCGGCGTAACATTAGCCGTTTTCCAATCAACCGGCACTACCCCAGAATGCAACGAGTTTTGATAAATAATCACTAACGCATCCACTATTACCTCTGACATTTCTTTCAATACCCTGGGATGCATTCCATCCGGACCCGGGGACTTGTCCACCTTCAGTCCCATTAGTCTACCCAGCACTGCCTCTCTGGTAACATTAATTGTATTAAGTATTTCTCCTGCTGCCAACCCTCTATCGTTAATATTTGGCAAACTATTTGTGTCCTCCACCGTGAAGACCGACACAAAAAACTTATTTAAAGACTCAGCCATATCCTCATTTCCCACTATTAGTAAGGCATTGGACAGCCTAATGATCATTCTCCCATCGATCATTGGTCAATAAAGATACATCTTTTACCGGGACACTGGCTTACGCGAGTCTTTTATTGGCTGCCATTTTTGGTGCTTCCGAGCCTCCAGAGAATCCCGCAACAGGGTGGAACGGCGAAGGAACAGACAAAATTGATCTGAGAGCCCTGGAATCCCTACAATGCGGTTGCACCAACTGTCCAAAAGAGCATCATACCCAGGCCCACCCCATCCCCTTAACCCCACACAATTAACAAGGCTAATCCACCTAATATAGGGTGGCATGGAGGCACAGTGGTTAGCACTGCTGCCTTACAGTGTCAGGGACCCAGGTTCGATTCCGGCCTTGGGTGGCTGTCTGCATGGAGTTTGCATGTTCTCCCAATGTCTGTGTGGGTTTCCTCTGGGTGCTCTGGTTTCCTCCCTCAGGCCAAACATGTACAGGTTAGCTGGATTGGCCATGCTAAATTGACCCTTAGTGTTGCAGATTAGCAGGGTGAATACGCGGTGTTGCAGGGGTGAGATTGTTGTTGGTGCAGGCTCGATGGGCTGAATGGCCTCCTTGTGCATTGTCGGGATTCTCTGACTGCTTATGCATCTGAGGAAACGCAAATGGTGCTGAATACCGTGCAGTCATTGATGAACATCCTCACTTATGATGGAGGGAAGGTCCTAGGATCGTAGAATAATGGAAGCATAGAATCCTACAGTGCAGAGGGAGTCCATCGAGTCTGCACCGACCACAATCCCACCCAGGCCCTATTCCTGTAACCCCATGCATTTACCCTTGCTAGTTGAGCTTGTGAGGGGTAGGGAGTCACATAGCCTTAAAATGAGAGCATTTAATCATCCCCGGAATCAATCTGGTGAACCTCTTCACATTTTTACTTTGAGTTTATTTATTAGTGTCACAAGTAGGCTTACCATGACACTGCAATGAAGTTACTGTGAAAATCCCCTCGTCGCCACACCGGGTACACCGAGGGAGAATTTAGTATGGCCAATGCACCTAAGCAGCATGTCTTTCAGACTGCGGGAGGAAAATGGAGCACCCAGAGAAAACCATGCAGACACAGGGAGAACATGTAAACGCCGCACAGTGACCCAAACCAGGAATTGAACCCGGGCCCCTGGCGCTGTGAGGTAACTGTACTAACCACTGTGCCACCTTGCCATCCACAGTTATGTGGAGGAGGTTACAGAGATAATGAAGGTGTTTGGGGTTGTACGAGGTTACAGAGAGCAATGGTACAGGTCTTGGAGGCTACAGAGATAGGGTTGTATGGTCTGCAGGAGGTTACAGAGATAGGGAGAGCTGTAGGGGCAGGAGGAGACAAAAGCCCCCGACCCGGCCTCCATTTACAGACACTCCCAGACCCAGCCTCCATTTACAGACACTCTCTTACTCAGTTTCCATTTCCCCTCCATTTAGAGATCCTCCATGATCCAGTCTCCATTTTCCTTCCATTTACAGACACTCCCTGACCCAGTCTCCATTTCCCTTCAATTTACAGACACTTCCTGACCCAGTCTCCATTTCGAGACACTCCCTGACCTAGTCTCCATTTCCCCTCCATTGAGAGACGCTCCCTGACCCAGTCCATTTCCCCTCCATTTGCAGACATTCGCAAATTCACCTTCATTTAGAGACAATCCCCAACCCAGTCTTAAAATTCTCCTTCCCTTTTTGAAATCCCAGTCTCCATTGATAGACTCTCCCTGACTGAGTAGGAACTACGCAGAAGGGAAACCAGAAATAATGTCCATACTTTTTGATTCGTCTCCCGGGTGAGAGAGCGATTATCTCCACCCACTGCACTCTGGATACTTTACAAGATCTCCCTTCCGAACTCGCGGTGAGCCCAGTTCAGCCCGCCGGCCTGCACTGCGCATGCTCCAACCTGACCACGCCCGCAATGTGATTGACGGCGGCTCTGGACCAATAGCCAGACAGGATGGGGATGGAGTCGGGCTCGGCTGGAGGACCAATCCGGAGCCAACTGGTCCTCCAACCAATCGGAAACAATGAGGCGGCGCGGATGGAGGCGCTTGCCCACGGACGGCGGGCCCCTCAACCAATCGGAGTGAATCAGGGGGCGTGGTTGGGGGGGAGACCCACTGAGGGTGAACGGCGTGTCCCGGGACCAATCGGGGTGAATGAGAGGGCGGGGGACCATGGGAAGCCCGAGTGTGAGCGACGTGGAATGAGGAGGCGAGCCTTGGGCAAGGCGTGACTGATTGGTGCCTGAACTAATCTGAGTGAATCAGGGGGCGGAGCATGGGGAAACCAGCCATGAACGGCGGGTCCCTGAACCAATCGGAGTGAAGGGTTTGCCAAATCAAGCACCATTATCCTCCAACCAATCGGAATGAATGGGTCTTGCATTGGTGGCGGGTGCTTGAACCAATCGGAGTCACCGAGGAGGCGGGAGTGGAGGACCGAACCTGAGCTCCTCCAAGCTTTTGCTGACCTGAACTTGCATCTGCTGAAGTGACTGAGTAGTGCCATACCTTGCCTAATAAAGGTGTTGTGAAGCACTTGGGACATGTTATCACTTTAAAGGCATTCTGAAGGTGGCACAGTGGTTAGCACTACTGCTTTACAGCGCCGCCAGGGACCCGGGTTCGATTCCCGTCTCAGGTCACTGTCTGTGTGGCGTCTGCACGTTCTCCCTGTGTCTGCGTGCGTTTCCTCTGGATGCTCCGGTTTCCTCCCACAGTCCGAAAGGCGTGCTAGTTAGGTGCATTGGCTATGCTAAATTCTCCCACAGTGTACCTGAAATTTGGCATGTCAGCTCCGACTCTCACCAACTTTTACAGATGCACCATAGAAAGCATTCTTTCTGGTTGTATCACAACTTGGTATGGCTCCTGCTCTGCCCAAGACCACAAGAAACTTCAAAAGGTTGTGAATGTAGCCCAATCCATCGCGCAAACCAGCCTCCCATCCAATGATTCTGTCTGCACTTCCCACCACCTCGGCAAAACAGCCGGCATAATTAAGGATCCCACACATCCCAGACATCCTCCATTCCACTTTCTTCCGTCAGGAAAAAGATACAAAAATCTGAGGTAACGTACCAACCGACACAAGAACAGCTTCTTCCCTGCTGCCATCAGACCTTTGAATGGACCTACCTCGCACGAAGTTGATCTTCCTCTACACCCTAGCTATGACTATAACACTACATTCTGCACTCTCTTTTTTCCTTCTCTATGAACGGTATGCTTTGTCTGTATAGCATAAGAAACAATACTTTTCACTGTATGCTAATACACGTGACAATAATAAATAAAATCAAAATGAACAGGTGCCGGAGTGTGACGACTACGGGATTTTCACATTGCAGTGTTAATGTAAGCCCACTTGTGACACTAATAAATAAACTTTAAACCCTGATATGTTGGCCTTCATAGTGAGAGGATTTGAGTACAGGGATAGGGATGTTTTACTGGAATTGTATAGGGCATTGGTGAGGCCACATCTGGAATATTGCGTGCAATTTTGGTGTCCTTATCTGAGGAAGACTCTCCTTGCTATAGAAGGAATATAACGAAGGTTTACCAGCTGATTCCTGGGATCGCAGGTCTAACATATCAGGAGAGATTAAGTCAGTTGGGAATATATTCATTGGAGTTCATCTGATTTATTACTGTCACATGTATTGGGATACAGTGAAAAGCATTGTTTCTTGCACGCTACACAAAGTTCATAGAGTACATAGGGTTTTTTTAAAGTTAATTTATTAGTTTCAAAAGTAGGCGTACGTTAACACTGCAATGAAGGTACTGTGAAAATCCCCCACTCGCCAATTCAAATTCAATGAATACAATCTGGAAATATAAGGCGAATCTGGGTAATGGTGATCATTAAACTATCATCGATGCGTGGCATGGTGGCACAGTGGTTCGCACTGTTGCCTCACAGCGCCAGAAACCTGGTTTCGATTCCCAGCTTGGGACACTGTCTCTGTGCAGAGTCTGCACATTCTCCTTATGTCTGCGTGGGTTTCCTCCCACAGTCTGAAAGATGTGCTGGTTAGGTGCATTGGCCGTGCTAAATTCTCCCTCAGTGTACTCGAACAGGGGCCGGAGTGTGGTGACTAGGGGATTTTCACAGTAACTTCATTGCAATGTTAAGGTCAGCCTACTTGTGACCTTAATAAATAAACTTTAAAACTTAAATATCAGTTCCCTCTAAGACAGGTGTTGGCGTAGGGGTAATGCCATTGGACTGGCAATTCAGAGGCCCAGATTGATGGTCATAGAAGAATCATTTTGATTTGATTTATTATTGTCATATATATTGAGATACAGTGAAAAGTATTGTTTCTTGCGCGTGATGCAGACAAGGCATACCATTCATCGAGTACTTAGGGGAGAAGGAACAGAGAGAGTGCAGAATGTAATGTTACAGTCATAGCTCAGGTGTAGAGAAAGATCAACTTAAATCATTGGAAAATCTCTACAGTTCAGGAGGAGGCCATTCAGCCCATCGAGTCTGCACCGACAACAAGCCCACCCAGGCCCTATCCCAGTAACCCCACATATTTACCCTGCTAATCCCCGTGACACTAAGGGACAATTTAGCATGGCCAATCCACCTAACCTGCAAGTCTTTCGGACTGTGGGAGGAAACCAGAGCACCCAGAGGAAACCCACGCAGACATGGGGAGAACGTGCAGACTCTGCACAGACAGTCACCCAAGGCCAGAATTGAATCTGGGTCCCTGGCACTGTGAGGGAGCAGTACTAACCACCGTGCCACTGTGCCTGGAATTAAAAATCTAACAATGACGACAAAACCCATCTGGTTAATTCGAGCCCTTTCGGGAAGGAAATTTGCCATCCTTACCTGGCCTGGTCGTCAGGGACTCAAGAGCCACAGCAATGTGGGTACACAATGCATTAAAAAAAAAGGTTCGACTGATACACTGGACGTCCACTAGATAGAGTGAGAGAGCTGTCTCCAACCAGCAGGAAACTCTGAGGCAGAAATACAAAGGGTAATTATAGTCAGTGAACTTTGCAGCACAGAATGAGACCTTTCGGTCCACTGTCTCTGTGCCAGCTATCAAGCACCTACCTAAGGAAGGCAATGATATGTTGGCCTTCAAAGCGAGAGGATTTGAGTAAAGGAATAGGGATATTTTGCTGCAGTTGTACAGGGCCACACCTGGAGTACTTTGTGCAGTTTTGTTGTCCTGATCTGAGGAAGGATATCCTTGCTATAGAGGGAATACAGCGAAGGTTTCCCAGGCTGATTCCTGGAATGGCAGATTTCTCGTATGAGGAGAGATTAAGTTGGCTAGGATGGTAGAGTGAAAATGTATCTCGTAGGAACTTATAAAATTCTAACAGGGTTGACAGGGTAGATTCAGAAAGAATGTTCCTGATGGTGGGGAAGTCCAGAACTAGGGGTCATAGTTTGAGGGAAGGGGTAAACCTTTTAGAACTTAGGTGAGGAGAAATGTCTTCACCCAGAGGGTGGTGAATGTGTGGAATTCGCTACCACAGAAAGTAGCTGAGGCCAAAATGTCTTATTTCAAGAAGAAATTAAATATAACTCTTGGGGCTAAAGGGATCAAGGGATATGGGGGGAAAGTGGGATCAGGATATTGAATTCGATGATCAGCCATAACCAAAATGAATGGTGAAGCAGGCTCAAAGAACCAAATGGCCAACTCCTGCTTCTAGTTTCCATATTTCCATGATGGGCCTTTCCCTCACTGTAAACTTCAGTGCTTCGCTGGATCTGCCGTTGCCTCGCTCCGTCTCAGTCACGAACAATGTGCCATGTGTTTTCACAATATGACTGGAATTCCTGGGTCCTCTAACTCACTGTGCTCCATGAGGAAACCTCCTCCAACCACCAAGGCCAGCATGACAATGGCGGGCATCATGGAGTCCCTGCCGAGCATCACCCAGTCCTGTATCCAGATGGCCATTACCTGGCACCTCAGCCGTAGCCAGCCTCAGATGGTAAGTAAATCCCGAGGGAACTCTCAATGCCCACCGACATCCGATAGAGGATGTTTCAGATCATTGGTTGTCTAACCCTGTGTTGTACCTGTCCTGTGAGTGTTGAATGGGGACAGTGTAGAGGAAACTTTACTCTGTATCTAACCCCGTACTGTACCTGTCCTGGGAGTTTTTGATGAAGGGGCACAGTGTAGCGTGAGCTTTACTCTGTATCTAACCCCATGCTGTACCTGTCCTAATAGTGTTAAATGGTGTGGAGATGCCAGCGTTGGACTGGGGTAAACACAGTAAGTGTTTTAACAACACCAGGTTAAAGTCCAACAGGTTTATTCGGGAGCAAGTGCCATTAGCTTTCGGAGCGCTGCTCCTTCGTCAGATGGAGTGGAAATCTGCTCTCAAACAGGGCACAGAGACACAAAATCAAGTTACAGATTCTGTAACTTAAGTTTGTGTCTCTGTGCCCTGTTTGAGAGCACATTTCCACTCCATCTGACGAAGGAGCAACGCTCCGAAAGCTAATGGCATTTGCTACCAAATAAACCTGTTGGACTTTAACCTGGTGTTGTTAAAACTCTTACTGTGTTAAATGGGACAGTGTAGAGGGAGCTTTACTCTGTATCTAACCTTGTGCTTCACCTGTCCTGGGAGTGTTTGATGGACACAGTGTAGAGGGAGCCTTACTCTGCATCTAACCCTGTGCTGTACCTGTCCTGGGTGTGTTTGATGGGGACAGTGTAGAGGGAGCTTTACTCTGAATCTAACCCCGTGCTGTACCTGTTCTGAGAGTATCTGATGGGGGACAGTGAAGACGGAGCGTTACTCCATACCTAATCTCAAGCTGTACTTGTCCTGGGCATGTTTGATGGGGGTCTGTGTTCTATTATGTTTCTATTCTAATCCCATTTTCAAGCACTTCCTGCATAACCTTGTATGATATGGCATTTCAAGTACTCAACTAATGGCTTCTTAAACGTTGTGGAAGTTTCCCCCACCTCGACCACACTTTCAGGCAGTGAATTCTAGATTCCCACCATCCTCTGGACAAAAATATGTTTCCTCAAAATCTCTAATTCTCCTGTCCCTGACCTTAAATCTATGCCCCCTGGTTATTGACCTCCTCGAATAAGACCATAAGACCATAAGACGTAGGGGCGGAAGTAAGGCCATTCGGCCCATCGAGTCCACTCCACCATTCAATCATGGTTGATTTCAACTCCATTTACCCGCTCTCTCCCCATAGCCCTTAATTCCTCGAGAAATCAAGAATTTATCAATTTCTGTCTTGAAGACGCTCAACGTCTCGGCCTCCACAGCCTTCTGTGGCAATGAATTCCACAGACCTACCACTCTCTGGCTGAAGAAATTTCTCCTCATCTCTGTTCTAAAGTGACTCCCTTTTATCCTAAGGCTGTGCCCCCGCGTCCTAGTCTCCCCTGCTAATGGAAACAACTTCCCTACGTCCATCCTATCTAAGCCGTTCATTATCTTGTAAGTTTCTATTAGATCTCCCCTCAACCTCCTAAACTCCAATGAATATAATCCCACGATCCTCAGACGTTCATCGTATGTCAGGCCTACCATTCCTGGGATCATCCGTGTGAATCTCCGCTGGACCCGCTCCAGTGCCAGTATGTCCTTCCTGAGGTGTGGGGCCCAAAATTGCTCACAGTACTCCAAATGGGGCCTAACCAGTGCTTTATAAAGCCTCAGAAGTACATCCCTGCTTTTGTATTCCAAGCCTCTTGAGATAAATGACAACATTACATTTGCTTTCTTAATTACGGACTCAACCTGCAAGTTTACCTTTAGAGAATCCTGGACTAGGACTCCCAAGTCCCTTTGCACTTTAGCATTATGAATTTTGTCACCGTTTAGAAAATAGTCCATGCCTCTATTCTTTTTTCCAAAGTGCAAGACCTCGCACTTGCCCACGTTGAATTTCATCAGCCACTTCTTGGACCACTCTCCTAAACTGTCTAAATCTTTCTGCAGCCTCCCCACCTCCTCAATGGTACCTGCCCCTCCACCTATCTTTGTATCATCGGCAAACTTGGCCAGAATGCCCCCAGTCCCGTCATCTAGATCGTTAATATATAAAGAGAACAGCTGTGGCCCCAACACTGAACCCTGCGGGACACCACTTGTCACCGGTTGCCATTCTGAGAAAGAACCTTTTATCCCAACTCTCTGCCTTCTGTCTGACAGCCAATCGTCAATCCATGTTAGTACCTTGCCTCGAATACCATGGGCCCTTATTTTACTCAGCAGTCTCCCATGAGGCACCTTGTCAAAGGCCTTTTGGAAGTCAAGATAGATAACATCCATTGGCTCTCCTTGGTCTAACCTATTTGTTATCTCTTCAAAGAACTCTAACAGGTTTGTCAGGCACGACCTCCCCTTACTAAATCCATGCTGACTTGTCCTAATCCGACCCTGCACTTCCAAGAATTTAGAAATCTCATCCTTAACGATGGATTCTAGAATTTTGCCAACAACTGAGGTTAGGCTAATTGGCCTATAATTTTCCATCTTTTTTCTTGTTCCCTTCTTGAACAGTGGGGTCACAACAGCGATTTTCCAATCCTCTGGGACTTTCCCTGACTCCAGTGACTTTTGAAAGATCATAACTAACGCCTCCACTATTTCTTCAGCTATCTCCTTTAGAACTCTAGGATGTAGCCCATCTGGGCCCGGAGATTTATCAATTTTCAGACCTTTTAGTTTCTCTAGCACTTTCTCCTTTGTGATGGCAACCATATTCAACTCTGCCCCCTGACTTTCCTGAATTGTTGGGATATTACTCATGTCTTCTACTGTGAAGACTGACGCAAAGTACTTATTAAGTTCCTCAGCTATTTCCTTGTCTCCCATCACTAGATTACCAGCGTCATTTTGGAGCGGCCCAATGTCTACTTTTGCCTCCCGTTTGTTTTTAATGTATTTAAAGAAACTTTTACTATCATTCCTAATGTTACTGGCTAGTCTACCTTCATATTTGATCCTCTCCTTCCTTATTTCTCTCTTTGTTATCCTCTGTTTGTTTTTATAGCCTTCCCAATCTTCTGACTTCCCACTACTCTTTGCCACATAAGGGGAATAAGGGGAAATGTTTCTTTCTATATATGTTCCTCATATTTATTTACACCTCAATCAGATCCCTAATGTCAGCCTTCCCTGCTCTAAGGAAAACAGCCCCAGCCTAACCAGTCTCTCTTCACAGCTGAACCACTCCAGCCCAGGCAACATCCTAGAGAAATGCCTCTGCTATTAATCTTTCTATTAACAGCCTCTACCCCTGAACAAATGGCCTCTCTTCCTTTGTAAGTCCATTTCACTCTCTAAACAAAGTCTTGATTTTATTTTCACAGCTTAGTGGTAGAACATACATCACCTAACCACTTCGCACCTTGCGAGAATACGGAACTACATTCGCTGGAGGAACCACATCCTCTATCCTTTCCCAAACCTCCCCTTACCCTCTCAGAATCAAACCATGGGTGGCACGGCGGCACAGGGGTTAGCCCTTCCGCCTCACAGCACAACAGACCCGGGTTCAATTCCAACCTCAGGTCACTGACTGTGCGGAGTTTGCACATTCTCCCCATGTCTGCGTGGGTTTCCTCTGGGTGCTCCGATTTCCTCCCACAGTCCAAAGATGTGTGGGTTAGTTTGATTGACCATTCTAAATTGACCCTTAGTGTCAGGGTGATTAGTAAGGTAAATATGTGGGGTTGTGGGGATTGGGCCTGGGTGAGACTGTTGTCGGTGCAGACTCGATGGGCCAAATGGCCTCTTTCTGCACTGTAGTGATTCTATGATTCTTTGATTCTTAATGATGGAACTTATGTCACCTCACCACTTCCCACCTTGCGAGAATGCGGAACTACATTATCCACAGCAACCACATCCTCTACCCTCTCCCACACCTCCCCTTATCCTCTCGGAATCAAACCACTCCCATCTTTGCCCAATATTTTTCATTACCCACAAAAAGGAGAGAACCTGAGGGGACATAGCGCTATTGTCATTGGGCTAGTATTTCAGCGGCCACGCATAAATCTCAGAGAGTGAAACAAAGAACAATACAGCACAGCCCACAAAGACTGCACAGCGATCCATGGTTTCTATCCCCCTTTCATGTGTCTATCAAGATACAGCTTGCTAATGTGCCTGTTTCCATCACCTTCACTGGCAGTGCATTCCAAGCACCCACCACCCTCTGTGTGAAAAACATTCTCCGCACGTCTGCCCTAAACGTACTCCCTCTCACCTTAAACCTGCGCCCTCTTGTCAACCCTTCCACCCTGGGAAAAAGTCTCTGACTATCCACCTTGTCTATGTCTCTCATAACTTTGTAGACCTCTATCGGGTCGATGCTCAGCCCCCGTCTTTCCAGTGAAAACAATCCGAGTTTGTCCAACCTCTCCTCATACCTAAAACTCTCCAGACTAGGAACATCCTGGTGAAACTTCTTTGCACTGTTTCCAAAGCATCCAGGCCCATCTGTTAGTGTGGCGACCAGCATTGAACACAATACTCCGAATGTGGCCTAACTAGAGTTTTATACAGCTTGCCAACTTTTATACTCGATGCCCTGGCCGATGAAGGCAAGCATGTTGTATGCCTTCTTGACCACCTTATTTTTTTTATTAATTCATGGGAGATGGGTGTCGCTGGCTGGCCAGCATTTATCGCCCATCCCGAGTTGCCCTTGAAGTGAGAGGCTTGTTCGGCCATTTCAGAGGGCTGTAGAGAGTCAACCACATTGCTGTGGCTCTGGAGTCACATGTGGGCCAAACTAGGTAAGGATGGCAGATTTCCTTCCCTAAAGGGCATTAGTGAACCAGATGGGTTTTTCCAAGAATTGACAATGGTTTTATGGTCATCAGGAGATTCTTAATTCCAGATAGAGTCAGAGAAGTTTACGGCATGGAAACACGCGCGCTGGACCAACTTCTCCATGCCGCCCTTTTTTTTTTTAACCACTAAGCTCGTCCCAATTACCTGTGTTTGGCCCATATCTCTCTATACACAACTTAACCATGTGACTGTCTAAATGATTTTTAAAAGACAAAATCTACTACTACCTCTGGCAGCTTGTTCCAGACATTCACCACCTGTGTGTGAAAAAATTGCCCCTCTGGACCCTTCTGAATCTCTCCCCTCTCACCTTTAATTGAATTGAAATTCCACCATCTGCCATGGTGGGATTCGAACCCGGGTCCCCAGAACATTAGCTGAGTTTCTGGATTAATAATCAAGCGATAATACCACGAGGCCATTGCCTCCCCACCATATCCACCTGTGTTGCCACTTTCTGGGATCTGTGGACCTGTACGCCCAGATCCCTCTGTCAGTCAATGCCCTTAAGAGTTCTGCCATTTGATCTGGGATCGAATCTCACCACAGCAAGTTTGAATTCAATAAAATTCTCAAATTAAAAGTTGAATGATGAACATGCAACCATCTGGTTCACTAATATCCTTTAGGGAAGGAAATCTGCCATGTGACTCCAAATCCACAGTAATGCAGATACTCTCTGAATGGTCCAGCAAGCCATTTAGTTCAAGTCTCATGTGGATAACTTTGAGGTTTTCCACTTCAGTAGCAATGATAGGAAGACAGATTGTTATTTGAATGTGTGCAAATGGGGAGAGGTGGATACTCAGCGAGACCTTGGAGTCCTTGTGCATCAGTCACTGAAAGTAAGCATGTAAGTCAGCAGACAGTAAAGAAGGTAAATGGTATGTTGGCTTTCATAGCGAGAGGATTTGAGTACAGGGATAGGAATATTTTGCTGCAATTGTATAGGGCGTTGGTGAGGCCACATTTGGAATATTGTGTGCAGTTTTGGTGTCCTGATCTGAGGAACGATGTCTTTGCTACAGAGGGAGTTCAGCGAAGGTTTACCAGGCTGATTCCTGGGATGGCAGGTCTGTCACATGAGAAGAGACTAAGTCGGTGAGGATTGTATTCACTGGGGTTTAGAAGAGTGAGAGGGGATTCCATAGAAACTTATAAAATTCTCACAAGGTTAGACAGGGTCGATTCAGAGAGAATGTTCCTGATGGTGGGGGTGTCCAGATCTGGGGTCATAGTTTGAAGATAAGGGGTAAACCTTTTAGAACTGAGGTGAGGAGAAATTTCTTCACCCAGAGACTGAATTCACTACCACAGAAAGTAGTTGAGGCCAAAACATTGTGTGATTTCGACAAAATCACCAGCCACCAGCATGGTGGCACAGCGCCAAGTACCTGGATTCGATTCTTGGCTCGGTTCCTAGAATCTTTGAATCCTGCGGTGCAGAAGGAAGCCATTTGACCCATCGAGTCTGCACCGACCACAATTCCACACAGACCCTATCCCATTAACCCCATGCATTTACCCTAGTTAGGCCCCCGACACTAAGAGGCAATTTAGCATGGCCAAGCCACCCAACTGTCTGTGTGGAGTTTGCACATTCTCCCCATGACTGCGTGGGTTTTCTCCGGGTGCTCCGGTTTGCTCCCACAGTCCAAAGATGTGCAGGTTAGGTTGATTGACCATGCTAAATTAACCCTAGTGTCAGCGGGACTAGCAGGGTAAATATGTGGGGTTACAGAAATTGTGCCTGGATGGGATTGTGGTCAGTGCAGGCTCGATGGGCCAGCAGCCTCCTTCTGCACTGTCGGGACTCTATGATTCTATTCTAAGAAATTAGACATAGCTCTTGGGGCTAAAGGGATCAAAGGATATGGGACGAAGTGGGGGAATCAGGATATTGAATTTGATGATCAGCCATGATCATAATGAATGGCGGAGCAGGCTTGAAGGGCTGAATGGTCTATTCCTGCTTCTAGTTTCTATGTTTCTATAAAGCAATAGATATTGGCTCATCCAATGAATGCCTGTCAGTTTATTGTGATTATACAATGTATAATCCACAATAATGAATCCAATCAAGCTGCTCCAATGCTGATTTTAAATTCAGTCAATGCTGTTATACAGCTTTAATTTAAACACCTTCCAAGCAATCCAGTTTAATGAGACAAGCAAGGACAGTGAATCAATTATTTCTTTATAGAACACATTTCGTACCAACTCAAACATCAACAGTTGCAACTCATTAACTCTTTACTGAGCTTTAACTCTTAAACTACACGTTAACTTTAACTGAACATCAATTTTACTATTTAACAGAAAATAGATATGACCGAGTTTAAGAAAACCTTGGCCAAGAATCTATCTTCTTGGGAATCTATCTTCTTGTCTCTGAAGTATCCTTCAGGGTACAATTCTTATTGTGATGGTTGCTCTCTTCGAGTTATTGCTGCCAAACAAAGGACTCACATGTCTTTTATCCACAATTCTCCACTTGCTTCCCGAAGATTCTCTGTCATCCAGCCAACTGTGTCACAGAAACCAATCACATGGCTCGAACATCCAGTGAAACTACTTTTGAACTAAACCATTACACTTCGTTCAAACTGCATACTCCATACATAGCAACCATAAATAGAGCCACGCTGTCTCAATTAATGTAAACAACTTCCCTGATCTGATCAATGCAGGAAGCTTCAGATCACAACTCCCTGACCAGAGCCTCTTTACGACCTGCACCTGGTCTTAATCTATAAGCTGAAAAAAATTCCCAGCATGCTTAGCTCTTAGCCAGAATAGCCATTTTAAAGCCACTGTTGCCATTATTGTTGTTAAATTATTGTTGCAGCCATTCTTTCTCTGTCCACAATTAATCACCAAAGATCACATCTGCCTCTCTTCCGGGTCAGTCTGGTTTTTCTCGAGTCAACATTCCGCGGTGAGAGTTCAGCTAAATGACTGCCCCAGCAGATGGTACTCTCTCTCTCTCTCTCAGGGTAACTCAGAGACTGCTTTGGTCATGTAACATAAATAGTTTAATGTTCAACCTTTTAAGAAGCGCATTTATTTTCTGAAACGCATTGGTGTCCAGTTTTCAGCGACGTATTTCAGGAAGGATGTATCGGCCTTGGAGATGGTACAGCTCAAACTCACGAGAGTTTGTTGGGTTAAACTGTCAAAGCAGATTGCAAAAACTTGTTGGAGGAATGGGGGCACAGTGGTTAGCACTGCTGCCTCACAGCGCCAGGGCAGTGGGTTCAATTAAGGCCTCAGGTGACTGTGTGGAATTTGTACATTCTTCCCATGTCTGCATGGGGTTCCTCCCACAACCCAAAGATGTGCAGGTTAGGTGGATTGGACATGCTACAATGCCCCTTAGTGTCACAAGATGTGGGGGTTAGGTGGATTGGCCATGCTAAATTGCCCCTTCGTGTCCAAAGATGTGCAGGTTAGGTGGATTCTCTATGCAGAATTGCCCCTTAGTGTCCAAAGATGTGTAGATTAGGTAGATTGACCATGCTAAATTGCTCCTTAGTGTCCAAAGATGTGCAGGTTAGGTGGCTAGGCCATGCTAAATTGCCTCTTAGTATGCAAAGATGTGCAGCTTAGGTGGATTGGCCATGCTGAATTGCCCCTTAGACTCCAAAGATGCGTAGGTTAGGTTCATTGGCCATGCTAAATTGCTCCTTAGTGCTCAAGGATGTGCAGGTTAGGTGTATTGGCTATGCTAAATTGCCCCTTACTGTCCAAAGATGTGCAGGTTAGGTATATTGGCCATGCTAAATTGCCCATTAGTGTCCAAAAATGTATAGGTTAGGTGGATTGGCCATGCTAAATTGCCCCTTAATGTCCAAAGATGTGGGGGTTTGGTGGGTTGGCCATGCTAAATTGCACCTTACTATCCAAAGATGTGCAGGTTAGGTGCATTGGCCATGTAAATTGCCCCTTAATGTCCAAACATGTGAGGGTTTGGTGGACTGGCCATGCTAAATTGCCCCTTAGTTTCCAAAGATGTGCAGGTTAGGTGTATTAGCCATGCTAAATTGTCCCTTAGTGTCCAAAGATGTGCAGGCTAGGTGGATTGGCCATGCTACATTGCCTGCTGGTGTCCAAAGATGTGTAGGTTAGGTGGATTGGCCATGCTAAATTGTCCCTTAGTATCCTAAGATGTGTAGGTTAGGTTGATTGGCCATGCTGAATTGTCCCTTCGTGTCCAAAGATATGTAGGTTAGTTTGAGTGGCCATGCTAAATTGCCCTCGTGTCCAAGGATGTGCACGTTAGGTGGATTGGCCATGCTAAAATGTGCATTAGTGTCCAAAGATGAATAGGTTAGGTGGATTGGCCATGCTAAATTGCCCCTTTGGGTCGAAAGATGTGCGGGTTTGCTGGATTGGCCATGCTAAATTGCCCATTAGTATCCAAAGATGTGCAAGTTAGGTGGATTGGCCATGTTAAATTTTCCCTTAGTGTCCAAAGATGTGCAGGTTAGGTCGATTGGCTATGCTAAATTGTCCCTCAGTGTCCAAAGATGTGCCGATTAGGTGGATTGGCCAAGCTAAATTGCCCCTTACTGTCCAAAGATGTGTAGGTTTGGTGGATTGTCCATGATCAATGCATGTGGGTTTACGGGTTTAGGACAGGTGATTGGCCTCGCTAAGGTCCTTGTTCAGAGGATCGGTACAGGACAGGAGGGAAGAGAGGAGGGGGAGTTGCACTTTTGATTAGGGAAAACATAACGGCAGTACTGAGAGGAGATATATCCGAGGGTTCGGCCACTGAGTCTGTATGGGTAGAACTGAGAAATAAGAAGGGGAAATCACTTTGATAGGGTTGTACTATAGGCTCCCAAATAACCAGCGGGAAATTGAGGAGCAAATATGTAAGGAGATTACAGATAGCTCCAAGAAAAATAGGGTGGTAATAGTCGGAGAGTTTAACTATCCCAACATTGACTGGGACAGCCATCGTATTAGAGGCTTGGATGGAGAGAAATTTGTTGAGTGCATTCAGGAGGAATTTCTCATTCGGTATGTGGATGGCCTGACTGGAGAGGGGGCAAAACCTGATCACCTCTTGGGAAATAAGGAAGGGCAGGTGACAGAGGTGTTAGTGAGGGATAACTTTGTGACCAGTGACCATAATTCCATTAGTTTTAAGATAGCTATGGAAAATGATAGGTCTGGCCCAAAAGTTAAAATTCTAAATTGGGGCAAGGCCAATGTTGATGGTATCAGGCAGGAACTTTCAAAAGTTAATTGGGGGAGTCTGTGGGAAGGCAAAGTGATGTCTGGTAAGTGGGAGGCTTTCAAAAGTGTGTTAACCAGGGTTCAGGGTAAGCACAGTCCTCTTCGAGTGAAGGGCAAGGCTGGTAGAAGTAGGGAACCCTGGATGACTCGGGATATTGAGGCCCTGGTCAAGGAGAAGAAGGAGGCACATGGCATTCATAGGCAGCTGGGATCAAGTGAATCCCTTGAAGAATATAGGAGGTGTAGGTATAGAGTTAAGAGAGAAATCAGGAGGGCAAAAAGGGGAGTAGAGATTGTTTTGGCAGATAAGGCAAAGGAAAAGGCCAAAAGAGTAACATTGGAAGAGAGTAGGGCCTCTTAAGGATCAACAAGGTCATCTCTGTGCGGATCCACAAGAGATGGATGAGATCCTAAATGAATATTTCTCATCAGTGTTTACCGTTGAGAAAAGCATGGATGTTAGGGAGCTTGGGGAAATAAATAGTGAAGTCTTGAGGAGTGTACATATTACAGAGGAGGTGGTGCGGGAAGTCTTAAAGCACATCAAGGTAGATAAATCCCCGGGACTTGATGAGGTGTATCCCAGGACATCATGGAAGGCCAGGGAGGAAATTGCGGGTCCCCTAGCAGGGACATTTGAATCATCGATAGTCACAGGTGAGATGTCTGAAGATTGGAGGGTGGCAAATGTTGTGCCTTTGTTTAAAAAGGGCTGCAGGGAAAAGTCTGGGAACTATAGGCCAGTGAGCCTCATATCTGTGGTGGGTAAGTTAGAACATAGAACATTACAGCGCAGTACAGGCCCTTCGGGCCTCAATGTTGCGCCGACCTGTGAAACCAATCTAAAGACCATCTAACCTACACTATTCCAATATCATCCATATGTTTATCCAATGACCCTTTAAATGCCCTTAATGTTGATGAGTCCACTACTGCTGCAGGCAGGGCATTCCACGCCCTTACTACTCTCTGAGTAAAGAACCTAGCTCTGACATCTGTCCTATATCTATCACCCCTCAATTTAAAGCTATGTCCCCTCGTGCTAGCCATCACCATCCGAGTAAAAAGGCTCTCACTGTCCACCCTATCTAATCCTCTGATCATCCTGTATGCCTCTATTAAGTCACCTCTTAACCTTCTTCTCTCTAATGAAAACAGCCTCAAGTCACTCAGCCTTTCCTCATAAGACCTTCCCACCATACCAGGAACATCCTGGTAAATCTCCTCTGCACCCTTTCCAATGCTTCCACATCCTTCCTATAATGCGGCGACCAGAACTGTACGCAATACTCCAAGTGCGGCCGCACCAGAATTTTGTACAGCTGCAACATGACATCATGGCTCCGAAACTCAATCCCTCTATCAATAAAAGCTAACACACTGTATGCCTTCTTAACAACCCTATCAACCTGGGTGCGAACTTTCAGGGATCTCTGCACATGGACACCGAGATCTCTCTGCTCATCCACACTATCAAGTATCTTACCATTAGCCCAGTACTCTGTATTCTTGTTACTCCTTCCAAAGTGAAAGTTGTTGGAAGGTATTTTTAGAGACAGGATCTACAGGCATTTAGAGTCGCAAGGACTGATTCGGGACGGTCAGCATGGCTTTGTGAGTGGGAAATCATGTCTCACAAATTTGATTGAGTTTTTTGAAGGGGTAACCAAGAAGGTAGATGAGGGCAGGGCAGTTGATGTTGTCGACATGGACTTTAGCAAGAACCTTTGACAAGGTACCGCATGATATGTTGCTGCATAAGGTTAAATCTCACAGGATCCAGGGTGAGGTAGCTAAATGGATACAAAATTGGCTTGATGACAGAAGCCAGATGGTAGTTGTATAGGGTTGTTTTTCAAAGTGGAGACTTGTGATGAGCGGTGTGCCTCAGGGATCAGTGTTGGGTCCACTGTTATTTGTCATTTATATTAATGATTTGGATGAGAATATAAAAGGCATCGTTAGTAAATTTGCGGATGACACCAAGATTGGTGGCCCAGTGGACAGTGAAGAAGGTTATCTCGGATGCAACGGGATCTTAATCAATTGGGCCAGTGGGCTGACGAATGGCAGGTGGAGTTTAATGTAGATAAATGCGAGGTGATGCATTTTGGTAGATTGAACTAGGGCAGGACATACTCAGTTGGGGAGAGTTGCAGAACAAAGAGATCTAGGGGTACATGTTCATAGCTCCTTGAAAGTGGAGTCACAGGTGGACAGAGTGGTGAAGAAGGCATTCAGCATGCTTGGTTTCATTGGTTAGAACATTGGGACGTCTTGTTGAAGTTGTACAAGACATTGGTAAGGCCACACTTGGAATACTGTGTACGGTTCTGATCACCCTATCATAGAAAGGTAAGATTTTAAGACTTGATTACCTGTAAAGACTCGCATTCCAACCATTATTTTGTAAATTGAGTTTGTGTCTTTATATGCCCTGTTTGTGAGCAGAACTCCCACTCATCTGATGAAGGAGCAGCGCTCCGAAACCTTGTGGCTTGTGCTACCAAATAAAACTGATGGACTTTAACCTGGTGTTGTGAGACTTCTTACTGTGCTTACCCCAGTCCAACGCTGGCATCTCCACATCATGGTTCCCCTCAGTCTTCCAGTCTCACCCTTCCATTCATTCCGATTGGTTGGAGGACCAACCGCCGCAATTGTCCTCCAGCCCCGCCTCCCATGCACTCCGATTGGGTGGAGTACCAGCTGCTCGCGCTCACGCCTCCAGCCCCGCCCTCCGCTCATTCCGATTGGTTGGTGGCATGGCCGCTGACGTTTCCTCTCATCCCATTGGTCTGGAGCTCCCGTCAATTACCCAGCCGGGATGGAAAACTGAGCAGGCGCGAGCGGACGGGGCTGGAGAAGGTAAAAGCTGGAATGAATGGGATTGAGGCCAAACCGAGAGCGGGAGCGGACACATCAAACAGGCCATATTATACTGAAGAACAAATAGGGACTGGGTAGAGAGCGTTTGTAGATGGAGGCTGAGTTATGGAGTGTCTGTGAATGGAGACTGGGTTAGGGAGTGTCTGTGAATGGAGACTGGGTTAGGGAGTGTCTGTGAATGGAGACTGGGTTAGGGAGTGTCTGTGAATGGAGACTGGGTTAGGGAGTGTCTGTGAATGGAGACTGGGTTAGGGAGTGTCTGTGAATGGAGACTGGGTTAGGGAGTGTCTGTGAATGGAGACTGGGTTAGGGAGTGTCTGTGAATGGAGACTGGGTTAGGGAGTGTCTGTGAATGGAGACTGGGTTAGGGAGTGTCTGTGAATGGAGACTGGGTTAGGGAGTGTCTGTGAATGGAGACTGGGTTAGGGAGTGTCTGTGAATGGAGACTGGGTTAGGGAGTGTCTGTGAATGGAGACTGGGTTAGGGGGTGTCTGTGAATGGAGACTGGGTTAGGGGGTGTCTGTGAATGGAGACTGGGTTAGGGGGTGTCTGTGAATGGAGACTGGGTTAGGGGGTGTCTGTGAATGGAGACTGGGTTAGGGGGTGTCTGAATGGAGACTGGGTTAGGGGGTGTCTGTGAATGGAGACTGGGTTAGGGGGTGTCTGTGAATGGAGACTGGGTGAGGGGGTGTCTGTGAATGGAGACTGGGTGAGGGGGTGTCTGTGAATGGAGACTGGGTGAGGGGGTGTCTGTGAATGGAGACTGGGTGAGGGGGTGTCTGTGAATGGAGACTGGGTGAGGGGGTGTCTGTGAATGGAGACTGGGTGAGGGGGTGTCTGTGAATGGAGACTGGGTGAGGGGGTGTCTGTGAATGGAGACTGGGTGAGGGGGTGTCTGTGAATGGAGACTGGGTGAGGGGGTGTCTGTGAATGGAGACTGGGTGAGGGGGTGTCTGTGAATGGAGACTGGGTGAGGGGGTGTCTGTGAATGGAGACTGGGTGAGGGGGTGTCTGTGAATGGAGACTGGGTGAGGGGGTGTCTGTGAATGGAGACTGGGTGAGGGGGTGTCTGTGAATGGAGACTGGGTGAGGGGGTGTCTGTGAATGGAGACTGGGTGAGGGGGTGTCTGTGAATGGAGACTGGGTGAGGGGGTGTCTGTGAATGGAGACTGGGTGAGGGGATGTCTGTGAATGGAGACTGGGTGAGGGGGTGTCTGTGAATGGAGACTGGGTGAGGGGGTGTCTGTGAATGGAGACTGGGTGAGGGGGTGTCTGTGAATGGAGACTGGGTGAGGGGGTGTCTGTGAATGGAGACTGGGTGAGGGGGTGTCTGTGAATGGAGACTGGGTGAGGGGGTGTCTGTGAATGGAGACTGGGTGAGGGGGTGTCTGTGAATGGAGACTGGGTGAGGGGGTGTCTGTGAATGGAGACTGGGTGAGGGGGTGTCTGTGAATGGAGACTGGGTGAGGGGGTGTCTGTGAATGGAGACTGGGTGAGGGGGTGTCTGTGAATGGAGACTGGGTGAGGGGGTGTCTGTGAATGGAGACTGGGTGAGGGGGTGTCTGTGAATGGAGACTGGGTGAGGGGGTGTCTGTGAATGGAGACTGGGTGAGGGGGTGTCTGTGAATGGAGACTGGGTGAGGGGGTGTCTGTGAATGGAGACTGGGTGAGGGGGTGTCTGTGAATGAAGACTGGGTGAGGGGGTGTCTTATGGTCTTATCGAGGAATTAAGGGCTATGGGGAGAGAGCGGGTAAATGGAGTTGAAATCAACCATGATTGAATGGTGGAGTGGACTCGATGGGCCGAATGGCCTTACTTCCGCTCCTATGTCTTATGGTCTTATGGTCTGTGAATGGAGACTGGGTGAGGGGGTGT
The DNA here is from genome assembly GCF_964213995.1 of Mustelus asterias. Lineage (NCBI taxonomy): Eukaryota > Metazoa > Chordata > Chondrichthyes > Carcharhiniformes > Triakidae > Mustelus > Mustelus asterias. The sequence continues at coordinate 3,709,217 of NC_135830.1, forward strand.
CTGTGAATGGAGACCAAGCCGGGGAGCATCTGGAAATGGAGACTGGGGGGGGGGGGGGGGGGGTTGTCTGTAAATGGGGGCCGGGTCAAGGGGCATCTGTGAATGGGGGCTGCTTCAGGGGCCGTCTGTAAATGGAGGGAAAATGGAGTCTGAGTTGGGGAATGTCTCTAAATGAAGGAAATAGCATCTCCAAACATGCATATCCCAGTTGCAGTGTGAAGCTCCTTCTGCATGCTTGATAGACTGACCACAGCAATTCACAACACCGAGGGAACCTGAGGATATGGAACTGAAACCAGCCAGGATCAGCACACACACAATTGTTTGTTCTAAATTCCTATCCTATCCTGACAGTGATGGCTTTTGTAAACTCCTTTTTACAGGGTGTTGAAAGGGGAGGATTTGCAATCGTGAAACCCGAGCTGTACATCCCCGCAAGACCTGAGAGGGGTCGCACACATCGTCAGGACGTGAATGTCAACTGCCTTTGAGTGTGGAAGGTGAAATTCTTATCTGTTTGGTCTGTGGGAAAGGGTTTTGAACATCAGTGTGACTAGAAAAACACCGAGAGAGAGAGACACAGCTGAGTGAGAGTGTTCCAGTGCACTGAGTGTGGAAAAAGCTTTAACCAGTCACACAGCCTGAAAAAATATCGCAGCCTTCACAGCGGGGAGAGAGTGTACCTGTGTTCTGTGTGTGGATGATCAACCGATCATCGAATCTGGAGGGTCACGAGGACACCATGGAGAAACCTTGTAAATGCTGTGACTGTGGGAAGAGGTACAGGTACCCATCCCAGTTGGAGATTCACCAGCGCAGCCACACTGGGGAGAGGCCCTTCACCTGCTCGGTTTGCGGCAAGGGCTTCGCCGGTACATCGGGGCTGAGGTTGCATCGGCGGGTGCACACGGACGAGAGGCCATACGGCTGCCCACAGTGCGGGAAGCGGTTCCGGCAGGCACCCACCCTGGCAGAGCACCAGCGGGTGCACACCGGGGAGAGGCCCTTCGCCTGCGGCGAGTGCGGCAAATGCTTCACCTCCTCCTCGCACCTCACCGCGCACCGGCGCTGCCACACTGGGGAGAGGCCCTTTGTCTGCCCGGTCTGCGGGCGCGGGTTCACCTCCTCCTCCAGCCTGCTGCGGCACCAGGCTGTCCACACGGAGGAGCGACCCTTTGCCTGCACCGTGTGCGGCAAGGGCTTCACCCGCTCATCCCACCTGCTGACACACCGGCGAGTCCACACCGGGGAGCGACCGTTCACCTGCTCGGTGTGCGGCAAGGGCTACATCTGCTCCTCCCACCTCACCGCCCACCGCGTCGCGCACTCGAACGAGAGGCCCTTTAAGTGCGGCGAGTGCGAGAAGCACTTTAAGACCAGCAAGGACCTCGTGGCCCACCAGGGGACTCACTCCGCCGAGCGACCCTTCACCTGCCCCGTGTGCGGCAAGGGCTACATCTGGCTGTCCCAGCTCACCGTCCACCAGCTGGTTCACACTGACCGGAGGCCCTTCGGCTGCGCCGACTGCGGGAAAGGCTTCAAGAGCAGCCGGGACCTGATGGCCCACCGGCGCACCCACACTGGGGAGAAACCCTTCATCTGTGCGGTGTGCGGCAAGGCTTGCGTCTGCCCGTCCCAGCTCACCACACACCGGCTGGTGCACACCAACCGGCGGCCCTACCAGTGCGCCAGCTGCTGGAAGAGCTTCAAGAGCACTTGGGACCTGCTGACGCACCAGCGCACCCACACCGGGGAACGGCCCTACCCCTGCCCCGCCTGCGGCAAGCGATTCACCTGCTCCTCACATCTCATCGCGCACCAGCGTGTGCACAAGTGACCATTGGGCAGTGGGGGGGGGGGCCTCGGCTCCTTTTTAGGTACCTTCACAGGTAGACAGGGAGGTGAGGAAGGCGTTTGGTCCACTTGCCTTCATCGGTCTGAGCACTAAGTACAGGTGTTGGGACGTTATAAATGGGGAAAGAATTCTGAAATCAGGAGTGCAAAGAAATTTGGGAGTCCAGGTTCACGATTCTCAAGGTTAGCTTCCAGGTTGAGTTTGATTTAATGTGTTATTGTCACATGTATTATTGTACAGTGAAAAGTATTGTTTCTTGAGCGCTGGACAGACAAAGCATATCATTCATAGAGAAAGAAACAAAAGAATGTAGTGTTACAGTCATAGCTAGGGTGTAGAGAAAGATCAACTTAATGGAAGGTAGGTCCATTCAAAAGTCTGATGGAAGAAGCTGTTCTTGAGTCAGCTAGGATGTGACCTCAGACTTTTGTATCTTTGTCCCGACGGAAGAAAGTGGAAGAGAGAATATCTGGGGTGCGTGGAGTCCTTAATTATGCTGGCTGGTTTGCCGAGGCAGCGGAAAGTGTAGACAGAGTCAATGGATAAGAGGCTGGTTTGCATGATGGATTGGGCTACATTCATGACCCTTTGCAATTGATTGCGGTCTTGGGCAGAGCAGGAGCCATACCAAGCTGTGCTACAACCAGAAAGAATGATTTCTATGGTGCATCTGTAAAGGTTGGTGAGAGTCGTAGCGGACATGCCAAATTTCCTTGGTCTCATGAGAAATTAGAGGCATTGGTGGGCTTTCTTAACTGTAGCATCAGCATGGGGGGAGCAGGTCAGGTTGTTGGTGATCTGGACACCTAGCAACTTGAAGCTCTCGACTATTTCCACTTCATCCCCATTGATGTAGACAGGGGCATGTCCTCCACTATGGTCAAAACATTGAGTACAGGAGTTGGCAAGAGAATTCCGAAATCAGAAGCGCAAAGGGACTTGGGAGTCCTAGTTCACGGTTCTCTTAAGGTTAGCTTGCAGGTTGAGCGGGAGGCACGGTGGCACAATGAACAAAGAACACTACAGCACAGGAACAGGCCCTTCGGCCCTCCAAGCCCGCGCCGCTCCCTGGTCCAAACTAGACCATTCTTTTTTATCCCTCCATTCCCACTCCGTTCATGTGGATATCTAGATAAGTCTTAAACGTTCCCAGTGTGTCCGCCTCCACCACCTTGCCCGGCAGCGCATTCCAGGCCCCCACCGTTCACCCTATCTATGCCTTTCATAATTTTATACACCTCCATTAGGTCACCCCTCACCCTCCGTCTTCCCAGTGAGAACAACCCCAGTTTTCCCAATCTCTCCTCATAACTAAGCCCTTCCATACCAGGCAACATCCTGGTAAACCTCCTCTGCACTCTCTCTAAAGCCTCCACGTCCTTCTGGTAGTGTGGCGACCAGAACTGGGCGCAGTATTCCAAATGTGGCCGAACCAACAACTGCAACATCAGACCCCAACTTTTATACCCTATGTCCCGTCCTATAAAGGCAAGTATGCCATATGCCTTATTCACTACCTTCTCCACCTGTGACGTCACCTTCAAGGATCTGTGGACTTGCACACCCAGGTCCCTCTGCGTATTTACACCCTTTATGATTCTGCCATTTATCGTAGAGCTCCCCCCCCTACATTAGTTCTACCAAAATGCATCACTTCGCATTTATCTGGATTGAACTCCATCTGCCATTTCTTTGCCCAAATTTCCAGCCTATCTATATCCTTCTGTAGCCTCTGACAATGTTCCTCACTATCTGCAAGTCCAGCCATTTTCGTGTCATCCGCAAACTTACTGATCACCCCAGTTACACCTTCTTCCAGATCGTTTATATAAATCACAAACAGCAGAGGTCCCAATACAGAGCCCTGCGGAACACCACTAGTCACAGGCCTCCAGCCGGAAAAAGACCCTTCCACTAGCACCCTCTGTCTTCTGTGACCAAGCCAGATCTCCACCCATCTAGCCACCTCCCCCTTTATCCCATGAGATCCAACCTTTTGCACCAACCTACCATGAGGGACTTTGTCAAACGCTTTACTAAAGTCCATATAGACGGCATCCACGGCCCTTCCCTCGTCAACCATTCTAGTCACTTCTTCAAAAAACTCCACCAGGTTAGTGAGGCATGACCTCCCTCTCTCAAAACCATGCTGACTATCGTTAATGAGTTTATTCCTTTTTAAATGCGCATACATCCTATCTCTAAGAATCCTCTCCAACAACTTCCCCACCACGGACGTCAAGCTCACCGGCCTATAATTTCCCGGGTTATCCTTCCTACCCTTCTTAAATAACGGGACCACATTAGCTATCCTCCAATCCTCTGGGACCTCACCTGTGTCCAGTGACGAGACAAAGATTTGCGTCAGAAGCCCAGCGATTTCATCTCTTGTCTCCCTGAGCAGCCTCGGATAGATTCCATCAGGCCCTGGGGATTTGTCAGTCTTTATATTCCTGAAAAAACCTAACACTTCCTCCCTTATAATGGAGATTTTCTCTAACGGGTCAACAGTCCCTTCCGAGAAACTCCCAGTCAACACATCCCTCTCCTTTGTGAATACCGACGCAAAGTATTCATTTTGGATCTCCCCTACGTCTTTGGGCTCCAAGCATAATTCCCCACTTTTGTCCCTGAGGTCTGATTTTTTTTATCCCTGACAACCCTTTTGTTCCTAACATATGAATAAAATGCCTTGGGGTTCTCCTTAATCCTGTCTGCAAAGGACATTTCGTGACCCCTTTTTGCCCTTCTAATTCCTCAGTTGAGTTCTTTCCTACTTTCTTTGTATTCCTCCAGAGCTCCCTCCGTTTTTAGCTGCCTGGACCTAACGTACGCCTCTCTTTTCTTTTTGACCAATCCCTCAATTTCCCTGGTTATCCACGGTTCTCGAATCCTACCCTTCTTATCCTTTTTTACAGGCACATGCCTATCCTGCAGCCCTAACAACTGTTCCTTAAAAGACTCCCAAATGTCAGATGTGGATTTACCCTCAAACAGTCTCCCAATCAACAGCTGCCAAATTCTGCCCAATCCCACTAAAGTTAGCCTTCCCCCAATCCAACACCTTACCCTTGGGACACCACTCATCCTTTTCCATCACTATCCTAAAGCTAACAGAATCGTGGTCACTATTTGCCACATGTTCCCCTACCAAAACTTTGAAGACCTGACCGGGCTCATTCCCCAGTACTAGGTCCAGTATAGCCCCCTCTCCAGTTGGGCTATCTACATATTGTTCCAAAGAACCTTCCTGTACGCATTTTACAAATGCCTCCCCATTCAGACTCCCAGCCCTACACGATTTCCAGTCTCTACCAATGGTTAGCACAAATGCTTCACAGCGTCAGGGACCCAGGTTCAATTCCCGTTTAGGTCACTCTATGTGTGGAGTCTGCACTATTTTCCCGTGTCTGTGTGGGTTTCTTCCGGGTGTTCCGATTTCCTCCTACAGTCTGAAAGACGTGCTGGTTGGGTGCATTGACCATTCTAAATTCTCCCTCAATGTACCTGAACAGGCACCGGAGTGTGGCGACTTGGGGATTTTCACAGTAATTGAATTGCAGTGTTAATGTAAGCCTACTTGTGACACTGATAATAAACTAAGCTATTCTAATTAGGAAGACAAATGCAATGTTAACATTCCTTTCAAGAGAACTAGAATACAAAAGCAGGGATGGACTTCTGAGGCTGTATAAGGCTCCCATTTGGAGATTTGTGAGCAATTTTGGGCCCCAAATTTAAGGAAGGATGTGCTGGCCTTGGAGAAGATTCAAAGGAGGTTCACAAGAATGATTCCGGGAATGAAAAGCTTGACATATGAGGAGAATCTGAGGAGTCTGGGTCTGTACTCAATGGAGTTTAGAAGAATGAGGAGGGATCTCATTGAAATTTTCAGAATAATGAAAGATCTGAATAGAGTGGACATGGGGAAGATGCTTCCATTGAAGTTTATTTATTAGTCACAAGTAGGCTTACATTAACACTGCAATGATGTTCCTGTGAAAATCCCCTAGTCACCACTCTCCAGCACCTGCTCGGGTACACTGAGGGTGAATTTAGCATGGCCAATGCACCTAACCAGTACGTCTTTAAGATTGTGGGAGGAAACCAGAGCACCCAGAGGAAACCCATGCAGACATGGGGAGAACATGCAGACTCGACACAGACAGTGACCCAAGCCGGGAATTGAACCGGGTCTGAGTCTGGGAAAGGATGTGTAGATAGTTCGAGTCATGTTGAGATCAAAAAGGAGGAGGTATTGGGGTTCTTGAGAAACATTAAGGTAGACAAGTCCCCAGGGCCTGATGGGATATACCCCAGAATACTGAAAGAAGCAAGGGAGCAAATTGTTGGGGCCTTGAGAGAAATCTTTGTATCCTTACTGGCTACAGGGGAGGTCATGATGTGGAGGTGCCGGCGTTGGACTGGGGTAAGCACATTAAGAAGTCTCACAACACCAGGTTAAAGTCCAACAGGTTTATTTGGTAGCACAAACCACAAGCTTTCAGAGCGCTGCTCCTTCATCAGGTGAGTGGGAGTTCTGTTCACTAACAGGGCATATAAAGACACAAACTCAATTTACAAGATAATGGTTGGAGTGCGAGGTAATCAAATCTTAAAGGTACAGACAATGTCAGTGGAGAGAGGGTTAAGCACAGGTTGAAGAGATGTGTATTGTCTCCAGACAGGACAGTTAGTGAGATTTTGCAAGCCCAGGCAAGTCGTGGGGGTTACAGATAGTGTGACATGAACCCAAGATCCCAGTTGAGGCCGTCCTCATGTGTGCGGAACTTGGCTATCAGTTTCTGCTCAGCTATTCTGCGTTGTCGTGTGTCGTGAAGGCCGCCTTGGAGAACGCTTTCCCAAAGATCAGAGGCTGAAGTGTTCCCCAACAGGAAGAGAACACTCCTGCCTGGTGATTGTCGAGCGGTGTTCATTCATCCGTTGTCGTAGCGTCTGCATGGTTTCCCCAATGTACCATGCCTCGGGACATCCTTTCCTGCAGCATATCAGGTAGACAACGTTGGCCGAGTTGCAAGAGTATGTACCGTGTACCTGGTGGATGGTGTTCTCACGTGAGATGATGGCACCCGTGTCGATGATCCGTCTTGCAGAGGTTGCTGTGGCAGGGTTGTGTGGTATCGTGGTCACTGTTCTCCTGAAGGCTGGGTAGTTTGCTGCGGACAATGGTCTGTTTGAGGTTGTGCGGTTGTTTGAAGGCAAGAAGTGGGGGTTTGGGGATGGCCTTGGCGAGATGTTCATCTTCATCGATGACATGTTGAAGGTTCCAAAGAAGATGTCGTAGCTTCTCCGCTCCGGGGAAGTACTGGATGACGAAGGGTACTCTGTCCGCCGTGTCCCGTGTTTGTCTTCTGAGGAGGTCGGTGTGGTTTTTCGTTGTGGCGCATTGGAACTGTCAATCGATGAGTCGAATGCCATATCCTGTTCTTATGAGGGCATCTTTCAGTGTCTGGAGGTGTCTGTTGCGATCCTCCTCACCTGAAAGATCCTGTGTATACGGAGGGCTTGTCCGTAGGGGATGGCTTCTTTGACATGTTTAGGGTGGAAGTTGGAGAAGTGGAGCATCATGAGGTTATCCGTGGGCTAATCTGTGGTCCCAGAGAATTGGAGAATAACCAATGTTGTTCCTTTGTTTAAGAAGGGTAGCAAGAATAATCCAAGTAATTACAGGCCGGTGAGCCTGACGTCAGTGTTAGGGAAATTATTGGAGAGGATTCTTCGAGACAGGATTTGCTCCCACTTGGAAATAAATGGATTTATTAACGAGAGGCAACATCGTTTTGTGAAGGGGAGGTCGTGTCTCACGAACTTGATCGAGTTTTTCGAGGAAGTGACAAAGGTGACTGATGAGAGTAGGGCAGTGGATGTTGTCTACATGGACTTCAGTAAGGCCTTTGACAAGGTGAAGTCGCTTGGGATCAGAGGTGAGTTGGCAATGTGGATACAGAACTGGCTCGGTCATAGAGAAGTCAGGTCATAGAAGACAGAGGATAGCAGTGGAAGGGTGCATTTCTGAATGGAGGGCTGTGACAAGTGGTGTTCCTCAGGGATCAGTACTGGGACCTTTGCTGTTTGTAATATATATAAATGATTTGGAGGAAAATGTAAGTGGCTTGATTAGTAAGCTTGTGGATGACACGAAGATTGGTGGATTTGCGGATAGCGATGAGGACCATCAGAGGATACAGCAGGACATAGATCAGTTGGAGACTTGGGCAGAGAGATGGCAGATGGAGTTTAATCCAGACAAATGTGAGGTCATGCATCTTGGAAGGTCTAATACAGATGGGAAATATACAGTAAATGGCAGAACCCTTAAGAGTATCGCTAGGCAGAGGGATGTGGGTGTACAGGTACACAGGTCACTGAAAGTGGCAATTCAGGTGGAGAAGGTAGTCAAGAAGGCATATGACATGGTTGCCTTCATCAGCCGGGGCTTTGAGTTTAAAAATTGGCAAGTCATGTTGCAGCTTTATATAACCTTAGGCCACACTTGGAATACAGTGTTCAATTCTGGTCGCCACACTATCAGAAGGATGTGGAAGCGGGTACAGAAAAAAAATTTACCATGATGTTGCCTGGTATGGAGGGCATTAGCTCTGAGGAGAGGTTGGAGAAATTTGGTTTGTTCTCACTGGAATGACGGACGTTGAGGGGCGACCTGATAAAAGTCTACAAGATTATGAGGAGCATGGACAGAATGGATAGTCAGAAGCTTTTTCCCAGGGTGGAAGAGTCAATTACTACGGGACATAGGTTTAAGGTGCGAGGGGCAAGTTTAAAAGGAGATGTATGAGGCAAGTTTTTAATAGAGGGTGGTGGGTGCCTGGAGCTCGCTGCCAGGGGAGGTAGTGGAAGCAGCTATGATAGTGACATTTAAGGGGCATCTTGACAAATACATGAATAGGATGGGAATAGAGGGATACGGTCCCTGGAAGGGTAGGGGGTTTTAGTTCAGTTTGGGCAGCATGAGTGGTGCAGGTTTGGAGGGCCGAAGGGCCTGTTCCTATGCTGTAATTTTCTTTGTTCTTTGTTCCCTGGCTCTGTAAGGCGCATCTTGTGACACTAAGGAGCAATTTATCATGGCCAATCCACCTAGCTTGCACATCTTTGGAGTGTGGAAGGAAACCGGAGCACCCAGAGGAAACCCACACAAACAGGGGGAGGATGTGCAAAACTCCACACAGTCACCCGATGCTGGAATTGAACCCGGGTCCCTGGCGCTGCGAGGCAGCAGGGCTAACCACTGTGCCACCCTAACACTCATGCCAGTCAAACACAGAAGAGGACACTCTGAAACCAGGGACCTGTTGATCTGCAGTGAAATGCTCTACCACTGAGCTACACCACCTCAACTGGACTGGTAGTTCAAAGGCCCCAGGCTAACACTCTGGGGGTACATGGGTTCAAATCCCACCAAGACTGCTGGTGAAAACTAAATTCAATGAATGAATCTGGAATATAAAGTCAGCCTCAAAACTATCATTAATTGTCGTAAAAGCCCACAGTGGCACAGTGGTTAGCACTGCTGCCTCGCAGCACAAGGGACCTGGGTTCAGTTCCTCAGCTTGGGTCACTGTCTGTGCGGAGTTTGCACATTCTCCCTGTGCGTGGGTTTCCACCGGGTTATCCGGTTTCCTCCCACAATCCAAAGATGTGCAGATTAAGTGGATTGGCCATACTAAATTGCCCTTTTTAATGTCTCAAGATGTGTTGGTTAGAGGGATTAGCGGTGTAAATATGTGGAGTTACAGAATAAGGCCTGGTCCTGGGCCACCCAGTGGTTAGCACTGCTGCCTCGCAGCGCTAGGCACCCAGATTCAATTCCTGGCTTGGGTCACTGTGCGGAGTCTGCACATTCTCCCCGTGTCTGCGTGGGTTTTCTCCGGGTGCTCCAGTTTCCTCCCACAGTCTGAAAGACGTGCCGGTTAGGGGCATTGGCCATGCGAAATTCTCCCTCAGTGTACCCAAACAGGCACCAGAGTGTGACGACTAGGGGATTTTCACAGTAACTTCATTGCAGTGTTAATGTAAGACGACTTGTGAAACTAATAAATAAACTTTTAAAATAAACTAAATACCTGACCTCCTACCTAAACCCATTTACCAGCGCTTTGCCCATAGCCTTTAATGTCACGATGTGCCAAGTGCTTATCCAGATAACTTTTTAAAGGATGTGAGGCAACCCACATCTACCACCCTCCCATGCAGCACATTCCAGACCATCACCACCCTCTGAGGGGAAAAAGGTTTTTTCCTCACATCCTCCCTAAACCTGCTGTCCTCACCTTGAACTTATCTCCCTGCGTGACTGACCCTTCAACTCAGGGGAATAGCTGCTCCCTATCCACCCTGTCCATGCCCCTCATGACCTTGTGCACCTCTATTTTCTCTGCTCCAACAAAAGCGACACATGCCTACCCAACCTGTCCTGATAACTTAAATGTTCCATCTCAGGAGTTTGCCCAGCATTTTCTGCTTTTAAATTCAGCTTTCCAGCTCGAAAACATTGAAGCCATTGCCTTCCATCCCTGCTCTGAACTCCATTCCTCGAGCACCATTTCCCTAACCCTGTTTCTTTCATCCCCCTCCACAGGTCAGGGGAGGCGATGGCCTTCTGGTGTTATCGTGAGACCGTTAATCCAGAAACTCCATGTTCTGGGGATCCAGGTTCGAATCCCACCACGGCAGATGGTAGAATTTGAATTCAATAAAAAATATCTGGAATTAAGAATCTACTGATGACAATGAAACCAATGTCAGAAAAATCCATCTCATTCACTGATGTCCTTTAAGGAAGGAAATCTGCCGTCCTTACCTGGTCTGGCCTACATGTGACTCCAGAACCACAGCAATGTGGTTGACTCTCAACTGCCCTCCAATGGCAACTGGGGATGGGCAATAAATGTTGGCCAGCTGGTTGTATCACAGCTTGGTAAGGCTCCTGCTCTGTCTAAGACCACAAGAAACTACAAAAGGATGTGAACGAAGCCGAGTCCACCAGCCTCCCACCCATTGACTTTGTCTATGCTTCCCGCTGCCTCGGAAAAGCAGCCAGCATAATTAAGGACCCCAGACGTACTCTCTTCCACCTTCCTCCGTCGGGAAAACGATACAAAAGTCTGAGATCACGTACCAATTGACTCAAGAACAGCTTCTTCCCTGCTGCTGTCAGACTTTTGAATGGACCTACCTTGCATTAAGTTGATCTTTCTCTACACCCGAGCTATGACTGTAACACTACATTCTGCACTCTCTTTCCTTCCCTATGTGTGGTATGCTTTGTATACCAATACATGTGACAATAAAAAATCAAATCAAATCAAAAGCCAGCAATGCCCATGTCCCATGAATGAATAAATAAAAGAACGCTCGCAACCTTGATGATATATTTGACCTCGATGAAGTTCAGACCACCTTTCCGTGCTGTCACTGTGACTGCGTATTTCCGCATCAGTAACACCACATTCCCCCCCCCCCCACATCGCTCCCCACCCACCCACAGAGATCCTGCCTCAGCCCATGTGATGTTTCACTTGATTTATTATTCTCACATGTATTGGGATACAGTGAAAAGTATTGTTTCCTGTGCGCTAAACAGACAAAGCATACCGTTCATTGAAAAGGAATGGAGAGGGTGCAGAATGTAGTGTTACAGTCAGAGCTAGGGTGTGGAGAAAGATCAACTTAATGCAAGGTAGGTCCATTCAAAAGTCTGATGGCAGCAGGGAAGAAGCTGTTCTTGAGTCAGTTGGTACATGATCTCAGATTTTTAATTTGATTTGATTTATTCTTCCCACATGTATTGGGATACAGTGAAAATTAGTGTTTCTTGCACGCTATACAGATAAAGCGTACCGTTCTTGGAGAGGGTGCAGAATGTAGTGTTACAGTCATAGCTGGGATGTAGAGAAAGATCAACTTAATGTGAGTCGTTTGCAATCACGATCTCTCTATCAATATATCTGTAAAAGTTGTTGAGAGACAGATAGACAGATATATCGATAGAGAGACAATGATTGCAAACCTATGTGTGTGTGTCTGTGGTGTGTGATGTGTGTGTGTGTCTCAATCTTCTTATTTGTTAACCTGTGCTCTTGTGTTGAATATATTTCCATTTTTTTTAAAGGCCTTTCATAAAGAGGACTGCTTGATAGTCTCATGATTCAGAGCAGGGCATGTAGGGTCAGATGAGAAATTAGCATTAGCAGTGTCATGTAGGATGAAATTGGAAGTCCAGTTTCAAGATTAGTGGATGATATGAAATCAGTGACTCCGCTCAGGCTGAAGGAGGGCGCAGGTCGTTCGAGGCGGTGTTAATAAATGTGTAGAATAGACATTGCGAATTTTGAATGGATTTCAATATGTTGCAAGTGTGTGGTGGTGCATTTTGATGGGAAGAAGGAGGAGCTGAGATATTCCTCAAGGATCTTTGTGATATCACCTGGATTAAAGACCTGCTCAAGGATTGGTGTTGGGTGGTCTGAAACTGCCAAGGTTATTGTGCGAGATAGAATACGAACTGGGAACCGTCACAATGAACTGAAAGGCAACATTCTGGAGGTAAATCCACTGAAAATACATGGTGCTGTTGGACTGCATCAGTCTGTATAACCACAGGACATATTGAAATCCATTCAAAATTCACAATGTCTATTCAACACATTTATTAACACCGCCTCGAACGACCTGCGCTCTCCTTCAGCCTGAGCGGAGTCACTGATTTCATATCATCCACTAATCTTGAAATTGGACTTCCAATTTCATCCTACATGACACTGCTAATGCTAATTTCTCATCTGACCCTACATGCCCTGCTCTGAATTATGAGACTATCAAGCAGTCCTCTTTATGAAAGGCCTTTAAAAAAAAATGGAAATATATTCAACGCAAGAGAAGCACAGGTTTATAAATAAGCAGATTGAGACACACACACACAGGTTTGCAATCATTGTCTCTCTATCGATACATCTGTCTATCTGTCTCTCAACAACTTTTACAGATGTATTGAAAGAGAGATAGTGATTGCAAACTACTCACATTAAGTTGATCTTTCTCTACATCCTAGCTATGACTGTAACACTACATTCTGCACCCTCTCCTTTCCCTCTCTATGAACGGTACGCTTTATCTGTATAGCGCACAAGTAACAATAATTTTCACTGTATACTAATACATGTGACAATATTAAATCAAATCAAATCAAAATTGAGAGGGCATTATCATTCTCAGCAAGAATGGTGCAACAGACGAGCTGGGGAGGCAATGGTCTCGTGGTATTATCACTGGAGTATCAATCCAGAACCTCAGCTAATGCTCTGGGGACCCCGGTTCAAATCCTGCCACGGCAGATGGTGGAATTTGAATTCAATAAATAAAAAACTGGAATTAAGAATCTATTGATGACCATTATCAATTGTCGGAAAAACCCATCTGGATCACTAATGTCCTTTCAGGAAGGAAATCTGCCGTCCTTACCTGGACTGGCCTATATGTGACCCCAGAGCCACAGCAATGTAGTTGACTCTCAACTGCCCTCGGGCAACTAGGGATGGGCAATAAATGCTGGCCAGCCAGCGACATCCATGTCCCAGGAATGAATAAAAAAAGGGATTGAATGAAGGATTGAGTAGGCCACAGGGCAGGAATCAACCATGATGAATGTGATGCAGGCATTCGATGGATTAGTAACCTCTCACCCTGCAGGATTTACAGCAGAGAGTTAAACTTGCATAGAAATCTCTTGAGTTGTGAATCACAATACTGATTTGAAGATTTGTGTGTATGTGTCAACCTGTGATGTTCTAATGTCAATAAAACCGTTAGGTAGCAAAGGTTGCTCTTATTTGGCCCGAGCACCTTAAGTATTTATTACAGTTTATTTATCAGTGTCACAAGTAGGCTTACATTAACACTGTAATGAAGCTACTGTGAAAATCCCCTAGTCGTCACACTCCAGCGTCTGTTCGGGTTCGCTGAGGGAGAATTTAGCATGGCCAATGCACCTAACCAGCATGTCATTTGGACTATGGGAGGAAACCGGAGCACCCGGAGGAAACCCACGCAGACACGGGCAGAATGTGCAGACTCCGCACAGACAATGACTCAAGCCAGGAATCGAACCTGGGTCCCTGGTGCTGTGAGGCAGTAGTGCTAACCATTGTGCCACCATGCTGCCCAGTTTAAAATTTATAAAGTTTATTTCATTAGTGAGACAAGTAGGCTTACATTCACACTGCAATGAAGTTACTTTGAAAATTCCCTAGTCGCCACATTCTGGTGCCAGTTAGATGCAGGAACGATCATATTGTGGGATCCCTACAGTGCAGAAGAGGCCATTCACCCATCAAGTCTGCACCGACTCTTTGACAGGCCATCTTCCCCAGGCCCTCTCCTCTGCACTATCCCTGGCACCCCGCACAATTTCTACAGCTAAACCATCTAACCTGCACATCTTCGGACACGAAGGGGCAATTTAGCACGGCCAATCCACCTAAACTGCACATCTTTAGACATTAAGGGGGAACTTAGCATAGCCAATCCACCTAACCTGCACATCTTTGGACCCCAAGGGTCAATTTAGCATGGACAATCCACCTAACCTGCATATTTTAGGACACTGAGGGGCAATTTACCTTGGCCAATCCACCTAACCTGTGCATTTTAGAACACTAAGGGGCAATTTATCATGGCTGATCCACCTAACCAGCACATGTTTCAGAATGTGGGAGGAAACCGGAGCACCCGGAGGAAACCCACGCAGACACAGGGAGAACGTGCAGACTCCGCACAGACAATGACCTAAGCCAGGAATCGAACCCGGGTCCCTGGCACTGTGAGGCAGCAGTTCTAATCACCTTGCCACCAGAGTCAAGAGAGTTAAAAAGCAAATGTTTTACAGAGGACAGGCTTGGATTGGAAGTGGGGAATGTGAAGACCTCCTTCAAGACGGTGGTGGGGAAGAAGACCATAAGACGAAGGAGCTGTAGTAAACCATTCAGCCCATTGCATCTGCTCTGTTTTTCAATGAGATCATGACTGATCTGATGTGATGATCCTCAACTCCACTTTCCTGCCTTATCCCCATAACATTCGATTCCCTTACTATTAAAAATCTGTCTATCTCAGCCTTGAACATACTTAATGACCCAACCTCTACAGCCCTCTGTGGTAAACGATTCTACAGATTCACTGCCCTTCCTGTGTCTGTGTGGGTTTCCTCTGGGTGCTCCGGTTTCTTCCCACAGTCCAAAGGGTAAGGTGAATCAGCCATGCCAAATTGCCCCTCAGTGTCGGGGGATTAGCAGTATAAATATGTGGGGTTACGGGAATAGGGCCTGGGTGGAATTGTTGTCGGTGCAAACTCAATGGGTTAAATGGCCTCCTTCTGCACTGTAGGCGCCCTATGAAATTGCCTCTCATATGTAAGTTAGGTGGGTTAGCTATCATGGATGCGCAGGGCAGCGGGTATGGGGCATGGTTGGGATGCTCTTCAGAGGGATGGTGCAGACCTGAAGGGACGAATGGCCTCCTTCTGCACTGTAGGGATTCAATGAAACTATGATACAGAATAGGACACGAGGTCCACCTGCTGGTAGGGGACATCTCTGACTGTGCATGTAATAAGTTCTGTTGTAGTGTTGTTACGGTACAACACTCCAGGAAATCCCATCGCTTGCCAATTGTTTTCCATTAAGCTCGTTGTCGACAGGAATGTGATCAGCAGTCTCCACTAAAGAGATTAACTTTTGATTGGGAATCATGCATTCACCCTGTCAAAATACATTACAGAGAAAGGTCATTCGGCCGAGCCCTGCTACACCAATAAGGAAAAGTTTTCTATTCACCAACTGCGCTTTCAATCATAGAATCATAGAATCCTTATAGGACAGAAGAGGCCATTCAGACCATCGAGTCTGAACTGACTTTGTCTGACAGACTATCTTACCCAGGACCTCTCCGACGCACCATTCCGATAACCCCACACATGGCTACTCCATCTAATGTACACAGTTTAGGACACCAAGGGGCAATTTAACATGGCAAATCCACTGAACCTACTCATCCTGGGACACTAAAGGATAATTTAGCATGGCTAATCCACCTAACCTACACATCTGGGACACTAAGGGCCAATTTAGCATGGCAAATCCGCCTAACTTGCATATCCCTGGAGTGTGGGAGAAAACCGGAGCACCTAGAGGAAACTCTTGCTGACACGGGGAGAATATGCAAACTCCACGCAGACTGTGATCTAAGGCCGGAATTGAACCCAGGTCCCTGGTGCTGTGAGGCAGCAGTGCTAACCACTGTGCTACTGTGGTGCCAATGTTGGTGTTGTGACCCAGAATTCTCCACATGCTGCAATGCATCCCATCAAAGTCTATGATGCTCTTGTTCTGGAGTGGGTGCTCCAAATTCCTCCCACAGTGCAAAGATGTGCGGCTTAGGAGGATTAGCCATGCTAAATTGCCCCTTAGCATCCAAAGATGCACAGGTTAGGTGGATTGGCCATGCTGAATTGTCCCTTAGTGTCCAAAGATGTGCCCGTTAGGTGGATTGGCCAGGTCAAATTGCCTCTTATTGTCCAAAGATGTGCAGGTTAGGTAGATTGGCAATGCTAAAATTGCTCTTTAGTGTCCAATGATGTGCCAGTTAGATGGTTTAGCCCTAGTAATTGTGTGGGGTGACAGGGGTAGTGGAGAGGAGAGGGCCTGGTTAAGATGGTCTGTCAAAGAGTCGGTTCAGACTTGATAGGCTGAATGGCCTCTTCTGCACTGTATGGATTCTATGATATTATCATGCCTGCATCTACCCTGTCGATCCCTGCAAGAATTTTGCAAGTTTGAATGAGATCATTCATGCCACACAAGGCTGTGTTCTCAGCCCCCTG
Organism: Mustelus asterias; assembly: GCF_964213995.1. Taxonomy (NCBI): domain Eukaryota; kingdom Metazoa; phylum Chordata; class Chondrichthyes; order Carcharhiniformes; family Triakidae; genus Mustelus; species Mustelus asterias. Next base: position 3,725,986 of record NC_135830.1, read on the forward strand.
CTATACTCCTTATACGCCGATGACTGTGTGACCAAATTCCCCTCCAACTCGATTTTCAAGTTTGCTGATGACACCACCATAGTGGGTCGGATCTCAAACAATGACGAGACAGAGTACAGGAATAAGATAGAGAATCTGGTGAACTGGTGCGGCAACAATAATCTCTCCCTCAATGTCAACAAAACAAAGGAGATTGTCACTGACTTCAGGAAGAGTAAAGGAGAACATGCCCCTTTCTACATCATATACATGGATTTTAGTAAGGCGTTTGATAAGGTCCCCCATGGTCGGCTTATGATGAAAGTGAGGAGGTGTGGGATAGAGGGAAAGTTGGCCGATTGGATAGGTAACTGGCTGTCTGACCGAAGACAGAGGGTGGTGGTCGATGGAAAATTTTCGGATTGGAGGCAGGTTGCTAGCGGTGTGCCGCAGGGATCAGTGCTTGGTCCTCTGCTCTTTGTGATTTTTATTAATGACTTAGAGGAGGGGGCTGAAGGGTGGATCAGTAAATTTGCTGATGACACCAAGATTGGTGGAGTAGTGGATGAGGTGGAGGGCTGTTGTAGGCTGCAAAGAGACATAGATAGGATGCAAAGCTGGGCTGAAAAATGGCAAATGGAGTTTAACCCTGATAAATGTGAGGTGATTCATTTTGGTAGGACAAATTTAAATGTGGATTACAGGGTCAAAGGTAGGGTTCTGAAGACTGTGGAGGAACAGAGAGATCTTGGGGTCCATATCCACAGATCTCTAAAGGTTGCCAGTCAAGTGGATAGAGCTGTGAAGAAGGCCTATAGTGTGTTAGCTTCTATTAACAGGGGGTTGGAGTTTAAGAGCCGTGGGGTTATGCTGCAACTGTACAGGACCTTGGTGAGACCACATTTGGAATATTGTGTGCAGTTCTGGTCACCTCACTATAGGAAGGATGTGGAAGCGCTGGAAGGAGTGCAGAGGAGATTTACCAGGATGCTGCCTGGTTTGGAGGGTAGGTCATATGAGGAAAGGTTGAGGGAGCTAGGGCTGTTCTCTCTGGAGCGGAGGAGGCTGAGGGGAGACTTAATAGAGGTGTATAAAATGATGAAGGGGATAGATAGAGTGAACGTTCAAAGACTATTTCCTCGGGTGGATGGAGCTATTACAAGGGGGCATAACTATAGGGTTCGTGGTGGGAGATACAGGACGGATATCAGAGGTAGGTTCTTTACGCAGAGAGTGGTTGGGGTGTGGAATGGACTGCCTGCAGTGATAGTGGAGTCAGACACTTTAGAAACATTTAAGCGGTTATTGGATAGGCACATGGAGCACACCAGGATGATAGGGAGTGGGATAGCTTGATCTTGGTTTCAGATAAAGCTCGGCACAACATCGTGGGCCGAAGGGCCTGTTCTGTGCTGTACTGTTCTATGTTCTATGTTCTATGTACATCAATGGGGACGAAGTAGAAAGGGTTAAGAGCTTCAAGTTTTTAGGTGTCCAGATCACCAACAACCTGTCCTGGTCCCCCCATGTCGACACTATAGCTAGGAAAGCCCACCAATGCCTCTACTTTCTCAGAAGACTAAGGAAATTTGGCATGTCAGCTACAACTTTCACCAGCTTTTACAGATGCACTATAGAAAACATTCTTCCTGGTTGTATCACAGCATGGTATTGCTCCTGCTCTGCCCAAGACCGCAAGGCACTACAAAAGGTCATGAATATAGCAAACCAGCCTTCCATCCATTGACTGTGTCTACACTTCCCGCCACCTCGGCAAAGCAGCCAGCATAATTAAGGACCCCACGCACCCCAGACATTCTCTCTTCCACCTTCTTCTGTCAGGAAAAAGACACAGAAGTCTGAGGTCACGTACCACCCAACTCAAGAACAATTTCTTCCCTGCTGCTGTCAGACTTTTGAATGGACTTACCTTGCATTAAGTTGATCTTTCTCTACACCCTAGCTATGACTGTAACACTACATCCCGCACTTTCTCATTTCCTTCTCTATGAACGGTATGCTTTGTCTGTATAGTGCACAAGAATCAATACTTTTCACTGTATGTTAAAATATGTGACAATAAATCAAATCTAATCAAATCAAATCAAATCACCTCTCATTCTTCTAAATTCTAGGGAATAAAGGCTCCGAGAGCATAGAACTGCTACAACAGATCCTACACAAGAACAAATACATTTCCCAAAGGCACAGTATCATCACAATTCAATGACTAGATTTTATGTTGTTCCAGCAGATGCGCGCCCAACTCGGAAGTGCATGAACTCGCACAGAAAGACGTGGGCACAAGTACAGACCTCATCGCGCTCTTGCAAAATACTTTGGTCGGCAGGTGCACTCAGGAGTCGGAAGCGCACGCACCAACAATCAAGCCAGTAATCTAACCCACTGAGGAGATAGTTGAACATAATCTCACGTGGCCCATCTGCCTTTAAGCTCAGCGGATGGGCTGATTGGCCAGACAGCTGTAGACGGAGAAAGAACAACTACAATGATTTTGACAGCAGTAATGGCAATATTAACTTTAAAGGGTTATTCTGGCTGAGAGTTAAGCATGCTGGGATTTTTGGTCAACTTATAATTAAAACCAGATGCAGGCCATAAAGTTACTCTGAGTCAGCATTCTGTTCTGGAAACTATGTTCTGAAGCTTCCTGTCTTGACCAAATATGGGAAGTTGTTTACTCTGGAGTAGGCTTGGTGGGTAATGGATGAGACATGGGGTGGGATTTTCCGGCCCTGCTTGCCCCAAAAGCAGAAAATCCCACCCGTGGTCAATGGACCTTTCCATGGTTCGTCTCTTGCCTGCTACGATTCCCATGGCAGGTGAATGGGAAAAGTCACCCCATGCAATCTGAATGAAGCATAATTAAGTTTAAAGTTTATTTATTAGTCACAAGTAGGGTTACATTGACGCTGCAATGAAGTTACTATGAAAATCCCCCAGTCGCCACACTCCAGTGCCTGTTTGGGTGCACTGAGGGAGAATTTAGAATGGCCAATGCACCTAACCAGCACGTCTTTTGGACTGTGTGAGGAAACCCACGTAGACACGGGGAGAATGTGCAGACTCCACGCGGAGAGTGACCCAAGCCGGGAATCAAACCCGGGTTCCTGGAGCTATGAGGCAGCAGTGCTAACCACTCTACCACCATGCCACCCATATGATGTCATTTACAAGTAAGTTATCTGGCTGTTTGACCCATGTGATTAGTTTTCGGTTACACAATTGGCTGGATGACAAAGAATCCTCTGCAAGCAAGAGAAAGAATTTGTAGATAAAAGACATGTGCAGTCCTTTATTTCTAGTGACAACTCTATAGAGATTCACCATCATCAGAAGCGTGCCCTGAAAAAACTTCTTCAGGGAAGACCACACGGATAGATTCTACATCGGGGATATTCCTGGCCAGATTTTTCCTAAACCCAGTAGTGTTTATTTTCACTTAAATAATTAGAATTAATGTTCAGTTAAGAGTTAACGTTCAGTAAAAGAGTTAAAGTGTTGCAATGTTTTAAGTCTGAGTTGGTACCTAAGGTGTTAAAAAATGGGAGATTGTTGAATGAATGAATGAATGAATGAATGAATGAATGAATGAATGAATAACTCGGCTCCTGTTCTTGTCTGTCTCATTAAACTGGAATGCTTGGTGGAGGCTGTTTAAATTAATAGCTGAGTAATACAGCCTTTCATATTTTATCTTCAACTTTGATCCAGGGCAGGGTACACCATCCAGGCTGAAATAAAATTTTAAAAGTTGTCTGGGGACTGAGGTTTGTCCACGATTGTGCTGCCCAGGCACTCTTTGCATTATTTATTTTGTCCTTATTTGTTTCGGTACAGGTCGTTAGCTCCCTGAGACAGCTCCGCATTGGCTGTCCCTCTGAGGAAGTGCATTGGTAACACCAGCCCGCACCGTCCCTTTCCTCAGTATCCTCCCTCCCCTGGCAATACTCAGTCTGTCACAGAGCACAGTTTGTGCTAGCATTCTGTTCATTAGCCAGCCAGCATAACACTGCGCTCTGGGTCTCACCGTGACTGGGAATGTATTTTGCTCCTGCTTCCAGGCCCACCCTGTGCACAGGCTCAACCAATGAAAAATTGAGACCTCTGCTTTTAAGTTTAAATTTAATGGGAGTGACACCCACTACGATTCCCATGGTGGGCAGAACGGGAAAATTCACCCCATGCAATCTGAATGAAGCATAATTAAGTTTAAATTTTATTTATTGGTCACAAGTAGGCTTACATTAACACTGCAATGAAGTTACTGTGAAAATCCCCTAGTCGCCACGCTCCGGCGACTGTTCGAGTACACTGAGCGAGAATTTAGCAAGGCCAATGCACCTAACCAGGACGTCTTTCCAACTGGGGGAGGAAACTGGAGCACCCGGAGGAAACCCATGCAAACACGGGGAGAATGTGCAAATTCCACACAGACAGTCACCCAAGCCAGGAATCAAACCTGGGTTCCTGACTTTTGAGGAAGAGATTTTCAAAAGCCCACAGCCCCATCAAAAGAAAATAATCCTTATCGTTGTCATTAATTGGCAATCCTTTACTTTAAACCGTGACCCCCCAGTTCCAGATTCTCCCACATCCACCCTGCCAAGACTCCTCAGGATCTTACATGTTTGAATCAAGTTGCTTTCTACTCTTCTAATTTCCAATGGACACAAATCTATCCTAACCAACCTTTAAAAGACCGTTCTGTACTTGTTGTCCAGTTGGTAACACAGAGACCAGAAATTTGTGCAGTGAATTCTGTAGCCCCAAGACATCAATCCCAGTGATTTGTAACACTTTGTGATGACGATTTTAATGATTTGTTCAGCTGTATCCCCAGTTCCCTTGGCTGTTCTATCCCATTCAATTACTTATTTTCTAAACTGAAGGTGAGGTTACTGTGACGATACTTTGCCTTTAAGAAATGTATTTGTGTCATGTATCTTGTGTAGAATCTGTTTTAGCAGTTTGTTTTGTTATCAGTGCCATTTTGTCTGCATCCGACAGCCCTGTTCTTACTGCAGCAGCATAACGGGTCTTAATTGCTACAATGTTTGTTTTAATTTGAATGAATGCTGGGTTGTGATTTTAGAGTTTTGCTCTGGGATTTTATCAGAGTGGGGTTTGATTAGGTTGATTGACAGGTACGGTCATGTGACTGGGCAGGACCAGGCTGATGCAGAGAAATCAAGTCAATTGGTTTTTGTGATCTGTAAGGAGCAGAACCGGTGGAGACTGGAATCAGCCAGAAACTAGGTTTATTTCTCTGAAGTTTAAAGTTTAAGTTTATTTATTAATGTCACAAGTAGGCTGACATTAACACGGAAATGAAGTTAGTGTGAAAATCCCCTAGTTGCCACACTCCAGGTCCTGTTCAGGTACACTGAGGGAGAATTTAGCATGGCCAATGCACCTGACCAGCATGTCTTTTGGACTATGGGAGGAAACTCGATCTCGTCTGATCGGGGAACCTAAGCAAACTCAGGCCTCGTTAGTATTTGGAGGGAGACCACTTGGGAATACCAGGTGCAATAGGCTTTGGGCGGCACGGTGGCACAGTGGTTAGCATTGCTGGCTCACAGCATCAGGGACTTGGGTTCAATTCCCGGCTCAGGTCACTGTCTGTGTGGAGTTTGCATATTCTCCCCGTGTCTGCATGGATTTCCTCCGGGTGCTCCGGTTTCCTCCCACAATCAAAGATGTGTAGGTTAGGTGCATTGGCCATGCTAAATTGCCCCTTAGTGTTCTGGGATGCGCAGGTTACAGGGATTATCAGGGTAAATATGTAGGGTTACAGGGATTGGGCCTGGGTGGGATTGTTGTCGGTGCAGAATTGATGGGCTGAATGGCCTCCTTCTGAATTGTGGTGTTTCTATGGTTTCTATGGAAACCAAAGCATCCGGAGGAAACCCATGCAGACACGTAAAGAGCGTGCAAACTTCGCACAGACAGTGACCCAAATTGGGAATGGAAGCCCTGGCACTGTGAGGCAGCAGTGCTAAGCACTGTTCTGCTGTTTAAGGATATATCCTTCTCTGGAAATTGCTGTATGGGAGTCAGAAGGCAGGTGTCTTTCTGTATCTGTCCAGAGATGTTAAAAGACTGAAAATATACCACATTAGTGAACTAGAGGGGGTTTTTCGACAATGGTTTCATGGTCATCAGTCGATTCTTAAATCCAGATTTTTTTATTGAATTCAGTTCCACCATCTGTTGTGGCGGGATTCGCACCCGGGTCCCCAAGACATTAGTTGAATTTCTGGATTAATACTCTAGCGATAATACCATTAACCCATCGTCCTTCATTGCTGTCGCCTATCCCACCCTCCCACCTCCCCATCACCAGCAGGTCAATGGCAGCCGGTTCACCCAGACGCCCCGTGGGACAGAAAGTGTCCCATCAATGACTGGGAGAGCCCGGTGCGCAGGCGCGAGCGCTGGACTGGGCGATGAGCATGCGCGCGGCCACACGGGCGGCGACAGCGGGGGCAGGGAGCGGCCGCCTCGGGAAGCGGTAGGATCGTGCGGTCGGCGGGGGGGGGAGACGAGAAACTGCACGGGGTGGGCTCGGCGGCTTAGGGAAGTTGAGGCCTGAGGCTCCCGATAAGAGCCCCGGAGGTGGCCATACACCCCACTACTCCTTTGGGGGCGCGGGGGGGGGGGACAAGTAGCTGAGAGAAACAGCAACGCCTTCACCGGCAGCCATTTTGTGGCTGCGGATCAGGGAGGGCGATGCCCGGGGCCACCCTCCCCGGGTGGCAGGGGCAACCGGCCCTCCGGCGCCATCTTGGGCGGGGCAAGCCTGGAAAGCGACCATTTTGGAAGTGGGATGCTGAAGCCCAGCTGGGCGGCCATCTTGGTGAGGGGAGGTTGAGTGGTGGCTGACAAAGGGCCAGGTCCCAGTGACTTGGAGAGAAAACGTGATAGACTCCATAGAATCCCCACAATACAGAAGGAGGCCATTCATCGAGTTTGCACCCACTCATAAGAACTAACAGCATAAGTAGGCCATTTGGCTGCTCGAATCTGCTCCGCCATTCAACAAAATGGTGGCTGATATTTTCGTGGACTCGGCTCCACTTACCCTCCTGCTCACCACAACCCTTATTTTACTGTTTTTCAACTGTTTCACTGAGCAGCGAATTCCACAGATTCACAGCCCTTTGGGTGAAGAGGTTCCTCCTCAACTCAATCCTAAATCTGCTCCCCCTTATCTTGAGGCCTTGCCCCCTAGTTCTAGTTTTACCTGCCAGTGGAAACAACCTCCCTGCTTCTATCTTATCTATTCCCTTCATAGTTTTATATGTTTTGAAAAATCCCCCCTCATTCTTCAAAATTCCAATGAGTATAGTCTCGGTCTCTCCTCATAAGCCAACCCTCTCAACTCCGGAATCAACCTCGTGAATTTCCTCTGCAACTCCCTCCAGTGCCAGTATATCCTTTCTCAAGTAAGGAGACCAAAACTGTACACAGTACTCAGTGGGTGGCACTGCTGTCTCACAGCGCCAGGGACCTGAGTTTATTTCCAGCCTCGGGTCACTGTCTGTGTGGAGTTTGCACGTTCACCCGGCGTCTGCGTGGGTTTCCTCCCACAATCCAAAGATGTGCTTGTTAGGTTGATTGGCCATGCTAAATTGACCCTAGTGTCAGGAGATTAATAAGGTAAATATTTGGGATTCCAGGAATAGAGCCTGACTGGGATTGTGGTCTGTGCAGACTCGATGGGCCGAATGGACTCCTTCTGCACTGTTGGGATTTGATCATTCTACTCTCGGTGTGGCCTCACAAGCACCTTGTACAGCTGCAAAATAACCTCCCTGTTTTTAAACTCCATCCCTCTAGCAGTGAAGGACAAAATTCCATTTGCCTTCTGAATTACCTGCTGCACCTGCAAACCAACTTTTTGTGATTCATGTACAAGGACACCAAGGTCCCTCTGCACAGCAGCATGCTGCAATTTTTTACCATTTAAATAATAGTCCATTTTGCTGCTTTTCCTACCAAAATGGATGACCTCTCATTTACCAACATTGTACTGCCATCTGCCAGACCCTCGCCCACTTAGACTATCTATATCCCTTTGCAGACTTTCAGTGTCGTCTGCACACTTTGCTCTGCCACTCATCTTCGCGTCATCTGCGAACTTTGACACACTACACTTGATCCCCAACTCCAAATCATCTATGTAAACCGTAAACAATTGCAGTCCCAACACTGATCCCTGAGGCACACCACTAGTCACTGATCGCCAACCAGAAAAACACCCATTTACCCCCACTCTTTGCTTTCTGTTAGTTAACCAATCCTCTATCCATGCTAATACATTACCTGTAATGCCATGCACCTTTATCTTACGCAGCAGCCTTTGGTGCGGCACCTTGTCAAATGCCTTCAGGAAATCCAGATAAACTACATCCACCGGTTCGCCATTGTCCACCGCGCACGTAATGTCCTCAAAGAATTCCAGTAAATTAGTCAAACATGATCTGCCCTTCATGAACCCATACTGTGTCTTCCCAATAGGATAATTTCTATCCAGATGTCTCGCTATTTCTTCCTTGATGATAGATTCAAGCATTTTCCCGACTACAGACGTTAAGCTAACCGGCCTATCATTACCCACCTTTTGTCTATCTCCATTTTTAAACGGTGGCGTCACATTTAATAAGACCATAAGACATAAGAGCAGAATTGGGCCACTCGGCCCATCGAGTCTGCTCCTCCATTCAATCATGGCTGATTTTTTTTCTCATCCCCACTCTCCTGCCTTTTCCCCATAACCCCTGACCCCGTTATCAATCAAGAACCGATCTATCTCTGTCTTAAAGAAACTCAATGACCTGGCCTCCACAGCTTTCTTAGGCAAAGAGTTCCACAGATTCACCACTCTCTGGCTGAAGAAATTCCTCATCTCTGTTTTAAAGGATCGTCCCTTTAGCTTGAGCTTGTGCCCTCTGGTTCTAGTTTTTACTACTAGTGGAAACATCCTCTCCACGTCCACTCTATCCAGGCCTCGCAGTATCCTGTAAGTTTCAATAAGATCCCCCCTCATCCTCCTGAACTCCAACGGGTACAGACTGCACCGTTCCTCATACAACAAGCTCTTCATTCCAGGGATCATTCCTGTGAACCTCCTCTGGACCCTTTCCAAGACCAGCACATCCTTCCTTAGATACGGGGTCCAAAACCGCTCACAATACTCCAAATGGGGTCTGACTAGAGCCTTACACAGCCTCAGAAGTCCATCCCTGCTCTTGTATTCTCGGCCTATCGACATGAATGCTAACATTGCATTTGCCTTCCTGCCGACTGAACCTGCATGTTAACCACAAGAGAATCTTGAACAGTGACTCCCAAGTCCCTTTGTGTTTCTGATTTCTGAAGCACTTTCCCATTTCGAAAATAGTCTATGCCTCCATTCCTCCTTCCAAAGTGCATAACCTCACACTTTTCCACATTGTATTCCACCTGCGACTTCTTTGCCCACTCTCCAACCTGTCCAAGTCCTTCTGCAGCCCCCCTGCTTCCTCAATACTACCTGTCCCTCTCCATATCTTTGTATCATCTGCAAACTTAGCAACAGTGCCTTCAGTTTCTTCCTCCAAAGCATTAATGTATATTGTGAAAAGTTGTGGTCCCAGCACTGACCCCTGAGGCACATCACTGGTCACCGGCTGCCATCCTGAGAAAGACCCCTTTATCCCCACTCTCTGCCTTCTGTCAGCCAATCCTCTATCCATGCCAGGATCTTATCCTTAACAGCATAGGCAGTTAATTTATTTAACAGTCTCCTATGCGGCACCTTGTCAAAGGCCTTTTGGAAATCTAAATAAATCACGTCCACTGGTTCTCCTTTATCTAACTTCCTTGTTACCTCCTCAAAGAACTCTAACAGATTTGTCAGATATGACCTCCCCTTGACAAAGCCGTGCTGACTCAGTCCTACTTAATCATGCACTTCCAAGTACTCTGCGATCTCAGCTTTAATAATGAATTCTAAAATCTTGCCAATGAACAAAGTCAGGCTAACACCGGCCTATAATTTCCCGTCTGCTGCCTCCCTCTCTTCTTAAACAGCGGTGTTACATCAGCTACTTTCCAGTCCTCTGGTACCCTCCCTGCCTCCAGTGATTGCTGGAAGATCACCACCAATGCCTCCACAATTTCCTCAGTATCTCTTTTAGAACCCTGGGGTGTAGTCCATCCGGTCCAGGAAATTTATCCAACTTCAGACCTTTCAGTTTCCCCAGAACCTTCTCCTTAGTGATGGCCACTACACTCACCTGTGCCCCCTGACTCTCCTGGAGCTCTGGCATCCCACTGGTGTCTTCCACCGTGAAGACTGATGCAAAGTAACTATTCAGTTCCTCTGCCATTGCTTTGTTTCTTATTATTATTTCTCCAGCCTCATTTTCCAGTGGTCCAATGGATACTTTTGCCTCTCTATTACCTTTTATATATTGAAAAAAACTCTTCCTATCTTCTTTTATATTACTAGCTAGCTTACACTCATATTTCATCTTCTCCCCGCTTAATGCTTTTTTAGTTGTCTTCTGCTCGCTTATAAAGGCTTCCCAATCCTCTGGCTTCTCACTCATCCTCGCCACTTTGTATGCTTTTTCTTTTGCTTTTATGTTGTCCTTGACTTCCCTCATCAGCCATGGATGCCTCGTCCTCCCCTTGGCATGTTTCCTCCTCCTTGGGATGAATTTCTGTTGGTGCCTCCCGAATAACTCTCAAAAACCCCTGCCATTGCTGTTCCACTGTGTTCTCTGCTCGGCTGCCTTTCCAATCAACTCTGGCCAGCTCCTCCCTCATGTCATTGTCGTTACCTTTATTTCATTATGAAACAGTTATATCTGACTCCAGCTTCTCCCTCCCAAACTGCAGGGTAAATTCTATCATATTGTGGTCACTGCTCCCTAAAGGTTCCTTCACCTTAAGTTCCCTAATCAAGTCTGCCTCATTACACATCACCAAATCCAGAATAGCCGGTTCCCTAGTAGGCTACCTGATTTTCCCAGTCCATCTGCAGATTGAAGTCCCCCATGATTATTGTAACATTGCCTTTTCTATCTCCTGATTTATTTTCTGCCCCACATCCTGACTACTGCTAAGGGGCCTGTACATAACTCCCATCAGGGTCTTTTTAGTTTTGCGATTCCTCAACTATCCACAGAGATTCTGTGCCTTCTGATCCTATATCACTTCTTGTTATCGATTTAACTTCATTCCTTACTAACAATGCAACCCTGCCCCCTTTGCCCATTTGCCTGTCCTTCCGGTAGGACACCTATCCTTGGATATTTAGATCCCAGCCCTGATCCCCTTGCAGCCACGTCTCTGTGATGCCCACAACATCGTACCGGCCAATTTCAATGTGTGCAACAACGCATTTACCTTGTTCTGTATACTGTGCGCATTTAGGTACAACACACTCAGTCCTGCAATGACCACTTCCCTTCTCAGACTTGTCACCTTTTTTGCTCTGCCTGAGGTTAGATTCCTGCCACCTCCTATACTCTCTGTTCCATTGCGTTGTCTGGAAACTTTGCTAACCTCTCCTGAGCCCTCAGCTCCATCAACCTGCACTTCTACCCTCTCCTTTAACTTTGATTTTCTAATTCTCCATACAACTGAACTCTCCCTCCCCACTATTTAGTTTAAAGCCCTATCTACAGCCCTAGTTATACGATTCGCCAGGACTCTGGTTCTAGCACGATTCAGATGAAGACCGTCCCAATCTGTTTTCCAATCTGGGGGAACCACCCCAGCAAACTTTGGCCGCTAGTGCATTTGCTATTTCCCCCGACATCTCTTTCAGTACCCTGCTATGCATCCCATCAGGGCGAGGAGACTTATCGATCTTTAGCCCCATTAGCTGACCTAACACAGCTTCTTTCATGATAATGATCATTTCTGGGTCCTCACCTGCCATAGCCTTCACAAGACTGGTCCCAGATCGGTTCAGGTGAAGACTGTCCCAATGGTTACAGATCCCTCCTGTTCCAATACTGATGTCAGTGCCCCATGAAATGGAACCCCTCTTTTCTGCGCCACTCCTTTAGCCATGTGTCCATTTCCCTGATTTTCTCATCCCTCATACCCAAGCTTACCCCTTAACCCTATGTATTTACCCCACTAATCCCCCTAGCCTACATATCTTGGGACACTGAGGGGCAATTAAGCATGGCCAATCAGCCTAACCTGCACATCTTTGGGAGGAAACCAGAGCACCCGGAGGAAACCTGCGCAGACACGAGGAGAATGTGAAGACTCCACACAGACAGTGACCCAAGGCCGGAATTGAACCCGGGCCCAAGGCCCTATTTCTGCTGTCCTTACCTGGTCTGGCCTACATGTTGACTTCAGAGCCACAGCATGTGGTTCACTCTCAACTGTCCTCTAAACAAGGAACGGCACAGTGGTTAGCACTGCTGCCTCACAACGCCAGGGTTCAATTGCTGGCTTGGGTCACTACGTGGAGTCTGCACGTTCTCCCCGTCTCTGCGTGGGTTTCCTCCAGCTGCTCCGGTTTCCTCCCACAGTCTGGAAGGAATGGTTACGTGCATTGGCCATGCTACATTCTCCCTCAGTGTACCCGCACAGGCACCGGAGTGTGGCAACTAGAGGATTTTCACTGTAACTTCTGTAAGCCTACTTGTGACAGTAATAAATAAACTTTAAAAATTTACCACCTCTCAGCTTAAACCTGTGCCCTCTTGTAGTCGATACTCCCACCCTGGGAAAAAGCCTCTGACTATCCACCCTGTCTATGCCTCTCATAATTTTGTAGACCCCTCAGATCTCCACTCAGCCTCCATCTTTCAGTGAAAACAATCTGAGTTTATCCAACCTCTTCTTATAGCTCAAATCCTCAAAATCAGGCAACATCCTGGTGAACCTTCTTTGCACTCTCTCCAAAGTATCCACGTCCTTCTGTTAGTGTGGTGAAGAGACCTGCGCGCAATACTCCAAATGCAGCCTAACTATAGTTTTGCACATAACCTGCCAATTTTTATACTTGATACCCCGGCCAATGTCTTATGCCTTCTTGACCACCTTATCCACCTGTGTTGCCACTTTCAGGGATTTGTGGACCTGCACGCCCAGATCCCTCTGTATAGGGAATTCATAGAGAACTCCTGCAGTGCAGAAGGAGGCCATTCGGCCCATCGCGTCTCCTCCGCCAACAATCTCACCTAGGCCCTATCCCCGTAACCCCATGTATTTACCCCGCTAATCCTTCTAACCTACACATCCCAGGACATTAAAGTGCAAGTTAACATGGCCGCACATCTTTGGACTGTGGGAGGAAACCGGAGCACCCGGGGAAAGCCCACACAGACATGGGGAGAATGTGTAAACTCCACACAGACAGTCACCCAAGCTGGGAATCGAACCCAGGTCCCTGGCGTTGTGAGGCAGCAGTGCTAACCACTATGCTACCGTGCCTGTCAATGCTCGTTTGATTTCCGCCCCCCCCCCCCCAACTTTCTTGTCCTTTTCAGTTTATTCAAATCAGTCTACTTTATTTTACGAGGGATGTGATGACCTCCAGTGGTATTATCGCGACACTATTAATTCAGAAACTCAGCTAATGTTCTGGGGACTCGGGTTCGAATCCCTCCACAGCAGATGGTGGAATTTTAATTCAATAAAAAAGAAATAGCTGGAATTAAGAATCTACTGAGGACCATGAAACCCTTGTTGATTGAGATAAACGTGTTTTTTCAGAATCCCTACAGTGCAGAAGGAGGCCTTTCACCCCATCAAGCCTGCATGACCACAATCTCACCCAGGCCCTATTACCATCGGCCCCCAGTCTTTACACTTGCTAGTCCCCTGACGCTCCAGGGCAATTCACAGGTGGCACAGTGGTTAGCACTGCTGCCTCGTAGCGCCAGGGACCCGGGTTCCATTCCCAGCTCGGCCATGCTAAATTCTCCCTCAGTGTCAGGGGGTTAGCAGGGTAAATACTTGGGGTTACGGGAGTAGGGCCTGGGTGGGATTGTGGTCGGTACAGACTCGATGGGCCGAAGGGCCTTCTGCACTTCTCACCAAAGAGAGAAGTGAAAAGAGATTCTATGATTCTGTAATTTAGCATGGCCAATCCACACAACCCGCAGATCTTTGGACTGTGGGAGGAAACCTACGCTGACACGGGGAGAACGTGCAAAATCCATGCAGACAGTGTCCCGAGCTGGGAATCGAACCCAGGTCCCTGGCGCTGTGAAGCAGCAGTGCTAACCACTGTGCCACCGTGATTGTCGGAAAACTGCGATTGTCAGAAAAACCCATCTGGTTCACTAATGTCCTTGAGAGAAGGAAATCTGCCGTCGTTACCCGGTCTGGCCTACATGTGACTACAGAGCCACAGCAATGTGGTTGACTCTCAACTGCCCTCCAAGGGCAACTAGTGATGGGCAATAAATTCTGGCCAGCCAGTGACACCCATGTCACACGAATGAATTTAAAAAAACCTGAATCCAGCCTGAGTCTCCCTGAGGGAGGGGGGAAAGTGGGAGTGGAGGAAATAAGTGGTGGCGGTGACTTTGGATTGACAGTTGGCGAGATGGGTTTGGATTTCACTCCAGGGAGGAGGGTAGGCACGGTGGCACAGTGGTTAGCACTGCTGCCTCACAGCGCCAGGAACCTGGGTTTGATTCCCGGCTTGGATCACTGTCGTGCGGAGCTTCCATGTTCTTCCCCTGCCTGCGTGGGTTTCCTCCGGGTGCTCCGGTTTCCTCCCACAGTCCGAAAGACATGCTATTAGGTGCATTGGCCATGCTAAATTCTCCCTCAGTGTACCTGAACAGGCGCCGGACTAGGGGATTTTCACAGCATCTTCATTGCAGTGTTAATGTAAGCCTACTTGTGACACGAATAAATAAACTTTAAAATGGGGTTGACAGTCAGAATCTTTTTCCCAGAGTTGAAATGTCTAATACTCGGGTTGGGGGGGGTGGGGGGGGTGGGGTGGGGGGGGGGTGGGGGGGAGCATGCACTTCAGGTGAGAGAGCAGGAGGAACGAGAGAGAGGAAGAAATGTTGCTAGAATTTAAAATGGGGTTGACAGTCAGAAACTTTTTCCCAGAGTTAGAAGGATGTGGAGACTTTGGAGAGGGTGCGGAAGAGGTTTATCAGGATGCTGCCTGGATTAGAGGGTCTGAGCTATAAGGAGAGGCTGGACAAACTAGGGTTGTTTTCTCTGAAGCGGTGGCACAGTGGTTAGCACTGTTGCCTCACAGCTCCAGGGACCCAGGTTCAATTCCAGCCTTGGGTCACTGTTTGTATCGAGTTTGCACATTGTCCCCTTGCCTGCGTGGGTTTCCTCCGGGTGCTCCGGTTTCCTCCCACAGTCCAAAAATGTGTGGGTTCGGTGGATTGGCCATGCTAAATTGATCCTTAGTGTCAAGGGGACTAACAGGGGGTAGGGCCTGGGTGGGATTATGGTCAGTGCAGACTCGATGGACCGAATGGCCTCCTTCTGCACTGTAGGGATTCTATGAATTGTTTGTTCTGAAGTTTTATCGTGGACTGATAGTGATGACTTTTGTAAACTCCTTTGACAGAGTGTTAGATGGAGAGGATTTGGGAGGAAATCAAACTCAAACTCGTGCACTGACAGAGTCATTCAATCCATCAGAACCCGGATATCATTGGCCTCCGAATGTGGGTGGAGAAATGTTTCTTGGTTTAGTGTCCGGTTAGAGATTTCAAACGTCAGTGTGACTGGAGAAGTAGAGAGATGCAAACGGCACGAGAGTGTGCGTTCTGGTGCACAGATTGTGGAACAGAGCTTTAACCGGTGACACCGCCTGAAGAAACACTGCAACAGGGAGAGACCGTCCCCGGAAAGACCGTACCCCGGGAGAGACTGTCCCCGTGCTCCGGGTGTAGACGAAGCGTCAGCCGACCGTCGAAGCTGGAGAGAGACAAGGACGCCCGCGCCCCGGAGAAGCCGTGGAAATGTGCGGACTGCGGGAAGGGATTTGGCTACCCGTCCCAGCTGCAGATCCACAAGCGAGTTCACACCGGGGAGCGGCCGTTCGCCTGCCCCGCCTGCGGCAAGGAGTTTGCCCGCGCGTCCAGCCTGCAGAAGCACAGGCGGGTTCACACTGACGAGCGGCCCTTCAGCTGCCTGCACTGCGGCAAGCGCTTCGGCCAATCCGCCCACCTCAACGAGCACCAGCACATCCACACCGGCGAGAAGCCCTTCACCTGCCCGGCCTGCGGCAAGGGCTTCAGCTACTCCTCCAACCTGCTGACCCACCGGCGCACCCACTCGGGCGAGAGGCCCTTCGCCTGCCCCGCCTGCGGCAAGCGCTTCGCCCAGTCCTCCAACCTGCTGAGCCACCGGCTGGTCCACACCGAGGCCCGGCCCTTCGGCTGCCCGGACTGCTGCAGCAGCTTCAAGAGCTCCAAGGAGCTGGCCAAGCACCGGCGGGTCCACACCGACGCCCGACCCTTCGGCTGCCCGGACTGCGGGAAGACGTTCCGCTGGTCATTCAACCTCACCGCCCACCGGCGTACCCACACCACCCAACGCCTCTTCACCTGCACCACGTGCACCAAGACCTTCACTCGCTCTTCCAGCCTACTGAAGCACCAGCGCGTTCACTCAGATCACCGGCTGCCGGCGATCCTTCCTTCGGAAGCTGCTTGCCCGTAGAGTTATCAACTTAAAGAGTGTCCCAGTGGACATCAAGGTAGGATCGCGGCAATGTTAAACTCAAATTTTCACAGTAACTTCATTCCACTGTTAATGTAAGCCCACTTGTGACCAATAAATAAACTTTAACTTTAAATAGCGAGAGGTGAATACACAATTCTTTGATTTGATTTATTATTGTCGCATGTATTGGTGTACAGTGAAAACTATTGTTCTTTGCACGCTATACAAAGCATACCGTACATTGGGAAGAAAAGGAGAGAGTGCAGAATCGTAGAATCCCTACAGTGCAGTAGGAGGCCATTTGGCCCATCAAGCCTGTACTTACAACAATCGCACCCTATCCCCGTGACCCCACATATTTACCCTGCTGATCCCCCTGACACTTAGGGGCAATTTAGCATGGCCAATCCAAATAACCTGCACATTTTAGACACTAAGTGGTTAGCACTGCTACCTCACAGCGCCAGAGACCCAGGTTCAATTTCAGCCTCGGGAAGCCTGTGCAGTTTGCACATTCTCCTCGTGTCTGCGTGGGTTTCCTCCGGGCGCTCCAGTTTCCTCCCACACTCCAAAGATGTGCAGGTTGGGTAGATTGGCCATGCTAAATGTGTGGTGTTCCAGGGATAGGACAGGGGAGAGGGCCTGGGTAAGATACTCTGTCAGAGGGCAGTGCAGGTTCAATGGGCTGAATGGCCTCCTTCTGCACTGTGAGGATTCTATGATTCCAAAAATGCACAAACCCCTGAGAGAAGGATTATTTTCTCTCTGTGCAGATGGGGCCTCGGTGTCGCCAATCCCACCTGGGGAAGGGGTGTGCGTGCGTGCTGATATTATTAATTAGATGTTCGATGCGTCTCCCAGTCCTTTGGGTCTTCGCACTGAACTGAGGGATCGTGAGAATCGAAAAAGCTATCAAACCTCAAGGTTGTTAGCTCCTAACCGCTTGTTGTCACTCTCTCCATCGATTCCACCTCTGCGACTCGGAGTTAGCGGGGAGTAAATTCCCGACAGTCATTCCAGTCAGTTCCTCTCGTGTGGATGTAGAAACAGCATCATCGCCATACAGAGGCGTGAATCTCCTGAAACCACAGATGGGGTAAATTGACCCACATTTCTGCCAGGGTCTGTCGGTTCACAATTAATTCTGAGTGGGAGATGAGAGCCTGCCAGCAGGGGACAGAGAGAGAGCTGATTGAATTGATTTGATTTCACAGAATCTACAGTACAGAAGGAGGCCATTTGCCCATCGAGCCTGCACCGACCACAGTCCCACCCAGGCCCTACCCCCATGAACCCACATTTTTACCCTCCTAATCCCTCTGACTCTAAGAGCCAATTTAGCATGGCCAATCCACCTAACCTGCATATCTTTGGACTGTGGGAGGAAACCGGAGCTCCCAGAGGAAACCCACACAGACACGGGGAGAACATGCAGACTCCACACAGACAGTGAGCCGAGGCTGGAATTGAGCCCGGGTCCCTGGCGCTGTGAGGCAGCAGTGCTAACCACTGTGCCACCCCTCTTTATTATTGTCACATGTATTGGGATACAGTGAAACGTATCATTTCTTGCGCGCTATACAGACAAAGCATACCGTTCATAGAGTAGGAAAGGAGAGGGTGCAGAATGTAGTATTACTGTCATAGCTAGGGTGCAGAGAAAGATCAACTTAATATATGGTAGGTCCATTCAAAAGTCTGATGGCAGCAGGGAAGAAGCTGTTCTTGAGTCGGTTGGTACATGACCTCAGACTTTTATATCATTTTCCTGACGGAAGAAGGTGGAAGAGAGAATGTACGGGGTGGCTGGGATCCTTGATTATGCTGGCTGCTTTGCCGAGGCAGCGGGAAGTGTAGACAGAGTCAGTGGATGGGAGGCTGGTTTGCGTGATGGATTGGGCTACATTCATGACCCTTTGTAGTTTCTTGCAGTCTTGGACAGAGCAGGAGCCATACCAAGCTGTGATACAACCAGAAAGATTTCTTTCAATGGTACATCAAACCAGGCCATGACTTACTCAAGTTAATGGTAGGGTGTTGGGGAGAGTTGTAGAACAAAGAGATCTAGGGGTACAGGTTCATAGCTCCTTGAATGTGGAGTGACAGGTGGACAGAGTGGTGAAGAAGGCATTCAGCATGCTTGGTTTCACTGGTCAGAACATTGAACACAGTAAGAAGTTTAACAACACCAGGTTAAAGTCCAACAGGTTTATTTGGTAGCAAAAGCCACAAGCTTTCGGAGCCTTAAGCTCCTTCTTCAGGTGAGTGGGAATTCTGTTCACAAACAGGGCATATAAAGACACAGACTCAATTTACAGAATAATGGTTGGAATGCGAATACTGACAGCTAATCAAGTCTTAAAGGTACAAACAATGTGAGTGGAGAGAGCATCAAGACAGGCTAAAGAGATGTGTATTGTCTCCAGACAGGACAGCCAGTGAGACTCTGCAGGTCCAGGCAAGCTGTGGGGATTACAGATAGTGTGACATGAACCCAATATCCCGGTTGAGCCGTCCTCATATGTGCGGAACTTGGCTATCAGTTTCTGCTCAGCGACTCTGCGCCGTCGTGTGTCGTGAAGGCTGCCTTGGAGAACGCTGACCCGAATATCAGAGGCCGAATGCCCATGACCGCTGAAGTGCTCCCCAACAGGAAGAGAACAGTCTTGCCTGGTGATTGTCGAGCGGTGTTCATTCATCCGTTGTCGCAGCGTCTGCATGGTTTCCCCAATGTACCATGTCTCGGGACATCCTTTCCTGCAGCATAAATCCTTTCCTGCAGGAAAGGATGTCCCGAGGCATGGTACATTGGGGAAACCATGCAGACGCTGCGACAACGGATGAATGAACACCGCTCGACAATCACCAGGCAAGACTGTTCTCTTCCTGTTGGGGAGCACTTCAGCGGTCACGGGCATTCGGCCTCTGATATTCGGGTAAGCGTTCTCCAAGGTGGCCTTCACAACACACGACAGTGCAGAGTCGCTGAGCAGAAACTGATAGCCAAGTTCCGCACATATGAGGACGGCCTCAACCAGGATATTGGGTTCATGTCACACTATTTGTAATCCCCACAGCTTGCCTGGACCTGCAGAGTCTCACTGGCTGTCCTGTCTGGAGACAATACACATCTCTTTAGCCTGTCTTGATGCTCTCTCCACTCACATTGTTTGTATCTTAAAGAATTGATTAGCTGGAAGTATTCGCATTCCAACCATTATTCATGTAAATTGAGTTTGTGTCTTTATATGCCCTGTTTGTGAACAGATTTCCCACTCACCTGAAGAAGGAGCTTAAGGCTCCGAAAGCTTGTGGCTTTTGCTACCAAATAAACCTGTTGGACTTTAACCTGGTGTTGTTAAACTTCTTACTGTGTTTACCCCAGTCCAACGCCGGCATCTCCACATCAGAACATTGAATGCAGGAGTTGGGGCCGTCTTGTTGATGTTGTACAGGACATTAGTACGGCCACACTTAGAGATTGTGAAATCAGAGAGATTGTGCGTTCAGCTCAGAGCCTAAAATACTAGGCCCTTAGCATCGAGACACACAGAGACAGAGAAACACAGAGACAGAGAGACAGATACAGGGAAATGCAGAGACAGAGACACACAGGGAGATATACACACAGAGACAGAGAAAGAGACACAGATCCGGAGAAATACAGAGACAGAGACACACAGGTACACAGAGAGATAGAGACAGAGAGAGAGACAGAGACACACACACATGCTCAGAGAGATAGAGACAGAGAGAAATACAGAGACAGAGAGAGACACAAATAGAGAGACAGAGTGACATACACAGATATACAGAGAGATGTATACAGAGAGACAGAGATAGACACAGATACAGAGAAATACAGAGACAGGGAGAGACACACAGAGATAGAGACACACACATAAACACACTAACAGAGAAATACAGAAAGAGAGTTTGACAAAGTCAGATTTAATTTTGCATTCAATATTTATTTAAAAATTCAGCGAATATTTTATAGGAAAATTGATTTTAAAGTTAACAAAAGTGAATCTGACCTTTGAGCTTCACAGTGAGATCAGAACCGCCCCCCGCTCTGAGCTGCCCAATATCTGTACAGCTGTACCAGACACCAGAAAGAGAAAACCAGAGCTCAACATCACGGGAAATGAACAATTGTGAATAAAGAATGAGAAAAGTTATTTATTTATACATGAGATTTAAACTACAGGAAAAATATTAACTACGATTACATTACAGCAAAAACTACCGTATACATTTCACACTGAAAACTGAAATACCAACCACGACTGTCTCAGTTACAGATTCAGAACGATAAACTGAGATAATTTTATGGTTCGAGTCACTGAGAGCAGATATTGCTGTCGGTGACTCTAACCGTATTGCAACGGGATCACGATCAATTGCGCCAGTGGGCTGACGAATGGCAGATGGAGTTTAATTTAGATAAATGCGAGGTGATGCATTTTGGTAGATTGAACCAGGGCAGGACTTACTCAGTTAATGGTAGGGCATTGGGGAGAGTTACAGTACAAAGAGATCTCGGGGTACATGTTCATAGCTCCTTGAAAGTGGAGTCACAGGTGGACAGAGTGGTGAAGAAGGCATTCGGCATGCTTGGTTTCATTGGTCAGAACATTGAATACAGGAGTTGGGACGTCATGTTGAAGTTGTACAAGACATTGGTACTGCCACACTTGGAATACTGTGTACAGTTCTGGTCACCCTATTATAGAAAGGATATTATTAAACTAGAAAGAGTGCAGAAAAGATTTACTAGGATGCTAGCGGGACTTGATGGTTTGAGTTATAAGGAGAGGCTGGATAGACTGGGACTTTTTTCTCTGGAGCGTAGAAGGCTGAGGGGTGATCTTATAGAGGTCTATAAAATAATGAGGGGCACAGATCAGCTAGATAGTCAACATCTTTTCCCAAAGTTAGGGGAGTCTAAAACTAGAGGGCATAGATTTAAGGTGTGAGGGGAGAGATACAAAAGGGTCCAGAGAGACTATTTTTTTAGATAGAGGGTGGTGAGTGTCTGGAACAAGCTGCCAGAGGCAGTAGTAGTGGCGGGTACAATTTTGTCTTTTAAAAAGCATTTAGACAGTTACATGGGTAAGATTGGGTATAGAGGGATATGGGCCAAACGCAGACAATTGGGACTAGCTTAGTAAAAGCTGGATGGCATGGACAAGTTGGGCCGAAGGGCCTGTTTCCATGCTGTAAACCTCTATGACTCCATGACTCTTCCACCTTCTTCCATCAGGAAAAAGATACAAAAGTCTGAGGACACGTACCAACCAACTCAAAAACAGCTACTTCCCCGCTGCTATCGACTTTTGAATGGTCCTATCACACATTTAGTTGATCTTTCTCTACACCCTATTGGTAACTGCAACACTACATTCTGCACCCTTTTCTTCTCCCCTGTGTACTCTATGTACGGTATGTTTTGTCTGTATACCATGCAAGAAACAATATTTTTCACTGTAGACTAATACATGTGTCAATAATTCAAAATTAATTCAAAATCAAGTCCTCTCTGATGGGAGGACCGAGTAACCCGGGCAACCAGCCATCTTGGGAGAGGAATGCGGGGCTTGTCGAGGGAGCATGTGCAGCCATGATCGGGGTGGTATGGAGAGTGGGCTGGGCCTCAAGGTCGCAGGAGAGAAAATACATTTGTCAATCCGCAGACAAGAGCTGACCCCAGGAAGTGGGAGGGAGGGTGAAAATTGGAAGTGGAGGAAATAAACGGTGGAGATGGTGAGGTGGGCTTGGATTTCAGCTCAGGGTGGAGGGAGGGTGGGTGGGATGGAGATGGGGCGGCACGGTGGCACTGTGGTTAGCACTGCTGCCTCACAGCGCCAGGGACCCGGGTTCGATTCCCGGCTTGGGTCACTGTCTGTGTGGAGTTTGCACCTTCGCCCCGTGTCTGCATGGGCTTCCTCCGGGTGCTCCGGTTTCCTCCCACAGTCCAAAGGTGTGCAGGGTAGATGCATTGGCCATGCTAAATTGACCCTGAGTGTCCAAAGATGTGTAATTTAGGTAGATTATCATAGAATCATACAATGCAGAAGGAGGCATTTCCCTGTGTCTGTCCCATCTGTCCCGATGCGGCCCATCGAGTCTGCACCAACCACAACCCCTCCCAAGCCCTATCCCCATAACCCCATGCATTTACCCTAGCTAGTCCCCCTGACACTGAGGGGCAATTGTAGCATGGCCAATCCACCTAACCCGCAAATCTTTGGAGTGTGGGAGGAAACCGGAACACCCGGAGGAAACCCACGCAGACACGGGGAGAGTGTGCAAACTCCACACAGACAGTGACCCAAGCCGGGAATCATATCCGAGTCCCTGGCACTGTGAGGCAGCACTGCTAACTACTGTGGCGCCTTGCCACTGTGTAGGTTCGAGGGATTAGCGGGATAAATATGTGGGGATAGGGCCTGGGGTGGGTTGTTGTCGGTGCAGACTCGATGAGCCAAATGGCCTCCTTCTGCACTGTACCGAATCCATGAGTCTATTGCAGCTTTTGGGGGAACGAGAGATGGAACAATGTTCCAGAGAAAGTAGAATTGTCTTTTCCGAATTTTGATCCTGCACTGACAGCGGTGACTTTCTGTGGACTTCCTTTCTGCAGGGCATCAGGAGAGACGGGCTGGCAGGTGGGAAAACGTGGACCAAGCATCACATCGAGATTTAACAGAGTCACTCCATTCAACAGGAGCTGAATATCGTCGTCCTGTGACAGTGGAAGGAGAAAGGTTTCTCTGCGGGAAAAGACTGCCAACATCAGTGTGACTGAAAAAGCACCAAGGCACACACGCACACACACCCGAGTGAGTGTTCCAGTATGCAGAGTGTGGAAAGAGCTTTAACCAGTTACACAGCCTGAAAATACATCGCAGCCTTCACAGCGGGGAGAGACTGGACCCGTGTTCTGTGTGTGGACGATCAACCGATCATCGAATCTGGAGGGTCACGAGGACACCATGGAGAAACCTTGTAAATGCTCCTACTGTGGGAAGGGCTTCAACTCGCCCTCGCAGCTGGAGACGCACCTCCGCAGCCACACAGGCGAACGCCCCTTCACCTGCCCCGTGTGCGCCAAGGGCTTCGCCCAGCTCTGCAACCTGATGAGCCACCGGCGCCTGCACACGGGCGAACGCCCCTTCGCCTGCTCGGTGTGTGGCAGGGGCTTCGCCCAGTCCTCCAACCTGCTGCGGCACCAGCGGGTCCACACCGATGACAGGCCCTTTCGGTGCCCAGACTGCGACAAGCGCTTCAGGAGCCCCCGCGACCTCCTCGCCCACCGAGGCACCCACACCGGGGAGAGGCCCTTCAGCTGCTCCGTCTGCGCCAAGGGCTTCATCCGGCTCTTCCACCTGCTGAGGCACCAGCAGGTTCACATGTAATGGGGGCGGAGGGGGTGGATTCCGCTTTTAGCGCTGCTGTTCATCACCTCCAGGCTTGAACAGAACTAACGCAGAACAGCCCAGTGCAGGGACAGGCCCTTCGGTCCACCGAACATGACGCCAAACTAAACTAACCCCTTCTGCTTGCCTTTGGTCAAAGAAGAATAGCGCAGGAACTGGCCCTTCGGCCCAACATGTTGTGCCACGCTAAACTAACCCCTTCTGCCTGCCCTTGGTCAAAGAAAAATAGCGCAGGAATAGGCCCTCCGGCCCACCAAGCCTGCACCAATACGCGTTTTCTATCCCTCTGTTCGCCTCATGTATGCAGCTAGATACGCCTTGCACTTTGCTAATGTCCCAGCCAGGCCCTTTGCCGCTAACCCCATAGATTTACTGTGCTAATCCCCTGACATTAGGGTCAATTTAGCATGGCCAATCAACCCAAACCACACATCATTGGACCATGGGAGGAAACCGGAGAGCCTGCTTCCACCACCTCCTCTGGCAGGGCAATCCAGGCACCCACCACCCTCTGCGTGAAAAACTTTTCCCGCACGTCACCCTTAAACTTTCCCCCCTCACCTTGAACCTGTGCCCCTTTGTAGTTGACCCTTCCACTCTGGGAAAAAGCCTCTGACTATCCGCCCTGCGTAAACTCTCGTAATTTTGTAGACCCCTATCAGGTCTCCCTTCAGCCTCCATCTTTCCAGCACGGTGGCACAGTGGTTAGCACTGCCACCTCACAATGCCAGGGACCTGTGTTCGATTCCCGGCTTGGGTCACTGTCTGTGTGGAGTTTGCACGTTCTCCCTGTGTCTGCGTGGGTTTCCTCCAGTGCTCCCGTTTCCTCCCACAGTCCAAAGTTTTGTAAGTTAGGTGAATTGGCCATACTAAATTGCCCCTTAGTGTCCTAAGATGTGCAGGTTAGGTGGATTGGCCATTAAAACTGCGTGGCAGTATGGGGGATAGGATGAACCATGAAATCATAGCATCCCTACAGTGCAGAAGGAGGCCATTCGGCCCATCGAGTCTGCACCAACTCTCCGACAGAGCATCTTACCCAAGCCCACCCCATCCCCATAACGCCACGAATTTACCACCCTGACCCCCCTTACTTACACGCAGACACGGGGGGAACGTGCAGAATCTGCACAGACAGTGACCCAAGCCGGAAATTGAACCCGGGTCCCTGGCGCTGCGAGGCAGCAATGCTAACCACTGTGCCACCCAGGAACAGGCCCTATCCTGTAACTCCACACATCCCGCTAATCCCTCTAACCAACACATTTTGAGACACTAAGGGGCAGGTTAGCATGTCAAATCCACCTAAGCTGCACATCTTTAGAGTGTGGGAGGAAACCGGAGCACCCGGAGGAAACCCACGCAGACACGGGCAGAACATGCAGACTCCACACAAACAATCAATCGAGGCCAGAATCAAACCCGGGTCCCTGGTGCTGTGAGACAGCAGTGCCAACCACTATACCACCCATGGTGGGGGTGAGGGGTGGGGGAATAGGCCTGGGTAAAATGCTCTTTCGGAGAGTCGGTGCAGACTTAATGGGTTGAATGGCCTCTTCCTACACTATGGGGCTTCTATTCTGTGGGGAGGGAAAAATTGCTCACTTTAATAAGCTGGCATCATGCCAACGGAACCAGCAGCGTGGAGAATTCTGCGGGCATGGACTGAGTGGAACCACATTGTCAAGTCGGTTCCTTTAAATGGTAAAAAATTGCAGCATGCTGCTGTGCAGAGGGACCTGGGTGTCCTTGTGCAAGAATCACCAGGAGTTGGTTTGCAGGTGCAGCAGGTAATTAAGGCGGCAAATAGTATTTTGTCCATTGCGAGAGGGATGGAGTTTAAAAACAGGGAGGTTATGTTGCAGCTGTATAATAGAACATAGAACATTACAGCGCAGAACAGGCCCTTCGGCCCACGATGTTGCACCGACCAGTTAAAAAAAAACTGTGACCCTCCAACCTAAACCAATTTCTTTTCGTCCATGAACCTATCTACGGATCTCTTAAACGCCCCCAAACTAGGCGCATTTACTACTGATGCTGGCAGGGCATTCCAATCCCTCACCACCCTCTGGGTAAAGAACCTACCCCTGACATCGGTTCTATAACTACCCCCCCTCAATTTAAAGCCATGCCCCCTCGTGCTGGATTTCTCCATCAGAGGAAAAAGGCTATCACTATCCACCCTATCTAAACCTCTAATCATCTTATATGTTTCAATAAGATCCCCTCTTAGCCGCCGCCTTTCCAGCGAAAACAATCCCAAATCCCTCAGCCTCTCCTCATAGGATCTCCCCTCCATACCAGGCAACATCCTGGTAAACCTCCTCTGCACCCTCTCCAAAGCCTCCACATCCTTCCTGTAATGTGGGGACCAGAACTGCACACAGTACTCCAAGTGCGGCCGCACCAGAGTTGTGTACAGTTGCAACATAACGCTACGACTCCTAAATTCAATCCCCCTACCAATAAACGCCAAGACACCATATGCCTTCTTAACAACCTTATCTACTTGATTCCCAACTTTCAGGGATCTATGCACACATACACCTAGATCCCTCTGCTCCTCCACACTATTCAAAGTCCTCCCGTTAGCCCTATACTCAACACATCTGTTATTCCTACCAAAGTGAATTACCTCACACTTCTCCGCATTAAACTCCATCCGCCACCTCTCGGCCCAACTTTGCAACCTGTCTAAGTCTTCCTGCAAACTACGACACCCTTCCTCACTGTCTACCACACCACCGACTTTGGTGTCATCAGCAAATTTGCTAATCCACCCAACTATACCCTCATCCAGATCATTAATAAATATTACAAACAGCAGTGGCCCCAAAACAGATCCCTGAGGTACACCACTTGTAACCGCACTCCATGATGAATATTTACTATCAACCACCACCCTCTGTTTCCTATCCGCTAGCCAATTCCTGATCCAATTTCCTAGATCACCCCCAATCCCATACATCTGCATTTTCTGCAGAAGCCTACCATGGTGAACCTTATCAAACGCCTTACTAAAATCCATATATACCACGTCCACTGCCTTGCCCCCATCCACCTCCTTGGTCACTTTCTCAAAAAACTCAATAAGGTTAGTAAGGCACGACCTACCTGCCACAAAACCATGCTGACTATCACCTATCAATTCATTACTCTCCAAATAACTATAAATCCTATCCCTTATAATTTTTTCCAACATCTTGCCGACAACAGAAGTGAGACTCACCGGTCTATAATTCCCGGGGAAGTCTCTGTTCCCCTTCTTAAACAATGGGACAACATTCGCTAACCTCCAATCTTCTGGTACTATACCAGAGGCCAACGACGACCTGAAGATCAGAGCCAGAGGCTCTGCAATCACTTCTCTTGCCTCCCAGAGAATCCTTGGATAAATCCCATCCGGACCAGGGGATTTATCTATTTTCAGACCCTCCAGAATATCCTGCACATCCTCCTTATCAACTGTAATACTATCTATTCTACTCCCTTGCAACCCAGTGTCCTCCTCAGCTATATTCATGTCCCCTTGCGTGAACACCGAAGAGAAATATTGGTTCAATGCTTCACCAATCTCCTCCGGTTCCACACATAACTTCCCTCTGCCATCTATAACTGGCCCTAAACTTGCCCTAACCAACCTTCTGTTCTTGACATACCTATAGAACGCCTTAGGATTCTCTTTAACCCTATCCGCCAAAGTCTTCTCATGTCCCCTTTTAGCCCTTCTAAGCTCGCTCTTCAACTCCCTCTTAGCCAATCTAAAGCTTTCTAGTGCACTACCCGAGTGCTCACGTCTCATCCGAACATAAGCCTCCTTTTTCTTTTTAACCAACAAAGAAACTTTTTTGGTGCACCACGGTTCCCTAGCCCTACCAATTCCTCCTTGCCTGACAGGGACATACCTATCACAGACTCGCAGTAGCTGCTCCTTGAAAAAACTCCACATGTCGGACGTTCCCAGTCCCTGTAATCTCCTAGTCCAACCTATGTTTCCTAATTCTCTCCTAATAGCCTCATAATTACCCTTCCCCCAGCTAAAACCACTGGCCCGAGGTTCATGCCTATCCCTTTCCATCACTAAGGTGAACGTAACCGAATTGTGGTCACTATCACCAAAATGCACACCAACTTCCAAGTCTAGCACCTGGTCTGGCTCATTTCCCAGCACCAGATCCAATATAGCCTCACCTCTAGTTGGCCTGTCTACATACTGAGTCAAAAAACCTTCCTGCACGCTTTGAACAAAAACTGACCCCTCTAACGAGCTAGAGCTATAACAATTCCAGTCAATATTAGTCAAGTTAAAATCCCCCATAACAATTGCCCTATTACTTTCACTCCTAAGCAGGATTGACTCCGCAATCCTTTCCTCAACCTCTCTAGAACTTTTAGGAGGTCTATAAAAGACTCCCAACAGGGTGACCTCTCCTCTCCTATTTCTAATCTCCGCCCATACTACCTCAACAGATAAGTCCTCATCAAACCTCCTGGTAAGGTGCTGGTGAGGCCACACCTGGAGTACTGTGTACAGTTTTGGTCTCCTTACTCCAGAAAGGATATGCTGGCACTGGAGGGGGTGCAGAGGAGAGTCACTCGGCTGATTCCGGAGTTGAGAGGGTTGGCTTATGAGGTGAGACTGAGTTGACTGAGGCTATACTCATTGGAATTCAGAAGAATGAGGGGAGATTTTACAGAAACATATAAGATTATGAAGGGAATAGATAAGATAGAAGGAGGGAGGTTGTTTCTACTGGCGGGTGAAACTAGAACTAGGGGGCATAGACTCAAAATAAGGGGGAAAGATTTAGGACTGAGTTGAGGAGGAACTTCTTCACCCAAAGGGTTGTGAATCTGGAATTCCCCACCCAGTGAAGCAATTGAAGCTACCTCATTGAATGTTTTTAAGGCAAAGAGGATAGATAAATTTTTGAACAGTAAAGGAATTAAGGGTTATGGTGAGTGGGTGCATAAGTGGAGCTGAGTCCACAAAAAGATCAGCCATGAACTGAATGAATGGCGGAGCAGGATCATGGGGCCAGATGGCCCATTCCTGCACCTAGTTTTTACATGCCCTGGCACGAACCAGGAAGAGGCCATTAGTTGAGGACTGACAGATCTGTGCCTTTGCCCCACACAGCCCCGTGATGCCTTTGGGTAACAAGGGGGCAAGCTGGTCCATTCAATCCTTCATCATCAGCAAGATCGTCCCAGTTGGCATTCAGGAAACTTCCTTTCGTGCATTGTGGGTGACCGAGGGTGACCTGCACAAGCGAGTGGGCCGCATCACCTTCGTCCTTCATCTCAGGGAGCTGCAAGATTGAAATGGGGCTCATTCACTAGCCACAACCCCATGAATAAGATTCAATTACATTTCATATACCCCGAATATTTCACAACGAGTCATAGAAAATGTCATTTAAATAATAGAACTCTCATCGACTTCAAATGGTAAAAGCAAAATAAGTATTTACGCTTTAGACACAGAGGGAGTGCACGGCTCGCACAGTCAATGTTGTTTGTATCAGCACCTTACTTCACTTATCATAGAATCCCTACAGTGCAGAAAGAGGCCATTCAGCCCATCGGGCTTGCACCAACAACATTGCCACTTAGGCCCTATCCTTATAATCGACATATTAACCTGCTAATCCCCCTGACACTCAGGGGCAAGGTAGCATGGCCAATCCTCCTAACCTGCACATCTTTGGACACTAAGGACCGATTTAGCATGGCCAATATCCCTAGCCTACACATTTTGGACACTGAGGGACAATTTAGCATGGCCAATACCCCTAGCCTACGCATCTTTGAACACTAAGGGGCAATTTACCATGGGCAATACCCCTAATCTACACATCTTTGGACACTAAGGGGCAATTTAGCATGGCCAATCCACCTCACCTATACATTTTGGACACTAAGGAACAATTTAACATGGCCAATCCACCTAACCTGCACATCTTTGGACAGTAGGAGGCCGAATTGAGCCTGGGTCCCTGGCACTGTGAGGGAACAGTGCTAACCACTGTGTTGCTCCCTTCTTTACGTCGCGTGTCATTTCTATCATACCAGTAGGAAGAAAATCTACCTGGACAGAAATCAGCGGATTGTGGCACCTTGCTCATTGGCAATGGTCAGCACAATGTCTTGTGGGAACACACCAGAAGCTAATGGGCACATATGGCCCCCGGACTGTGGGTTGTCCACTGCTGCTTTCGTGTGACTCAAATGTAGGAGGTCTGGGAAGATGGTGGCACAGTGGGCTAGCAATCCAGAGGCCTCAGGCTAACGCTCTGGGATACACCTGAAAAGTGTGAGACGACACACTTTGGAAGGAGTAATTTGACAAGAAAGTATAGTGTGAAAGGTCTGACACTGGGAAGTTCCGACGAACAAAGGCATCTTGGGGTGTTTGTCCATAGACCTCTGAAGGCGGAAAGGCAGGTAAATAGAGTGGTGAACAAGGCATATGGCACACTCGCCTTTATCAATCGGCATATGCATTACAAAAGCAGAGAGATCATGATGGAGTTGTATAGAACTTTGGTGAGGCCACAGCTGGAGTACTGTGTGCAGCTCTGGTCACCACATTATAGGAAGGACGTGATCGCACTGGAGGAGGTGCAGAGGAGATTCACCAGGATACTGCCTGGGATCAAACATTTAAATTATGAAGAGAGGTTGGATAGGCTTGGGTTGTTTTCTCTGGAACCTGATTGAGGTATTCAAGATTATGAGGGGCATGGACAGGGTGGATAGGGAGCAGCTGTTCCCAATAGTTGAAGGGTCAGTTACGAGGGGTCACAAGTTAAAAGTGAGGGGTGGGAGGTTTAGGGGGGATTTGAGGAAAAACCTTTTTACCCAGAGGGTGGTGACGGTCTGGAATGTGCTGCCTGGGAGGATGTCCCGGGATGCATAGGTTAGAGGGGTTAGTGGGTAAATATGTAGGGATATGTGGATAGGGCCTGGCTGGGATTGTGGTTGGTGCAGACTCGATGGGCTGAATGGCCTCTTTCTGCACTGTAGGATTCTATGATGGTGGAAGCGGGATGCCTCACATCCTTTAAAAAGTACCTGGATGAGTACTTGGCACGCCATAGCATTCAAGGCTATGGGCCAAGTGCTGGCAAGTGGGATGAGGTGGGCAGGTCAGGGCCTTTCATATGTCGGTGCAGACTCGATGGGCCGAAGGGCCTCTTCTGCACTGTAGTATTCTGTGTCACGGGTTCGAATCCCACCACAGCAATTGATGGAATTTAAATTCAATTTTTAATAAAAATCTGGAATCGAAAATCAGTCTTAGTCATGGCGACCATGAAAACTATCATCGATGGTCATAAAAAAACCCATCTGGTTCACTAATGTCCCTTCAGGGAAGGAAATCTGCTGTCACTGCTGTGACTCTAGAGCCACAGCAATGTGGCCGGCTCTCAACCTGCCCACTGCAATGGTCCTGGCAAGACCCTCATAGCAGAACAGCACAGGAACAGACCCTTCAGCCCACAATGTTGTGCCGAACATGACGCCAAATTAAACGAATCCCTTCTGTCTGCCCTTGGTCCATATTCCTCTATTCGTTGCATATTCATGTGCTTATCTAAAAGCCCCTTGAACACCCCAATCGTACCTGCCTCCACCACCACCCCTGGCAGCGCGTTCCAGAGACCTACCACTCTGTGTAAAAAGACTTGCGCCTCACATCTCGTTTGAACTTTCCCCCCTCTCACCTTAAGTACATGCCCCCGAGAATTAGACATTTCAACTCTGGGAGAAAGATTCTGCCTATCGTAATTTGAGAGACTTCTATCAGGTCTCCCCTCAGCCTCCGCCGCTCCAGAGAAAACACTTGGTTCAATGGCCGTTAGGGATGGGCAGCTAATGCCCACATCCCATGAAGCTCATGGGTGCAAGATGTTCGATAATTAGTTTAGTTTATCTAGTGTCACAAGTAGGCTTACATTAACACTGCAATGAAGTTACTGTGAAAATCCCCTAGTCACCACACTTCAGCACCTGTTCGGATAACTGAGGGAGAATTTAGCACGGCCAATGCACCCAACCAGCACGTATTTCAGACTGTGGGACGGAACCGGAGCACCCGGAGGAAACCCACGGGGAGAACGTGCAGACTTGTAGAATGGTCAACTCCTGATTCTAATTCATGTGTTGGTATTTTGAGACAGGCTGTAGAACTGTAATATTGTCTTCCTATTACAATTAGGATCCAAGTGTGGAAATTTTCATGTTAATTTGGTTTTGTCATTGTGGACGCTGCACAGTGAAATAAAGCCTGTATTTGTGCTCCTTCTGGTCTGTGGAGTGTCCCTGAAAACGCTAAAAGAAAAGGAGGAACAACATTAAAACCTCACAAAGGTTATAACTGACCAGTCCGATACACACAAGAAATTGGGTTCAGTGACTGTGGGGTGGGTTTATATCAGACAAGTTTAAGTTTATCAGTGTCACAAGCCATTAACACTGCAGTGAAGTTACTGTGAAAATCCTCCAGTCTACACACACTGGCGCCTGTTCGGATACACTGAGGGCGAATTTATCACGGCCAATACACCGAAACCAGCACATACTTCGGACTGTGACATCGAACCAGAGCACCCAGACGAAACCCAGGCAGACATGGGGAGAACATGCTGACTCCGCACAGACAATGTCACAAGGTGGGAATTCCACCTGGGTCCCTGTTCCTGTGAGACAGCAGAGCTACCCACGTGCCAACCAAGAGATTAGTGTCAGTGACTCAGGATTTGATAAAAGGAAGGAGGAGATTGGTGTCAGTGAATCTGGGGTTGGATTATATCAGAGGGAGGAGATTGCGGTCAGTGTCGGGTTTATATCAGACAGGTGAAGATTGGTGTCAGTAAGTGTGGGGTTTATATCAGACAGGAGGAGAATGCTGTTAGTGCGGGGTTTATATCAGACAGGATTTAACCTACATATTGATTGGTCGACTCAAATTGGACGTGGAGGGCTTGAGGAAGAGTTCTTGGAATGCTGTCGGGATTGTTTCATTGAACAGTATGTTACAGAACCTACGAGAGAGCGAGCTATCTTGGATCTGGTTCTGTGCAATGAGACAGGTAGGATTAAGGATCTTCTTGTGAAGGATCCTCTTGGGATGAGTGATCATAATATGGTGGAATTTCTGATACAGATGGAGGGTGAGAAAGTAGGGTCCCAAACCAGTGTCCTCTGCTTGAACAGAGGGGAGTATGATAGGATGAGGGTGGAATTGGCTAATGTAGACTGGGCGAGCAGACTGGTAGGTAGGACAGCTGAGGAACAGTGGAGGATTTTTAAGGAGATTTTTTTAAGTACTCAGCAAAAATATATTCCGGTGATAAAGAAGGACTGTAAGAAAAAGGATAACCGGACGTGGATAACGAAGGAAATAAAGGAGAGTATTAAAATAAAATCAGATGCGTACAGAGTGGCCAAAAATAGTGGAGAATTAGTGGATTGGGAAAGCTTTAAAGAAAAACAAAGAACGACTAAGAAAGCGATTAAGAAAGGAAAGATAGATTATGAAACTAAACTAGCTCAAAATATAAAAAATGATAGTAAAAGTTTTTACAAGTATATAAAAAGGAATAGAGTGAATGTTGGACCCTTGGAGGACGAGAGGGGGGATTTAATAGTGGAAAACGAGGAAATGTCTGAGACTTTAAATAAGTTCTTTGTGTCGGTCTTCACGGTGGAAGACACAAATAGTTTGCCGAATATTAGAGATCGAGAGTTGGTGGGAGGGGAGGTCCTTAATACAATTACTGTTACTAAGGAGGTGCTGCTTGGTAGACTAATAGGACTGAAGGTAGACAAGTCCCCGGGCCCGGATGGAATGCATCCCAGGGTACTGAAAGAAATGGCTGAGGTAATAGCAGATGCGTTAGTAGTAATTTATCAAAATTCGCTGGACTCTGGGGTAGTGCCGGCTGACTGGAAAACAGCTACTGTTACGCCGCTGTTTAAAAAAGGAAGTAGACAAAAGGCGGGTAACTACAGGCCGGTTAGCTTAACGTCCGTAGTTGGGAAGATGCTAGAGTCCATTATTAAAGAGGAAATAACAGAGCACCTGAATAAGAATGGTTCAATCAAGCAGACGCAGCATGGATTCATGAAGGGAAAGTCGTGTTTGACGAATCTACTGGACTTTTATGAAGATGTCACTAGTGCGGTTGACAGAGGGGAACCGGTGGATGTGGTGTTTTTAGATTTCCAGAAGGCGTTCGATAAGGTGCCTCACAAAAGGTTGCTGCAGAAGATTGGGGTACACGGAGTTAGGAGTAAGGTGTTGGCGTGGATTGGGGATTGGCTATCTAACAGGAAGCAGAGAGTTGGGATAAATGGGTGCTTTTCTGGTTGGCAGTTGGTGACCAGTGGCGTGCCGCAGGGATCGGTGCTGGGACCTCAATTGTTTACCATTTACATAGATGATCTGGAGGAGGGGACTGAATGTAGGGTATTCAAGTTTGCTGATGACACAAAGGTGAGTGGGAAAGCAAATTGCGTGGAGGACGTGGAAAGTCTGCAGAGAGATTTGGATAGGCTGAGCGAGTGGGCGAGGATCTGGCAGATGGAATATAACGTTAGCAAATGTGAAGTTATCCACTTTGGAAGAAATAATAGTAAATTGGAATATTATTTAAATGGAGAAAAATTACATCGTGTGACTGTGCAGAGGGACCTGGGGGTCCTTGTGCACGAATCGCAAAAACTCAGTTTGCAGGTGCAGCAGGTGATCAAGAAGGCGAATGGAATGTTGGCCTTTATCGCGAGGGGGATAGAATATAAAAGCAGGGAGGTCTTGCTGCAACTGTACAAGGCACTGGTGAGGCCGCAACTGGAGTACTGTGTGCAGTTTTGGTCCCCTTATTTGCGAAAGGATATATTGGCCTTGGAGGGAGTGCAAAGAAGGTTCACCAGGTTGATACCGGAGATGAGGGGTGTAGCTTATGAGGAGAGATTAAACAGATTGGGTCTGGACTCGTTGGAGTTTAGAAGGATGAGGGGTGATCTTATAGAGACATATAAGATAATGAAGGGGCTGGATAGGGTAGAGGTGGAGAGATTCTTTCCACTTAGAAGGGAAACCAGAACTAGAGGGCACAGCCTCAAAATAAGGGGAGGCCGGTTCAGAACAGAGTTGAGGGGGAACTTCTTCTCTCAGAGGGTAGTGAATCTCTGGAATTCTCTGCCCATTGAAGTGGTGGAGGCTTCCTCGTTGAATATGTTTAAATCACGGGTAGATAGTTTTCTGATCGATAAAGGAATTAGGGGTTATGGGGAGCAGGCGGGTAAGTGGAACTGATTCGCTTCAGATCAGCCATGATCTTGTTGAATGGCGGGGCA
The DNA here is from genome assembly GCF_964213995.1 of Mustelus asterias. Lineage (NCBI taxonomy): Eukaryota > Metazoa > Chordata > Chondrichthyes > Carcharhiniformes > Triakidae > Mustelus > Mustelus asterias. Next base: position 3,761,478 of record NC_135830.1, read on the forward strand.
GGCTCGAAGGGCCAGATGGTCTACTCCTGCTCCTATTTCTTATGTTCTTATGTTCTTAGGAGGAGATTAGTGTCAGTGACTGTGGGGTTTATATCACAGTAAGAGTTTTAACAACACCAGGTTAAAGTCCAACAGGTTTATTTGGTAGCAAATGCCATTAGCTTTCGGAGCGCTGCTCCTTCGTCAGATGGAGTGGATATCTGCTCTCAAACAGGGCATACCAGATATATATCAGACAGGAGGTGATGGGGTCAAGGAGTGTGGGGTTTATATCAGACAGGAGCAGATTGGAGTCAGTGTGGGGTTGACAGGAGGAGGTTATATCAGACAGGAGGAGGTTGTTTTCATTGAGTGTGGGGTTTTTTTTCAGATGGGGTATTTTGGTGCCAGTGCAAGTGGGGTTTATATCAGACAGGTGAAGATTGGTGTCAGTGACTTTTGGGTTTATATCAGGCAGGTGGAGATTAGAACATAGAACATAGAAAAGCTACGGCACAAACAGGCCCTTCGGCCCACAAGTTGCGCCGAACATGTCCCCACCTACTAGGCTTACCTCTAACCCTCTATCTTACGAACTTCCATGAACTTATCCAAAAGTCTCTGAAAAGACCCTATCGAATCCACCTCCACCACAACAACCGGCAGCCGATTCCACGCACCCACCACCCTCTGAGTGAAAAACTTACCCCTAACATCTCCTCTGTACCTACTCCCCAGCACTCTAAACCTGTGACCTCTTGTGGCAACCATTTCAGCCCTGGGTAAAAGCCTCTGAGAATCCACTCTATCAATACACCTCAACATCTTATACACCTCTATCAGGTCACCTCTCATCCTTCGCCTCTCCAAGGAGAAAAGACCAAGCTCTCTCAACCTATCCTCATAAGGCATGCCACCTAATCCAGGCAACATGAGTGTTGGGTTTGTATCAGACAGGAGGAGGTTGTTGTCATTGAGTGTGGGGTTTCTTTCAGACAGTGGATATTTTGGTGCCAGTGACTGGGTTTATATCACAGGAAGAGATTGGTATCAGTGATGGTGGGGTATAACATCAGACAGGAGAAGATTGGTGTCAGTGACTGTGGGGTTTATATCACAGCAAGAAGTTTAACAACACCAGGTTAAAGTCCAACAGGTTTATTTGGTAGCAAAAGCCACACAAGCTTTCGGAGCTCCAAGCCCCTTCTTCAGGTGAGTGGGAATTCTGTTCATATAAAGACACAAACTCAATTTACATGAATAATGGTTGGAATGCGAATACTTACGTTGTTTTGTTTCTTAAAGACTTGATTAGTTGTGAGTGGAGAGAGCATCAAGACAGGCTAAAAAGATGTGTATTCTCTCCAGACAAGACAGCCAGTGAAACTCTGCAGGTCCACGCAACTGTGGGAGTTACAAATAGTGTGCCATGAACCCAATATCCCGGTTGAGGCCGTCCTCGTGTGTGCGGAACTTGGCTATCAGTTTCTGCTCAGCGACTCTGCACCGTCGTGTGTCGCGAAGGCCGCCGGCATCTACACCAGCTACACCAGCATCCCCCACGATGATGGCATTGCTGCAACGGCCTCAGTGCTCAGCGCCAACAACTGCCAGTTTCCAGATGCAATTTTACATCTCATCCGCTTCATCCTGGACCACAATATCTTCACCTTCAACAACCAGTTCTTCATCCAGACACACGGAACAGCCATGGGGACCAAATTTGCACCTCTATATGCCAACATCTTCATGCACAGGTTCGAACAAGACTTCTTCACCGCACGGGACCTTCAACCGATGCTATACACTAGATACATCGATGATATTTTCTTCCTTTGGACTCATGGTGAACAATCACTGAAACAACTCTTTGATGACATCAACAAGTTCCATCCCACCATCAGGCTCACCATAGACTACTCTCCGGAATCGGTTGCATTCTTGGACACACGCATCTCCATTAAGGACGGTCACCTCAGCATCTCACTGTACCGCAAGCCCACGGATAACATCACGATGCTCCACTTCTCCAGCTTCCACCGTAAACACGTTAAAGAAGCCATCCCCTACGGACAAACCCTCCGTATACACAGGATCTGCTTGGATGAGGAGGATCGCAACAGACACCTCCAGATGCTGAAAGATGCCCTCATAAGAACAGGATATAGCGCACCGACCTCCTCAGAAGACAAACACGGGACACAGTGGACAGAGTACCCTTCGTCGTCCAGTACTTCCCCGGAGCAGAGAAGCTACGGCATCTCCTCCGGAGCCTTCAACATGTCATTGATGAAGACGAACATCTCGCCAAGGCCATCCCCACACCCCCACTTCTTGCCTTCAAACAACCGCACAACCTCAAACAGACCATTGTCCGCAGCAAAGTACCCAGCCTTCAGGAGAACAGTGACCACGACACCACACAACCCTGCCACAGCAACCTCTGCAAGACGCGCCGGATCATCGACACAGATGCCATCATCTCACGTGAGAACACCATCCACCAGGTACACGGTACATACTCTTGCAACTCGGCCAACGTTGTCTACCAGATACGCTGCAGGAAAGGATGTCCCGAGGCATGGTACATTGGGGAAACTATGCAGACGCTGCAACAACGGATGAATGAACACCGCTCGACAATCACCAGGCACCACTGTTCTCTTCCTGTTGGGGAGCACTTCAGCGGTCACGGGCATTCGGCCTCTGGTATTCGGGTAAGCATTCTCCAAGGTGGCCTTCGCGACACACGACGCTGAGCAGAAACTGATAGCCATGTTCCGCACACACGAGGACAGCCTCAACCGGGATATTGGGTTCATGTCACACTATTTGTAACCCCCACAGTTGCCTGGACCTGCAGAGTTTCACTGGCTGTCTTCTCTGGAGACAATACACATCTTTTTAGCCTGTCTTGATGCTCTCTCCACTCATGTTGTTTTGTTTCTTAAAGACTTGATTAGTTGTAAGTATTCGCATTCCAACCATTATTCATGTAAATTGAGTCTGTGTCTTTATATGCCCTGTTTGTGATCAGAATTCCCACTCACCTGAAGAAGGGGCTTGGAGCTCCGAAAGCTTGTGTGGCTTTTGCTACCAAATAAACCTGTTGGACTTTAACCTGGTGTTGTTAAACTTCTTGCTGTGTTTACCCCAGTCCAACCCCGGCATCTCCACATCGGGTTTATATCAGACAGGAGGAGATTGGTGTCAGTGTGGGGTTTATATCAGACAGGAGGAGATTGGTGTCAGTGGGGTTTATATCAGAGAGGAGGAGATTGGTGTCAGTGACTGTGGGATTTATATCAGACAGGAGGAGATTGGTGTCAGTGAGTGTGGGGTTTATATCAGACGGGCGGAGATTGGTGTCAGTGACTTTGGGGTTCATTTCAGACAGGAGGAGATTGGTGTCAGTGAGTGTGGGGCTTATATCAGACAGGAGGAAATTGTTGTCAATGTGGGGTTTATATCAGTAAGAAGTTTAATAACACCAGGTTAAAGTCCAACAGGTTTATTTGGTAGCAAAAGCCACACAAGCTTTCGGAGCCCCAAGCCCCTTCTTCAGGTGAGTGGGAATTCTGTTCACAAACAGAGCATATAAAGACACAGACTCAATTTACATGAATAATGGTTGAAATGCGAATACTTACAGCTAATCAAGTCTTTAAGATACAAACAATGTGAGTGGAGAAAGCATCAAGACAGGCTAAAGAGATGTGTATTGTCTCCAGACAGGAGAGCCAGTGAAACTCTGCAGGTCCAGGCAGGCTGTGGGGATTACAAATAGTGTGACATGAACCCAATATCCTGGTTGAGGCCTTCCTCATGTGTGCGGAACTTGGCTATCAGTTTCTGCTCAGCGACTCAGCACCATCGTGTGTCGTGAAGGCCACCTTGGAGAACGCTTACCCGAATATCAGAGGCTGAATGCCCGTGACCAACAGTTCCGACGCGCCACAGCGAAAAACCGCACCGACCTCCTCAGAAGACAAACACGGGACACAGTGGACAGAGTACCCTTCATCGTCCAGTACTTCCCCGGAGCGGAGAAGCTACGCCATCTCCTCCGCAGCCTTCAACATGTCATTGATGAAGATGAACATCTCGCCAAGGCCATCCCCACACCCCCACTTCTTGCCTTCAAACAACCGCACAACCTCAAACAGACCATTGTCCACAGCAAACTACCCAGCCTTCAGGAGAATAGTGACCACGACACCACACAACCCTGCCACAGCAACCTCTGCAAGACATGCCGGATCATCGACACAGATGCCATCATCTCACGTGAGAACACCAACCACCAGGTACACGGTACATACTCTTGCAACTCGGCCAAAGTTGTCTACCTGATACGCTGCAGGAAAGGATGTCCCGAGGCATGGTACATTGGGGAAACCATGCAGACGCTGCGACAACGGATGAATGAACACCGCTCGACAATCACCAGGCAAGACTGTTCTCTTCCTGTTGGGGAGCACTTCAGCGGTCACGGGCATTCGGTCTCTGATATTCGGGTAAGCGTTCTCCATGGCGGGCTTCACGACACACGACGGCGCAGAGTTGCTGAGCAGAAACTGATAGCCAAGTTCCGCACACATGAGGACGGCCTCAACTGGGATATTGGGTTCATGTCACACTATCTGTAATCCCCACAGCCTGCCTGGACCTGCAGAGTTTCACTGGCTGTCCTGTCTGGAGACAATACACATTTCTTTAGCCTGTCTTGATGCTCTCTCCACTCACATTGTTTGTATCTTAAAGACTTGATCAGTTGTAAGTATTCGCATTCCAACCATTATTCATGTAAATTGAGTTTGTGTCTTTATATGCCCTGTTTGTGAACAGAATTCCCCACTCACCTGAAGAAGGGGCTTGGGGCTCTGAAAGCTTGTGTGGCTTTTGCTACCAAATAAACCTGTTGGACTTTAACCTGGTGTTGTTAAACTTCTTACTGTGTTTACCCCAGTCCAACGCCGGCATCTCCACATCGGGTTTATATCAGACAGGAGGAGGTTGTTGTCATTGAGTGTGGGTTTTTTTTAGACAGGAGGAGATTGGTGTCAGTGAGTGTGGGGTTTTTTTCAGACAAGGGATATTTTGGTGTCAGTGACTGTTGGATTTATATCAGGCAGGAGGAGATTGGTGTCAGTGTGGGGTTTAAATCAGATGGGAGGACATTGGTGTCACTGACTGTGGGGTTTATATCAGACAGGAGGAGATTTGTATGAAGTATATGGTGTCATCTCTTGTATGTGTTTTTATATTCTAACATCAACATCGAGGAACAGGTCAGAGGCTGGGAATCCTGCTGCGAATAACTCACCTCCTGACCCCCCAAAGCCTGTCCACCATCTACACTGCAGACGTCAGCAGTCTGATGGAACACTCCCCATTTCCCTGGAAGGGTGCAACTCCAACAACACTCAAAAAGTTCAACACCAACCAGGACAAAGCAGCTCCTGGACTGGCACCACATCCACTACCTCAATCTTTCACTTCCTGCACCCCCAGTGCACATTGGCAGCCATGTGTAGCATCTACAAAACGCTCTGCAACTACTGCTCAGGGCTTCCTCAGAAGCCCCTTCCAAACTTGCGATCTCCTCCAGCTAGAACGGCTCCTGGTGCAGGTGTAGAATGGACACCAGCAAGTTCCCCTCTAAGATACCCTGACTTCATCGCCGTTCCTTCACTGTCACTGGGTCAAAGTCATAGCAACGAATGCAATCAAACAATGCAGAAGGAGGCACCTCGGCCATATGCCCGTAACCCCTCATATTTAGCCCACTAATCCCTCTAACCTATACATCCCAGGACACTAAGGGGCAATTTAGCATGGCCAATGCACCTAACCTGCACATCTTTGGACTGGGGGAGGAAACCAGAGCACGCGGAGGAAACCCAGACACAGGGAGAATGCGTAAACTCTGCACAGGCAGTGACCCAAGCCAGGAATCGAGCCCGGGTTCCTGGTGCTGTGAGGCAGCAGTGTTGACCACTGTGCCACCGTGCTGCCCCTTATCAAGGTCAATAAATTAATGAGGGGCATAGATCAGCTAGATAGTCAACATCTTTTCCCAAAGGTAGGGGAGTCTGAAAATAGAGGGCATAGGTTTGTGAGAGGGGGAGATACAAAAGGGTCCAGAGGGGCAATTTTATCACACACAGGGTGGTGAGTGTCGGGAACAAGCTGCCAGAGGTAGTGGTACAGGCAGGTACAATTTTGTCTTTTAAAAAGCGTTTAGACACTTACATGGGTAAGATGGGTATAGAGGGATATGGGCCAAATGCGGGAAAATGGGACTAGCTTAGTGGTAAAAACTGAGCGGCATGGACAAGTTGGGGCGCAGGGTCTGTTTCCATGCTGTAAACCTCTATGACTGTGTGACAATAATAAATCAAGTTTTTAAAAAATCATTAGTGAACCAGATGGGTTTCTTTTTTAAGTATTTTTCCTCACGATTCAGACTGACAGTATCTCTTGATTTCAGAATGATCAATTAATCGAATTTAAACTCTCCCCAACTGCGATGGTGGCATTTGAACTCATGTCACCGGAGTGCTACTCCAGGCCCTAAATATCTCATCAAGCAACATTGCCATGTTACTGCTGCTGCAAAGTTGAGTTTGTGAAGAGTGGTCCCTTTAAAAGCTGGTTTTGCACCAATGCTTAGAGGCTTAAAATGCAGGTGTATACAGGGTACACAGAATGCAACATTTGTAACAAGGACCAAGCGTCAGGGTTGCCTTGGTAATAGGCTTTGAATTCAGCCTACCAGTTTAAGCAAGACACTCAGATATCAGGAACATGATAGGTCATCACAATTATAAAAAGAGGAACTCAACTGCCTGCCTGCAGTTGGAGCGGCATGATAGCACAGTGGTTAGCACTGCTGCCTCACAGGACCAGGGACCTGGGTTCAATTCCCGGCTTGGGTCACTGTCTGTGCGGAGTTTGCACATTCTCCCCATATCTGTGTGGGTTTCGTCCGGGTGCTCCGGTTTCCTCCCACAGTCTGAGAGATGTGCTGGTTAGGTGCATTGGCCATGCTAAATTCTCCCTCAGTCTATCCGAACAGGCGCCAGTCGAAGTGTGACGACTAGGGGATTTTCACAGTAACTTCATTGCAATGTTAATGTAAGCCTAAAGGTGACACTAATAAATAAACTTTAGTTCAACTGAAGGACTACCACCTCTCAAAGCCTAGAGAGGAAAAGAGCAGCTCTCTGCCAGCTTCAAATATCTCTGAAGAGACCTCTCCAACTATCTACTGAAGGGTTCCAAATCATTAAGAGTTTACAGACAACGGAAGCGACAGAAGAACTCCAAAAGGTTTCCAAAGCCACAAAACCTGGTTGTATATTTTTTTGAGAGTGACTGAATTCAGTTATTATTTTTTTGTTGTTAATGAACGGACTTTGTATTTAAGTGAACAGCATTCCAGTAGAATCTTATTTTAATCGGTATGTTACTTGTTTAGTTAAAGTTCCCGGTTAGTTAAATAAATAAATTGTTAATTGTTCACTTGAAGTGAGTGTCAGGTCTTTCTGTGAATTAACCTCGAAACATTAATTAAGAACAATTCGCACTTTCCCATTTCTACTTTGTCCTCATTGCTGTAGACAATGTGGCAGGTGGCAGTATATAGAGAAAGTGAAAGAGTGCATGAGACAAATTTCAGAATGCAACACACGGAAACAAAGCAATAGAACATACTGAAATATCTTACCTTCTCTCACAGTGACGAGCAATATTCTCAGATGAGAAGCTACTGCGCGCAGTTTTAATTTAAATTTCAGACCATCTTTAAATTCAGAGACTTGACCTGCGTGTTCCGGCAATGAACGTTTTGGGGAGGTAATACAGAGACACGGGTTAATGCTACGAGGAGTGGATTCTAATCCATGGCAGGTGATGATATTTGAATTGAATAAAAATCTGGAATTGGAAGTCCAAAGATGCACATTGAAACGATTGTCGATTGCCCTAAAGAAAACTATCTGGTTCCTTTATGGAAGTGAATCTGTCGTCCTTGCCTGTTCTGGCCTACATGTGACTCCAGAGCCCAAAGCAATGCGATTCACTGTTAACTGCCCTCTGAAATGGGTCAGGACATCACTTGGTTCAAGGGCAATTCGGGGTATACAATCACTGCTGACCTAACCAGCAAAGCCCACATCCCATAAATGATGGCTTAGTGATGTAGAGATGCTGGCATTGGACTGGGGTGGACACAGTAAGAAATCTCACAACACCAGGTTAAAGTCTAACAGGTTTATTTGGAAACACGAGCTTTTGGAGCGCTGCCCCTTCATCAGGTGAGTGGAGAGTGTTTTACAAACACGGCAAATATAGACTCAAAGACACAATGCAAGATAATTACAGATTGGAATGCGAGTCTTAACAGGTAATCAAGTCTTTACAGGTACAGACAATGCGAGTGGAGAGAGGGATCATCTCTAATTATTATCCCTCTCTCCACTCACATTGTCTGCACCTGTAAAGCCTTGATTACCTGTTAAGACTCGCATTCCAACCATTATCTTGTAATTGAATCTGTGTCTATATATGCCCTGTTTATAAACCCAATCCTCCACTCACCTAATGAAGAGGCAGCGCTCCAAAAGCTCGAGGAAACCAAATAACCCTGTTGAACTTTAACCTGGTGTTGTGAGACTCCTTACCGTGCCCACCCCAGTCCAACGCCGGCATCTCCACATCGAAGAATCTGGAGACCAAGTTCACGAGGAGAGACAACATCTGGAAGAACAAAGGACTGATTTCACGTAGCAACAAAATCCTGGCCAGGTTTTAATCGCAAGTCGAAATCAACCTTAAGTTCAGTTAAATAACAGATAGTGAGTATTTTCTTTATGCATTGTAGGTTTTAATGTTGTTTAGCAGCTACAGAATAAAGGAAATTGTGTTGAAGTGTTAAAGTTGACTTTGCGTCTTTATTCGCGACAGAGGTTGAAACACACAGGTCTGTATAGTGCTAGGGCCAGGATTCTTCCATCCCGCCTGCCACTGGAATTTTAGTGGGCGGGTTGAAACACCGCTGACAGTCAGGCGTTAATTTCCAGCTTTTAGACCAGCGCAGTCGGAGAATTCCGCCCCAGATATAACGTACCCTGGAGTTTCTGATTTGATGCAGAACTCCGCCACCAGAAAAAGCAAATATTTATTTAGACCCAGTCACCTTCCCAACCACTCAGACTACAACCCCCTCAACCCCGCACCCCCTTTCATCTCAGCAAATAATTGTCCCAGATTCCCCCGGTTAAGCATGAGAGGTACAGGGGGGGAGGGGCATTCCCACGCCCATCATCGCCGGCCCACAGTGTGGTGAACCATAGTTGGTTACCACTATGAGTGCTGAGCCATGGATGGTCAGCACTATGGGTGTTTGTAGATATGTTACTGTTGTCACTGTTGGGGTTAGGGTTGGGCTGTTCTACCTGTTGATATTGTTCTGTGGTACACTCCAGTTGGCTCCGCCTACCTGGGGAGGTATAAAGGTCACTGCACTGCCTGGAGACCCTTTAGTCTGGGATTGTATTGTATATAGTATGCTCCATTCTTGTTAGTAATAAAAGCCTTTATTTCCCGGGTACAATCTAGCCTCCCAAGTGATTTAATCGTGCATCACACGGGCAAGGCCACTCTGCCCATCAGATGGTGATACTGTTCTCGATGTTGGCGGGACGCAGGTACTCATATTTCAGATCCAGGCTCTGGTTCCGTTCCCGGATCGCGCGGTCGATTCCCACCAGCTCTTCCCGGAATTCCCGGATGATGTCCTGCACGGCAGCCTCGGTGAAGTATTCTGCCCTGTAATCACCCAGCTTTTGCTATCACACATGTAAGTGTGAAGTTATCCAATTTGGGAGAGAAAAAGAGAAAGGCAAATTATTCCATAGAAACATAAAATTAGAAACAAGAGGAGGCCATTCGGCCCTTCGAGCCTGCTGCGCCATTCATCATGATCATGGCTGATCATCCAACTCAATAGCCTAATCCTGCTTTTTTCCCATAACCTTTGATCCCATTCGCCCCTTTCCATTTATCTAAATGGAAAGTCCCCCCATGCCGACACTATAGTTAAGAAAGCCCACCAATGCCTCTACTTTCTCAGAAGACGAAGGAAATTTGGCATGTCCGCTACGACTCACACCAACTTTTACAGATGCACCATTGAAAGCATTCTTTCTGGTTGTATCATAGCTTGGTCTGGCTCCCGCTCTGCCCAAGACTGCAAGAAATTACAGAAGATCATGAATGTAGCCCAATCTATCACGGAAAGCAGCTTCCCATCCATTGACTCTGTCTACACTTCCCGCTGCCTCGGCAAAGCAGCCAGCATAATTAAGGACCCCACGTACCCCAGACATTCTCTCTTCCACCTTCTTCTATCGGGACAATATACAAAAGTCTGAGGTCACGTACCAACCGACTCAAGAACAGCTTCTTCCCTGCTGCTGTCAGACTTCTGAATGGACTTATCTTGCATTAAGTTGATCTTTCTCTACACCCTAACTATGACTGTAACACTACATTCTGCACTGTCTCCTTTCCTTCTCTATGAACGCTATGCTTTGTCTATATTGCTCGCAAGAAACAATACTAATCACAGCACACTAATACATGTGACAATAATAAATCAAATCGATCAAGTCAAATCAAAAGCAGATTCAAAATACGTATGGGCAGAGGGATCTATGTTCATGAATCACAGAAAGTCGGTATGCAGGTGCAGCATGTAATAATATAACACACAAACATACAGCACAGAACAGGCCCTTCGGCCCACGATGTTGTGCCGAGCTTTATCTGAAACCAAGATCAAGCTATCCCACTCCCTATCATCCTGGTGTGCTCCATGTGCCTATCCAATAACCGCTTAAATGTTCCTAAAGAACAAAGAACAATACAGCACAGGAACAGGCCCTTCGGCCCTCCAAGCCCGTGCCGCTCCCCGGTCCAGGATTGAATCCTGAATCCAGGATCCCCACCCAATTTTCCAGCCTATCTACATACCAATATCCTATCCACCGAGCTGTCCCTCACAGAAAGGGTCTGACTCCACTATCACTGCAGGCAATCCATTCCACACCCCAACCACTCTCTGCGTAAAGAACCTACCTCTGATACCCTTCCTGTATCTCCCACCATGAACCCTATAGTTATGCCCCCTTGTAATAGTCTTTGAACGTTCACTCTATCTATCCCCTTCATCATTTTATAAACCTCTATTAAGTCTCCACTCAGTCTCCTCCGCTCCAGAGAGAACAGCCCTAGCTCCCTCAACCTTTCCTCATAAGACCTACCCTCCAAACCAGGCAGCATCCTGGTAAATCTCCTCTGCACTCTTTCCAGCGCTTCCACATCCTTCTTATAGTGAGGTGACCAGAACTGCACACAATATTCCAAATGTTGTCTCACCAAGGTCCTGTACAGTTGCAGCATAACCCCACGGCTCTTAAACTCCAACCCCCTGTTAATAAAAGCTAACACACTATAGGCCTTCTTCACAGCTCTATCCACTTGAGTGGCAACCTTTAGAGATCTGTGGCTATGGACCCCAAGATCTCTCTGTTCCTCCACAGTCTTCAGAACCCTACCTTTGACCCTGTAATCCACATTTAAATTAGTCCTACCAAAATGAATCACCTCACATTTATCAGGGTTAAGCTCCATTTGCCATTTTTCAGCCCAGCTTTGCATCCTATCTATGTCTCTTTGCAGCCTACAACAACCCTCCACCTCATCCACTACTCCACCAATTTTGGTGTCATCAGCAAATTTACTGATCCACCCTTCAGCCACCTCCTCTAAGTCATTAATAAAAATCACAAAGAGCAGAGGACCCAGCACTGATCCCTGTGGCACTTCGCTAGCAACCTGCCTCCAGTCCGAAAATTTTCGGACTGGAGGCAGGGACACCACCCATGGTGGCACAGTTGTTAGCACTGCTGCCTCACAGCACCAGGGACCCAGGTTTGATTCCCGGCTTGGTTCACTGTCTATGTGGAGTCTGCACGTTCTCCCCGTGTCTGCATGGGTTTCCTCCGGGTGCTCTGGTTTCCTCCCACAGTCTGAAAGACGTGCTGGTTAGGGTGCATTGGCCATGCTAAATTCTCCCTCAATGTACCCGAACAGGCGCTGGAGTATGGCAACTAGGGGATTTTCACAGTGAATTCATTGTAGTGTTAATGTAAGCCTACTTGTGCCACTCATAAGTAAACTTTAAAATTTATAAACTTAAACTTTCCTCCCGCAGTCCAAACCTCATGCTGTTTAGAATCATACAATCCTTACAGTGCAGCAGGAGGCCATTCAGCCCATCGAGTCTGCACCAACCACAATCCCACCCAGGCCCTATTCCAATAACACCACATATTTACCCTGCTAATCCCGGGTTAATTTAGCATGGCCAACCTAACCCGCACATCTTTGGACTGTGGGAGGAAACCGGAGCATCCGGAGCAAACCCACGCTGACATGGGGAGAACGTGCAGACTCCGCACAAACAGTGACCTGAGGCCAGAACTGAACCCGGGTCCTTGGCACTGTGAGGCTGCAGTGTGAACCACTGTGCCACTGTGCCACCTCATAATCCCCATGCCTGCATGGGTTTCCTCCAGGTGCTCTGGTTTCCTCCCACAGTTCTAAGATGTGTAGGTTAGGGGGATTGGTCATGCTAAATTGCCCCTAGTGTCAGGCGAATTAACGGGGTGAACGTGGGTGGCTCAGGGGATAGGGCCTGGGTGGGATTGTGGTCGGTGCAGACTCAATGGGCTGAATGGCCTCTTTCTGCACTGTAGGGTTTCTGTGATTCTATAAGGAGCAGGACATTTTGAGGAGTTTTGAGGGGAATCTTTCTCACCCAGAGGGTGATGGGAATCTGGAACCCGCTGCCTGAAAGGGTGTTAGAGGCGGGAATCCTCACAACATTCAAGAAGCATTTCTGGTACGTATGTGGAATGAGCTGCCGGAGGAAGTGGTTGAGGCAGGGACATTGAATCAGAGAATCTACGGCACAGAGACAGGCCCTTTGGCCCAAACTGGTCCATGACGACCAAAATGTCTCTCTCTCTCTTTCTCTTTGTATCTCTCTTTCTCTTTTTATCTCTCTTTCTCTCTCTCTCAGCCTCTCTCTCGCTTTGTCTCTCTTTCTCTCTCTGTCTCACTCTCTCTCTGTCTCTCTCTCTTTGTGTCTCTCTTTCTCTCTCTGTCTTCTCTCTCTCTGTGTCTCTTTCTCTCTCTATCTTCTCTCTCTCTTTGTGTCTCTCTTTCTCTTTCTCTTTCTCCCTTTTTCTCTCTCTCTCTGAACCTCTCTCTTTCTCTCTCGCTATCTCTCTCAGAATCTCTCTCTCTGACTCTCTCTGTCTCTCTCTGTCTACCTCTCTCTTGTTCTCTCTGAATCCGTTTCACTTTCTCTCTGTCTCTCTCTCTTTAAGTTAACCCCATTTGCCTGCATTTGGCCCATTTCCCTCTAAACCTTTCCTATCCATGTATCTGTCCAAATGCCTTTTAAATGTTGTCAATGTCGCTGCCTCAACCACTTCCTCCGGCCGCTCATTCCACATACGTACCACCCTCTGTGTAAAAAAGCTGCTCCTCAGGTTCCCATTAATTCTTTCCCCTCTTAACTTAAACATATGCCCTCTGATTCTCGATTCCCCAACCCTGGAAAAAAGACTGAGTGCATTCACCCTATCCATGCCTCTCATGATCTTATATACCTCTATAAAATCACCCCTCAGTCTCCTATGCGCCAAAGAAAAGAGTCCTAGTATGTCCAATACCTCCCTATAATTCAGTTCCTTGAGTCCTGGCAACATTCTTGTAAATCTCTTCTGCACTCTCTCCAGTTTAAAAACATCTTTCCAAGGTGACCAAAACTGAATATTCTCGATGCGGCCTCACCAATGCCCTGTACAACTGCAATATAACTTCCCAACTTCCTTACTCAAATGCATTGAGAACATTTAAAGGACATCTGGACAGATACGGGGCGGGTGGGGGTGATTCTTCCAAAAAAAATTCTAAGTGTTGAATTTGCGGGAAAACTGGAGTAATTCATTCTGCTTTTTTCAGTGGGAGTTCACATTAGAATCTCCCACACTCTGTGCAATGCAGAGGCCACCAGCGTGAATATCATTAGATTTCAGGGGGCAGGGCCTATTCCCACCTGGGAGGCTGAAACCAGTGAGCCTCTGCGCATGTGTGGTGACCCCGAACTGTCAGCCTCCCGTTTGCAGGTCAGCTCGATCGCTGTCCAGCCCAGGACCCCCGCAGTGCTGCCCCTCCAAACCCCCCACAGCCCAATCGCATCCCCCCCCCCGACCATTCCCAGGCCCAGCCCCGACCTACCCCCTATCCCAGACGGCCCCGATCTCCCACCCACTATCGGCCCCATCCCCTTGGCACTGCCCTATGCCCGATGGGCACTGCCAAGGTGGAGTGGGTACGAGGGAAGTAGCTACGCCTACGCCTGTTCCTATATTCTTACAATGTTTCCTGTGGTGAAGAAGAGCATATGTTTAAAGTTAAGTTTTAAAGTTTATTGATCGGTGTCGAGATCGCTGACATTAACACTGCAATGAAGTTACGGTGCAAATCCACAGCGCCTGTTCGGGTACACTGAGGCAGAATTTATGGCCAATGCACCTAACCAGCACGTCTCTTGGACTGTGGGAGGAAACCGGAGCACCCGGAGGAAACCCACGCAGACACGGGGAGAACGTGCAAACTCCGCACAGACAGTGACCCAAGCCAGGAATCGAACCCGGGTTCCTGGCACTGTGGGGCAGCAGTGCTAACCACCATGTCAGCTTTTAACTGGAACTTACTATGGCTCCTGCTCTGACCAAGACCACAAGAAACTACAAAGGGTCATGAACGAAGCCCAGTCCATCACTCAAACCAGCCCCCCATCCATTGACTCTGTCTACGCTTCCCGCTGCCTCCGAAAAGCAGCCAGCATAACGAAGCATTGTTTTCGCTGGAGTTCAGACGAATGAGGGGGGAACCTCATAGAGACTTATAAAATTCTAACAGGAGTAGACAGGGTAGATGGAGGGAGGGTGTTCCCGATGGTGGGGGAGTCCAGAACCAGGGGTCACAGTCTGAGGATTTGGGGTAGACCATTTAGTTCAGAGGTGAGGAGACATTGCTTCACCCAAAGAGTGGTGAGCCTGTGGAATTTATTACTACAAGAAGTAGTTGATGCCAAAACATTGAATGTATTCAGGAGGTGGCTGGATATCGCACTTGGGGTGAATGGGATCAAAGGTTATGGGGAGAAAGCAGGATTAGGCTATTGCGTTGGACGATCAGCCATGATCGTAATGAATGGCGGAGCAGGCTCAAAGGGCCAAATGACCCCCTCCTGCTCCGATCTTCTATGTTTCCCCCCCTACCATCTCACCCCACCCCCCACATTCCCCCGCACCCCACCTGCCTGCCCTGCTCACAGTCTCTCACACGCACACTAAACCCACCCTATACACAGACACATACCAGTCTCACACATACTAAATCCACTCTCTCACACACATACTCCAGTGTCACACACACTAACCCCTCTACCTCTCTCACACACACACACACCAGTGTCACACACACTAAACCCTCTCTTTCACACACACACACCAGTGTCACACACACTAAACCCTCTCTTTCACACACACACACCAGCATCACGCACACTAAACTCTCTCTCACACACACATACATACCAGTCTCACAAACTAAACCCTCCCTCACACACACACTAAACCATCTAGCTCTCTCTCACACACACCAGTCACACACACACACACGAGTGTCGCACACACTAAACCCTCTCTCTCTCACACACACACACACACACACACACCAGTGTCACACACACTAAACCCTCTCTTTCACACACACACACCAGCATCACGCACACTACACTCTCTCTCTCACACACATACATACCAGTCTCACACAAACTAAACCCTCCCTCACACACACACTAAACCATCTATCTCTCTCACACACACACCAGTCAAACACACACCAGTCACACACACACACACACACACGAGTGTCACACACACTAAACCCTCTCTCTCACACACAGGCACACACGTCTCACACACACTAAACCCTCTGTCACATACAAGTCTCACACACCCAAAATCCTCTCTCTCTCTCAGACACAAACACCACTCTCTCAGACACTATACACTCTCTCTCTCACACACACACACGTGTCACACAAACTAAACCCTCTCTCTCACACACACACCAGTCTCACACACACTAAACCGTCGCACGCGTGCACACACACACACACACAACCAGTCTCACATACACTAAACCCACTCTCTCTCTCTCACACACACACACACACACACCATGTGTCACACACACACTAAACCCTCTCTCTCTCACACACACACAGACACAGCAGTCTCAAACACACTAAACACTCCGTCATCAACACAAACACACATCACTGTTTCACACATTAAACCCTCTGTCTGACACACACACAGTAAGAAGTCTCACAACACCAGGTTAAAGTCCAACAGGTTTATTTGGTAGGACGAGCTTTTGGAGCTCCGCTCCTTCATCAGGTGAGTGCAGGATTTGTTTCACAAACAGGGTATATATAGACACAGACTCAATTACAAGATAATGGTTGGAATGCTAGTCTTTACAGGTAATCAAGTCTTTACAGGTGCAGACAATGTGAGTGGAGAGAGGGTTAAGCACAGGTTAAAGAGATGTGTACAGTCTCCAGCCAGGACAGTTAGTGAGATTTTGCAAGCCCAGGCAAGTCGTGGGGGTTACAGATAGTGTGACATGGACCCAAGATCCCGGTTGAGGCTGTCCGCACACATGAGTACTCATTAAACTTTCACATGCACACACACACACACACACACATATTAAATCCCTCTCACACACACACACGCTAAACCCTCTCTCTCTCACACACACACCTGTGTCACACACACTAAACCCTCTCTCTTTCACACACACACACCCAGCCTCACACACACTAAACCTCTTTCACACACACACACATATACACACACAACACATGCACAGTGTCACACACATCAAACCCTACATACACACACACAACACACACATGCAGTGTCACACACACTAAACCCTCTCTCTCACACACGCACACCAGTCTCTCACACACTAAACCCACTCTCTCTCACACACACCAGTCTAACACGTGCTACTCACACACACTACTCATAGACACACACACACACCATTGTCACACACACTAAACCCTATCTCTCTCACACACACATACCAGTTTCACACGCACTAAACCCACTCTCTCACACATACTAAACACTGTCTCATTGACCCAAACACACACCAGTGTCACACTCACACACATCAGTGTCACACACATCAGTGTCACACACACACATCAGTGTCACACACACACACACGCATGTGTCACACACACATCAGTGTCACACACACACACACCAGTGTGAGACACACCCACACACACCAGTGTGAGACACACCCAGTGTCACACACACCAGTGTGAGACACACACACACACTGTCACACACACTAAACCCTCTCACACACACACACTCGAGTTTCACACACACTAACCCTCTCTCTCTCCACACAGATACACAAGTCTGACACACACTAAACCTCTCTCTCATACACACACATACACACAGTAAACCCTCTCTCTCTCTCACACACACACACACAAACACCAGTGTCACACACACTAAACCCTCTCTCTCACACACAGATACACACATAAACCCTCTCTCACACACAACCGGGCTCACACACGCTTAACACACACACGAGTCTCACACACACTAAACCCTCTCTCACGCACACACACCACCACTGTCACACATACTAAACACTCTCTCATGGACACAAACACACACCAGTGTCACACACACCAAACCCTATCTCTCTCTCACACACAAACACCAGTGTCACACACATTAAACCCTCTCTCTCACACACACCAGTCTAACACATGCTACTCACACACACTACTCATAGACACACACACACACCATTGTCACACACACTAAACCCTCACACACATCGGTGTCACGCATACTAAACATTCTCTCATGGACACAAACCAGTGTCACACACACCAAACCCTCTCTCTCACACACACACACACAGTCACACACATTAAACACACTCTGTCTGACAGACACACCTGTGTCACACACACTAAACCTTCCCTCACACACCTGTGTCACACAAACTAAACCCTATCTTTTTCACACACACACAAGTCTCACACACATTAAACCCTCACACACACAGACACACACACACAACAGTCTCACACACACTAAACACTCTCTCTCACACATACACACAAGTCTCACACACAATAAACCCTCTCTCTCACACACACCAGTGTCACACACACTAAACCCTCTCTCACACACACACACTAAACCCTCTCTCTCTCACACACACACACGCGAATCTCACACACACTAAACCCTCTCTCTCACACACACAGGTACACAAGTCTGACACACACTAAACTTCTCTCTCTCTCACACACACACAGTAAACCCTCTCTCTCTCGCACACACACTAAACCCTCTCTCTCTCTCACTCATACACACATAAACCCTCTCTCTCTCACACACACACACCGGGCTCACACACGCTTAACCCTCTCTCTCACACACACACAAACACACACACACATTAAACCCTCTTTCACACACACATTAAACTCCCTCACACACACACAAAACCTTCTCTCTCTCACACACACGCGTGTCTCACACACACTAAACCTCTCTCACACACACACATACACACACACAACACACGCGCAGTGTCATATACACTAAACCCTACATACACACACACAATACACACACACACAGTGTCTCACACACACTAAACCCTCTCTCACATACACACACACCAGTCTCACACACACTAAACCCACTCTCTCTCTCACACACACATCAGTCTCGCACACGCTAAACACTCTCTCATGGACACAAACATACACCAGTGTCACACACACTAAACCCTCTCTCTATCTCTCTCTCTCTCACACACACACACATACATAAACCCTCTCTCTCTCACACACACACACGTACACACACACTTAACCCTCTCTCTCTCACACACACGCACACATAGCAGTCTCAAACACACTAAACACTCTGTCATAAACACAAACACACATCACTGTCACACACATTAAATCCTTTGTCTGACACACACACACCTGCGTCTCACACACTAAGCCCTCTCTCTTTCACACACACACCAGTCTCACACACACTAAACCCTCACACGCACAGACACATACACATACACACACACACCAAACACTCTCTCTCTCACACACACACAAGTCTCACACACACTAAACCCTCGCTCACACGCACATACACCAGTCTCACACTAAACCCTCTCTCGCACACACCCGTCACACACACAAACATACAGGGTCACACACACTAAACCCGCTTTCTCACACACACACACACACCAGTCTCTCACACACACTAAACCCTCTCTCTCTCTCACACACACACACACACAGACACACGCACACTAACCCTCTCTCACACACAGACACACCAGTCTCACACACACTAAACCTCTCACACACACAAACAGGGTCACACACACTAAACCCTCTCTCTCTCACACACACCAGTGTTACACACACTCAACCCTCCCTCTCACACACACACAGAAACCAATCTCACACACAAAACCTTCCCTCTCACACACACACCAGTCTCACACACACACACACACACACATATGTAGTGTGGCATGAACCCACATGAACAGGGGTGTTCCCTTCCTGTCGGGGAACACTTCAGCATTCAGCCTCCGATCTTCGGATAAGCATTCTCCAAGGCGGCCTTCAAGACACATGACAATGCAGAGTCGCTGAGCAGAGATTGATAGCCAAGTTCCGCACACATGAGGACAGTCTCAACCGGGATCTTGGGTTCATGTCACATTCCATGTAACCCCCACCATTTGGCCTGGGTTTGCAAAATCCTACTAACTGTCCTGGCTTGAGACAATTCACACCTCTTTAACCTGTGCTTAACCCTCTCTCCACCTGCACTGTCTGCACCTGTAAAGACTCGATTACCTGAAAAGACTCGCGTTACAACCATTATCTTGCAATTGTGTCTGTGTCTATATATGGCCTGTGTGTGAACCCAACTCTCCAATCACTTGAGGAAGGAGCAGCGCTCCGAAAGCTTGTGGTTCGAAATAAACCTGTTGGACTGTAACCTGGTGTTGTGAGATTTCTTACATGTATTAGTATACAGTGAAAAGTATTGTTTCTTTCTTTCTTCGATCACTGAAAGTGGCAACGCAGGTGGATAAGGTAGTCAAGAAGGCATACGGCATGCTTGCCTTCATCGGCTGGGACATTGAGTTTTAAAATTGGCAGGTCATGCTGCAGCTGTACAGAACCTTAGTTAGGCCGCACTTGGAATATTGTGTTCAATTCTGGTCGCCACACTACCAGAAGGATGTGGATGCTTTGAGGAGGGTACAGAAGGGGTTTACCAGGATGTTGCCAAACTCGGTTTGTTCTCACTGGAATGACAGAGGTTGAGGTTTACAAGATTATGAGTGGCATGGACAGAGTGGATAGTCAGGTGCTCTTTCCTAGGGTAGAAAAGTCAACTATTCGGGGACACAGGTTTAAGGTGCGTGGGGAAAAGTTTAGAGGAGATGTGTGAGGCAAGTTTTTTACACAGAGGGTGGTGAATGTTTGGAACACACTGTCCGCAGAGGTGGTGGGAGCAGGTACGATGGCGGTATTTAAGGGGCAACTAGACAAATACATGAATAGGATGGGAATGGAAGGATACGGACTCTGTAAGTGCATACGGTTTTAGTTCAGGCAGGCATCATGATTAGCGCAGGCATGGAGGGTCGTAGGGCCTGTTCCTCTGTTGTACTGTTCTTTGTTTTTCTTCTTTGCGCGCTATACAGAAAAACCATATCATACATAGAGAAGGAAACGAGAGAGTGCAGAATATAGTGTTACAGTCATAGCTAGGGTGTAGGGAAAGATCAACTTAATCCAAGGCGATGGCCTAGTTGTATTATCGCTGGGCTATTAATCCAGAAACTCAGCTAATGTTCTGGGGACCCGGATTCGAATCCCGCCACGGCAGATGGTGGAATTTGAATTCAATATAAAAAGAAAATCAATAATTAAAAATCTACTGATGACCATGAAACCATTGTTGATTGTCGGAAAAACCCATCTGGTTCACTAATGCCCTTTAGGGAAGGAAATCTGCCGTCCTTACCTGGTCTGGTCCACATGTGACTCCAGAACCACAGCAATGTGGTTGACTTTCAACTGCCCTTGGGCAACTAGGGATGAGCAATAAATGCTGGCCAGCCAGCGATGCCCATGTCCCATGAATGAATAAAAAAGAATGCTCAGGATTGAGAGGGAAAGTTCAAAGGAGATGTGAGGGGCAAGTTTTTTTACACAGCAAGTGGTAGGTGTCTAGAACGTGCTGCCAGGGGTGGTGGTAGAGGCAGATACGACAGGGGCGTTTAAGGAGCTTTTAGATAAGCACATGAATATGATGGCACAGTGGTTCGCACTGCTGCCTCACAGCATCAGGGACCCAGGTTCGATTCCTGGCTTGGGTCACTGTCTGTGTGGAGTTTGCACGTTCTACCCATGTCTGCGTGGGTTTCCTTTGGGTGCTCCGGTTTCCTCCCACAGTCCGAAAGATGTGCTGGTTAGGGTGCATTGGCCGTGCTAAATTGACCCTCAGTGTACCCGAACAGGTGCCGGAGTGTGGTGACTAGGAGATTTTCACAGTAACTTCATTGCACTGTTCCTGTAAGCCTACTTGTGACACTAATAAATAAACTTGAACATTTTTTGGAATAATTTGTGGGACATGGGTGTCGCTGGCTGGCCAGCATGTCTTGCCCATCCCTAGTCACCCTTGAACTGAGAGGCTTGCTCAGCCATTTCAGAGGGCATGGAACATAGAACATAGAACAGTACCGCACAGAACAGGCCCTTCGGCCCACGATGTTGTGCCGAGCTTTATCTGAAACCAAGATCAAGCTATCCCACTCCCTATCATCCTGGTGTGCTCCATGTGCCTATCCAATAACCGCAGTTGAGAGTCAACCACATTGCTGTGGTTCTGGAGTCACATGTAGACCAGACCAGGTAAGGACGGCAGATTTCCTTCCCTAAAGGACATTAGTGAACCAGATGGGTTTTTCTGACAATCGCTTATGGTCATCAGTAGATTCTTAATTCCAGACATTTTTTATTGAATTCAAATTCCACCATCTGCCTTGGCGGGATTCGAACCCAGGGCCCCAGGACATTAGCTGAGTTTCTGGATTAATAGTCTAGCGATAATACCACTGGGCCATCGCCTCGGATTAAAACCACGTGTGAGGAATAGAGGGATGTGGACCATGGGCAGGCAGAGGGGGTTAGTTTAATTTGGCATCGTGATCAGCACATCGTGGGCCTAAGGGCCTGTTCCTGTGCTGTATTATGTTCTATTAGATGAGTGAGATCACCCTCAACAGCTATATTCATAGAATCATAGAAACCCGACAGTGCAGAAAGAGGCCATTTGGCCCATCGAGTCTGCACCGACCACAATCCCACCCAGGCTCTACCCCCATATCCCTACATATTTACTCGCTAATCCCTCTAACCTATGCATCCCAGGACACTAAGGGGCAATTTTAGCATGGCCAATCAACCTAACCCGCACATCTTTGGACTGTGGGAGGAAACCGGAGCACCCGGAGGAAACCCATGCAGACACGAGGAGAATGTGCAAACTCCACACAGACAGTGACCCAAGCTGGGAATCGAACCCAGGTCCCTGGAGCTGTGAAGCATCAGTCCTAACCACTGTGCTACCGTGCCGCCCTGGATGCAATTGTGTCTTTTCTCGAGGGAGAAGTGGTTGCGTGGCCGGGCGGTCTAAGGCACTGGATTAAGGCTCGATTCTCTGCGGAGGCATGGGTTCGAATCCCACTGCTGCCCAGAACAGATTTGAGCTTGGGGGTATCAGGATATTGAATTTGATGATCAGCCACGATAGAATCATAGAATCCCTACAGTGCAGAAGATGGCCATTCGGCCCATGAAACCTGCGCTAACAACAATCCCCCCCAGGCCCTATCCCCATAAACACACGTATTTACCCTGCTGAGCCCCCAGACACTAAAGGGCAATTTAGCATGGCCAATCCACCTAACGCACACATCTTTGGACTGTGGGAGGAAACCGGAGCACCCGGGGGAAACCCAGGCAGACAGGGGGAGAACTTGCAAACTCCGAACAGAGGATCATCCGAGGTCGGAATTGAACCCGGATCCCTAGCCCTATGAGGCAGCAGTGCTAACCACTGTGCCGCCGTCATGATCAAAATGAATAGCGGAGCAGGCTCGAAGGGCCGAGTGGCCTTCTCCTGTTCTAGTTTCTATGAGACAGTTTCTGTGCACAGTACTCTGGGTGTAGTGTCAGGAAGGTTTCTGTATGTCTAGAGGGATACAGAGAGCAACGCCTGACAGATTTACAGCTGTCACATCTTCACTGGAGGTGTCTCTTTTCAGAAATAGGGGAAGATGTTTGCTCTTGCTCCTGGTTTTTGCAGAAAGCACTGATGGCAGCAACTTGCCTGCAAGCTCCATCCAGCTGCGGGCTGGCTCTTGCCCTGACACACAAGGTCCCTGGAGCTCGAGGCTCTGCAGCTGTTGTGGCGTCACTGAGTTTAGGCAGGTGCTGTGTTGAAGATTTGACTTGGAGGGGGGACTCGAGGGGGAGTAGGGAGAAACGGAAGGGGGGTGATTGCTGGCAAGCCAATCCGGTCCAAAGGGCGGCACAGTAACACAGTGCTTAGCACTGCTGCCTCACAGCGCTAGGAACCCAGGTTCGATTCCCGACTTGGGTCACTGTCTGTGTGGAGTCTGCACGTTCTCCTCGTGTCTGCCTGGGTTTCCTCCGGGTGCTCCGGTTTGCTCCCACAGTCCGAAACACTTGCTGGTTAGGTGCATCGGCTATGTTAAATTCTCCCTCAGTGTATCCGTAGGCGCCGAGTGTGGCGACGAAGGAATTTTCACAATAAGTGAATAGTCAGAAGCTTTTTCCCAGGGTGGAAGAGTCAATTACTAGGGGGACAGGTTTAAGATGCGAGGGGCAAGGTTTAAAGGAGATGTATGAGGCAGGTTTTTTACACAGAGGGAGGTGGGTGCCTGGAACTCGTTGCCGGGGTAGGTAGTGGAAGTGGATACGATAGTGACTTTTAAGGGGCATCTTGACAAATACATGAATAGGATGGGAATAGAGCGATATGGTCCCCAGAAGGATAGGGGGTTTTAGTTCAGACGGGCAGCATGGTCGGTGCAGGCTTGGAGAGCTGAAGGGCCTGTTCCTGTGCTGTAATTTTCTTTGTTCTTTGTTCATTGCAGTTTTCATTTTCACAGTAACTTCATTTATATTAAACTAGAAAGAGTGCAGAAAAGATTAACTAGGATGCTACTGGGACTTGATGGTTTGAGTTAAAAGGAGAAGCTGGATAGACTGAGACTTTTTTCCCTGGCGCATAGGCAGCTCAGGGGTGATCTTAGAGATGTCTATAAAATAATGTGGGGCATAGATCAGCTAGATAGTCAACATCTTTTCCCAAAGGTAGGGGAGTCCAAAGCTAGAGGGCATAGATTTAAGGTGAGAGGGGAGAGATACAAAAGGGTCCAGAGAGGCAATTTTGTTTACGCAGAGGGTGGTGAATGTTTGGAACAAGCTGCCAGAGGTCGTAGTAGAGTCGGGTACAATTCTGTCTTTTAAAAAGCATTTAGACAGTTACATGGGTAAGATGGTTATAGAGGGATATGGGCCAAATGCAGGCAATTGGGACTAGCGTAGTGGTTTAAAAAAATGATGGCATGGACAAGTTGGGCCGAAGGGCCTGTTTCCATGCTGTAAACCTCTATGACTCAATGTTAATGTAAGCCTACTTGTGACACCAAAACATAAACTTTAAACTTATTTCGGAGTTATTGACTTGCTGAACTCTCGAGGGAGGCCATGCGCCCGCTATTATTGTGCTGGCCCATCTGAAGCAGGCGATTCTCATAACGTCCGCCCCTCCCACCCTGACGCCTTTCCCCCGTATCTTGGGACACCATTCCTTTTTTGGCTTTCGATCTCAGAGCCTGTCCCGCACACACTGGATTCCCAACACCCAACCCACACACGCGGGGACCTGGGTTCAATTCCCTAAGGGCGGCACGGTGGCACAGTGGTTAGCACTGCTGCCTCACAGCTCCAGGGACCCAGGTTCAATTCTCTGTCACTGTCTGTGCGGAGCTTGCACATTCTCCCCATGTCTGCGTGGGTTTCAAAGAACAAAGAACAGTACAGCACAGGAAACAGGCCCTTCGGCCCTCCAAGCCTGTGCCGCTTTTGGTCCGGGTGCTCCGGTTTCCTCCAACACTCCAAAGATGTGCAGGTTAGGTTGATTGGCCATGCTAACTTGACCATTAGTGTCCTGGGATGCGTAGGTTAGAGGGATTAGCAGGGTAAATATGTGGAGTTATAGGGATACGGCCTGGGTGGGATTGTTGCGTGCAGACTCAATGGGCCGAATGGTTTCCTTCTGCAATGTAGGATTTCTACAATTCACACATACACAGTTCCTTGACCCGGCAGCACAATCCCACAGCTGTCCCGGGGGCAAGAATAGAAACTAGAAGCAGGAGTAGGCCATTCGGCCCTTTGAACCTGCTCTGTCGTTCATTTTGATCATGGCTGATCATCAAATTCAATATCCTGATACCCCCTTTCCCCCTTTGATTCCTTTAGCTCCAAGAGCTTTATCTACTTTCTTCTTGAAATCAGACAATGTTTTGGCCTCAACTACTTTCCGTGGTTGTGAATTCCACACATTCACCACGCTCTGGGTGAAGAAATTTCTCCTCAACTCATTCTAAAAGGTTTACCCCTTATCCTCAAACTATAACCCCTAGTTCTGGACTCCCCCACCATTGGGAACATTCTTTCTGAAGCTTCCCTGGCTAACACTGTTAGAATTTTATAAGTTTCTCCGAGATCCCCTCTCACCCTTTTAAACTCCATGAATATAATCTGAACTGACTTAGTCTCTCCTCATGTGAGAGACCTGCCATCCCAGGAATCAACCTTGTAAGCCACATGGTCAAAGGCCATAGAGCCATACAGCACAGAAACAGGCCCTTCGGCCCACCATCATAGAAACCCTACAGTACAGAAAGAGGCCATTCGGCCCATCGAGTCTGCACCGACCACAATCCCACCCAGGCCCTACCCCCATATCCCTACATATTTACCCACTAATCCCTCTAATCTACACATCTCAGGACACTAAGGGCAATTTTTTTTTAGCATGGCCAATCAACCTAACCCGCACATTTTTGGACCATATCTATGCTGACCACCAAATACCAATCTATACTAATCCCATTTACTCATAGCTTTTTTTTAGTTTAGTTACTTTATTTATTAGTGTCACAAGTAGGCTCACATTAACACTGCAATGAAGTTACTGTGAAAATCCCTGAGTAGCCACATGTCAGAGGCTGAAGGGTGATGTGATAGAAGTTTACAAACTTATGAGAGGCATGGATAGAATGGAGTCGGAAGCTTTTTCCCCCAGGGCAAAAATGTCAATATCTGGGGGACAAACGTTTAAGGTAAAAGGGGGCAAGTTTAAAGGAGATGTGAGAGGCAATTTTTTATTTTACACAGAGGGTGGTAAGTGCCCGGAATGTGCTGCCAGAGGAGGTGGTCACAGTAAGAAGTCTCACAACACCAGGTTGAAGTCCAACAGTGGAGGTGGTAGACAGGGTAGATTCAGAAAGAACATTCCCGATGGTGGGGGAGTCCAGAACTAGGGGTTATAGTTTGAGGATAAGGGGTAAACCTTTCAGAACTGAGGTGAGGAGAAATTTCTTCACCCAGAGGGTGGTGAATGTGTGGAATTCACGACCACGAAAAGTAGTTGAGGCCAAAATGTTGTCTGATTTCAAGAAGAAATAGCAAGATACAATAGCAACGTTGAATAGGCATCTTGACGGATGAATAGACTGGAAACAGAGGGATATGGACCACGTAGAGGCAAAGGTCCTTAGTTTAGAAAGGCGTCATGTGACAGTGCAGGCTTGGTGGGCCAAAGGGCCTGTTACTGTACTGTACATAGAAATATAGAAACTAGAAGCAGGAGTAGGCCATTCAGCCCTTCGAGCCTGTTCCACCATTCATTATGATCATGGCTGATCATCAAATTCAATATCCTGATCCCCCCCCCTTCCCCCCCATATCCCTTGATCCCTTTAACCCCCAAGAGCTGTATCTAATTTCTTCTTGAAATCAGACAACATTTTGGCCTCAACTACTTCCTACGGTAGTGAATTCCACACATTCACCAGCCTCTGGGTGAAGAAATTTCTACTCACCTCAGTTCTAAGAGGTTTACACCTTATCTTCAAACTTTGACCCCTAGTTCTGGACTCCCCCACCATCGGAAACATTCTTTCTGAATCGACCCTGTCTAACCCTGTGAGAATTTTATAAGTTTCTATGAGATCCCCTCTCACTCTTCTGAACTCCAGTGAATATAATCCGAACCGACTTAGTCTCTTCTCATGTAACAGAGCTGCCTTCCCAGGAATCAGCCTGGTAAACCTTCGCTGTGCTCCCTCTATAGCAAGGGTATCCTTCCTCAGATAAGGACACCAAATAAACAATACTCTAGGTGTGGCCTCATCAATGCCCCATACAAGTGCAGTAAAACCTCTCTATTCCGATGGTTTATTTGTTCTTTATTCTATATCATCCATATATACATTCTTGATTTGATTTATTATTGTCACATGTACTGGGATACAGTGAAAAGTATTGTTTCTTGCATGTTGTACAGACAAAACAGAGTTCATAGAGTACATAGGGGAACGGGAAAGGAGAGAGTGCAGAATGTAGTGTTACAGTCATAGCTAGGGTGGAGAGAAGGATCAACTTAATGCGAGGTAGATCCATTCAAAAGTCTTATGGCAGCAGGGAAGAAGCTATTCTTGAGTCGGTGGGTACATGACTTCAGACTTTTGTATCTTTTTCCCAAAGGAAGAAGGTGGAAGTGAGTATGTCCGGGGTGCATGGGGTCCTTGTTTATGCTGGCTGCTTTGCTGAGGCAGCGGGAAGTGTAGACAGAGTCAATAGATGGGAGGCTGGTTTGCATGGTGGACTGGGCTTCATTCACGACCTTTGTAGTTTCTTGCGGTTTTGGTCAGAGTAGGTGACATACCAAGCTGTGATACAACTAGAAAGAATGCTTTCTATGGTGCATCTGTAAAAGTTGGTGAGAGTTGTAGCAGACGTGCCAAATTTCAACTTACCCTCCTAAGAAACAAAGGATGGACAGTTGTATAGAACTTTGATGAGGCCACAGCTGAAGTACTGTTTGTAGTTCTGGTGGCCACATTATCAGAAGGGTGTGATTGCACTGGGAGGGGTGCACAGGAGATTCACCAAGGTGATGCTTGGGATAGAACATTTAAATTATGAAGATAGGCTTGGGTTGTTTTCGTTGGAGCAGAGAAGAGAAAGGACCAAAGAAAAGGACTTGGTGAATGATGGGTCTGGGGAAGGGTGTGTAGATAGTTCGAGTCATGTTGAGATCAAAAAGGAGGAGGTATTGGGGTTCTTGAGAAACATTAAGGTAGACAAGTCCCCAGGGCCTGATGGGATATACCCCAGAATACTGAGACAGCCAAGGGAGGAAATTGCTGGGACCTTGACAGAAATCTTTGTATCCTCACTGGCTACAGGGGAAGTCCCAGAGGATTGGAGAATAGCCAATGTTGTTCCTTTGTTAAAGAAGGGTAGCAAGAATAATCCAGGTAATTACAGGCCGGTGAGCCTTACATCAGTGGTAGGGAAATTATTGGAGAGGATTCTTTGAGACAGGATTTACTCCCACTTGGAAATAAGTGGACGTATTAGTGAGAGGCAACATGGTTTTGTGAAGGGGAGGTTGTGTCTCACCAACTTGATCGAGTTTTTCAAGGAAGTGACGAAGATGATTGATGAGGGTAGGGCAGTGGATGTTGTCGAAATGGACTTCAGTCAGGCCTTTGACAAGGTCCCTCATGGCAGACTGGTACAGAAGGTGAAGTCGCATGGGAACAGAGGTGAGCTGGCAAGGTGGATACAGAACTGGGTCGGTCATAGAAGACAGAGGGTAGCAGTGGAAGGGTGCGTTTCTGAATGGAGAGCTGTGACGAGTGGCGTTCCTCAGGGATCAGTGTTGGGACCTTTGCTGTTTGTAATATATATAAATGATTTGGAGGAAAATGTAACTGGTTTGATTGGTAAGTTTGTGGACGACACAAAGGTTGGTGGAATTGCAGATAGCGATGGGGACTGGCAGAGGATACAGCAGGATATAGATCAGTTGGAGACTTGGGCGGAGAGATGGCAGATAGAGTTTAATCCGGACAAATGTGAGGTCATGCATTTTGGAAGGTCGAATACAGATGGGAAATACACAGTAAATGGCAGAACCCTGAAGAGTATTGTTGGGCAGAAGGATCTGGGTGTACAGGTACACACGTCACTGAAAGTGGCAATGCAGGTGGAGAAGGTAGTCAAGAAGGCATACGGCATGCTTGCCTTCATCGGCCGGGGCATTGAGTTTAAAAATTGGCAAGTCATGTTGCAGCTTTATAGAACCTCAGTTCAGCCGCACTTGGAATCTAGTGTTCAATTCTGGTCGCCACACTACCAGAAGGCTTTGGAGAGGGTACAGAAAAGATTTACCAGGATGTTGCCTGGTATGGAGGACATTAGCTATGAGGAGAGGTTGGAGAAACTTGGTTTGTTCTCACTGGAACAACGGAGGTTGAGGGGGCGACCTGATAGAAATCTACAAGATTATGAGGGGCATGGACAGAGTGCATAGTCAGACGTTTTTCCTAAGGTGGAAGAGTCAATTACTAGGTGTCATAGGTTAAGGTGCGAGGGGCAAGGTTTAAAGGAATGTACGAGGTAAGTTTTTTTACACGGAGGGTGGTGGGTGCCTGGAACTCGCTGCCGAGGGAGGTAGTGGAAGCAGATACAAAGAACAAAGAACAAAGAACTATACAGCACAGGAACAGGCCCTTCGGCCCTCCAAGCCTGCACCGATCATGTGTTCCTAACTAGACCATCCGTTTGTATCCCTCTATTCCCAGTCTGTTCATGTGGCTATCTAGATAAGTCTTAAATGATCCTAGCATGTCTGCCTCAACCACCTTGCTTGGTTGTGCATTCCAGGCCCCCACCACCCTCTGTGTAAAATACATCCCCCGCATATCTGTATTGAACCTTGCCCCCCTTACCTTGAACTTGTGACCCCTTGTGTTTGTCATTTCTGACCTGGGAAAAAGCTTCCAACTGTTCACCCTATCTATGCCCTTCATAATTTTATAAACTTCTATTAGGTCGCCCCTCAACCTCCGTCTTTCCAGGGAGAACAACCCTAGTTTACTCAATCTCTCCTCATAGCTAATACCCTGGTACGACACGATAGTGACTTTTAAGGGGCAACTGGACAAATACATGAATAGGAAGGGAATAGAGAGATACGGTCCCCGGAAGGGTTGGGGGTTTTAGTTCAGTTGGGCAGCATAGTCAGTGCAGGCTTGGAGGGCCACAAGGCCTGTTCCTGTGCTGTAATGTTCTTTGTTCTAAGACTGCGGGACGACCTGATCGAGGTGTACAAGATTATGAGGGACATGGACAGAGTGGATAGGAAGCGGCTGTTCCCCTTAGTTGAAGGGTCAGTCATGAGGGGACACTGTCATTCCACTCATAATGAGACATTGTCACACCAGGCCATTCCGTCTGAGGGACGCAGTGGGACCCGGCCATCTCGGTCACATGTGAACCCGCTGGTGGGTCAGCAGGTTGGAGGACTGAGCGAAGCCCTTGCCGCAGGCGGAGCAGGTGAACGGCCTCTCGCCGGTGTGGAGCCGCCGGTGGGTCAGCAGGCTGGAGTGCTGGGTGAAGCCCTTGCCGCACTCAGAGCAGATGAAGGGGCGCTCGCCGGTGTGGACCCGCTGGTGCCGCAGCAGGTTGCCGACCAGCGTGAAGGCCTTCTGGCACACTGAGCAGCTGAAGGGCCGCTCGCCGGTGTGGACGCGGTGGTGGGTCAGCAGGTCGGAGGACTGGGTGAAGCCCTTCCCGCAGGCGGTGCAGGTGAAGGGCCGCTCCCCAGTGTGAACTCGCTGGTGCCGCATCAGCTCGGCGGAGCTCTTGAAGCTGTCACCGCAGTCAGAGCACTTGAACGGTCTCTCCCCGGTGTGGATGAGTTGGTGCGTTCGGAGTGGGGACGAGTGAGTGAATCCCTTCCCACATACCGGGCAGGTGAACGGTCGCTCCCCAGTGTGAACTCGCTGGTGGGTCAGCAGGTGGGAGGACTGAGTGAATCCCTTCCCACACACGGAGCAGGTGAACGGCCTCTCCCCGGTGTGACTGCGCCGATGGGTTTCCAGTTGGTACGGGTAATTAAACCCCTTCCCACAGTCCCCACATTTCCATGGTTTCTCCATGGTGCCGGGGTCCATGTTTCTCTCCAGTTTTGACGATCAGTTGAAGCCTCGAAAACACACAGAACACGGGTACAGTCTCTCCCCGCTGTGAATGCTGCGATGAATTTTCAGGCTGTGTAACTGGTTCAAGCTCTTTCCACACTCAGTGCATTGGAACACTCTCACTCAGGTGTATGTGTGTGGGGTTTCTGCAATCCCACTGACGCCCAAAATCTTGTCCCAATTGCAACCGTCTCTCCATCCACGTTCAACGACCGTCTGTAAATCCTCACCTTCTCACACCCTGCGGAAGGAGTTCAATGAAATTTCAAGTTCAGAAAGGACAATTCAGTTTTCCATGCGATACTTTCCCGTACTCCATAAGGAGGTACGTCCCTGTCTCCCAAAGGCCCGGGGGGGCAGCCTGACTCCTGACGGGTCAAGGCATTGCCCTCAGAGTGTCTTGGGTTACAGGAAGATATAGACAAGATGATCAAATGGGCAGATAAGTGGCAGACGGACTTTAACCCTGAAAAGCAAGAGGTGATACACTTTGAAAGGAGGACGGCACGGTGGCATAGAGGTTAGCACTGCTGCCTCACAGAGGCCCGGGTTCAATTCCCGGCTTGGGTCACTGTCTGTGTGAAGTTTGCACGTTCTCCTCATGTCTGCGTTTCCTCCGGGTGCTCTGGTTTCTTCCCACAGTCCAAAGATGTGCAGATTAGGTGGATTGGCCATGCTAAATTGTCCCTCAGTGTCAGGGGGGCTAGTTAGGGTAAACGCATGGGGTTATGGAGGTAGGGCCTGGGTGGGACTGTGGTCGGTGCAGACTGACTGGGCTGAATGAATCCTACAGCGCAGAAGGCGGCCAATGAATTTCTATAATTTGACGAGGAAGTATACTCTGAAAGGTCTGACACTGGGAAGTTCCGAAGGACAAAGGGACCTTGGCGTGTTTGTCCATAGATATCTGAAGACAGAAAGGCAGGTTAATAGAGTGGTGAACAAGGCATATGGCACACTCGCCTTTATCAATCGGGGTAGACATTACAAAAGCAGAGAGGTCATGATGGAGTTGTAAAGAACTTTGGTGAGGCCACAGCTGGAGTACTGTGTGCAGCTCTGGTCACGTTATAGGAAGGATGTGAAGGCACTGGAGGGGATGCAGAGGAGATTCTCCAGGATACTGCCTGGGGCGGAACACTTAAGCTATGAAGAACGGTTGGATAGGCTTGGGTTGTTTTCTCTGGAGCAGAGAAGACTGAGGGGCCACCTGATTGAGGTGTTCAAGATTATGAGAGGCATGGACAGGGTGGATAGGGAGCAGCTGTTCCCTTAGTTGAAAGGTCAGTTACAAGGGGACAGAAGTTAAAAGTGAGGGGTGGAAGGTTTAGGGGGGATTTGAGGAAAAACCTTTTCACCCAGAGGGTGAACAAAGAACAATACAGCACAGGAACAGGCCCTTCGGCCCTCCAAGCCCGTGCCGCTCCCTGGTCCAAACTAGACCACTCTTTTGTATCCCTCCATTCCCACTCCGTTCATGTGGCTGTCTAGATAAGTCTTAAACGTTCCCAGTGTGTCCGCCTCCACCACCCTGCCTGGCAGCGCATTCCAGGCCCCCACCACCCTCTGCGTAAAATACGTCCTTCTGATATCCGTGTTAAACCTCCCCCACTTCACCTTGAACCTATGACCCCTCGTGAACGTCACCACCGACCTGGGGAAAAGCTTCCCACCGTTCACCCTATCTATGCCTTTCATAATTTTATACACCTCTATTAAGTCTCCCCTCATCCTCCGTCTTTCCAGGGAGAACAACCCCAGTTTACCCAATCTCTCCTCATAACTGAGCCCCTCCATACCAGGCAACATCCTGGTAAACCTCCTCTGTACTCTCTCCAAAGCCTCCACGTCCTTCTGGTAGTGTGGCGACCAGAACTGGACGCAGTATTCCAAATGCGGCCGAACCAACGTTCTATACATCTGCAACATCAGACCCCAGTGGTGACGGTCTGGAATGTGCTGCCTGGGAGGGTGGTGGAGGCGGGATGCCTCACATCCTTTAAAAAGTACCTGGATGAGTGCTTGGCACACCATAACATTCAAGGCTATGGGCCAAGCGCTGGCAAGTGGGATGAGGTGGACAGGTCAGGGCCTTTCATGCCATTGATACAAACTTGATGGGCTGAAGGGCCTCTTCTACACTGTGAATGAACCGGCCAATGGCTGTCAGGTTATTTTGTTCAGCTTTTGCGGGTGGCACTTTGGCTGCCTCACAGCACCAGGGACCGGGGTTCAATTCCAGACTCGGGTCACTCTCTGTGTGGAGTTTGCACGTTCTCCCCATGTCTGTGTGGGTTTCCTCCGAGTGCACCAGTTTCTTCCCACAGTCCAAAAATATGCAGGTTAGGTGGACTGGCTATGCTAAATTGCCCCTATGCGTCAGGGGATTAGTGGGATAAACACGTGGGGTTAAGGGGATCGGGCCTGGGTGCGATTGTGATCGGTGCAGGCTCGATGGGCTTCTGTACTGTAGAGAATCTATAATTCTACCCAAAAAAAGGGCATTGCCCTCTGAAGAATGAACCGGCGAATGGCTATCACGGTATTTTACATAGAAATATAGAAGATAGGAGCAGGAGGAGGCCATTTGGCCCTTCGAGCCTGCTCCGCCATTCATCACGATCATGGCTGATTGTTCAACTCAATAGCCTCATTCTGCTTTCTCCCCAAAACCTTTGATCCCATTCACCCCAAGTGCGATATTTAACCGCCTCTTGAATACATTCAATGTTTTGGCATCAACTACTTCCTGTGGTAATAAATTCCACAGGCTCACCACTCTTTGGGTGAAGAAATGTCTCCTCACCTCCGTCCTATATGGTCTACCCTGAATCCTCAGACTGTGAACCCTGGGTCTGGACTCCCCCCCAGCATCGGGAACACCATCCCTGCATCTACCCTGTCTAGTCCTGTTAGAATTTTATAAGGCTCTATGAGATCTCCCCTCATTCTTCTGAACTCCAGCAAAAACAATCCGAACCGAGTTAATCTCTCCTCATACATCAGCCCCGCCATCCCACAATCAGCCTGGTAAACCTTCGCTGCACTCCCTCGAGAGCAAGAACATCCTTCCTCAGAAAAGGAGATCAAAACTGCACACAATACTCCAGGTGTGGCCTCACCAAGGCCCTTTATAATTGCAACAAATTATAAAGGGCGCCACGGTATTGCAGTGGTTAGCACTGCTGCCTCACAGCACCAGGGACCCAGATTCAATTCCAGACTCGGGTCACTCTGTGTGTGGAGTTTGCACGTTCTCCCCATGTCTGCGTGGGTTTCCTCCAAGTGCACCAGTTTCCTTCCACAGTCTAAAGATCTAGGGTAGGTGGACTGGCCATGCTAAATTGCCCCTTAGTGTACAAGTATGTGTAGGCTAGCTGGGTTGGCGATGCTAAATTGCCCCTTAGTGTCCAAAGAGGGGCAGGTTACGTGGATTAGCCATGATAAATTGCCCTTCGTGTCACGAGATTATGTAGGTTAGATGGATTGGCTATGCTAAATTGACCCTAATGTCAGGGGGATTAGCAGGGTAAATGAAAGTTACGGGAATAGGATTTGGGTGGGATTGTAGTCAGTACAGACTTCATGGACCGAATGGCTTCCTTTGGTACTGTTGGGATTCTATGATTCTGCATCTGCCATTGATTTGCCCACTAACCCAACCTGTCCAGATCATACTGAAGGATCTCTGCATTCTCGTCACGGTTTACCCTCCCACCCAATTTGGTATCAACTGCAAACTTTGAGATGTTACATTTTGTTCCCTCTTCCAAATCATTATTTTGTGTGTGTGTGTGAAGAACAAACAGAAAAGGCCTCTT
Source organism: Mustelus asterias (assembly GCF_964213995.1). NCBI lineage: Eukaryota > Metazoa > Chordata > Chondrichthyes > Carcharhiniformes > Triakidae > Mustelus > Mustelus asterias. The sequence continues at coordinate 3,796,985 of NC_135830.1, forward strand.
CCCCCAGCTGTATTTGGGTTCTGCACAACTATATTTAAATATCTGGGGAAGGGGTTGAAGGAGAATGACAAGAAGTAGAAAGACATGAATGTCCCTGTAATCTGTGACCCAGAGTGCCAATCCGGGAGAGTTGGCAACTCCGCTCTGATTGTCCTGACTGGAAAATCATGTCTCACAAATTTGATTGAGTTTTTTGAAGGGGTAACCAAGAAGGTAGATGAGGGCAGTGCAGTTGATGTTGTCTATGTGGACTTTGACAAGGTACCACATGGTAGGTTGTTGCTTAAGGTTAAACCTCACGGGATCCAGGGTGAGGTAGCTAAATGGATACAAAATTGGCTTGATGACAGAAGCCAGAGGGTGGTTGTAGAGGGTTGTTTTTCAAACTGGAGGCCTGTGACCAGCGGTCTGCCTCAGGGATCAGTGCTGGGTCCACTGTTGTCATTTATATTAATGATTTGGATGAGAATATAGGAGGCATAGTTAGTAAGTTTGCAGATGACACCAAGATTGGTGGCATAGTGGACAGTGAAGAAGGTTATCTCAGATTGCAACGGGATCTTGATCAATTGGGCCAGTGACTGACGAATGGCAGATGGAGTTTAATTTAGATAAATGCAAGGTAATGCATTTTGGTAGACTGAACCAAGGCAGGACTTACTCAGTTAATGGTAGGGCGTTGGGGAGAGTTACAGAGCAAAGAGATCTCGGAGTGCTGGTTCATAGCTCCTTGACAGTGGAGTCACAGGTGGATACAGTGGTGAAGGCATTCAGCATGCTTGGTTTAATCGGTCAGAACATTGAATACAGGAGTTGGGACATCTTGTTGAAGTTGTACAAGACATTGGTGAGGACACACTTGGTATACTGTGTGCAGTTCTGGTCACCCTATTATAGAAAGGATATTATTAAACTAGAAAGAGTGCAGAAAAGATTTACTAGGATGCTACTGGGACTTGATGGTTTGAGTTATAAGGAGAGGCTGGATAGACTGGGACTTTTTTCTCTGGACCTCTTATAGAGGTCTATAAAATAATGAGGGGCACAGATAAGATGGATAATCAACATGTTTTCCCAAAGGAATTGGAGTCTAAAACTAGAGGGCATAGTTTTAAGGTGAGAGGGGAGAGATACAAAAGTGTCCAGAGGGTCAATTTTTTCACACAGAGGGTGGTGAGTGTCTGGAACAAACTGCCAGAGGAGTAGTCGAGGCGGGTAGAAGCAGTTACATAGGTACGATGGGTATAGAGGGATATGAGCCAAATGCGAGCAACTGGGACGAGCTTAGGGGTTTAAAACAAAGAGGGGTGGAATGGACAAGTTGGGCCGAAGGGCCTGTTTCTATGCTGTTTGCCTCTATGACTGGGAGGTTGTCCGGGTGTCGCTCTGAAACCCTTCCCCCTTTGTCCCCTGTATTTTGGTTCCCCTCCCCTATTGAAAGGCGTGAACCTCAGAATACGCATGCGTTGACCTGCCAAGCGCCTTTCGACGACGGAACCCGCTGCTCCCAGGCTGTGTGGGGGGAGGGGCAGCGGGATAATGTTCTCCCCTCCGGCCCTTTACCATTTCATGAACCTTCCCTGTGGGCCCCTCTCCCCACGCCACGGGCGGGGTTATTAAACGTTCGCCGCCATCCCCGCTCACCTCCACCAACCGCCTCCTCGCCCCCTGCTGCCGCGCATGCTCAAACCTTCCTCCCCGCCGCCCGACTGCGCAGGCCCGGAACCGAGCACCATAGGGGACTTTCGTGCCCGCGGCGCATTGTGGGTACCTCCTGTCGCCATTCCGCCTTTCAACCGGAAGTGGATTCTTTTCAACCACTTATTCATTGAACCGTTTGCTAATTTATGTGCTTGGTGCTGTGCACTCACAGTCCTCTGCTGAGTTCTTCAATTTTGTGCAAGTTTCGATCGAATGCCCCCATTAGAATCATTATCATAGAATCCCTACAATACAGAAGGCAGCCATTCAACCCATCAAGCCAGCACCGATCACAGTCCCACCCAGGCCCTATTCCCATAACCCCTCCTAATTACCCAGCTAACCCCTGACACTGAGGGGTAATTTAGCATGGGCAATCAGCCAAACTCAAACAACTTTGGATTGTTGGAGAAACACACTGAGAGTTTTAACAACACCAGGTTAAAGTCCAACAGGTTTAATTTGGTAGCAAATGCCATTAGCTTTTGGAGCCCTGCTCCTTCGTCACATGGAGTGGATATCTGCTCCCAAACAAGGCACACAGAGACACAAAATCAATTCACAGAATACTGATTAGAATGCGAATCTTTACTGCTCAAGTCTTGAAGATACAGACAATGTGAGTGGAGGGAGCATTAGGCACAGGTTAAAGAAATGTGTATTGTCTCCAGACAGGACAACCAGTGAGATTCTTGCCTTCAAACAACTGCACAACCTCAAACAGACCATTGTCCGCAGCAAACTACCCAGCCTTCAGGAGAACAGTGACCACGACACCACACAACCCTGCCACAGCAACCTCTGCAAGACGTGCCAAATCATCGACACGGATGCCATCATCTCACGTGAGAACACCATCTACCAGGTACATGATACATACTCTTGCAACTCGGCCAACGTTGTCTACCTGTTACGCTGCAGGAAAGGATGTCCCGAGGCATGGTACAGTGGGGAAACCATGCAGACGCTACGACAACGGATGAATGAACACCGCTCGACAATCACCAGGCAAGACTGTTCTCTTCCTGTGGGGGAGCACTTCAGCGGTCACAGGCATTCAGTCTCTGATCTTCGGGTAAGCGTTCTCCAAGACGGCCTTCACGACACACGACAGCGTAGAGTCGGTGAGCAGAAACTGATAGCCAAGTTCCGCACACATGAGGACAGCCTAAACCGGGAGCTTGGGTTCATGTCACACTAGCGGTAACCCCTACAGCTTGCCTCCTGGACTTGCAGAATCTCACTGGCTGTCCTGTCTGGAGACAATACACATTTCTTTAACCTGTGCCTAATGCTCCCTCCACTCACATTGTCTGTATCTTCAAGACTTGATTAGCTGTAAAGATTCGCATTCTAATCAGTATTTTGTAAATTGATTTTGTGTCTTTGTGCCTTGTTTGGGAGCAGATATCCACTCCATCTGACGAAGGAGCAGGGCTCCGAAAGCTAATGGCATTTGCTACCAAATAAACCTGTTGGACTTTAACCTGTTGTTAAAACTCTTACTGTGTTTACCCCAGTCCAACGCCGGCACCTCCACATTGTAGGAGAAAACCAGAGCATCCGGAGGAAACCCACAGTCACAGGGTGAATAGGCAAACTCCACACAGTGACCCGAGCCGAGAATTGAACCTGGATCCCTGGCACTGTGAGGCAGCAGTGCTAACCACTGTGCCACCCACGCGGACCCTGGATAATTTCTCAAGTACCTCAATGTGTACAAGATTGAGGGCCATGGACCGAATGGATACGGAGCAGCTGTTCCCCTTAGTTGAAGGGTCAGTCATATGGGGACATTGGTTCAAGGTGAGGAACAGGAGATTTAGGGGGGGGATGTGAGAAAAAGATTTTTACCCGCAGGGTCGTGACGGTCTGAAATGCACTTCCTGGGAGGGTGGTCGAGGCAGGTTGTGTAATTTCCTTTAAAAAGTACCTGGATGAACACTTAGCACTTCATAACATTCAGGGCTATGGGCTAAGTGCTGGCAGATCGGATTAGGTGGGAGTTCAGTTGTTTCTAATGTGTCGGTGCAGACTTGATGGGCCGAAGGGCCTCTCTTGCGCTGTATGATCCGATGATTGTACAGGGCGTTGGTGAGGCCCCACCTGGAGTACTGTGTACAATTTTGCTGTCCTCATCTGAGGGAGGATGTCCTTGCTATAGAAGAAGTAGGTTTACCAGGTTGATTCCTGGGATGGTAGGTCTGTCATACCAAGGAGAGACTAAGTCGGTTAGGATTATATTCACTGGAGTTTCGAAGAGTGAGAGGGGATCTCATAGAAACTTATAAAATTCTAACAGGGTTATACAGGGTAGATTCAGAAAGAATGTTCCCAATGGTGGGGGGAGTCCAGAACTAAGGATCATAGTTCGAGGATAAGGGATAAACCTTTTAGAACTAAGGTGAGAAGAAATTTCTTCACCCAGAGAGAGTGGTGAAAGCGTGGAATTCACTACCACAGAAAGTAGTTGAGGACAAAACGGTCAGATTTCAAGAAATTAGATATAGCTCTTGGGTAAAGGGATCAAGGGATATGTGGGCTGGGGAGGGGAGATCGGGATATTGAATTTGATGATCAACTATGATCATAATGAATGGCAGAGCAGGCTTGAAGGGCCAAATGGCCTATTCCTACTTCTAGATTCTATGTTACCTTGGGAGGGGGAGTGATCCGTCCTTGCTGAATGCCTTGATCCGTCAGGCTGCCCCCCCCCCGGGCCTTTGGGAGTCAGCACCTGGGAGGAGAACAGAATGACTTTTGATGCACCGTTCGCCTCTGGGAAGCGCAGCGCAGGTGCATTGGGCCAAACCGCCGCTCCATGTCCAACAAGATCCCACGAGTAAATAAATTATTTTTTAAAAATAAAAAAAACAATTAGTTGAATTAATTAATTAAATAAATAGATTTAAGGTGCATGGGGAAATTTAGAGATGTGCAAGGCAAGTTTTGTTACACAGAGGGTGGTGAATGTCTGGAACGCGCTGCCCGGGGAGGTGATGGGAGCAGGTACAATAGCAGCATTTAGGGGGCATCTAGACGAATACATGAATAGAATAGGAATGGAAGGATACGATCATAGTTTAGGCAGGCATCATGATCGGTGCAAGCTTGGAAAGTTGAAGGGCCTGTTCCTGTGCTGTACTGTTCGATTGTCAGAGAGTGAGATGATGCAGGAGCCTCGTGTGCTGCAGATCAGGAACAAGGCAGAGAGAGCAAAAAGACTGCATTTGTACATTACGTTTCTTTATTGAGTTGTTGGCACCCCAGACTTGCAGAGGGCTAACAGAGTCATTTCTGTACAAGAGGTGAGGATGCAGGTCCCACCTTGCTTATTGGAACACGTGCCAGTTCGTCTTGGGATCAGCGATGTCGGATGTGGGGGAGGGGCAGGGGTTAGAATTCAAGGAAGAGTGAAAACTGGTGCAAAGTTCAGCAAAGTTATGTCAAATCAGGTCTTACCAAAAGCTCAGGAGATAAAGAAGTGATGAAGTGGAGATCGTCAAGAGCTTCAAGCTTTTGGGTGTCCAGATCACCAACAATCTGTCCTGATCCCTCCACACCAATGATATAGTTAAGAAAGCCCACCAATGCCTCTACTTTCTCAGAAGGTTAAGGAAGTTCAGCATGTCTGCTATGACTCTCACCAACTTTTACAGATGCACCATAGAAAACATTCTTTCCGTGTGTTTCCTCCGGGTGCTCCGGTTTCCTCCCACACTCCAAAGATGTGCGGTTAGGTGGATTGGCCATGCTAAATTGCCCCTTAATGTCAGTGGGATTAGCAGGGTAAATACATGGGGTTACGGGGATAGAGCCTGGGTGGAATTGTGGTCGGCGCAGACTCGATGGGCTGAATGGCCTTCTTCTGCACTGTGGGATTCTATGATTATAATTCAGGGAAGGTTTAATGGACTAATACCTTGGGGCAGGGTGTCTAATGTGTAACGGTTGGACAGGCTGGGCCTGTGTCTGTGTCTGCTGGAGGTTAGAAGAGTGACTTGGTTGAAACATACAAGATCCTAAGGGGTATTGACAGGGGAGGTGTACAGATTATGTTTCCTCTTTGATATATCATAGCTTGGTATGGCTCCTCTGCCCAAGACAGCAAGAAACTACAAAGAGTTGTGAACGAAGCCCAGTCCATCACGCAAACCAGCCTCCCATCCATTGACTCTGTCTACACTTCCCGCTGCCTCAGAAAAGCAGCCAGCAGAATTAAGGACCCCACGCACCCCGGACATTCTCTCTCCCAACTTCTTCCATCAGGAAAAAGATACAAAAGTCTGAGGTCACGGACCAACCAACTCAAGGACAGCTTCTTCCCTGCTGCCGTCAGGCTTCTAAATGGACTTACCTTGTATTAAGCTGATTTTTCTCTACACCCTAGCTTTGATTGTAACACTACATTCTGCACTCTCTCCTTTCCTTCTCCCCTATGTACTCTATGAACAGTATGCTCTGTCTGTATAGCACATAAGAAACAATACTTTTCACTGTATACTAATACATGTGACAATAATAAATCAAATCAAAGGGAGCTACACTGGAGGGCTGAGCTTACTGCCTGTAACGTGTGTGGGTCATACCTCCCAAAGCAACAGTAGAGTCATAGAGGTTTACAGCATGTAAACTGGCCCTTGGGACCAACTTGTCCATGCCACCCAGTTTTTACCATTAAGCAGGTCCAAAATGCTCACGTTTGGCCCATATCCCTCTATACCCATCTATACCCATCTTACCCATGTAACTGTCTGAATGCTTTTTAAAGGACAAAATTGTACCCACCTCTACTACTACCTCTGGCAGCTTGTTCCAGACACTCACCACCCTCTTTGTAAAAAAAGTGCCCCTCTGGACCCTTTTGTATCTCTCCCCTTTCACCTTAAACCTATGCCCTCTAGTTTTAGACTCCCCTACCTTTGGGAAAAGATATTGACTATCTAGCTGATCTGTGCCCCTCATTATTTTATAGACCTCTATAAGATCATCCCTAAGTCTCCTATGCTCCAGGGGAAAAAGTCCCAGTCTATCCAGCCTCTCTCCTTATAACTCAATCCATCAAGTCCCAGTAGCATCCTAGTAAATCTCTTCTGCACTCTTTCTGGTTTAATAATATCCTTGAGGGGGAAAAATTTTAAGAGGGGCCTGAGGGGCAGCTTTTTCACACAGAGGATGGTGCGTATATGGAATTAGCTGCCAGAGGAGGTGATGGAGGCGGATAGAATTACAACATTTAAAAGACATTTGGACAGGAACATGGATGGGGAAAGTTTTAGAGGGATACGGACCAAACGCAGGCTAGACTGACCCTAGTTTCGGTGGGATTGACGGGGTAAATATGTGGGGTTACGGGGATAGGGTGGGATTGTTGTCAGTGCAGGCTGGATGTGCCGAAAGGCCTCCTTCTGTACTGTAGGGATTCTATGATGATTCTATGAAAAGGGACGCGTTGAGTTTAGGAAACCTGATCGGCATGGAGGAGTTGGGCCGAAGGGCCTGTTTCCATGCTGTATATCTCTGTGAAAGGATTGACTGGCTGGGTTCCTGCTCTTTCGGAAAGAGGTTGAGGGCATGACCGAGCCAAGGTCTTTCAAACGATGAGAGGTTTGGTTGCAGTGGACATGGGGAGAACGCTTCCTCTCGTGGGGAAGAGCAGAATTGACCATCAAATCAGATAGCCGAGACCAAAGACCTTACTGAAGATTCCGTGCTCTTAAAAACACGGGTGACCGAATGTAAATGGGGCGGGTGGGACATGTGTTCAAATCCCACCATGGAACACAGGAATTAGGAGCAAATGTTGGGAAATTCAGCCCTTCGAGCCTACCCTGCCATTCAATCAGATCCTGGCTGATCTCTCCCTGGTCTCAAATTCACCTCCACACCTGTCCCCCATTTCCGCTTAACCCTTTTTTAAAAATTAGAAATATATCTATCCCTATATCTATCTTATAAGGGCGACACAGTGGTTAGCACTGTTGCCTCACAGCGCCAAGGACCTGGGTTCGATTCCCGGCTCGGGTCACTTTGTGTGGAGTTTGCACATTCTCCTCGTGTCTGCGTGGGTTTGCTCTGGGTGTTCCGGTTTCCTCCCACAGTCCAAAGATGTGCTGGTTAGGTGGATTGGCCACGATAAATTGTCCCTTCGTGTCAGGAGGACTAGCAGGGTAAAAACGTGGGGTTATGGGGATAGGGCCTGGGTGGAAGTGTGGTCGGGTGCAGACTCAATGGGCCGAATGGGCTCCTTCTGCACCACAGGGATTCTATGAAATATGTGGAATTCCCTGCCCTGTGAAACAGTTGAGGCTACCTCATTGAATGTTTTCCAAGATAGATAAATTTTTGAGCAGAAAAGGAATCAAGGGTTATGGTGAGCGGGCGGGCAAGTGGAGCCGAGTCCACAAAAAGATCAGCCCGGATCTTACTGAATGGCGGAACAGACGTGAGGGCTACTCCTGCTCCTAGTCCTTACGTTCATTCAACGATTCAGATTCTACCGCGCTATGGGGCAGCGAGTTCCACAAATTCACCACCCTCTGAGAGAAGTAGTTCCTCCTCATTTCAGTTTTAAATCAACCACCTCTCAACCTATACCTGTGACCTCTTGTTCTAGATTGCCACAGAAAAGGAAACATTTGGTCTACGTTTACTTTATCAATCCCTTTTAAAATTTCATATACCTCGATCAGACCCCTTTTCATCCTTCTAAATTCCAGCGAGTACAAGCCCACATCAACCACGGCAGCAAGGCGGTTCACGCTGCTGCCTCACAGCCCTAGGGACCCGGGTTCAATTGTGGCCTTGGGTAACTGTCTGTATGGAGTTTGCACATTCTCTCCGTGTCTGCATGGGTTTCCTCCCACGGTTGGAAGATGTGCTGGTTAGGTGCATTGGCCATGCTAACTTCTCACTCAGTGTACCCAAACAGGCACTGGAGTGTGGCGACGAGGGGATTTTCACAGTAACGTCACTGCAGTGTTAATGTAAGCATATTGTGACACTAATAAAATAAACTTTAAACTTTATCTTGGAACAACAAAGGGAAATTTAGCATGGCCAATCCATCTAACCTGCACATCTTTGGAACTGAGGGGCAATTTAGCATGGCCAATCCACCTACCTATTAATCTGCGGAATCAATCTGGTGAATCTCCTCTGAACTGCCTCCAATGCCACCACATCCTTCTTCAAATAAGGAGAACAAAACTGGACACAGTACTCCAGAGGTGGTCTCACCAACACCCGATACAATTGTTTCCTTTCATGGGGAAGGGCAAGACTAGAGACTATCAATATAAGATAGTCACCGAGAAATCCGATCGGAAATTCCGGAGAAACATCTTCACCCAAAGTGAAGCAACTGTTGGAGGGAGAAGGGGGTTATCACAATCAACTTAAGATGAGGAAAGGCGGGAGGAGGCGCGAGTGGAGCGGTGTGAACTATTTCAAGTTTAACGTTTATTTATTAGTGTCACAAGTAGGCTTACATTAGCACTGCAATGAAGTTACTGTGAAAATCCCTGGGTCGCCACACTCCGGCGCCTGTTCGGGTACACTGAGGGAGAATTTAGCACGGCCAATGTACCTAACCAGCACGTCTTTCAGACTGTGGGAGGAAACTGGAGCACCCGGAGGAAACCCACGCAGACACGGGGAGAACGTGCAAACTCCACACAGACAGTGACCCAAGCCAGGGATTGAACCCAGATCTCTGGCGCTGTGAGGCAGCAATGCTAACCACTGTGCCACCATGCCGCCCTGGGTGGGATGCACTGGCCTCATTCTCTGCCTCTGGGAGTTCAGGTAATGACCCGAGCTGGATCTTGGCGGCGGTGGCACAAAGGGCTGAATTGGTGACTCAACAACCTGCTCTTGCAGTCCCGTGCACTCGCTGGTGCCTCAGTAGGTTGGATGACTGGGTAAAGCCTTTGCCGCATGCCGAGCAGGCAAACGGCCGCTCTCCGGTGTGAACTCGCCCGTGCGTCAGGAGGTGCGTGGAGTGCGTGAACCCCTTCCCGCACAGGGTGCAGGAGAACGGCCGCTCCCCGGTGTGAGTGAGCCGGTGACCAAGCAGTTCCTTGCCGCTCCGAAAGGACATGCCGCAGTCCGGGCATTCCGATCGCTCGGCGTGAGCGCGCCGGTGCGCCTGCAGACTGGTCGAGGCGGCGAACCCCTTCCCGCACTCGGGGCAGGTGAAGGGCCGCTCCCCAGTGTGAACCTGCTGATGGGTCAGCAGGTGGGAGAGCTGGGTGAAGCCCTTTCCGCACTCGGAGCAGGAGAACGGCCTCTCGCCGCTGTGAACCCGCCTGTGGGTCAGCAGGTTGGACGAACTTTTGAACGCCTTCCCGCACTCGGGGCAGGTGAAGGGCCGCTCCCCGGTGTGGACTCTCTGGTGGGTCAGCAGGTGGGAGAGCTGGGTGAAGCCCTTTCCGCACTCGGGGCAGGAGAACGGCCTCTCCCCAGTGTGGAGGCGCTGGTGGGTCAGCAGGTTGGCCAGGCTGGTGAAGCCCTTCCCGCACTCGGAGCAGGCGAAGGGTCGCTCCCTGGTGTGGACCCGCTGGTGGGTCAGCAGCGTGGAGGACTGGGTGAAGCCGTTCCCGCACAGGGGGCAGGTGAAGGGCCGCTCCCCGGAATGGATCCACTGGTGCGTCAGCAGGTTGGATAGCCGGGTGAATCCCTTCCCGCACTCGGAGCAGATGAACGGCCTCTCCCCGGTGTGGACCCGCTGGTGGGTCAGCAGGTGGGATGACTGGGTGAAGCCCTTGCCGCACACCGAGCAGGTGAACGGCCTCTCCCCCGTGTGGCCACGCCGATGGATTTCCAACAAGGACGGGTAACTGAACTCCTTCCCACAGTCAGCACATTTGCACGGTTTCTCCATCGCGTCCCTGTGACTTTCGAGATTCGATCATCAGTTGATACCTCATCCACACACACTCACAACACGTGTACGGTCCCTCTCTCTGCTGCGAATGCTGCAATGCTTTTTCAAGCTGCGTAACTGGTCTTCCTACAGTCAGTGCGCTGGAACAGTCTCATTCAGGTGGGCGTGTTTGGTGCTTTTCCAGTCACTCTGACATTTGAAATCTTTTCTCAGACAGAACAGACACACATTTCTCCTTGTGTCCTCAAAGGGTGATTCTCAGGCCCCGAGTGACTCAGTCAAATATCACACAATCCATCTGCAACTCCTCCCTTTCTCAGGCCCTGCGTTAAGAAGTTTACAAAAGGCAACACCGTTACGTGCAGGATTGAAATTGGCATCAAGTGTTTACCAGAACATTCTTCCCACTCCCCACCGGCTGCCTGGAGTCAACAACCTGAATGCTTTCCGCACAGAAAGAGGCCATTTAACAAAAGAACGCATAGTATTCTTATGTTAAATGGCCTATTTCTGCGTGGAAAATCTGGCCCCTTGAGCCTGCTCCGGCATTCAATAAGATCTTTTTGTGGAATCAGCCCGCTCACCATAACCGTGAATTCCTTTACTGTTCAAAAATGTATCTATCCTTGCCTTAAAAACATTCAATGAGGCCTCAACTGCTTCACTGGGCAGGGAATTCCACAGATTTGCAAACTTTTGGGTGAAGACGTTCTTCCTCAACTCAGTCCTAATTCTGCTCCCCCTTATTTTGAGGCCATATCCCCGGTTCAGATTTCACCCACCAGTGGAAACAACCTCCCTGCTTCAATCTTATCTATTCCTTTCACAATTTTCTGTTTCTATAAGATCTCTCCTCATTCTTCTGAATTCCAATGAGTCCCAGTCTACTCAGTCTCTCCTTATAACCACGGGTCACAGTCCGAGGATACAGGGTAGTCCATTTAGGATGGAGGTGAGGAGACATTTCTTCACCCAAAGAGTGGTGAGCCTGTGGAATTCATTACCACAGGAGCAGTTGAAGCCAAAACATTGAATGTATTCAGGAGGTGGCTGGATATAGCACTTGGGGCAAACGGGATCTAAGGTTATGGGGAGAAAGCAGGATTAGGCTATTGAGTTGGTCGATCAGCCATGATGATGAAGAGTGGCGGAGCAGGCTCAAAGAGCCAAATGGCCTCCTCCTATCTTCCATGTTTCTATAAGCCAACCATCTCAACTCCGGAATCAACCTAGTGAATCTCCTCTGCACCTGCTCCAGTGTCAGCACATCCTTTCTCAAGTAAGGAGACCAAAACTCTACACAATATTCGAGGTGTGGCCTCACCAATGCCTTATAAAACTGCAACATAACCTCACTGCTTTTGAACTCCATCCCTCTCGCAATAAAGGACAAAATTCCATTTGCCTTTTTAATCACCCGCAAACCAACTTTTTGGTCCATCGTATCTGTTCACGGCTGAAAAATGAATCATCCAGCCTCATCCCACTTTCCAGCCTTTGGTACATAACCCAGTAGGCTGAAGGCAAACTCCCTGACACCTTTCAAATGAATGTTTAAATTTAGGAGCTTCAACTTTTTCCTTCATTGTGATCCCCCCGCGCCCCCCCCCCCGCCCCCCCGCAACCCTCAGACCCCACTTCTCTCGCAGGTAGAGAATCCCAAAATCAAACAACACGCCAGAGAGAAAGAAATTCTCCTAATCTGTCTTTCCGACTGTGGGAGGAATCCAGAGCACCTGGAAGAAACCCACGCAGACACGGGGAGAAGATGCAGACTCAGCACAGTCAGTGACCCAAGCCGGGAATCGAACCTGGGGTCCGGGGCGCTGTGAGGCAGCAGTGCTAACACATTGTGCCACCATCCTAGCTGAAGGGCTGGAGCAATTACCAGGGGGTAATATATTTAAGGATCAGAGGGGACATAAGGAAAAAAAAAGACGGTGGTGGGAGTCTGGAACTCTAGTCTGAAAAGATGCTGGGAGCAGAGACTGTCATATTTCTAACAAAACATAAGAATCCCTGCTGTGCAGAAAAAGACCACTCAGCCAATCGAGCCTATACTGACAGGCATCCAACCCAGGCCCTATCCCCATAACCCCCACATATTTACCTTGCTAATCCCCCTGACACTAAGAGGCAATTTAGCATGGCCAATCCACCTAACCTGCACATCATGTTTTTAGGTATCCAGATCACCAACAACCTGTCCTGGTCCCCCCCGTGCCGACAGTATAGATAAGAAAGCCCACCAACGCCTCTACTTTCTCCACTACGTCTCTCACCAACTTTTACAGATGCACCACAGAAAGCATTCTTTCTGGTTGTATCACAGCTTGGTATGGCTCCTGCTCTGCCCAAGACTGCAAGAAACTACAAAAGGTCATCAATGTAGCCCAGTCCATCACGCAGACCAGCCTCCCATCCATTGACTCCGTCTACACTACCTGCTGCCTCAGCAAAGCAGCCAGCATAGTTAAGGTCCCCATGCACCCCAGACATTCTTTCTTCCACCTTCCATCAGGAAAAAGACACAAAAGTCTGAGGACACGTACCAACCGACTCAAGAACAGCTTCTTTCCTGCTGCCGTCAGACTTTTGAATGGACCTACGTCGCATTAAGTTGATCTTTTTCTACACCCGAGCTATGACTGTAACACTACATTCTGCACTCTCTCGTTTCCTTCTCTATGAACGGTATGCTTTTGATTTGATTTATTGTCACATGTATTAGCATACAGTGAAAAGTATTGTTTCTTGCTATACAAAGCATACCGTACACAGAAGGAAAGGAGACAGTGCAGAATGTAGTGTTACAGTCATAGCTAGGGTGTAGAGAAAGATCAACTTAATGCAAGGTAGGTTCATTCAAAAGTCTTACAGCAGCAGGGAAGAAGCTGTTCTTGAGTCGGTTGGTACGTGACCTCAGACTTTTGTATCTTTTTCTGACGGAAGAAGGTGGAAGAATGTCCGGCTTTGTCTGTATAGTACGCAAGAAACAATACTTCTCCCTGTATCCTAATACTAACATTGGCTCTATTTTCTCTGATGTTGGACTGGGGTGAACACAGTAAGAGTTTTAACAACACCAAGTTAAAGTCCAACAGGTTTATTTGGTAGCAAATACCATTAGCTTTCGGAGCGCTGCTCCTTCGTCAGATGGAGTGGAAATGTGGGTATAAACCTGTTGGACTTTAACCTGGTGTTGTTAAAACTCTTACTCTATTCTCTCTCCACAGATGGGACTACTAACATTTTCTGCATTTGTTTCAGATTTTCAGCACCTGCAGGATTTTACTTGCCCTCACCACGATGGCGGCTCCGCTTGGGATGCGCCTACGCACAGAGACAACCATAGACCCGGCGCCTGCGCAGAAAACACCCACAGGCCCGGCTCCTGCGCACAACAACAGATTTGGCGTCTGCGCCTTGGACGCTCCGGGCTCCAACGTTACCAGTTTCCCTCCAGCCCGATCCTCTGCCTACCTGCATTCATAGTCTTTTCAACCCGTGCCGGGATCTTTAGTTGTTGTGACTGAGCCTAGCCGGCGAATTGTTAGTTGGCGGAAACAATAGCATAACGCACACGCAGATGGAAAAACAAAATGCTCCGATAGAACAACCACCCCCTCGGCAGAGATCGCGTCCCTCCATCTGACGCAGCCATGTCGCCCACGTCCTTCCCCGCTCAGGTCTGACGCAGCTACGTCGCCGACCGAATAATTCACTAAAGGTTCAAGTCGCGTCACGGACGGACGGCGGACGTCACAGACGCTGGACACGCATGCGTGTTAGCTACCTGCCAGTCCGCTCATCGCGACAGGTCGCTGTGATTGACGTGCAATCGGCCAATCGGATACGCGGCAAGGGGCGTTGAAGTGGTCCCCAAGTGGACCAATCGGACGGGGGAAGGGGGCGGAACCTCCATCAACAATCCTCCTGAGGACAAGACCCCAACTCTAACTCTTGTTACGCTGATGATGAGAATGCAGAGGCATTAGAAACAGAAGGTTTATTACCTGCACCTTTTATCGGTTAGGATTATATTCACTGGAGTTTGGAAGAGAGAGAGGGGATCTCATAGCAACTTATAAAATTCTAACAAGATTAGACAGGGTAGATTCAGAAAGAATGTTCCCAATGGTGGGGGAGTCCAGAACTAGGGGTTATAGTTTGAGTCTAGTTTAGAACTGAGGTGAGGAGAAATGTCTTCACCCAGAGGGTGTGCATGTGTGAAATCCACTACTACAGAATGTAGTTTCTATGTTTCTATCCATGAGTTTCTAATGCAAAAAATGCTGCATGTACCCCACAGCAAGAAAAGTAAATCAATGGCAGGATTTGGAAACCATGCTTGACAAGGGAAATTGTAAACTTAGTCAAAAGGAGAAAGGAAACATACGATAGGTCTCAGCATCTAAAAACTGACAAAGCCTTTGAGGAGTATATGAAAGTAGGAATGAACTTAAACGTGGAATTAAGAAGGCTAAAAGGGAGCACGAAATGTCTTCAGCAAACTGGGTCAAGGACAAAGAGTAGCAGTGGAAGGGTGTTTTTCAGAATGGAGATCTGTAGCTAGTGGTGTTCCAAGGCCTTTTATGCATATATTCGGAGCAAGAAGGTAGAAAGAGAAAGAGTAGGCCCAGTTAAGGACAATGAAGGGAAGTTGCACATGGAGCCACAGGAAGTGGGTGAGATCTTTAATGAGTACTTTGTCTCGATATTCACCAAGAAGGACATGACGGATGTTGAGGTCAGGGGTAGGTGTGTGAATGCTTTTGAGAATGTCAATATCTCGAAGGAGGAAGTGTTTGGTATCCTAAATTGCATTAAGTTAGGCAAATCCCCAGATCCAGATGGGATCTATCCCAGGTTACTGCGGGAGGTAAGGGGAGAAATAGCTGGGGCCTTAACCTATATCTTCACATTCTCTTTGACCACTGTGAAGTTGCAGAGGACTGGAGAATAGCCAATGTTGTTTCCTTGTTTGAGAAAGGAAACAGGGATAATCCAGCAATTTATAGGCCAGTGAGCCTGACGTCAGTGGTGGGGAAGCTTTTGGAAAAGATACTGAGGGACAGGATATATGTACATTTGGAGGAAAATGAACTAGTTAGTGACAGGCAGCATGGTTTTGTACGAGGAAGGTCATATCTCACAAACTTAAGTTTTTTGAAGACGTGACAAAGCAAATTGATGAGAGAAGGGCTGTCGACTTTAAGGCATTTGACAAGGTCCCACATGGCAGACTGGTACGAAAACTAAAAATCACATGGGATTCAGGGTGGCTTGGCTAGATGGATTGATTATAGAAGACAAAGAGTAGCAGTGGAAGGGTGTTTTTCAGAATGGAGATCTGTAGCTAGTGGTGTTCCACAGGGATCGGTGCTGGGACCTCTATTGTTTGTAGTATATATAAATGATCCAGAGGAAAATATGGGTGGTCTGATTAGTAAGTTTGTGGATGACATGAAGATCAGTGGAGTTGCTGATAGTGCCGAGGCTCCACCTGACGAAGGAGCAGCACGCTCCAAAAGCTAGTGGCGTTTGCTACCAAATAAACCTGTTGGACTTTAACCTGGTGTTGTTAGACTTCTTGCCGAGGATTGTCAGAGGATACAACAGAATCTAGATAGATTGGAGACTTGGGCACAGAAATGGCAGATGGAGTTTAATCCGGACTAATGTGAGGTGATGCATTTTGGATGATCAAATTTAGGTATGAATTATACTATAAAATGGTAGAACCCTTAGGAACATTAACATACAGAGGGATCTGGATATGCAAGTCCACAGTTCCCTAAAAGTGGCAACACGGGTGGCCAAGGTGGTTAACAAGGCATATGGCATGCTTGCCTTCATCAGCCAGAAATACAGGAGTTGGGAAGTCATGTTGCAGCTGTATAAAACCTTGGTTAGGCTGCATTTGGAGTATTGCATGCAGTTCTGGTCACCACACTACCAAAGGGACATGGAAGCTTCAGAGAGAGTTCAAAGAAGATCAACCAGGATGTTGCCTGGTCTCGAGGGTGTTGGCAATGAGGAAAGGTTGAATAAACTAGAATTGTTTTCACTGAAAAGACGGAGGCTGGGGGAGCCTTGATAGTGGTTACAAAATTATCAGAGGCATAGACAGGGTGCATACTCAGAGACTTTTCCCCAGGGTGGAAGTGTCAATTACAAGGGGCAACAGGTTCAAGGTGAGAGGGGGAAAGTTTAAGAGAGATGTGCGGGGGAAGTTTGTCAAACAGAAGGTGGTGGGTGCCTGGAACGCGCTGCCAGAGGAGCTGGTGGAAGCCGGCACATTAGCAACATTTAACAGGCATCTGGGTAGGTACATAAATAGGAAGGGAATAGAGGGATATGGACCTAGTAAGGGCAGAAGGTTTATTTTTAGTTTGGGCATCATGATTGGCACAGGCTTGGAGGGCCGAAAGGCCTGTTCCTGTGCCATACTTTTCTCTGTTCTTTTAAATTATAATCAAATAAAATAAAATAGATCAAACAGATAGTCATAGAGTTTTACAGCATGGAAACAGGCCTTTCGGCCCAACTTGTCCATGCTGTCCAGTTTTTACCATTAAACAAGTACCAATTGCCCGTGTTTGGCCCATATCCCTCTATACCAATCTTACCAATGTAACTGTCTAAATGTTTAAAGACAAAATTGTACCCGCCTCTACTACTGCCTCTGGTAGCTTATTCCAGACAATCACCACCCTCTGTGTGAAACATTTCCCCCCTGGACCCTTTTGTATCTCTCCCCTCTCACCTTAATCCTATGCCCTCTAGTTTTAGACTCCCCTACCTTTGGGAAAAGATGTTGACTATCTATCTTTTCTTTGCTCCTCATTATTTTATAGACATCTATAAGATGACTCCTAAGTCTCCTACGCTCCAGAGGAAAAAGATCCCAGCCTATCCAGCCTCTCCTTATAACTCAAACCATCAAATCCTGGTAGCATCCTCGTAAATGTTTTCGGCAATCTTTCTAGTTTAATAATATCCTATAATAGGGTGACCAGAACTGTAGACAGTACTCCAAGCCTTACTAATGTCTTCTACAACTTCAACAAGACATCCCAACTCCTGTATTCAATGTTCTGACCAATGAAACCAAGCATGCCGAATGCCTTCTTCACCACTCTGTCCACCTATGACTCCACTTTCAAGGAGCGATGAACCTGTACTCCTAGATCTTTCTTCTATAACTCTCCCCAACACCCTACAATTACCTAAGTCCTGCCCTGGTTCAATCTACCAAAACGAATCACCTCGCATTTATCTAAATTAAACTCCATCTGCCATTCATCAGCCCTCTGGCCAAATTGATCAAGATCCCGTTGCAATCCTACATAACCTTCTTCACTGTCCACTATGCCACCAATCTTGGTGTCATCTGCAAACTTACTAACCATGCCTCCTAAATTCTCATCCAAATCATTAATATAACTGACAAATAACAGTGGACCCAGCACCGATCTCTGAGGCACCCCGCTGGTCAAAGGCCTCCAGTTTGAAAAACAACTCTCTACAACCACCCTCTGTCTTCTGACATCAAGCAAATTTTGTATCCAATTGCCTCCCTCACCTTTGATCCTGTGAGATTAGTGCAGAAGGAGGCCATTCAGCCCATCGAGCCTGCACTGACAACAATCGCACCTACGCATAATTCCCGTAACACATCCAAAGATGTGCGGGTTAGATTGATTGGCCATGCTAAAATTGTCCCTTAATGTCCTGAGATACGTAGGTTAGAGGGATTAGCAGGTAAATATGTAGGGATATGGGGGTAGGGCCTGGGTGGGATTGTGGTCGATGCAAACTCAATGGGCCAAATGGCCTCTTTCTGCACTGTAGGGTTTCTATGATTCTATGATTTCTATGAACACAATGTATTTACTCCACCAAACACAAAGGGGCAACTTAGCATAGCCAATCCACCTAACCCACACATCTTTGGCCTGCCGAGGCTTGAGCAAGTACACACCAGCTCATAGGTTCATTGCAGTGATAATGTAAACCTTATTTGTGACTAACAAATAAAAACTTCAACATCCTGCACTCTCTCCTTTCCATCTTCCGTATGTACTCAATGAATGGTATGCTTTGTCTGTATGTTGCACAAGAAGCAATACTTTTCACTGTACCCCAATACATGTGACAATAATAAACCAAATTTAGGAAGGAATGCTGCCGTCCTTACCCGGTCCGGCCTACATGTGACTCCAGAGCGACAGCAATGTGGTTGATTCTTTAAAGCCCTCTGAAATGACCTGCAGCCAAGTTGCACAATTCAAGGGCAATTTGGAGAGGGGCAATAAATGTTGGTGCACAGTGACGCCCACATCCCGGGAACGAGTAGAAAAAATAAAACACGGCTGACTGTTTAAACATGGCTGATATATTTATTTAACAAACCAAGAATATTAATCTCCACATCAGTCCCTGGATCTACTAATAGCAGAAACAGATCCAACTCCTCGAGAGCTTCAAGTTTTTAGGTGTCCCGATCACCAACAGCTTGTCCTGGTCCCTCCATGCCAACACTATAGTTCGGAAAGCCACCAACGCCTCTACTTTCTCAGAAGACGAAGGAAATTTGTCATGTCAGCTACAACTCTCACCAACTTTTACAGATGCATCATAGAAAGCATTCTTTCTGGTTGTATCACAGCTTAGCTCCTGCTCTGCCGAAGACCGCAAGAAACTACAAAAGGTTGTGAATGTAGCCCAATCCATCACTCAAACCAGTCTCCCATCCATTGACTCTGTCTACACTTCCCACTGTCTCAGCAAAGCAGCCAGCATAATTAAGGACCCCACGCATCCCAGACATTCTCTTTTCCACCTTCTTCCATTAGGAAAAAGATACAAAAATCTGAAGTTACAGACCAACAGACTCAAGAACACCTTCCCAGCTGCCATCAGACATTTGAATGGACCTACCTCGCATTAAGTTGATCTTTCTCTACACCCTAGCTATGATTGTAACTTGATGCACTTTCTCCTTTCCGTCTTTATGAACAGTATGCTTTGTCTATAGCACGCAAGGAACACTACTTTTCACTGTATACTAATACATGTGACGATAATAAATCAAATCAAATCTGTCAGAATGAACATGGGTCAGTCCTGGATTTGATTAACAGCAGCAATATCAGCAGAATCTAATCCCTGGAATCACTTGAAGTCGCTGGTATGTCAGCAGCTGGGAGGATTGCCTCTCTGGGCTACAAGAGCAGTTGTCCCGTGCTCTCAGTGTGAAGGTGCCACCAGTTCTGTAGAAGTTTTTAAAATAGTCACTCCCAAATTCTAACCACTGAGGAAGGTTACTAATCGGTGTGACTGCCCTGGTGTCTCAGCAGGTTGGAGGAAGAGGTGAATCCCTTCCTGCACACGGTGCAGGTGAAGGGCCGCTCCCCAGTGTGAACGAGCCGGTGTTTCCTCAGGGTGGAAGAATCGCTGAACCCGTTTCCGCAGACGGAGCAGGTGAAGGGCCTCTCCCCGGTGTGGATGCGTCTGTGCGTCAGCAGGCTGGACAGCTGCGTGAATCCTTTTCCACAGACGGGGCAGGTGAAGGGGCGCTCCCCGGTGTGAACTCGGCGGTGTGTCAGCAGGTTGGACAGCTGGGTGAATCCCTTTCCGCACTCGGAGCAGGTAAATGGCCTCTCCCCAGTGTGGATGCGCTGGTGTTTCAGGAGGTGGGAGGAATGAGCAAATCCCTTCCCGCACTCGGCGCAGGTGAACGGCCTCTCCCCAGCGTGCACCTGCCAGTGCGTCTGCAGGGCAGATGGATCGCTAAATCCGTCCCCACACATGGAGCAGACAAACGGACTGTCCCCAGTGTGAAGGCGTTGGTGGGTCAGCAGGTTGGAGGACTGACTGAATCCCTTCCCACACACCGAGCAGGTGAACGGTCTCTCCCCGGTGTGAACTCGCTGGTGCGCCTGCAAGTTAGCTGACTGAGCGAATCCCTTCCCACATTCAGGGCAGATAAAAGGCCTCTCCCCGGTGTGAACTCGCTGATGGGTCAGCAGGCTGGAAGAATCGCTGAATCCCTTCTTGCACTCAGAGCAGGTGAATGGCCTCTCCCCGGTGTGGATGCGGCGGTGCCTCTGAAGGTTTGACGAGTCGGTGAATCCCTTCCCACACTCGGAACAGGAGAACGGCCTCTCCCCTGTGTGAACTCGCTGGTGGGTCAGCAGGCTGGACGAATCACTAAATCCCTTCACACACTGTGAGCAGGTGAATGGTCTCTCTCCAGTGTGGATGCGTCGATGAGATTCCAGCTGGGACGGGAAATTGAATCCCTTCCCACAATCCCCACATTTCCACGGTTTCTCCATGGTGCGGGTGTCCTTGTGACTCTCCAAGTTAAACAATCAGTTAAATCTCACACAGAACACGGGTACAGTCTCTCCCCGCTGTGAATGCTGCGATGTATTTTCAGGCTGTATAACTGGTTAAAGCTCTTTCCACACTCAGTGCACTGGAACACTCTCACTCGGGTGTGCATGTGTCTCGGTGCTTTTCCACTTACACTGATGTTTAGAACCTTTTCCCACAGAGGAACATTTCTCCATCCACATTCAAAGTCCGATGAATCGAGTGGCTCTGTCGGATCTTTTGACGTGAGCGATGGTTCGAGCTTCCTTTCTGTCAATCCTCCCTTGTGATACCTTGCAAAAGGAGTTTACAGAAGTCGTCATTCTAGGTATAGGACTGGTTAGATGCATTGGCCATGCTAAATTCTCCCTCAGTGTAGCCGAAACAGGCGCCAGAGTGTGGCGACTAGGGGATTTTCACAGTAACTTCATTGCAGTGTTAATGTAAGCCTACTTGTGATACTAATAAATAAACCTTTAAAGATATTTGTAATGGACAATTCTAATTTTTACGCAACAATTCGCCAGCCCTCCCCACCGAGTCTAGGCCCGTACCCCACACAATTTGGAAAGCTGCCGCCCCCTACCCTACTCTGAACCCCTTCATTGACCCCTTGTCTTGTCCACTCCTCAGGATCCACTCTGACCTCCAACAAAGGGTGCACGTTCTCTCCCTCTCCTCCCTCGTTTTGGAACTCTGCCTGTTCCCCCAATTTGGGACTTACCCCTACTCTTCACTGTCCTGCCCTTTGCTCCAGCCCAGAGCCTTTGGGAGTCTCTCCATCCTCCACCAGCCTCTTTTCTGCTACCCCCATAAACAATAACAATGATATTCCCACCAGCAACCCTCATTTCACTTACACAGCTCAAAATGCTGGGCACAGATCACAGCCAATGGTCCAAATCAATTTTCTGGGTGAGACAGAGGTGTGCATTTTGCTAATGATTTAATAAATAGCCAATCCCAATGACAGCCCCTCACTGGGACATTCCACATGGACAAGGAAGGCAAAACAACCTTGGGGGGAGGGGAGACGAGTCCAGCCTGCCCGCCTTCCCTGATTGGTTGGAGTGCCCGCCTGATCCTCCGTCTAAGCCTAATAGTCATTGGTCAGGGCCACTGTCAATCATCCCATTTTGTGACGTCGCGCCATACGCCTCTCACAGCAACAAAAAGGGGGCGGGAGCTCCAACCCTAGAACCTCACTGATTGATTGGAGGACCGCCTGGTCCTCCGGCCACGATTCTGATCGCTCATTGGTTAAAGAGCCAGTCAATCAGCCCCGCATTGTGACGTCACGTCACGGGCCACACCACCACAAGAGGCGGGGGCACTGAGAACAGCACATTCTGACTGGTTAGGGAACTAAACGCCCCCCTTTGTCAAACCTGATTATTATTTGTCGACTGACCTGTCAATCAAACGCGTTTGAAGGTCACGTTCACCCGCTCCTGTTCTGTGCGGCAGGGCGTCCAGCCCCGCTCACTCTCTGATTGGCTGGAAGCCAATGGTTCGCCGGAATATCCGTGACGCCCATTGGTTGACATAACCGTCAGTCATCTGTGGGTGACGTATGCACGCGTTCGGTTCCTTCTCCCCGCCTGGAGTGGGAGGAAAATGGAGCCGGAGGGAAAGCCAAAATGTGAGGCGTCTGGCAGGAACCACCCAGGGAGTGTGTTTGGGAGGAGAGGAGAAATTTAAAATGAAGAGGACTGATTTAACACTATTCACCCCACCCCCCGCGGACAAGCGGCTCCCGGGCAACCGGCCAGGGTGACCATGGAAACCGGCCGCCATCTTGGCGAGTGGATCAGGGCTTATGTGTCGCTCCGCCATCTCGCGGCTGAGAGAATTGGTGGGCTCCTGGCTCTGAAGATGGCGGCCGGTTGCCATAATGAACGCTGGCGGGCTGTATCACGCGGGGGTTGGATTTTTATTCCAATTCAATCAAATCAAGTCCAGTTCAGAGTCTCAACAAGTTGAGACATTCCCGATCCAAGCTGACAAGACAGGGCTCTCACCTCTTGTCCTCTTTTTAGGTCAAACCAAACCAAGTAAATAAACTCTGATTAAATCAGGACAAAGTAAAAGGGGCAGCTCCCCAAAGTTGGGCATGATCTACATGAGCCAAGCAGGAATAGCTCCTCCTCCAAGGCTTGGTATCATTTGCATCTTAGGCAAAAAGCCGAGATGCGGCTTTTAAAAATTGCTTCCAATGAAGCTAAAATGTCACCTAATGACTTCGTCCAAGCACAGCATGTCCATACTACACTTGATCTTAGCCAAAAGGCCGATGGGGTCTGAAAGAAAATCAAACGTATAACGCGGGGGGGGGGGTCAAGAGTATAATTGACAGTTGTTTAGGCCAATCGCGACTATCGGGGTCAGGCCGGACGACCAACATCTTTATTTTAGCTTCTCTGCCTTTTGGCCATTCACACCCTTTATTCTCTCTCTGTTGGACAGCTATTTGCAGCCTATCCCCCTGGTTTCTGTGGCTCATCTTTCATTCCCTCCCCCCGCAGTATAAATATCTCCCACTGTCTATGCCTTTTAGCTTTGACAAAGGGTCGTCTGGATTCGAAACGTTTGCTCTTCTCTCTCCTCACAGATGCTGTAAGAAGTCTCACAACACCAGGTAATTGCTGGAAAATCTCAGTAGGTCTGACAGTATCTGTAAGTCATGATGTGGAGATGCTGGCGTTGGACTGGGGTGAACACAGTAAGAAGTCTCACAACACCAGGTTAAAGTCCAACAGGTTTATTTGGTAGCAAATACCATAAGCTTTTCCATAATGCAATCAAATAAACCTGTTGGACTTTAACCTGGTGTTGTGAGACTTCTGACTGTGTTCACCCCAGTCCAACGCCAGCATCTCCACATCATGACTTACAGATGCTGCCAGACCTACTGAGATTTTCCAGCATTTTCTCTTTTGGTTCCAGATTCCAGCATCCGCAGTAATTTGCTTTTATTCGGAGGTCCGAAGTAGTCCTCCAAACAATCACAAAGCGGACAGCTGGGGGCTGGGAACTTCTGCGCAGATGATGCCCGCACTTGACTAATGGCTGGCTGGACCAGCCCACATTGATCCGGGTCCCGAGAACCAGCTGGTCCTCCAACGAATCGGAGAGTGGGGCTGCAGTCCCCGCCCACTTTTGTCGTGGAGCGTCATGTGACGTCACAATATAGGATGATCGGCAGCCGCATCGACCAATGGGCGATCGGGTGCGCTGCCGAAGCCCAGTCGGTCCTCCAGCCAATCCGAGAGGGAATAAAGCTGGTCTCCCCGCCCTCCCCCTCTTGGAGTCGGGAGACAATAGCGCGACGTCACAACATGGGATGATTGACAGTGGGGCTGACCAATGAGCGTTCGGCCTAGCGGCCGGAGGACCAGGCGGTCCACCAAACAATCAGGGAGAGCGAGGGGGGCTGGACTCCTCTCCCCTCCCACCCAGGGTTGTTCTGCCTTCATTGTCCATATGTAGAAGGTCCAAGAGGCTGTCATTGGGATTGGCTATTTATTAAATGATTAGCAAAACGCACACCTCTGTCTCACCCCAGAAAATTGATTTGGACCATTGGCTGTGATCTGTGCCCAGCATTTTGAGCTGGGTAAGTGAAACGAGGGTTGCTGGTGGGAATATCATTGTGGGTATTTCTGGGGGTTGCAGCAAAGGGGCTGGTGGAGGTTGGAGAGACTCCCAAAGGCTCTGGGCTAGAGCAAAGGGCAGGACGGTGAAAAGTGGGGGTGTGGGAGCGAGTCCCAAATTGGGGGAACGGGCAGAGTCCCAAAGAGAGGGAGAGAACGTGCACCAGTGACGGGGTTAGAGTGGATCCTGAGGAGTGGGCAAGACAGGAGGTCAATGAAGGATTTCGGAATAGGGTCGGGTGCAGCAGCTTTCCAAATTGTGTAGGGGGGAAGTTCGGGGCTCAGACTTGGTGGGGAGGGCTGGGGAATTGTTACGTAAAAACTGGAATTGTCCACTACGAATATCTTTAAAGTTTTTAAGTTCAAAGTTTATTTTTTGATTTATTATTGTCTCATGTATTAGTATACAGTGAAAAGTACTGTTTCTTACGGCTATACAGACAGAGCATACCATTCATAGAGAAGGAAAGGAGAGAGTGCAGAATGTAGTGTTCCGGTCACAGCTAGGGTGTAGAGAAAGATCAACTTAATGCAAGGTAGGGTCATTCAAAAGTCTGATGGCAGCAGGGAAGAAGCTGTTCTTGAGTCGGTTGGTACGTGACCTCAAACTTTTGTATCTTTTTCTTGACGGAAGAAGGTGGAAGAGAGAATGTCTGGGGTGTGTGGGGTCCTTGATTATCCTGACTGCTTTTCCGAGGCAGCGGGAAGTGTAGACAGAGTCAATGGATGGGAGGCTGGTTTGCGTGATGGATTGGGCTATGTTCACAACCCTTTGTAGTTTCTTGCGTCTTAGGCAGAGCAGCAGCCAGACCAAGCTATGATACAACCAGAAAGGATGCTTTCTATGGTGCATCTGTAAAATGTATTAATGTCACAAGTAGGCTTACATTAACACTGTAATGAAGTTAACTGTGAAAACCCCTAGTTGCCACACTCCGCTGCCTGTTTGGGTACACTGAGGGAAAATCTAGCATGGTCAATGCACCTAACCAGTCCTGTACTAAAAATGATGACTTCTATCAACTCTTTTTGCAGAGAATCAGCAAGAGAGGATTGACAGAAAGAAAAGTTGATCCATCGCTCACGTCAAAATATCCGACAGAGCCATTCAATTCATCAGCATCCGAATATCATCGAAAAAACATTCAGAGTCAACCCGGAGAGACACGAGGACTCCCGCAGCATGGAAAAACCTTGGAAATGTGGGGACTGCGGGAAAGGATTCAAAGCCCCGTCGCACCTGGAATCTCACCGACGCACCCACACTGGGGAGAAACCGTTCACCTGCTCGCTGTGCGGGAAGGGATTCAGCGATTCGTCCAGCCTGCTGACCCACCAGCGAGTTCACACCGGGGAGAGGCCGTACACCTGCTCCGAGTGCGGGAAGGGATTCACTAATTCGTCCAACCTTCACAGACACCGCCGCATCCACACCGGGCAGAGGTGGTTCACCTGCACCGAGTGTGGGAGGGGTTTCACCGACTCGTCCAACCTGCTGGCACACCAGCGGGTTCACACTGGGGAGAGACCCTTCACCTGCTCAGTGTGTGGGAAGGCGTTCACTAAGTCATCCCACCTGGTGACGCACAAGCGTCTTCACGCCAGAGAGAACCCATCTGTCCGCTACATGTCCAAGAACGGATTCGGCGATCCGTCCGCCCTGCGGGTTCAGGCTGGGGAGAGGCCATTCGCCTGCGCTGAGTGTGGGAAAGGGTTCGCTCATTCCTCCGACCTCCTGGTACACCAGCGCATTCACACCGGGGAGAGGCCATTCGCCTGTTCCGAGTGCGGGAAGGGATTCACTCGCTCCGCCCAATTGCTGACGCACAAGCGCATCCACACTGGGGAGAGGCCCTTCACCTGTTTACAGTGTGGGAAGGGATTTAGCGATCCATCCACTCTGCAGACACACCAACGAGTTCACACCGGGGAGAGACCGTTCACCTGCTCCGAGTGCGGGAAGGGATTCACCGACTCATCCAACTTTCACAGGCACCGCCGCATTCACACCGGGGAGAGGCCATTCACCTGCTCGGAGTGTGGGAAGGAATTCAGCGATTCCTCCAACCTGCTGTCACACCAGCGGGTTCACACCGGGGAGAGGCCTTTTATCTGCTCAGTGTGCGGGAAGGGATTCACTCAGTCGTGCAACCTGCTGAGCCATCAGCACCTCCACACTAGGGAGAGCCCGTTTGTCTGCTCCAAGTGCGGGGACGGATTCGGTGACCCATCTGCCCTGAGGAAACACCGGCTCATTCACATTGTCGAGAGGCCGTTCACCTGCACCATGTGCGGGAAAGGATACACTTCTTCGTTCAACTTGCTGAGACACCAGGGCAGTCACACTGATTAGAGATCTTCCTCAGTGCTCAGACTTTGGGAGTGACTATTTTAACAACTTATAAAGAACTGATGGCACCTTCACACTTGTAAGACCCAGGTCAGAAACGCCAAGGTGTTTTATGAAGTCAGCCTTATCTTATAAAGCAGAGGTTATTCCCCCCTCTGAGAACTAACACTGAAACACCCAGGAGAAGTACCTCGCCCTACAATCTGTAAAAAGTGTGTGTGAGTGGTGTGATTCAGCAACTTCTAGTGTTCAATAAAAATAAATCCCTGGCACTCTCTCTCAAATCAACATGTAACGACTTATTTATCGAACTAAACTATTGACAAACCAAATAAATCCCTTTTAACTGTTAACTATTTCCAAATAAAACAAGATTCTAATGGTATGCTGTTCCAATAAATAAACCTTCCACTCATTAACAAAATAAAATTTAGTCACTCTCGAAATTAGTAAAGTAAAGTTTATCTATTAGTCACAAGTAAGGCTTACATTAACACTGCAATGAAGTTACTGTGAAATTCCCCTAGTCACCAAGTGCACAGTATACGGAACAAAGTAAATGAACTTGTTGCGCACATTGAAATTGGCCGGTACGATGTTGTGGGCATCACAGACACGTGGATGCAAGGGGATCAGGGCTGGGATCTAAATATCCAAGGATATCAGTCCTATCGGAAGGACCAGCAGATGGGCAAAGGGGGCAGGGTTGCATTGTTAGTAAGGAATGAAGTTAAATCGATAGCAAGAAGTGATATCGGATCAGAAGGCAGAGAATCTCTGTGGGTAGAGTTGAGGAATCGCAAAGGTAAAAAGTCCCTGATGGGAGTTATGTACAGGCCCCCTAGCAGTAGTCAGGATGTGGGGCAGAAAATAAATCAGGAGATAGAAAAGGCAATATTACAATAATCATGGTGGACTTCAATCTGCAGGTGGATTGGGAAAATCAGGTGGTTCCCAAGAAAAATAATTTGTGGAATATCTAAGAGATAGTTTTTTGGAGCAGCTTGTGACAAAGCCTACTGGGGAACAGGCAATTCTGGATTTGGTGATGTGTAATGAGGCAGACTTGATTAGGGAACTTAAAGTGAAGGAACTCTGAGGGAGCAGTGACCACAATATGATAGAATTTACCCTGCAGTTTGAGAAGAAGAAGCTGGGATCAGATGTTAAAGTATTAGAAGTAAATAAAGGTAACTGCAAAGACATGAGCTGGCCAGAGTTGATTGGAAAGGGAGCCTAGCAGAGAACACAGTGGAACAGCAATGGCAGGGGTTTTTGCGGGTTATTCGGGAGGCACCAACAGAAATTCATCCCAAGGAGGAGGAAACATGCTAAGGAGAGCACAAGGCATCCATGGCTGACGAGGGAAGTCAAGGACAGCATAAAAGAAAAAGCATACGAAGTGGCGAGGATTAGCGGGAAGCCAGAGGATTGGGAAGGTTTTAAAAGCGAGCAGAAGACAACTAAAAAAGCAATAAGAGGGGAGAAGATGAAATATGAGTGTAAGCTAGCGAGTAATATAAAAGAAGATAGGGAGAGTTGTTTCCAATATATGAAAGGTAAGCAAGAGGCAAAAGTATCCATTGGACCACTGGAAAATGAGACTGGAGAAGTAATAATAGGAAACAAAATAATGGCAGAAGAACTGAATAGTTACTTTGCATCAGTCTTCACGGTGGAAGACACCAGTGGGATGCCAAAGCTCCTGGAGAGTCAGGGGGCACAGGTGAGTGTAGTGGCCATCACTAAGGAGAAGGTTCTGGGGAAACTGAAAGGTCTGAAGTTGGATAAATTTCCTGGACCGGATGGACTACACCCCAGGGTTCTAAAAGAGATACTGAGGAAATTGTGGAGGCATTGGTGGTGATCTTCCAGCAATCACTGGAGGCAGGGAGGGTATCAGAGGACTGGAAAGGAACTAATGTAACACCGCTTTTAAGAAGGCAGGGAGGCAGCAGACGGGAAATTATAGGCCGGTGTTAGCCTGACTTCGGTCATTGGCAAGATTTTAGAGTCCATTATTAAAGATGAGATCGCAGAGTACTTGGAAATGCATGATCGAGTAGGACTGAGTCAGCACGGCTTTGTCAAGGGGAGGTCATGTCTGAGAAATCTGTTAGAGTTCTTTGAGGAGGTAACAAGGAAGTTAGATAAAGGAGAACCAGTGGACATGATTTATTTAGATTTCCAGAAGGCCTTTGACAAGGTGCCGCATAGGAGACTGTTAAATAGGTTAAGAGCCCATGGTGTTAAGGGTAAGATCCTGGCATGGATAGAGGATTGGCTGACTGGTAAAAGGCCAGTCCTTTTTCAGGATGGCAGCCGGTGACTAGTGGTGTGCCTCAGGGTGTGTGCAGGTCAATGCACATAACCAGCACGTCTTTCAGAATGTGGGAGGAAACTGGAGCACCCGGAGGAAACCCACGCAGACACGGGGAGAACGTGCAAACTCCACACAGACAGTGACCCAAGCCGGGAATCGAACCTGGGTCCCAAGCGCTGTGAAGCAGCAGTGCTAACCACCATGCCACCCTGGTTTTACAACCAGGTTTTGTGTCTTCCGGAATATTCCGGGCTTTCTCTGTTGATTCTTCTGTCTGGAACTTCTTTCTTCTTTTGTACCCTTGCTATCTAGATGGTACTTTCTCTAACATAGATGAAACTCTGAAAGCCAGCGATTCTCGTTGCAGTTGAGAGCTGAGGGCTGTTGGCTCTAGTCGGTGGCAGTTGTTCTACTCTCTTTGTCCCACTGCCCCCTTCTTATATACCCATGATGACATATCAATATTTCTCACTCGAGGATTGGTCCTCGGTTGTCAAAACCATCAGATTTAAATTTAATAGCTTTTTGGTATCTAATTGCCTGATTCAAATTGATTGGCAAAATTCAAAAGCCAGTTGTCTTGGTTAAAAACTGCTGCTTGGCCTTTCGATACAAATGTTTCAGGTTGGGGCTCTCTGTGTACTTGCATTTCTAAAATCTCAAAGCAGAGAAAAAGTACCACCTTTTTAACGGGATCGTGCAATGCTTCCCCCACCCCCGTCCCCCATCCCCATCCCCACCCCCATCCCCCACCCCCGTCCCCCGCTAGCATTTTACAATTTTGCAAACACCACATTCTAACGTTGTATCTCCCAATCTATAACTACTTTACCCAACTTTGCAACACTGGGCCCAAGGTTTTTACATTTGAATTTGGCACTAGGGCGAGCATAAGGTGTTTCACTCCAGGTATGATTCATGTGACCCAATAGGGAAGCTTTATTTATTTAAGAACACAGTTAAAATATAACAAAAAGAACTAGCATATCGTTTTACCAATTACAAGAGTCAAACATAATGTAGTATAAACCTTAACAGCTAGCTATCTATTTTGTTCCAAATTGAACTCCATCCCACAGACATAAACCATTTTCTAGACTTGACACAGAAAGCAAGTATGCGCACATGATGCTGGGCTTTCAGCTTTATAACACCAGCTGTGAGTTGGTCCTTTGAATATCCAAAGATGTGCAGGTTAGGCAGATTGGCCATGCTAAATTGCTCCTTCGTGTTCAAAGATGTGCAGGTGAGGTGGATTCGCCATGCTAAATTGCCCCTTAGTGTCAGGGGGACTAGCTAGGGTAAATGTATGGGGTTATGGGGATGCCTGGGTGGGATTGTGGTCGGTACAGACTCGATGGGCTGAATGGCCTCCTTCTGCACTGTAGTGATTCTATGTTGGAACAAATCTCTGAGGCTTCCCAGTCCTGGAACTTTCAGCACGCCTCTGCAGAGAGAGACAGAGAGATACTGCCTTCTTCCATCAGCTCCTAATAGCAACTAAACTAAAACTAGCAACTAAATAGCAACTAAACTAAACTGGGTTTCCTCCGGGTGTTCCGGTTTCCTCCCACAGTCCAAAGATGTGCGGGTTAAGTTGATTGGCCATGCTAAAAATTGCCCCTTAGTGTCCTGGGATGCGTAGATTAGAGGGATTAGCGGCTAAAATATGTAGGGATATGGGGGTAGGGCCTGGGTGGGATTGTGGTCGGTGCAGACTCGATGGGCCGAATGGCCTCTTTCTGTACTGTATGGTTTCTATGATTTCTATGATAAAACTAAAAATTTGGACTTTTCTGTGGAAAATAAAACTGTTCCCAGGCATCACCTGACCTGTTAATCATCCCCCAAATCATGCTCCACCCAGCAAACCCCAAAGGACCATAAGCCCCAGGATAGTGCTTTAGGCCAGATTAAAATTTAACATGATGTCCATTATATTGCTTCAGCAACAATTAGAGACACCGGCTGCAGACAAACGGTGCCGGCAATTTCCAGGGCCTGCTGGAAACACACTGGAAAGAAACATGTTTAAAATACATTTCTTAAAGGCACAGTATCGTCGCACACTGAGGACAACAAAGAAAAGTCCAGCTCAGAAACAGGCCCTTCAGCCCTCCAAGCCTGTGCTGATCATGATGCCTGCCTAAACTAAAACTGTATGCACTTACGGAGTCCATATCCTTCCAGTCCCATCCTATTCATGTATTTGTCTAGTTGCCCTTTGAATGCCGCCATCGTACCTGCTCCCACCACCTCCCCAGGCAGCGCATTCCAGCCATTCACCACCTCTGTGTGAAAAAACTTGCCTTGCACATCTCCTCTAAACTTTTCCCCATGCACCTTAAACCTACAACTTGACTTTTCTACCCGAGGAAAGAGCACCTGACTATCCACTCCATCCACGCCACTCATAATCTTGTAGACCTCTATCAGATCACCCCCTCAATCTCCGTCATTCCAGTGAGAACAAACCGAGTTTATCCAAACTCTCATAGCTAATACCCTCCAGATCAGGTAACATCCTGGTAAACCTCTTCTGTACTCTCTTCAAAGATCCACATCCTTCTGGTAGTGTGGCGACCAGAATTGTAGACAATATTCTAAATGAGGAGAGCATGGGTCAGAAGCTGTTACTGCCTGGAGAGGTTTAGACTGTCCTCCCAACTTTGGAGACACCAGCGAGTTCAAAAGTGATTCCAGGGGTTGGATTCTGCTGTTGTTGCTGCTGTTAATCACATCCAGGATTGAACCATGTTCATTTGGACAGTTGGGTCTGTTTCCGCTGTTAGTAGATCCAGTGACTGATGTGGAAATTAATATTCTGGGTTCGTTAAATGAATAAATCACCCATGTTTAAACAGTCAGCCGTGTTTTATTTTTTCTATTCGTTCCCAGGATGTGGGTGTCGCTGTTTCACCAACATTTATTGCCCCTCTCCAAATTGCCCTTGATCTGTGCAGCCTGGTTACAGAATCAACAACATTGCTGTGGCTCGAGAGTCACATGTAGGCCAGAGTGGGTCAGCATGGCAGCATTCCTTTAATAAATTTGATTTAATTTTCTTTATTATTGTCACATGTATTAGTACACAGTGAGTCAATGGATGGAGGCTGGTTTCATAGAATGCCTACAGTACAGAAAGAGGCCGTTTGGCCCATCAAGTCTGTTCCAACCCCATCCCAGTCAGCCCTACTCCTGTAACCCCACACATTAAACCAGTTAATCCCCCTGACATGACAGGCAATTTAGCATTGTCAATGAACCTGGATGTCTCTGAGCGGGTAGGAAGCATCCTAAAAAAGGCGGATAACCAGACAGACGTCATTGTCCACATTGGGGCAAATGACGTAGGCAGAGAGAGCAGGGAGGTCCTGCGAGAGCAATTCAGGGAGTTGGGTAGTAGGCTAAAAAGCAGGGCCTCTAGGGTAGCGATCTCTGGACTACTCCCAGTGCCACAAGCTAGTGAGGCCAGGAACAGGGAGACTGCACAGCTGAACGCGTGGCTAATGAACTGGTGCAGGAGGGAGGGTTTCGAATTCGTGGATCACTGGGAAGTCTTCAAGAGAGGATGGCACCTGTACAAGAAGGACGGGGTTGCACCTAAACTGGAGAGGTACGAATATCCTTGCTGGGAGTTTTGCGAGTGTGGTTCGGGTGGGTTTAAACTAATGTGGCAGGGGGGTGGGGATCAGAACAATAGGTCAAGAAGCATAGAGGCTGGGGACGAGGTTGGGGCCAAGACAAGGCTATCTAAGAGGAAGAGCATTCTGGGGGAGGATGACCTCAGTGGGCCTGGAGGTCTGGAGTGCATCTGCTTCAATGCAAGGGGCGTCAAGGGCAAGACAGATGAACTTAGAGCCTTAATGCTTGCGCGGAACTTGGATGTGGTTGCAGTGATGGAGACTTGGTTAAAAGAAGGACGGGACTGGCAGCTGAATATTCCGGGGTACAAGTGTTTTAGGCGAGACAGAGGAGAGGTGGGGGAGTAGCAATGCTGGTTAGGGAGCATATTACAGCGGTACAGAGGGTGGACAATATGCAAGGGTCAGGTAACGAGTCACTGTGGGTGGAGCTCAGAAACAGGAAGGGCGCAGTCACTATGCTGGGGGTATACTACAGGCCTCCCAACAGCCCACAGGAAGTTGAGGAACGGATATGTAAGGAGATTCGGGACAGGTGCAGAAAAAATAGGGTTGTTGTAGTGGGAGACTTTAATTTCCCTCACATAGATTGGAAATCGCTTAGGGCTGGGAGCCTGGACGGGGAAGAAATTATAAAATGCGTACAGGAAGGTTCTTTGGAACAATATGTTGACAGTCCAACTAGAGAGGGGGCTATACTGGACCTAGTACTGGGGAATGAGCCCGGTTGCAGTAGGGGAACATGTGGCAAATAGTGACCATAATTCTGTAAACTTTAGGATAGTAATGGAAAAAGATGAGTGTCGTCCTATGGGTAAGGTACTGAATTGGGGGAAGGCTAACTACAGCCGGATTAGGCAGGATTTGGTGGCTGTTGATTGGGAGAGACTGTTCAAGGGTAAATCCACATCTGGCATGTGGGAGTCTTTTAAGGAGCAGTTGATAGGACTGCAGGACAGGCATGTGCCTGTAAAGAGGAAGGATAGGAAAGGTAGGACTCGAGAGCCGTGGATAACCAGTGAAATTGTGGATCTAATCAAAAAGAAAAAAGAGGCATACATGAGGTCCAGGAAGCTAAAAATAGATGGAGCACTGGAAGAATACAGAGAAAGTAGAAAAGAACTCAAACAGGGACTTAGAAGGGCAAAAAGGGGTCACGAAATGTCCTTGACAGACAGGATTAAGGAGAATCCTAAGGCATTTTATACCTACGTTAGGAACAAGAGGGTTGTTAGGGAAAGATTCGGACCTCTCAGGGACAAAGGAGAGGAATTATGCTTAGAACCAAAGGAAGTAGGTGAGATCCTAAACGAATACTTTGCATCAGTATTCACAAAGGAGAGGGACATATTGACTGGTAGTGTCTCAGAGAGATGTGTTGACCCGTTAGAAAAAATCTCAATTACAAGGGAGGAAGTGTTAGGTTTTTTAGGAAACATTAAGACAGACAAATCCCCAGGGCCAGATGGCATCTATCCTAGACTCCTCAGGGAGGCGAGAGATGCAATTGCTGGGCCTCTAACAGAAATCGTTGTCTCTTCACTGGACACAGGTGACGTCCCAGAGAATTGGAGGACAGCAAATGTGGTCCTGTTATTTAAGAAGGGTAGGAAGGATAACCCGGGTAATTATAGGCCGGTGAGCTTGACATCCGTGGTAGGGAAGTTGTTGGAGAAGATTCTTAGAGATAGGATATATGCGCATTTAGAACTGAATAATCTCATTAGTGATAGACAACATGGTTTTGTACGAGGGAGGTCATGCCTCACAAATTTGGTTGAGTTTTTTGAGGAGGTGACAAAAACGATTGACGAGGGAAGGGCCGTGGATGTCGTCTATATGAATTTTAGTAAAGCGTTTGACAAGGACCCTCATGGCAGGCTGGGGCAAAAGGTTAAATCTCACGGGATAAAAGGTGAGCTAGCTAGATGGGTGGAGAACTGGCTTAGCCATAGAAGACAGAGGGTAGCAGTGGAGGGGTCTTTTTCCGGTTGGAGGTCTGTGACTCGTGGTGTTCCGCAGGGCTCTGTACTGGGACCTCTGCTGTTTGTGATATATATAAATGATTTGGAGGAAGATGTAACTGGTGTGATCAGTGAGTTTGCGGACGACACAAAGATTGCTGGAGTTGCGGATAGTGATGAACATTGTCAGAGAATACAGCAGGATATAGATAGGCTGGAACATTGGGCGGAGAAATGGCAGATGGAATTTAATCCAGATAAATGCGAAGTGATGCATTTCGGTAGATCTAATGTAAGGGGGAGCTATACAATAAATGGCAGAACCATCAGGAGTATAGACACACAGAGGGACCTGGGTGTACAAGTGCACAGATCGTTAAACGTGGCAGCACAGGTGGAGAAGGTGGTGAAGAAGGCATATGGCATGCTTGTCTTTATTGGATGGGGCATAGAATATAAAAGTTGGCATATGATGTTGCAGCTTTATAGAACAATGGTTAGGCCACATTTGGAATACTGCATCCAGTTCTGGTCGCCACACTACCAGAAGGACGTGGAGGCTTTGGAGAGAGTACAGAGAAGGTTTACCAGGATGTTGCCTGGTATGGAGGTCTTAGCTATGAGGAGAGATTGGGTAAACTGGGGTTGTTCTCCCTGGAAAGACGGAGGATGAGGGGCGACCTAATAGAGGTGTATAAAATTATGAAGGGCATAGATAGGGTGAACAGTGGGAAGCTTTTTCCCGGGTCGGAGGTGACGAACACAAGGGGTCACGGGTTCAAGGTCAGGGGGGCAAGTTTCAACACAGATGTCAGGGGGACGTATTTTACACAGAGGGTGGTGGGGGCCTGGAATGCACTGCCAAGCAAGGTGATTGAGGCGGACACGCTGGGATCGTTTAAGACTTATCTACATAGCCACATGAACAGACTGGGAATAGAGGGATACAAAAGAATGGTCTAGTTGGGCACATGAGCGGCGCAGGCTTGGAGGGCGGAAGGGCCTGTTCCTGTGCTGTATTGTTCTGTGTTCTAACCCGCACATCTTTAGTTTGTGTGATGGATTGGACTTAGTTGACAAACCTTTGTAATTTCCTGCAGTCTTGGTGTGTGTGTGTTTTGTGCAGAGTGAGAATGGACTCAATTGGAGGCAAGGATGGGTCCCTCCCGGGCACTGGGACCAAAGTTGGCAACAGAAAGCCCCGCCCACCCACTGCCCCAGCCGCGAGATGGCGGCAGGAGAACCGGCGCATGCGCCCAATTTGCCAGGCTCCAAGATGGCGGCCTGTTTCCATGGTCACCATGGCCGGAGCCGCTTGTCCGCGGGCCCATCTGCAGGAGGGGGGAGGTTAAATGAAGAGAATCTTAAATGAGTCATTATAAATCAAGAGATCTCCACTTCCCCCAGACGCGCTCCCTGTCACTCGGCCTGGAATTCTAGCTTTTTCCCTCCGGCACCATTTTCCTCCTCGTCCCGGCGGCCGAGGGCAAGAAGCGACCCTGCGTGGGCGTCACCCACAGATGATTGATGGGTCTAACACCCAATAGGCGTCAGGTGTCGGTCCGGAGGCCCAATTGTTCCCCCAACCAATCAGAGAGTGAGCGGGGCTGGACGCTCTGCCGCACAGCACGGAGTGGGTTGACGTGACATTCAAACGCGCTTGATTGACAGGTCAGTGGACAAATAATAATCGGGTTTGACAAAGGAGGGCGTTTAGGTCCCTAACCAATCAGAGTAGGAATGTGATGGTCTTCGCGCTTCCTCTTGTGGTGGGCTGGACCATGACGTGACGTCACAATGCCTGGCTGGTTGACTGGCTCTTCAACCATTGAGCGACCAGATATGCGGCCGGAGGACCAGGCTGTCCTCCAACCAATCAGAGAGGTTCCAGGTTTGGAGTCCCCGCCCCCCTTGGCAGCAGGGAGCGGGGGATGACTTGACGTCACAACGTGGGATGATTGACAGTGGGACTGACCAATGAGCGTTCGGACTAGCGGCCGGAGGATCAGGCGGTCCTCCAACCAATCAGGGAGGGACTGCTCTCCCCTTCCCTCCTCCCAAGGTTGTTCTGCCTTCATTGTCCATGTAAAAGGTCCCAGTGAGAGGCTGTCATTGTGATTGGCTGTTTATTAAATGATTAGCAAAATGCACACCTCTGTCTCAGCCAGAGAAATGATTTGGATCATTGGCTGTGATCTGTGCCCAGCATTTTGAGCTGTGTAAGTGAAATGAGGGTTGATGGTGGGAATATCATTGTTTTTATTTCTGGGGGTTGCAGCAAAGGGGCTGGTGGAGAATGGAGAGACTCCCCAAGGCTCTGGGCTGAAGCAAAGGGTAGGACGGTAAAGGGGGGGGGGGGGGAGTCCCAAACTGGGGGAACGGGCAGAGTCCCAAAGCGAGGGAGGGAAGGGAGAAAACGTGCACCAGTGACAGGGGTCAGAGTTGATCCTGAGGAGTGGACAAGATAGGAGGTCAATGAAGGAGTTTGGAGTCGGGTAGGGTGTGGGGCCTTTCCAAATTGGGGGGGGGCGGTCAGGCCGAAACTCAGTGGGGAGGGCTGGGGAATTCATTGAATCATTGAATTCCTACAGTGCAGAAGGAGGCCATTTGGCCCATTGCGTCTGTACTGACCACAGTCCCACCCAGGCCGTATTCCCGCAACCCCACATATTTACCCTGCTAATCCTCCGATAGTAGGATCAATTTAGCATGGCCAATCCATCTAACCCGCACATCTTTGGACTGTGGGAGGAATCCGGAGCACCCGGAGGAAACCCAAGTAGACACGGGAGAATGTGCAGACTCCACACAGACAGTGACCCAAGCCAGGATTTGAACCTGGGTCCCTGGCGCTGTGAGACAGCACTGCTAACCACTGTGCCAACCACTGTGGCACTGTGTCACCACTTAGCCAGTGCTAATGACTGTGCCACCGTGCCACCAAATTGTTGCATAGAAACTAGAATTGTCCACTATGAATATCTTTAAGGTTTAAAGTTTATTTCTTAGTGTCACAAGTAGGCTTACATGAACACTGCAATGAAGTTACTGTGAAAATCCCCTAGTTGCCACACTCCAGCGCCTGTTTCGGGTACACTGAGGGAGAATTTAGCATGGCCAATGCACCCAACCAGTCCTGTAGCTAGAGTGATGACTTCTGTAATCTCCTTTTGCAGGGTATCGGCAAGGGAGGATTGACAGAAAGGAAACTCAAAGAATCGCTCAAGTCAAAAGATCTAACAGAGCCACTCGATTCGTCAGCACCCGAACATCATCGGCCTTTGAATGTGGACGGAGAAATGTTTCTCTCGTTGAAAAGGTTCTAAACATCAGTGTGACTGGAAAAGCATCGAGTCACACGCACACCCGAGTGAGAGTATTCCAGCGTACTGAGTGTGGAAAGAGCTTTAACCAGTTACACAGCCTGAAAATACATCGCACCATTCACAGCGAGGAGAGACTGCACCCGTGTTCTGTGTGAGATTTAACTGATTGTTTAACCTGGAGAGTCACAAGGACACCCGCACCATGGAGAAACCGTGGAAATGTGGGGACTGCGGGAAGGGATTCAATTTCCCGTCCCAGCTGGAATCTCACCGACGCATCCACACTGGAGAGAGGCCATTCACCTGCTTGCAGTGTGCGAAGGGATTCAGCGATTCGTCCAGCCTGCTGAAACACCGACGAGTTCACACCGGCGAGAGACCGTACAGCTGCCCCGAGTGCGGAAAGGGCTTCACTGGTACATCCAGCCTGCGGAAACACCAGCGAGCTCACAGCGGGGAGAAGCCGTTCACCTGTTCCGTGTGTGGGAACGGATTCAGCGACCCATCCAATCTGAAGGCTCACAGGCAGGGTCATGCTGGGAAGAGACCTTTCATCTGCGGCGAGTGCGGGAAGGGATTCGCCCTTTCCTCTGACCTCTTGAGACACCAGCGAGTTCACACTGGGGAAAGACCTTTCACCTGCTCAGAGTGCGGGAAGGGATTCGCTCAGTTGTCCCACCTGCTGACACACCGGAGCGTTCACACTGGGGAGAGACCCTTCACCTGCTCCGAGTGCGGCAAGAAATTCACGCAGTCGTCCAGTCTACTGACGCACAGACGCATCCACACCGGGGAGAGGCCCTTCACCTGCTCCGTCTGCGGGAACGGGTTCAGCGATTCCACCACCCTGAGGCAGCACCAGCGAGTCCACACCGGCGAGAGGCCGTTCACCTGCTCCGAGTGCGGCCAGAGATTCACCCGATCATCCAGCCTGCTGACCCACAGACACGTTCACACCGGGGAGAAGCCCTTCACCTGCTCGGTATGCGGGAAGGCTTTCACACAGTCCTCAACCCTGCGGACACACCGGCGAGTTCACACTGGGGAGAGACCCTTCACCTGCTCTGTGTGCGGGAAGGGATTCGCCTCTTCCTCCAATTTGCTGAAACACCAGGGCAGTCACACCGATTAGCGACCTTCCTCAATGCTCAGATCTTGGGAGTGATTTTAAATCCCTCAGAAGCCCATTCACACCAAGCAGAGAGTGATCAGCAAACTGGTGGCACGGTGGCACAGTGGTT
This sequence comes from Mustelus asterias, assembly GCF_964213995.1. Taxonomy (NCBI): domain Eukaryota; kingdom Metazoa; phylum Chordata; class Chondrichthyes; order Carcharhiniformes; family Triakidae; genus Mustelus; species Mustelus asterias. The sequence continues at coordinate 3,836,460 of NC_135830.1, forward strand.
CGCACTGCTGCCTCACAGTAAGAAGTTTAACAACACCAGGTTAAAGTCCAACAGGTTTATTTGGTAGCAAAAGCCACACAAGCTTTCGAGGCTCTAAGCCCCTTCTTCAGGTGAGTGGGAATTCTGTTCACAAACAGAACTTATAAAGACACAGACTCAATTTACATGAATAATGGTTGGAATGCGAATACTTACAACTAATCCAGTCTTTAAGAAACAAAACAATGGGAGTGGAGAGAGCATCAAGACAGGCTAAAAAGATGTGTATTGTCTCCAGACAAGACAGCCAGTGAAACTCTGCAGGTCCACGCAACTGTGGGAGTTACAAATAGTGTGACATGAACCCAATATCCCGGTTGAGGCCGTCCTTGTGTGTGCGGAACTTGGCTATCAGTTTCTGCTCAGCGACTCTGCGCTGTCGTGTGTCGCGAAGGCCGCCTTGGAGAACGCTTACCCGAATATCAGAGGCCGAATGCCCGTGACCGCTGAAGTGCTCCCCAACAGGAAGAGAACAGTCTTGCCTGGTGATTGTCGAGCGGTGTTCATTCATCCGTTGTCGCAGCGTCTGCCGGCCGCCTCACAGTGCCAGGGACCCGGGTTCAATTCCCACCTCGGGTCACTGTGTGGAGTTTGCATGTTCTCCCAGTGTCTGTGTGGGTTTCCTCCGGGTGCTCCGATTTCCTCCCACACTCCAAAGATGAGCAGGTTAGATGGATTGGCCATGCTAAATTGCCCCTTAGCATCAGGGGGATTAGCAGGGAAATTCATGGAGTTATGGGAATAGGGCCTGGGTGGGATTGTGGTCAGTGCAGGATTGCTGGGCCGAATGGCCTCCTCCTGCACTGTAGGGATTCTACGATTCTATGCATCAGCTGAGACTCCAAGGAGTCCATATTTAATTGTTGAGATGTGTTCTGCTGTTAATTACATCCGGGATAGGTAAAGGCACATAAAATTGCCAGCTTCAATGCACCCCTCCCTGATTCTGCATCACCATCCCTTTACTCAAGCACTCTCCCAGGGAGGGAAATAAAAACATGGGCGGCACAGTGGTTAGCACCGCTGCCTCACAGCGCCAGGGACCGGGTTCAATTCTGGCCTCAGGTCACTGTCTGTGTGGAGTTTGCACGTTCTCCCCGTGTCTGCGGGAGTTTCCTCCGGGTGCTCCAGTTTCCTCCCTCAGTCCAAAGATGTGCGGGTTAGGTTGATTGGCCATGCTAAAATTGCCCCTTAGTGTCAGAGGGATTAGGAGGGTAAATGAGAGTTACAGGAACAGGCCCTCGATGGGCTGAATGGCCTCCTTCTGTACTGTTGGATTCTATCTTGCTGCCTGGAGTGGTTTAGAAGGTCATCCTACCATAGAACAGCACAGGAACAGACCCTTCAGCCCACAATGTTGTGTCGAACATGACGCCAAATTAAGCTAATCCTTTCTGCCTGCCCTTGGTCCATATTCCTCTATTCTTTGCATATTCATGTGCTTACTTAAAACCCCTTAAACGCCCCTATCATATCTGCCTCCACCACCACACCTGGTTCCAGACACCTACCACTCTCTGTTTTAAAAAACTTATCCTTCACATCTCCATTGAACTTCCCCCTCTCACCTGAAGTGCATGCCCCCTAGTATTAGACATACCAACTCTTGGGGGAAAAAGATTCTGACTATCAACTCCATCTACGTCTCATAATTTTGTAGACTTCTATCAGGTCTCCCCTCAGCCTCCGCCGCTCCAGATAAAACAATACGAATTTGTCCAGACTCTCCTTATAACTCATATCCTCTAATCCAGGCAGCATCCTGGTAAACCTCTTCTGCACCTTCTCGAAAAATCTACATCCTTCCTGTAATGTGGCGACCAGAATTGAATGCAATATTCTAAGTGCGGCCTAACCAAAGTTTTATAAAACTTCAACATGACATCCTGACTCTTGTACTCGATGCCCCGACCAGTAAAAACAAGCATGCAGACTGAGATACCAGCGATGACAGGGGTTGGATTCTGCTGTTATTGCTCCTGTTAATCACATCCAGGACTGAATCATGTTCATTCTGACAGAGTGCCAAAGAGTGCCTTTGGTACATTGGCCTTTTCTCAATCAGAGTATCGAGTATAAAAGTTGGAGTATTATGGTAAGGTTATAAGGCATTGGTGAGGCCGAATTTAGAGTATTGTGTACAGTTTTGGTCACCTAGTTACAGGAAGGATGTAAATAAGGTTGAAAGAGTGCAGAGAAGGTTCACAAGGATGTTGCCGGGACTTGAGAAGCTGAGTTACAGAGAGAGATTGAATAGGTTGGGACTTTATTCCCTGGAGCGTAGAAGATTGAGGGGAGATTTGATAGAGGTGTATAAGATTTTGATGGGTATAGATAGAGTGAATGCAAGCAGGCTTTTTCCACTGAGGCTAGGGGAGAAAAAAACCAGAGGGCATGGGTTAAGGGTGAAAGGAGAAAAGTTTAAAGGGAATATTAGGGGGGGCTTTTTCACGCAGAGTGGTGGGAGTGTGGAATGAGCTGCCGGATAAAGTGGTAAATGCAGGGTCACTTTTAACATTTAAGAAAAACTTGGACGGGTTCATGGATGAGAGGGGTGTGGAGGGATATGGTCCAAGTGCAGGTCAGTGGGACTAGGCAAAAAATGGTTTGGCACAGACAAGAAGGGCCAAAAGGCCTGTTTCTGAGCTGTAATTTTCTATGGTTCTATGTGATATCATGGAAGTGACCCATTTCATGACAAAATTGTTCATTATGTTACTGAGATATAAATTAGAGTACAGTACCCAGCATTTGAATCATAGAATCCCTACAGTGCAGAAGGAGGCCATTCAGCCCATCGAGCCTGCACTGACAACAACCCCATCCCTGCTAATCCCCCTGACACTAAGGGAATTTTTTTTAGCATGGCCAATCCACCTAACCCGCACATCTTTAGACCGTGGGAGGAAACCGGGACATCCGGAGGAAACCCATGCAGACACGAGGAGAATGTGCAAACTCCGCACAGACAGTGACCCGAGGCCGGAATCGAACCCGGGTCCGGAATTGAACTCGGGTCCCTGGTGGCACTGCTCACCACTGTGCCACCTGGAAAATCATTGCCAGGAAAACTGTTCAACACAATATGCAATGCGTGAACTCATTAAAAAAATGAATTGAATGCCCAATGGGGAGGCGATGGTCTGGTGGTATTATCGCCAGACTGTTAATCCAGAAACTCAGCTAATCTTCTGGGGACCTGGGTTTGAATCCCACCACGGCAGATGGTGGAATTTGAATTCAATAATAAATATCTGGAATTAAGAATCTACTGATGACCATGAAACCATTGTCGATTGTTGGAAAAACCCATCTGGTTCACTAATCTCTTGCATAGAATCTTAGAATCTATAGCACAGAGACAGGCCCTTCGGCCCAAACTCTTGCATGCCAATCAAAATGCCCATCTAAGTTAACCCCATTTGCCTGCATTTGGCCCATTTCCCTCTAAACCTTTCCTATCCATGTATTTGTCCAAATGCTTTTTAAATGTTGTCAATGCCGCTGCCTCAACCACTTCCTCCAGCAGCTCATTCCACATACGTACCACCCTCTGTGTAAAAAAGCTGCTCCTCAGGTTCCCATTAATTCTTTCCCCTCTTAACTTAAACCTATGCCCTCTGATTCCCCAACCCTGGGAAAAAGACTGAGTGTGTTCACCCGACCCATGCCACTCATGATCATATACACCTCTATAAGATCACCCCTCAGTTTCCTATGTTCCAAAGGAAATATGTCCTAGCCTGTCCAATCTCTCCCTATAACTCAGTCATAGAATCATAGAAACCCTACAGCACAGAAAGAGGCCATTCGGCCCATCGAGTCTGCACTGACCACAATCCCACCCAGGCCCTACCCCCATACCCCTACATATTTTACCCACTAATCCCTCTAACGTACACATCTCAGGACACTAAGGGCAATTTTAGTATGGCCAATCAACCTAACCCGCACATCTTTGGACTGTGGGAGGAAACCGGAGCACCCAGAGGAAACCCACGCAGACACGAGGAGAATGTGCAAACTCCACACAGACAGTGACCCAAGCCGGGAATCGAACCCAGGTCCCTGGAGCTGTGAAGCAGCAGTGCTAACCACTGTGCTACCGTGCGGTCCCTTGAGTCCTGGCAACATCCTTGTAAATCTCTCCTCCACTCTCTCCCGTTTAATAACATCTTTCCTATAGCAAGGCGACCAAAACTGAACACAATACTCCAGTTATGGGAAGGAAATCTACTGTCCTTACCTGGTCTGGCCTACATGTGGCTTCAGAGCCACAACAATGTGGTTGACTCTGAAATGGCTTAGCAAGCCACTCAGTTGTCAAGAAGGCAGCTCACCACAACCTTCATAAGGGCAACTAGGGATGGGAATTAAATGCTGGCCCAGCCAGCGATGCCCATGCCCCACGAATGAATAAATAAAAAACTGCTGGAAGAACACCAAATCACCTGTAAGAACCTAGATAGCAAGAAGGATCAACAAGGTCATCTGTGTGCAGATCCACAAGAGATGGGTGAGATCCTAAATGAATATTTCTCATCAGTATTTACTGTTGAGAAAAGCATGGATGTTAGGGAACTTGGGGAAATAAATAGTGATGTCTTGAGGAGCGTACATATTACAGAGGAGGTGGTGCTGGAAGTCTTAAAGCGCATCAAAGTAGATAAATCCCCGGGACCTGATGAAGTGTATCCCAGGACATTGTGGGAGGCTGGGGAGGAAATTGCGGGTCCTCGAGCCGAGATATTTGCATCATCGATAGTCACAGGTGAGGTGCCTGAAGATTGGAGAGTGGCAAATGTTGTGCCTTTGTTTAAAAAGGGCTGCAGGGAAAAGCCTGGGAACTACAGGCCAGGGAGCCTCACATCTGTGGTGGGTAAATTGTTGGAAGGTATTTTGAGAGACAGGATCTACAGGCATTTAGAGTCGCAAGGACTGATTAGGAACAGTCAGCATGGCTTTGTGAGTGGAAAATCATGTCTCACAAATTTGATTGAGTTTTTTGAAGGGGTAACCAAGAAGGTAGATGAGGGCAGTGCAGTTGATGTTGTCTACATGGACTTTAGCAAGGCCTTTGACAAGGTACCGCATAGTAGGTTGTTGCATGAGGTTAAATCTGATGGGATCCAGGGTGAGGTATCTAAATAAAATTGGCTTCTTGACAGAAGCCAGAAGGTGGTTTTAGAGAATTGTTTTTCAAACTGGAGGCCTGTGACCAGCGGTGTGCCTCAGGGATCAGTGCTGGGTCCACTGTTATTTGTCATTTATATTAATGATTTGGATGAGAATACAGGAGGCATGGTTAGTAAGTTTGCAGATGACACTAAGATTGGTGGCATAGTGGACAGTGAAGAAAGTTATCTCCAATTGTAATGGGATCTTGATCAATTGGGCCAGTGGGCTGACGAAGGGCAGATGGAGTTTAATTTAGACAAATGCGAGATAATGCATTTTGGTAGATTGAACCAGGGCAGGACTTACTCAGTTAATGGTAGGGCGTTGAGGAGAGTTACAGAACAAAGAGATCTAGGGGTACAGGTTCATAGCGCCTTGAAAGTGGAGTCACAGGTGGACAGAGTGGTGAAGAAGGCATTCAGCATGCTTGATTTCATTGGTCAGAACAGTGAATACAGGAGTTGGAACATATTGTTGAAGTTGTACAAGACATTGGTAAGGCCACACTTGGAATACTGTGTACAGTTCTGGTCAGCCTATTATAGAAAGGATATTATTAAACTAGAAAAAGTGCAGAAAAGATTTACTAGGATGCTACCGGGACTTGATGGTTTGAGTTATAAGAAGAGGCTGGATAGACAGGGACTTTTTTTTTCCCCTGGAGCGTAGGAGACTTAGGGATGATCTTATAGAGGTCTATAAAATAATGAGGGGCACAGATAAGATGGATAGTCAACATCTTTTCCCAAAGGTAGGGGAGTCTACAACTAGAGGGCATAGTTTTAAGACGAGAGGGGAGAGATACAAAAGGGTCCAGAGGGGCAATGTTTTTCACTGAGAGGGTGGTGAGTGTCTGGAACAAGCTGCCAGAAGCAGTAGTGGAGGTGGGCACAATTTTGACTTTTAAAAAGCATTTAGACAGTTACATGGGTATCGAGAGATGGCCAAACGTGGACAATTGGGACTAGCTTAGTGGCTAAAAAAAAGGGTGGCATGGACAAGGTGAGCTGAAGGGCCCGTTTCCATGCGGTAAACCGCGATGATCTACGAACATGACCCTCAAGGATTCAAAAAAAGATTGACAAGGCTTATTTTTTAAAAGTTTTTTATAGAATACAATGCCACAAAGATAAAGACAATGTCTTTAAAAGTCAACACACAGAGACATCGGTCAGCCATAGGATACAAAAACGTTGAGTGCTGAGAGAATTCCCTTTAAAAGTTTGAGACAAAGACATTCCATACTATTCAGAAATTATAGCAATTGTAAGTATAATCTTCATATCAATATTTGTTTTAATATTCAAATTGTTTCTGATGGATTTAAAAATGATATGTAATTTTAAGTGGATGTCATATCAAGTTTTAAGAAGTGTCGACCCTATGATTATAATATTCATGATTATAGTGTAATCCACAATTGATTCCTACAATAAATATTCATAAGCTAGCATAAAAGCCATGTAGTCCTGTACTTACATCCTCACAAACCCACATAAAGATAACAGTATCCTCGCAGGCAACTTTCCAAAAGCATTCTTTCTGATTGTATCACAGCTTGGTGTGTCTCCTACTCTTCCCAAGACTGCAAGAAACTAGAAAAGGTTGTGAATGTAGCCCAGTCCATCATGCAACCCAGCCTCCATCCGTTGACTCTGTCTATACTTCCCGCTGCTTCAGCAAAGCAGCCAGCATAATCAAGGACTCCACGCATCCCAGACATTCTCTTTTCCATCTTCTTCCGTCGAGGAAAAGTTACGAAAGTCTGAGGTCACATACCAACCGACTCAAGAACAGCTTCTGCCCTGCTGTTTCAGACGTGAATGGACCTACTTTGCATTAAGTCGATCTTTCTCTACACCCTAGCTATGACTGTAACACTAAAATCTGCACTCTCTCCTTTCCTTCTCTATGAATGGTATGCTTTGTCTGTATAGCGCGCAAGAAACAATACTTAAAGTTTAAAGTTTATTTATTTGTCACAAGTAGGCTTACATTAACACTGCAATGAAGTTACTGTGAAAATCCCCTAGCTGCTACACTCCGGCGCCTGTTCAGGTACACTGAGGGAGAATTTAGCATGGCCAATGCACCCTAACCAGCACGCCTTTCAGACTGGGAGGAAACCGGAGCACCTGGAGGAAACCCACACAAATAAGGGGGGAACGTGCAAACTCCACACAGACAGTGACCCAAGCTGGGAATTGAACCTGGGTCTCTGGCGCAGTGAGGCAGCAGTGCTAACCACCGTGCCACCTGATTTTCACTGTATACTAATACATGTGACAATAATAACTCAAAACAAAATCAAAAGAGTGCTTTGGACATGTCTTCCTTTCTCTTCAACTAAGTGCTCCCCCCCCCAATTGTGGTTAACAGGCATGGTGAGTACCTCAATCTCCTAACCTTTTATTACTTGCTAGAAGGAGAATGGACACAGTGAATTGCACGATGGTGTTCTGCTGATTCATACAGATAATTAGCAGTTATAGTTAAATACAGCAAATTGGAAAATAGTGTTCAATTCTGGTCACCACACTACCAGAAAGATGTGGAGGCTTTGGAGACGGTACGGAAAAGATTTACCAGGATGTTGCCTGGTATGGAGGACATTAGCTATGAGGAGAGGTTGAAGAAACTTGGTTTGTTCTCAATAGAACGATGAAGGTTGAGGGGCGACCTGATAGAAGTCTACAAGATTATGAGAGGCATGGACAGAGTGGATAGTCAGAAGCTTTTTCCCAGGGTGGAAGAGTCAATTACGAGGGGGCGTAGGTTTAAGGCGAGAGGGACAAGGTTTAAAGGAGATGTACGAGGCAAGTATTTTACTCAGAGGGTGGTGGTTGCCTGGAATTCGCTGCATGGGAGGTAGTGGGAGCAAATACGATAGTTTTAAGGGGCGTCTGGACAAATACATGAATAGGATGGGAATGGAAGGATATGGTCCCCGGAAGGGTCGGGGGTTTTAGTTCAGTCGGGCAGCATGGTCGGTGCAGGCTTGGAGGGCCGCAGGGCCTGTTCCTGTGCTGTAATTTTCTGTGTTCTTTGTTCAAATAAGAAACGAGGAACTTTCTAATCCTTCATTTGCAGACATAGTTCACCAATCATAGCATAGCTTTTTGCCCTTTCTTCCCAATAGAAAACTGTCTCCTTCATTAGCGTAATATGTCACCATATCTTGTTTTTTCATATTTGTCACGATAACTTGTCTTTGTTTCATCCTGTGGCCAAGGCCGGGAATGCAGTGTTTATGAAACCGACGCAAAGTCAGATTAGTTTCTTACCTGAATACGCAACCGTTGACCTTCAACGAGGCATTGTTTCAATTTTTGCTGACAGAGTTGCCTTGTTGTTGTAACTCAATATCCACACCCTCAACGCGGCACGGTGGCACAGTGGTTAGCACTGCAGCCTCACAGTGCCAGGGACCCGGGTTCGATTCCAGCCTTGGGTGATTGTCTGTCTGTGCGGAGGCTGCACGTTCTCCCTGTGTCTGCGTGGGTTTCCTCCGAGTGCTCCGGTTTCCTCCCACAGTCCAAAGAACATTGAATCATAGAATCCGTACAGTACTGAAGGAGATCATTCGGCCCATCAAGTCTGCACTGACAACAATTCCACCCAGGCCCTATCCCCATAACCCCACGTATTTACCCTGCTAATCCCCCTGACACTAAGGGGCAATTCAGCATGGCCAATCCACCTAACCTGCACATCTTTAGAGCATCCAGAAATAACTGACGCAGACACGGGTATAAACTCCACACAGTTTCCCAAGGCTGGAATTGTACCAGGGTCCTTGGTGCTGTGAGGCAACAGTGCTAACCACTGTGCCACCAAGTGCAGGTTAGGTGCACTGGCCATTCTAAATTAGAATCGTAGAATCCTACAGTGCAGAATCCCACCCAGGCCCTATCCTTGTAACCCCATGTAATCCCCCTGACACTAAGGGGCAATCCCACCCAGACCTGTTCCCCGTAACCCCAAGTGTTCAGCCTCGCTAATTCCCCTAACCTACACATCATTGTATGCTAAGGGGCAATTTATCATGGCCAATCCACCTAACCCACACATCTTTGGACTGTGGGAGGAAACCAGAGCACCTGGAGGAAACCCACGCAGACACGGGGAGAACATGCAAACTCCACCCAGACAGTGACCCGAGGCTGGAATTGAAACCGGGTCCCTGGCACTGTGAGGCAGCAGTGCTAACCACTCTGCCACCGTGCCACCGATTTAGTGTCAGGGGGATTAGCAGGGTAAATACATGGGTTTACGGGGATCGGGCCTGGGTGGGATTGTTGTCAGTGCAGACTCGATGGGCCAAATAGCGTCTTTCTGCACTGTAGGGATTCTATGATCTGACGTGGAGGGATTTGAACCTGGGTCCCTTGTACATGATCCCACTGGATTATTAGTCCAGTGGCAGTGCCGCTGTGCCACCATCTCCCCTGAATATAACATTGCTGAAAAGACGACAAACTTTTAACAGTTTGTGGAAACAAGCAGTCACTTTGATCAATCTGCCACATTGACAGTCCTAAACTGGTAGGTGCATCCCCTTATCATAGAACCTCTATAGTGCAGAAGGAGGCCATTAGGCCCATCGAGTCTGCACCAACCCTCTACAGGGATAGGCCAACCCTCCCGCCCTATCTCTGTAACCCCATGGCATTTACCCATGGCTAATCCACCTAACCTACACATCTCTTGACACTAAGGGACAATTTAGCATGGCTAATCCACCTAACCTACACATCTTGGGACACACAGGGGCAATTTACCATGGACAATCCACCTAACCTACATATCTTTGGATACTAAGGGACAATTTAGCATTGCCAATTCACCTAACCCCCACATCTTTGGACTGTGGGAGGAAACCGGAACACCCAGAGGAAACCCATGCAGACACGGGGAGAACGTGCAAACTCCACCCAGACAGTTTCTAGGTGTCCAGATCACCAACAACCTGTCCTGGTCCCTCCACGCTGATGCTATACTTCAGAAAGCCCACCAACGCCTCTACTTTCTCAGGAGGCTAAGGAAATCCGGCATGTCTGCTACGACTCTCACCAACCTTTACAGATGCACCATGGAAAGTCTTAAGTTTAAGTTTTTTTATTAGTATCACCATAGGCTGACATTAATACTGCAATGAAGTTATAGTGAAAATCCCCTAGTCGCCACACTCTGGCACCTGTTCGTGTACACTGAGGGAGAATTTAGCATAGCCAATGCACCCGAACCAGCACATCTTTCTGACTGTGAGGAAACCGGAGCACGCGGAGGAAACCCATGCAGACACGGGGAGAATGTGTGGACTCCGCACAGACAGTCACCCAAGCCAGGAATCGAACCTGGATCTCTGGCACTGTGAGGCAGCAGTGCTAACCACTGTGCCACCATGATGCCCCTTCCTTTGCGATGTATCACAGTTTGTTATGGCTCCTGCTCTGACCAAGACCACAAGAAACTACAAAGGGTTGTGAACATAGCTTGGTCTATCACTCAAGCCAGCTTCCCATCCATTGACACTGTTTACACTTCCCGCTGCCTCGGAAAGGCAGCCAGCATAATCAAGGACCCCACGCGCCCCGGACATTCTCTCTTTCACTTTCTTCCATCAGGAAAAAGATGCAAACGTCTGAGGACAAATACTAACTGACTCAAGAACAGCTTCTTCCCTGCTGCCATCAGACTTTTCAATGGACCTACCTCGCGCTAAGTTGATCTTTCATACCGTTGTATTGAATGTAGTGTTACAGTCATAGCTAGGATGCAGAGAAAGATCAACTTAATTAGCGGGCGGCACGGTAGCACAGTGGTTAGCACTGCTGCTTCGCAGCTCCAGGGTCCCGGGTTCGATTCCCGGCTCGGGTCACTGTCTGTGTGGAGTTTGCACATTCTCCTCGTGTCTGCGTGGGTTTCCTCCGGGTGCTCCGGTTTCCTCCCACAGTCCAAAGATGTGCAGGTTAGGTTGATTGGCCATGCTAAAAATTGCCCCTTAGTGTCCTGAGATGCGTAGGTTAGAGGGATTAGCGGATAAATATATAGGGATATGGGAGTAGGGCCTGGGTGGGATTGTGGTCGGTGCAGACTCGATGGGCCGAATGGCCTCTTTCTGTACTGTAGGGTTTCTATGATTTAATTCTAGAATCCTACAGTGCAGACAGAGGCCATTCGGCCCATCAAGTCTGCACCGACCACAATCCCACCCAGGCCCTACTCCCGTAACCCCACATATTTACCCTATTAGTCTCCCCGACACTAGGGTCATTTTAGCATGGTCAATTAACCTAACCCGCACATCTTTGGATTGTGGGAGGAAACCGGAGCACCCGGATGAAACCCACACAGACACAGGGAGAATGTGCAAACTCCACACAGACAGTGACCCGAGACCGGAATTGAACACGGGTCCCTGGCGCTGTGAGGCAGCAGTGCGAACCACTGTGCCCAGCATGCTGCCCCACTGTGCCACTTCCTCTACTTCTCCCCTAGATACTCCATTAACAAAGAACAAAGATCAGTACAGCACAGGAAACAGGCCCTTCGGCCCTCCAAGCCTGTGCCGCTCCTTGGTCCAACTAGACCAATCGTTTGTATCCCTCCATTCCCAGGCTGCTCATGTGACTATCCAGGTAAGTCTTAAACGATGTCAGCGTGCCTGCCTGCACCACCCTACTTGGCAGCGCATTCCAGGCCCCCACCACCCTCTGTGTAAAAAACGTCCCTCTGATATCTGAGTTATACTTCGCCCCTCTCACCTTGAGCCCGTGACCCCTCGTGATCGCCACGTCCGACCTGGGAAAAAGCTTCCCAGTATGCTTTCTGTGTAATGGGCAAGAAACAATACTTTTCACTGTATCCCAATACGTGACAATAATAAATCAAATATTAAATTGATATTTCTCTACACCCTAGCAATAACTGTAACACTATATTCTGCACCCTCTCCTTTCCTATGTTCAGTATGCTCTGTCTGTATAGCACGTAAGAAACAATGCTTTTCACTGTGTACTCATACATGTGACAATAATAAATCAAATCAAAGACAGTGACCTAAGCCGGGAATTGAACCCAGCTCCCTGGCGCTGTGAGGCAGCAGCACTAACCACTATGCCACTGTGCCGGCCAAGTCTTTATAAAAGACTGAGATATGACCCTTAGCAGGAGGTACACAGAAAAGTTGACTTTGCGCAGTGTGATGGGGTGGGGTGGGGCAGGGGGCAGCCGTGGTAACCCCCCCTGATGTTTTGAGTAGCTATCCTGTGCCCATTGGTCAGAATAGTTTCAACAGGTGATTTACACTGGGTGAACAACCAGCACCCCCCTTCCCCTGCAACCCCCCAATAGGGCACACAGGTATATCCTCCAGAGGGACCATTACCACTGCTGAGTGGCTGGTGAGGTGGCAGTGCCCAGCGGACACCTGCCCTTCTCTTCAGTTGAAAGACGGGCCAGAGGAGGAGGGGAAGCAAGATCGAGGAAAGAGTTTCTCTTGCCTTTTCCCCATATCGCTGAAAATGGTTTCCATTCAAGTGATTATCAAATGTCCTCTTGAATGCCTCGAGCAAAGCTGCCTCCTCCACATTTCCAGGCAGTGCCTTCCAGATCCCACGGCACGGAGACAGGCCCATGCCTACCAAAATGCCCACCTAAGCTAACCACATTTTCCTGCATTTGGCCCATATCCCTCTGAACTTTTCCTATCCGTGTATCTGTCCAAAATGCCTTTTAAATGTTGTCAATGTCGCTGCCTCAACCACTTCCTCCGGCAGCTCATTCCACACATGTACCATCCTCTGTATAAAAAAAGTTGCTCCTCAGGTTCCCATTAATTCTTTCCCCCCTTAACTTAAACCTATGCCCTCTGATTCTCGATTCCCCAACCCTGGGGAAAAGACTGGGTTCATTCACCCTATCCATGCCTCTCAAGATCTTATATACTCTATAAAATCACCCCTCAGTCTCCTATGCTCCAAAGCAAAAAGCCTATCCGGCACGGTAGCACAGTGGTTAGCTGCTTCACAGCTCCAGGGACCTGTGTTCCAATCCTGGCTCGGGTCACTGTCTGTGTGGAGTTTGCACATTCTCCCTGTGTCTGCGTGGGTTTCCTCCGGGTGCTCCGGTTTCCTCCCACAGTCCAAAGATGTGCGGGCTAGGTTGATTGGCTATTCTAAATTGCCGCTTAGTGTCCCGGGATGCATAGGTTAGAGGGGTTAGTGGGTAAATATGTAGGGATATGTGGATAGGGCCTGGGTGGGATTGTGGTTGGTGCAGACTCGATGGGCCGAATGGCCTCTTTCTGCACTGTAGGATTCTATGATCCAATCTCTCCCTATAATTCAGTCTCTTGAGTCCTGGCAACAATCTTGTCAATCTTTTCTGCACTCTCTCCGGTTTAAAAACATCTTTCCTGTAGCAAGGCGACCAAGACTGAACACAATACTCCAGGTGTGGCCTCACCAACGTCTTAGAATCTTAGAAACCCTACAGCACAGAAAGAGGCCATTTGGCCCATCGAGTCTGCACCGACCACAATCCCACCCAGGCCCTACCCCCATATCCCTACATATTTACCCACTAATCCCTCTAACCTACGCATCCCAGGACACTAAGGGGCAATTTAGCATGGCCAATCAACCTAACCCGCACATCTTTGGACTGTGGGAGGAAACCGGAGCACCCGGAGGAAACCCACACAGACACGAGGAGAATGTGCAAACTCCACACAGACAGTCCTGTACAACTGCAACATAACTTCCCAACTTCTATACTCAATGCCGTGACTGATGAAGGCCAGCATGCCAAAGGTCTTCTTCACTGCCCTATCTACGTGTAACTCCACCTTTAGAGAACCGTGCACCTGAACTCCCAAGGTCCCTCTGTTCCATGATACTTCCTGAAGTCCCATCATTCACCGTGAAAGTCCTACCTCAATTTGACTTTCCAAAAAATGAACAAATTATTTCTCACTTCACATTTGCTTCTTTTATACAGTAAGAAGTCTCACAACGCCGGGTTAAAGTCCAACAGGTTTATTTAGTATCACGAGCTTTCAGAGCACTGCTCCTTCATCAGGTGAGTGGAGAGGTAGATTCACAAACACGGCATATATAGACAAAGACACAATTACAAGATAATGGTTGGAATGCGAGTCTTTACAGGTAATCAAGTCTTTACAGGTGCAGACAATGCGAGTGGAGAGAGGGATAATCACGGGTTAAAGAGGTGAGAATTGTCTCAAGCCAGGACAGTTAGTGAGATTTTGCAAGCCCAGGCCAAATGGTGGAGGTTACAGATAGTGTGACATGAACCAAAGATCCCGGTTGAGGCCGTCCTCATGTCGCTATCAGTTTCTAGTAGCCCAGCTATTGTCTTGCAATTGAGTCTTTGTCTATGTATGCCCTGTTTGTGAACCCAACTCTTCACTCACCTGATGAAGGTGAAGCACTCTGAAAGCTTGTGCTGCCAAATAAACCTGTTAGACTTTAATCTGGTGTTGTGAGACTTCTTACCGTGCCCACCCCAGTCCAACGCCGGCATCTCCACATCATGGCTTCTTTTGCAAATCACTTTAAGAACATAAGAAGAACATAAGAACATAAGAAATAGGAGCTTGGAGTAGGCCATCTTGCCCCTCGAGCCTGCCCCGCCATTCAATAAGATCATTGCTGATCTGAAGTGGATCAGTTCCACTTACCCGCCTGATCCCTATAACCCCTAATTCCCTTACCGATCAGGAATCCATCTATCCGTGATTTAAACATATTCAACGAGGTAGCCTCCACCACTTCAGTGGGCAGAGAATTCCAGAGATTCACCACCCTCTGAGAGAAGAAGTTCCTCCTCAACTCTGTCCTAAACTGACCCCCCTTTATTTTGAGGCTGTGCCCTCTAGTTCCAGCTTCCTTTCTAAGTGGAAAGAATCTCTCCATCTCTACCCTATCCAGCCCCTTCATTATCTTATAGGTCTCTATAAGATCCCCCCTCAGCCTTCTAAATTCCAATGAGTGCAAACCCAATCTGTTCAGTCTCTCCCCACAATCAACACCCCTCATCTCTGGTATCAACCTGGTGAACCGTCTCTGCACTCCCTCCAAGGCCAATATGTCCTTCCGCAAATAAGGGGACCAATACTGCACACAGTATTCCAGCTGCGGCCTCACCAATGCCCTGTACAGATGCAGCAAGACATCTCTGCTTTTATATTCTATCCCCCTTGCAATATAGGCCAACATCCCATTTGCCTTCTTGATCACCTGTTGCACCTGCAGACTGGGTTTTTGCGTCTCATGCACAAGGACTCCCTGGTCCCTTTCCACAGTAGCATGTTGTAATTTCTTTCCATTTAGATAATAATCCAATTTGCTATTATTTCTTCCAAAGTGAATAACCTCGCATTTGTCAACGTTATACTCCATCTGCCAGATCCTCGCCCACTCACTCAGCCTGTCCAAATCTCTCTGCAGACCTTCTACGCCCTCCGCACGATTCACTTTTCCACTTATCTTTGAATCGGTTTCCCTCGCGTTCTCGATCCTTTTGCGAGGGTTAGTGGGGATTCTGTTTTGGTGGCCGGATTACTTTAGAAAATTCTAAAAAGCAACTTTAATATCGCAACGGTAAACGAAACTCAGTTTTTAAAGTGCAATAAATTTTATTTTTAAAAAAAGTTTTATTCAAATAAGGAAAGCTTAAAAATGAAAAACATACAATAGACAAACAAAGACTTCGGCCGAAGGGGGATCCAAGATGGGCGGCACGATGGCAGTGGTTAGCACTGCTGCCTCACAGCACCAGGGACCCGGGTTCAACTCCAGCCTCGGGTCACTGTCTGTGTGGAGTTTGCACATTCTCCCCGTGTCTGTGTGGGATTCTTCCGGGTGCTCTGGTTTCCTCCCATATTCCAAAGATGTGCGGGTTAGGTACATTGGCTATGCTAAAATTGCCCCTTGGTGTACCGGGATGTGTAGGCTTAGCGGGGTGAATACGTGGGGTTACGGGGAAAGGGCCTGGGTGAGATTGTTGTCGGTGCAGACTCGATGGGCCGAATGGCCTCCTTCTGCACTGTAGGGAATCTATATTTCTATGCAGATGGGTCCAATGGCGCAGCAGTATCACTGAGATTTCTCCGCAGATCTCCACTTTCATGCCAAAAAATGTCAAAGTCTGTCCAGCTTAACATGATCTCATTCAGTATTTAACATGTCAATCTATTTATGACAGCACTCTTAAATCGAATTACAATCTGACATCTTAAATAGTCGATTTGTTCATTCAACTGTCGGAAGCACACTCCTTAAACAAAATGGCTTCCTGGTTGCTTAGCAATACAAAACTACAATTTTTAGCTTGTTCAGCTTTTTACTAACTTGTAAAGACTGGTTCATTGCTAGATGAGGACCCATCACCTGGCAAGCTTCCCAGTCGGGACATGCTGTTTCTTATACAAAGTTTCACAAATCGTCCTTTTAAACAAGATATAGGCGCACCATGGTGGCACGGTGGTTAGCACTGCTGCCTCACAACGCCAGCAACCCAGGTTCGATTCCCGGCTTGGGTCATTGTCTGTACGACGTCGGCATGTTCTCCCAGTGTCTGCGTGGGTTTCCTCCAGGTGCTCCGATTTCCTCCCAAAGTCCGAAAGACGTGCTGGTTAGGGTGCATTGGCCATGCTGAATTGTCCCTCAGTGTACCCGAAAAGCCGCCAGAGTATGGCGACTAGGGGATTATCACAGTAACTTCATTGCAGTGTTAATGTAAGCCAACGTGTGACAACAATAAATAAACTTTAAACTTGATATTCCAAATTGGGATATATGGTTTAATTGTTTTACTAAAGCCAGTTACATATTTTAGTTAGAGTTTTGTATTTTGCTGAACCATTGATACAGATAGACCTTGGGTTATAACATTTTCAATTCATCAAAATGCTAAAGTTACAGTCTTGTTTTAATATACAGTATTTTCAATAATACAACTTAAAAGTTATTGAATATGATTCTATTTCATGCTAAACCCACAAACACCTCTACTTTCTCAGAAGACTAAGGAAATTTGGCATGTCAGCTACAACTCTCACCAACTTCGACAGATGCACCATAGAAAGCATTCTTTCTGGTTGTTTCACAGCTTGGTTTGGCTCCTGCTCTGCCCAAGACCGCAAGGAACTACAAAGGGTCATGAACGTAGCCCAATCCATCTCTCAAACCAGCCTCCCATCCATTGACTCTGTCTACACTTCCTGCTGCCTGGGAAAAGCAGCCAGCATAATTAAGTACCCCACGCCCCCGGACATTCTCTCTTCCACCTTCTTCCGTCAGGTCACGTCCCAACCGACTCAAGAACAGCTTCTTCCCTGCTGCTGTCAGACTTTTGAATGGACTTACCTTGCATTAAGTTGATCTTTCTCTATACCCTAGCTATGACTGTAACACTACATTCTGCACTCTCTCATTTCCTTCTCTATGAATGGAATGCTCTGTATAGCGCGCAAGAAACAATACTTTTCACTGTATGCTAATACATGTGACAATAATAAATCAAAACAAATCAAAAGTATAAGTTTTTAGCTGCTAAATATCCTTATGTTGGATATTATCATTCTTATTGTCTGTCTCTAACTCCTAACTTGTGTTCATCTATCTCCTATGTTAATTGCTAATGCCTACAAATGGAATCATCCCTTCTTCAGAGGGGGAACAGTTTCTCCCTATCTACTCTGTCCAGCCCTTTCATGATTTTGAACATCTCTATCAAATCTCCTCTTAGCCTTCTTCTCTCCAAGGAGAATAGTCCAACCTCTCCGATTTATTCTCATTAATTGAAGTTTCTCATCCTTGGATCCATTCTTGTAAACCTCTTCTGAGCTCTCTCCAATGTTCACATCCTCCCTACAGTGTGGTGCCCAGAACTGTGCACAATATTCCAGCTGAGGTCTAACTAGTGTCTTGTATATGAGTTCAGCATAGCCTCCTTGCTCTTGTACTCTATGCCCTTATTAAAAAAATCAGGCTACTATACACTTTATTAACTGCCCTCTCCATCCGTCCTGCCACCTTCAATGGTCGTTGCACATATACACCCAGCTCCCTCTGCTCCTGCACCCCCTTTTAGAATTTTACCCCTTATTTTATATTGTTTCTCCATCTTCCATTGTGCCAGGTATGACTCCCACAGTCCAAAGATGTATAAGTTATGGATTGGCCCTAGTAAATTGCCGCTTAGTGTCCCAAGATATGCAGGTTCGGTGGATTGGCTATGCTAAATTGCCCCGAGTATCCAAAGATGTGCAGGTCAGATGGATTGGCTATGCTAAATTGCCCCAAGTCTGCTAAGATGTGCAGGTTAGGTGGATTGGCTATGCTAAATTGCCCCTTAGTGTCCAGCGATGTGCAGGTTGGTGGATCATCCATGCTAAATTGCTCCTTAGTGTCCATAGATGTGCAGGTTAGGTGGATTGGCCGTGCTGAATTGCCGCTTAGTGTCCAAAGATGTGCAGGTGGATTGGCTGTGCTAAATTGCTCTTTAGTGTCCCAAGGTATGTAGGTCAGGTAGATTGGCTTTGCTAAATGTGTGGGATTATGGGGATAGTGCGGGGGTGGGCCTGGGTAAGATACTGTACCAGGGAGCCAGTGCAGACTCAATGGCCAAATGGCCTTTTCTACACTGTAGTGATTCTATGATTCTAAAAGGCTTTTCTTCTAAATCTCCTATCCATACCTTAAATCTATGCACCCTGGCATTGACCCATCTATTAAGCGGAAAAGTTCCTTTCTATCCACCTTATCAATGTCACTCATATTTTTATACACCTCAATCAGGTTACCCCCTCGGCCTTCTCTGCTTGAAAGAAAACAACCTCAGTCTAAGCAGCTTCTCTTCATAGCTGTATTAAGCTGATCTGAGTTCTGAGGTGCAGAGGAATCAGGGTGTTCTAGTGCATTAATCACAAAAGGCTAGCATACAGGTACAGCTTTTTAAAATTTGATTTATTGTCACATGTATTGGGAGACAGTGAAAAGTATTGTTTCTTGCGCGTCAGACAGACAAAGCATTCCGTTCATAGAGAAGGAAAGGAGAGAGTGCAGAATGTAGTGTTACAGTCATAGCTAGGGTGTAGAGAAAGATCAACTTAATGTGAGATAGGTCCATTTAAAAGTCTGACAGCGGCAGGGAAGAAGCTTTTTTGAATCGGTTGGTGTGTGACCTCAGACTTTAGTATCTTTTTCCTGATGGAAGAAGGTGGAAGAGAGTATGTCTGGGATGCATGGGATCCTTGACAATGCTGGCTGCTTTTCCGAGGCAGCATAGACAGTGTAGACAGTGTCAATGGGTGGGAGGCTGGTTTGCGTGATGGGTTGAGTTTCGTTCACGACCCTTTGTAGTTTCTTGTAGTCTAGGGCAGAGCAGGAGCCATACAAAACCGTGATACAACCAGAAAGAATGCTTTCTATGGTGCATCTGTAAAAGTTGGTGAGAGTCATAGTGGACATGCCAAATTTCCTTAGTCTTCTGAGAATTCAGCGAGTGATTAGGAAAGTTAATGAATGTTATCATTTGTTGTGAGGGGAATTGAATACAAAAGTAAGGAGGTTCAGTGGTACAGGGCACAAGTGCTACCACATTTAGAGTACTGTGTACAGTTTTGGTCAACTTATTCAAGGAAGGATGTTAATACATTGGCAGCATTCAGATGATTTGATTTGATTTATTGTCACATGTATTAGCATACAGCGAAAAGTATTGTTTCTTGCGCACTAGACAAAGCATACCGTTCATAAAGAAATAAAGGAGAGAGTGCAGAAAGTAGTGTCACAGCCATAGCTAGGTTGTAGAGAAAGATCAACTTAATGAGCAGGTTTACTGGACTAGTACCTCCAAAGGGAGGGTTGCCTTACAAGGAAAGGTTAATGTTATGAACCATGTTGATGTTCAATGCCAGGGCATCCCAAAGGGGAAACTTGGAACGCTGGTTCTTGGTGGCACAGTAGTTAGCACTGCTGCCTCACAGCGCCAGGGAGCCGGGTTCAATTCCCAGCTTGGGTCACTGTCTGTGTGGAGTCTCCCCGTGTCTGCGTGGGTTTCCTCCGGGTGCTCCGGTTTCCTCCCACAATCCAAAAGACGTGCTGGTTAGGTGCGTTGGCCATGTTAAATTCTCCCTCAATGTACCTGAACAGGCGCCGGAGTGTGGCGACTGGGGGATTTTCACAGTAACTTCATTGCAGTGTTAATGTAAGCCTACTTGTGACAATAATAAATAAACTTTACTATTTTTGGGGTTTGGAAAAAAACGTGAGGGTTGGGATGAAACCCGGTAGGGAAAAGGCTCGGTCTTGTTGTAAACTACTCAAATAACAAAATGTTTATTAAACTTTAAAGCATAAAACAAGAAAGGCAACAGTACAGAACAACTTTTACAATGAACTGTAATAATGGTTGCCTGGACAGCAAACTTAAATTACCGCCCTCCCCATCCTATCCACATCTAACTCTACTTAGTTTCCTAAACTCTGAAAATGCACCACCCCAAAACAACATCCCATAGGTTTTAACGCTGTGAGCCAAATCCAACAAATAATTACCTCACAGATTCTATAGCTTTCTGTCGGGGGCTGTTCTTCTCACAGAGCAGGAACAGACAAATTTCCTCTGCTTCTTTATCCGCACCCCATAGCATCATTCTCTCTGAGAGAGCTGTGCTTTCCAACTGGCCGTGGCTATGATCTAGGTCACTAGACTGCTGGACCCCACTCTGCTTAACAAGTGGTATTATCTTTCACCCTGCTACTGGGCTAGAATCATAGAATCACTACAGTGCAGAAGGACCGGTGGCACAGTGGGTTAGCACTGCTGCCTCACAGCGCCGGGGCCTGGGTTTGATTCCGGGCTTGGGTCACTATCTGTGTGGAGTCTGCACATTCACCCTGTGTCTGCGAGGGTTTCTCTGGGTACTCCAGTTTCCTCCCAGTCAGAAAGATGTGCAGGTTAGGTGGATTGGCCATGCTAAATTTCCCCTTGGTGTCGGGGAACAGCTAAGGGCTATGGGTAAGGGCCTGGGTGGGATTGGCAGTGCAGACTCGATGGACTGAATGGCCTCCTTCTGCACTGTAGAATTCTATGATTCTAAAGAGACCATTCAGCCCATCAAACCTGCACCGACAACAATCCCACCCAGACCTTATCCACACAATCCCAAGCATTTAATCCGTTAATACCCCAAACCTACAAATCATGGGCAATTTAGCATGGCCAATCCACTTAACCTGCACATCTTTGAACACTAAAGGACAATTTAGCATGGCCCACCCACCAAACCTGCATATCTTTGGAAACTAAGGGACAATTTAGCATGGCCAATCCATCTAACCTGCACTCTTTGGACACAAAGGGGCAATTTAGTATGGCCAAGCCCCTTAACCTGCACATCTTTGGACGTTGAGGGGCAATTTAGCATGGCCAATCCACCTAACCTGTACATCTTTGGACACTAAGAGCCAATTTAGCATAGCCAAACCCCCTAATCTGCACATCTTTGGACCTTAAGGGGCAATTTACCATGGCCAATCCACCTAACACACACATCTTTGGACACGAAGGGGCAATTTTGCATGGCCAATCCACCTAACCCGCACATCTATGGACACCACGGGGCAATTCAGCATGGCCAATCAACCTAACATAAGAACTAGGAGCAGGAGTGTACATATTACAGAGAAAGAGGTGCTGGAAGTCTTAAGATGCATCAAGGTAGATAAATCCCCGGGACCTGATGAAGTGTATCCCAGGACATTGTGGGAGGCTAGGGAGGAAATTGTAGGTCCCTGAGCAGAGATATTTGAATCATCGATAGTCACAGGTGAGGTGCCTGAAGATTGGAGGGTGGCAAATGTTGTGCCTTTGGGAAAAGCCTGGGATCTACAGGCCAGTGAGCCTCAAATCTGTGGTGGGTAAGTTGTTGGAAGGTATTTTGAGAGACAGGATCTGCAGGCATTTAGAGACACAAGGACTGATTAGGGACAGTCAGCATGGCTTTGTGAGTGGAAAATCATGTCTCACAAATTTGATTGAGTTTTCTGAAGGGGTAACCAAGAAGGTAGATGAGGGCAGTGCAGTTGATGTTGTCGACATGGACTTTAGCAAGGCCTTTGACAAGGTACCACATGGTAGGTTGTTGCATGAGGTTAAATCTCATGGGATCTAGGGTGAGGTAGCTAAATGGATATAAAATTGGCTTCTTGACAGAAGCCAGAGGGTGGTTGTAGAGAATTGTTTTTCAAACTGGAGGCCTGTGACCAGCAGTGTGCCTCAGGGATCAGTGCTGGGTCCACTGTTACCTGATGTTGAGAGGCATAGATCGGGTGGATTCTCAGAGGCTTTTTCCCAGGGCTGAAATGGCTGCTACGAGAGGACACAGGTTTAAGGTGCTGGGGAATAGGTACAGAGGAGATGTCAGGGGTAAGTTTTTCACTCAGAGCGTGGTGGGTGAGTGGAATCGGCTGCCGTCAGTGGTGGTGGAGGCAAACTCGATAGGGTCTTTTAAGAGACTTCTGGATGAGTACATGGGACTTAATAGGATTGAGGGTTATAGGTAAGCCTATATATAAGCTTAGGTAGGTAGGGACATGACCGGCGCAACTTGTGGGCCAAAGGGCCTGTTTGTGCTGTATTTTTTCTATGTTCTATGTTCAACAAGATTATGGCTGATCTTTTTGTGGATTCAGTTCCACTTACCCTCCCGCTCACCATGGGCCCGAATTCCTTTACTGTTCAAAAATTTATCTATCCTTGCCTTAAAAACATTCAATGAGGTAGCCTCAGCTGCTTCACTGGGCAGGGAATTCCACAAATTCACAACAATTTGTGTGAAGTTCCTCCTCAACTCAGTCCTAAATCTGTTCCCCCTTTGAGGCCATGCCTCCTAATTTTAGTTTCACCTGCCAGTGGAAACAACATCCCTGTTTCTATCTTATCTATTCCCTGCATAATCTTATATGTTTCTCTAAGATCTCCCCTCATTCTTCTGAATTCCAATGAGTATAGCCCAGTCTACTCAGTCTCTCCTCATAAGCCAACCCTCTCAACTCCGGAATCAGCCTAGTGAATCTCCTCTGCACCTCCTCCAGTGCCAGTCTATCCTTTCTCAAGTAAGGAGACCAAAACTGTACACAGTACTCCAGATGTGGCCTCACCAGCACCTTATACAGCTGCAACATAACCTCACTGTTTTTAAACTCCATCCCTCTAGCAATGAAGGACAAAATTCCATTTGCCTTCTTAATTACCTGCTGCACCTGCAAACCAACTCCTTGAGATTCCTGCACAAGGACACCCAGGTCCCTCTGCACAGCAGCATGCTGCAATTTTTTACCATTTAAATAATAGTCCATTTTGCTGTTATTCCTACCAAAATGGATGACCTCACATTTACCAACATTGTACTCCATCAGCCAGACCTTGCCCACTCACTTAGACTATCTATATCCTTTTGAAGACTTTTAGTGTCCTCTGCACACTTCGTGTCATCTGCGAATTTTAACACTTGGTCCCCAACTGCAAATCATCTATGTAAATCGTAAACAGTTGTGATCCCAGCACTGATCCCTGAGAGGCACACCAATAGTCACTGATCGCCAACCAGAAAAACACCCATTTACCTCCACTCTTTGCTTTCTGCTATTTAACCAATCCTCTATCCATGCTAATACATTACCCGTAACACTGTGCACCTTTATCTTATGCAGCAGCCTTTGGTGCGGCACCTTGTCAAATGCCATCTGGAAATCTAGATACACCACATCCACAGGTTCCCCATTGTCCACTGCACATGTAATGTTCTCAAAGAATTCCACCAAATTAGTCAAACATGACCTGCCCTTCATGAACTCATGCAGCGTCTTTCCAATGGGGCAATTTATATCCAGATGTCTCGCTATTTCTACCTTGATGACATATTCAAGCATTTTCCCTGCTACAGAAGTTAAGCTAA
The DNA here is from genome assembly GCF_964213995.1 of Mustelus asterias. Classification (NCBI taxonomy): domain Eukaryota; kingdom Metazoa; phylum Chordata; class Chondrichthyes; order Carcharhiniformes; family Triakidae; genus Mustelus; species Mustelus asterias. The sequence goes on from NC_135830.1 coordinate 3,860,671, forward strand.
CCGGCCTATAGTTACCCGTCTTTTGTCTACCTCCTTTTTTTAAACAGTGGCATCACATTTGCTGTTTTCCAATCTGCGGGAACCACGCCAGAGTCCAGCGAATTTTGGTCTTTGCTATTTCCCCCACCATCTCTTTTAGATGGGATACATTCTATCAGGGACAGGAGACTTGTATACCTTTAGCCCCATTCGCTTATTCAACACTACCTCTTTAGTGATAATGATAATTTCTAGATCCTCACCTGCCACAGCCTTCTTGTCACCAATTTTTGGAATGTTATTTGTGTTTTCCACTGTGAAGACACAAAATACCTGTTCAATGCCTCAGCCATTTCCTCATTTCCAGATATTACATCCCCCTTCTCATTCTCTAAAGGACCAATGTTTTCTTTAGCCACTCTTTTTCGTTTTATATATTTGTAGAAACTTTTGCTATCTATTTGCTAACCTGCACATCTTTGGACACTAAGGAATAATTTAGCATGGCCAATCAACCTAACCTACACATCTTTGGACACTAAGGGACAATTTACCGTGGCAAATCCAACTAATCTGAACATCTTTGGACACTAAGGGGGAATTTAGCATGGCCAATCCACCTAACCTGCACATCTTTGCAAGTTGTTTGACTTTTGAACTTTTGCAAACACAGACTCCTGCAGTCCGAGCGAATGATATTCAGTCCTGGGTGTGATCAGTAGCAGCAGCAGCAACAGAAGAATCCAGCTCCTGCGGTGGCCTGTGAGCTCGCTGGTGTGTCCGCAGGCTGGAGGGCCGCGTGAATCTCTGGCCGCACACGGGGCAGGTGAATGGCCTCTCGCCAGTGTGAACGCGCTGGTGCGTCAGCAGGTGGGTGGACTGTACGAAGCGCCTCCCGCACTCGGGGCAAACAAAGGGCCTCTCCCCTGTGTGGACGCGCCGGTGCTTGCGCAGGGTGGAGGGGTCGGCGAAGCCCTTCCCGCACGCGGGGCAGGCGTAGGGCCTCTCGCCGGTGTGGACCCGCCGGTGGGTCAGCAGGGAGGAGGAGTCGCCGAAGCCCTTGCCGCACTCGGAGCAGGCGAAGGGCTTCTCCGCCGCGTGGCTGCGCCGTCGGTGGGTCAGCAGGTTGGAGGAGTCGATGAAGCGCTTCCCGCAAGCGGCGCAAACGAAGGGCCTCTCGCCGGTGTGGACCCGCCGGTGCTTCCTCAGGCTGGACGAGTTGGTGAAGCCCTTGCCACACTCGGAGCAGGTGAAGGGCCGCTCCCCGGTGTGAGTGCGCTGGTGGGTCAAAAGATTGCACGCGGTGGTGAATCCCTTCCCGCACTCGGAACAGGCGAACGGTCTCTCCCCAGTGTGGACTCGCCGGTGAATCTCCAGCAAGGATGGCTGCTTGAATCCCTTCCCGCAGTCCCCACATTTCCACGGTTTCTCCATGGTGCAGGTGTCCTTGTGACTCTCCGGGTTAAACAATCAGTTAAATCTCACACAGAACACGGGTCCAGTCTCTCCCGCTGTGAATGCCGCGATGTATTTTTCAGGCTGTGTAACTGGTTAAAGCTCTTTCCACACTCAGTGCACTGGAACACTCTCACTCTGGTGTGTGTTTGTGTGTCTCGGTGCTCTTCCAATTACATGGACGTTTGAAACTTTTCCCCACAGCCAAACGTTTCTTCTTTCCCCATTCAAAAAGGCCGATGAAATTCAGGTCCTGAAGAATTGAGTGTCGGTCCTTGGGCTGTTCTCAGGTTTGCGTTTCCCACCTGCAAGTCCTCCCCTTCTGTTAAAGGAATTTACAAAATCCATCACTATTCAGCACAGAACAGAAACTCACAACAGACAGTTCGAATCGCTGTGTCACTTCGAACCATAGAATCCCTACCAGTGCTGAAGGAGGCCATTCGGCCCATCGAGTCTGTACTGACTCTCTGAAAGAGCATCTTACCCAGGCCCACCCTCCTGCTTTATCCCCGTAATCCGCACATTCAGTACGGCCAATCCATCTAACCTGCACATCTTTGGACACTAATGGGCAATTTAGCACAGCAAATCCACCTAACCTGCACATTTGGCAGCATGGTGGCACAGTGGTTAGCACTGCTGCCTCACAGCGCCAGGGTCCCGGGTTCGATTCCCGGCTCGGGTCACTGTCTGTGTGGAGTTTGCACATTCTTTCCGTGTCTTAGTGGCTTTCCTCCGGGTGCTCCGGTTTCCTCCCACAGTCCAAAGATGTGCAGGTTAGGGGGATTGGACACTAAGGGGCAATTTATCATGGCCAAAGATGTGCAGGTTACAGGGAGTGGCCATGCTAAATTGACCCTTAGTGTTCAAAGTTGTGCAGGTTAGGAGGATCGGCCATACTAAATTGGTCCTGAGCGTCAAAAGATCATAGAATCATAGAATCCTCACAGTGCAGAAGGAGGCCATTCGGCCCATTGAGTCTGCACTGATCACAATCCCACCCAGGCCCTATTCCCGTAACCCCAGATATTTACCCTGCTAATCCCCCAACACTAGGATCAATTTAGCATGACCAACCTTTGGCCCCTTTGATTACTGGGAACCCTTACCATCCAATTGAAGGTGATATCCCAGCCTACCCTATCCCCGTGCTTTGCCCTTCATTGTCTTGCACTCTTCCCATGCCATGTGCCATCCCACTTGAACCCCCTCACTGGACACATGTTCTTCCGCCCCCCCCCCCCCCCCCCCCCCCCCCCCACCCCATCTTTTGAGTGTCTGCCCATTTCCTCCCTGTTCGGACAGAACCCACCCATTCTTTACCACCCTGCCCTGTGTGGCACCATGCCACAATCTTCAGCAGCCTACTCACACCCTATACCACCATCTTAAACATTGAGAAAATGTTAAGAAACCCAGACCAGAACACCAAGCTATGTTATAAAGCCAGGCTAGAATTCAACAAACTTTCTACTTTGGCATAGAAACTAGAAGCAGGAATAAGCAAATCGGCACTTCGAGCCTTCTCCACCAATCATTTTGATCATTGAGCAGGCTCGAAGGGCCAATTGGCCTCCTCCTGCTCCTATCTTCTATGTTTCGATGTTTCTATCCCTTTAGCCCCTAGAGCTATATCTAATTTCTTCTTGAAATCAAACAACATTTTGGCCGCAACTACATTCTGTGGTCGTGAATTCCACACATTCACAACCCTCTGGGTGAAGAAATTTCTCCTCACCTCAGTCCTAAAAGGTTTACCCCTTATCCTCAAACTTTGACTCCTAGTTCTGGATTCCCCCACCATCGGGAAGATTCTTTCTGAATCGACCCTTTCTAACCCTGTTAGAATTTTATATGTTTTTGTGAGATCCCCTCTCACTCTTCTAAACTCCAGTCAATATAATCCAAACTGACTTAGTCTCTCCTCATCTGACAGGCCTGCCATCTCAGGAATCGGCCTGGTAAACCTTCACTGTACTTCCTCTGTAGCAAGGACATCCTTCCTCCGATAAGGACACCAAAACTACATACAATACTCCAGAATGTGTGGAAAGGTTGCTTCCCTCCAGGACTGATTCCACTTACAAATTAGGGATCTTTTTTATCAAAACAAGCTTTATTCACAAGACAGTTTAAGTATAACTCTCACAAAATGAAGATGTTTAACTCTTTAACAGTTGAATAATCTTTAAACATGAAAAGAAACTATTCTAATTTGCAACTTATCATTATTTCAGTTCCAAATAAGCAACAGTCTTCTTCAACACTTAAAGCCCCACTTTAAATATAGTTAGCAATCACAAATATACTACCTGAATGGCTGTAAATTGGGAGAGGGGAATGTGCAGCGGGACCTGGATGTCCTTGTGCCCCATCGCTGAAGGTAAGCAGGCAGGTGCAACAGGCGGAAAAGGAGGCAAATGGTATGTTGGCCTTCATTGTGAGAGGTTTCGAGTACAGGGGCAGGCATGTGTTGTTGCAATTATACAGGGCCTTAGTGAGGCCACACTGTGTGCCATACTGTGTGCAGTTTTGAAGGATGTTGTTGCTCTCAAGGGAGTGCAGCAAAGGTTTACCAGGCTGTTTCTGGGGATGGTGGGACTGATGTATGAGGAGAGATTGACTAGGTTAGGATTGTTTTTGCTGGAGTTCAGACGAACGAGGGGGTGATCTCATAGAGACTTATAAAATTCTAACAGGATTCACAGGGTAGATGCAGGGAGGATATTCCCGATGGTGGGGGTGTCCAGAACCAGGGGCAGTCTGAGGATTTGGGGTAGACCATTTAGGACGGAGATGAGAACACATTTCTTCACCCAAAGTGTGGTGAGTCTGTGGAATTCATTACTACAGGAAGTAGTTGATGCCAAAGCATTGAATGTATTCAAGAGGCGGATGTAGCACTTGAGGTGAATGTGATCAAAGGTTATGGGGAAAAAGCAGGATTAAGCTATTGAGTTGGACAATCAGCCATGATCGTGATGAATGGCGGAGCAGGCTTGAAGGGCCAAATGGCCTCCTCCTGCTCCTATCTTCTATGTTTCTATACTCACTACAATGAGCGTAGACAGCTTTGGAGTTTTCAGAGAGATACAAAGCTTTCAAAAGTGTGCACAATTTTCCTAATTTCAACCAGTAAAGCCAAATTCCAACTGCTCTCTCGCAAAAGCCTGTTTCTTTCCCTTCTATAGACTGGACATATACCACAATATCACATGACCTTGTCAATCACCATCATCTGAAATCTCAGGCAGTCTAAGTAAACAAAAATGCATTCATTCTATCTTGGTAAATATTATATGGTGAAAATGAGCAATTATCCTGCTGTTGCAGCGTTTGAGCTGAACGTGTTCCTGACATGCCAACAGCCTGCAGAATAATGCTGAATTTTAAGCATTCAACGGAAACATAAAATATATCAGCAGCATGGTATCATCTCAAAAGACTAATAGTGACATTCAAAGCAGGAACCTTCAACAGAGAAGTCAAAATTTTAACTGCAAAGCACAATTGACTTCCTCCTACAAATGCCTCACAAAAATAAGCTACTTTCTTTTTTTAATCCCTGAATAAAACTGCATTTTGTTCATATTTATTTTTTTAAAACAACATAAACCATCCAAAAAATCATAATTGCACCTCTGCAGTAAGAGTTCTTGTACAAAGAAGGGAGTGCCCAAGGAGGAGAATGGTGTGCAGATGGCTCAACCCTTCCTCTCTCTGATTGGTTGGAGGACCACCCGGTCCTCCCGGGCCGATCGCTGTTCATCATTGGCTCAGGCAACCGTCAATCATTCGCGTCCGAGGCGCTCAGCGCGAATGCAGGTAGAGGGGCGGAACCATTATCCTCCCGTCCTCTGTGATTGGATGGAGGACCGCTTGCTGCCCCACCCCCTGTCCGATTGCCGATTGTTATTGGCTCAGACAGCTCTCAATCATTTGCGTGACGCATTAGAAGGGCGGGTCCAGTCCCTGCTTTCCCCGACGATTCTCGGAGGACCACTCGGTCCTCCCGGCTTGAAGGCCGGTCGCCATTGGTCCGGACTGCCGTCAATCATTTCGGGGCCGGGCGTGTCGCAGTCGAGTCGGGTAGAAGATGGAGGAGGAAAGAAGTGGGGGGGAACTGCTGGAAGCGGAGGAAAATGTTGAAAACCTGGTCAGGGGGAAATAAGGGAGGGAGATCCTTCGATTTAAAATGACTAATTTATCACTCTTTGAATTTACTCCCCCCGGCAACTGGGCCCGTGGATGAGCGGTTCCGGGGCAGCCGGTCAGGGTTACCATGGACACCGGCCGTCACCTTGGAGTAGGGATAGTCAAAGCGCATGCGCCCTCCGCACAGCAGCCAGCTCACGGCTGGAACAATGGGTGGACGGGGCTTTCAGTTGCCAACTTTGGTCCCAGGGCCCGGGAGGAACTATCCTTATCTCTAATTGAGTCCATTCAGACTCTGCACAAAACACAGACACACACAGGGCACTTTATTCAACATTTACCCCCTCATTCCCGTGGAGGGCTGTTTCCTCAACATTTCCCTCTCTTTTTCTCACCTGAAAAGATTGATATTGCAATTTAATGGATCACTAACCAAGAACATACAAATTAGGAAGAGGCCACTCAGCTTTGACACCAGTATTCAATACAACCGCGTGGCTGATCTTGGGTTTTGGCTCCATTTTCCCCGCCTGCTCCCGATTTTCATTCATTCCCCCGACACCAAAGTTTTGCGCACACAGCCGCCACCCCCCACCCTCATGGTATAAATCTTGTCCTATTTTCTTTGTCTTTAGCTCTGACGAGAGCCATCCAGACTCGAAACTCTGTTTGCTCTCCAAAGATGCTGTCAGACCTGCTGAGTTTTTCCAGCATTTTCTGTTGTTGTGCCAAAGGTCTGCTGATCTCTCGGTGCCACAGTGATTGGCACTGCTGCCTCTCAGCGCCAGGGTCCGAGGTTCAATTATTTGCATATTCTTCCCGTGTCTGCATGGTCCCCGTCTCCTCCCACACTCCAAAGCGTTACAGGTTGATTTGATTTGATTTATTAGTGTCACATGTATTAGCATGCAGTGAAAAGTATTGTTTCTTGCGCGCTATACAGACAAAGCATACCGTTCATGGAGATGGAAAGGAGGGAGTGCAGAATGTAGTGTTACAGTCATAGCCAGAATGTAGAGAAAGATCAACTTAGAGCAAGGTAGGTCCATTCAAAAGTCTGCTGGCAGCAGGGAAGAGCTGTTCTTGAGTCGGTTGGTACGTGACCTCAGAATTTTGCACCTTTTTCCCAATGGAAGAAGGTGGCAGAGAGAATGTCTGGGATGCGTGAAGTCCTTATTTATGCTGGTTGCTTTTCTGAGGCAGCGGAAAGTGTAGATGGAGACACTGAATGGGAGGCTGGTTTGCATGATGGACTGGGCTACATTCACGACCTTTTGTAGTTTCTTGCGGTCTTGGATAGAGCAGGAATATAAGAACTAGGAGCAGGAGTCGGCCATCTGGCCCCTCGAGGCTGCTCCGCCATTCAGTAAGATCATGGCTGATCTTTTTGTGGACTCAACTCCACTTACCTGCCCGCTCATCATAACCCTTAATTCTTTTACTGTTCAAAAATTTATATATCCTTGCCTTAAAAACATTCAATGAGGTAGCCTCAATTGCTTCACTGGGCAGGGAATTCCACAGATTCACAACCCTTCATGTGAAGAAGTTCCTCCTCAACTCAGTCCTAAATCTGTTCCCCCTTATTTTGAGGCCATGCCCCCAAGTTCTAGTTTCACCCGCCAGTGGAAACAACTTCCCTGCTTCTATCTTATCTATTCCCTTCATAATCTTATATGTTTCCATCAGATCTCCCCTCATTCTTCTGAATTCCAATGAGTATCGCCCCAGTCTACTCAATCTCTCCCCATAAGCCAACCCTCTCAACTCCGGAATCAACCTAGTGAATCTCCTCTGTACCCCCTCCAGTGCCAGTCTATCCTTTCTCAAGTAAGGAGACTAAAACTGTACACAGTACTCCAGGTGTGGCCTCACAAGCACCTTATACAGCTGCAACATAACCCTGCTGTTTTTAAACTCCATCCGTCTAGCAATGAAGGACAAAATTCCATTTGTCTTCTTAATGCAAACTGCACCTGCAAACTAACTCCTTGAGATTCCTGCACAAGGACACCCACGTCCCTCTGCACAGCAGCATGCTGCAATTTTTTACCATTTATATAACAGTCCATTTTGCTGTTATTCCTACCAAAATGGATGACCTCATGTTTACCAATATTGTGCTCCATCTGCCAGACCCTCACCCACTCACATAGATTATCTATATCCCTTTGCAGACTTTCAGCGAGCCATACCAAGCTGTGATACCAACCGGAAAGAATGCTTTCCATGGTGCCTCTGTAAAAGTTGGTGAGAGTCATAGCTGACATGGGTCATAGTAAATGCACGAAGGGGAGGGCCTGGTTTGATCGCTCTTTCGGAGAGTCGGTGCAGACTCGATGGATCGAATGGCCTCCTTCTGTACTGTAGGGATGCAATAGTTGCCTCAGCCTTCAATGTATTCAATGAGGGAGCATCCACAACCCTCTGGGATAGAGAATTCAAAAGATTCACAAACAATTTATCCTCATCTCAATCCTAAATGATCGGCCCCTTTTTCCAGAGATTGTGACACCCCACCCGGGATTGGTGGGGGTGCGGTTCGATTCCCCGACCAGTGGAAGCAATCTATCGCCACCCACCCTATTGAATCGCCTCAAATTCAGCTGCAGGTTTCAGTCGGATCGCCCCCCTTCCGCCTCCGCCCCATTCCGCTAAACTCCAGAGAATATCAGCCCAATTTACTCAGCCTCTCATCATAGGACGATCCTCTTCATCCCAGAGAGGAATCGAGTGAACCTCCCCTGTACCGTCTCCAAAGCGAGTACCTCCTTTCTTAAATGGGGAGACAAAAATGGCACAAACGGCACACAGTACTCCAGGTGCAATCTCAGTTGTACAACTGCGGCAAGACGTCCTTATTCCTGTAATCCAATCGCCTCACAAGAAGGCCAATGTGTCATTCGCCTTCCTAATTGCTTGTTAACTCCCTGCATTCCTTGCGCCAGAACATACTAATCAGGAATAGGCCCCTCGAGCCGGCTCTGCCAACCAGTAGAATCTTTACTCTGTAAAGATTACTTTTCAGACAATGCCTACAGTGCAGAAGGAGGCTATTTGGCTCATTGAGCCTGCACCGACAACAATTCCACCCAGGCCCTATCCCCGTCACCCCACGTATTTATCCTGCTAGTCCCCCTGACACTAATGGTTAATTTAGCATGGACAATTCACCTAAATTTCCCATGTTTAGACTATGGGAGGAAATCAGAGTACTCGGAGGAAACTCATGTAGACTCGGGAGGAATGTGCAAACTCCACACAGATAGTGACGCAAGCCGGGAATCGAACCCAGGTCCCTGGCGCTGTGAGGCAGCAGTGCCAACCACTGTGCTACCGTGCCTACTGATGATAGTCACCACCACTATCTAGAATGAGAAGAGCAGCAGAGACATGGAAACACCACCACCTGTAGGTCCCCCTCCAAGTCACTCACCATCCTGACTTTTTTCTTATTCATTCATGGGACATGGGTGCAGCTGGCCGGGCCAGCATTTATTGCCCATCCCTCGTTGCGCTTGGAGGTCAGCTGAGAGTCAACCACATTGCTGTGGGTCTGGAGCCAAATGGAGGCCAGACCAGGTAAGGGCAGCAGATTTCCAACAATTGTTTCATGGTTATCAGTAGATCCTTAATTCCAGATATTTTGTACTGAATTCAAATTCCACCAGCTGTCGTGGTGGGATTCAAACCCGGGTGCCCAGAACATTAGCTGAGTTTCTGGATTAATAGTCTAGCGATAAAACCGCTTGGCCATCACCTATTGGAAATATATCGGCTGTTCCTTCACTGTCGCTGGGTCAAAATCCTGGAACTCCCTCCTTAACAGCACTGTGGGTGTACCTACACCTCAGGGAGGGCAGTGGCTTGAGAAGGCAACTCAGCACCACCTTCCTGAGGGGCAATTTGGAATGGGCAGTAAATGCTGCTGACCTAGCCAGCGATACCCTCAGCCCAAGAATTAATTTTGATATTTGATTTGATTTATTATTGTCACATGTATTAGTATACAGTGAAAAGTATTGTTTCTTGCGCGCTGTACAAAGCATACCATTCATAGGAACGGAAAGGAGAGTGTGCAGAATGCAGTGTTACAGTCATAGCTCGGGTGTAGAGAAAGATCAACTTAATGCGAGGTAGGTCCATTCAAAAGTCTGACGGCAGCAGGGAGGAAGCTGTTCTTAAGTCAGTTGGAAACTGACCTCAGACTTTTGTATCTTTTTCCCGATGGAAGAAAGTGGAAGAGAGAATGTCCGGGGTGTGTAGTGTCCTTGATTATACTGGCTGCTTTGCCAAGACAGTGGGAAGTGTAGAGGGAGTCAATGGATGGGAGGTTGGTTTGCGTGATGGATTGGGCTACATTCAGAACCCTTTGTAGTATCTTGCAGTCTTGGGCAGAGCAGGAGCCATACCAAGCTGTCATACAACCAGAAAGAATGTTTTCTATGGTGCATCTGTAAAAGCTGGTGGGAGTCGTAGCTGACATGCCAAATTTTCTTCGTCTTCTAAGAAAGTAGAGACATTGGTGGGCTTTCGTAATTATAGTGTCGGCATGGGGGGACCAGGACAGGTTGTTGATGATCTGGACACCTAAGAACCTGAAGCTCTCGACCATTTCTACTTTGTCCCCATTGATGTCTTGGGGGTGAGAGAAAGAAAGTTTAAAAATACAGAATGACACCGTTGCCCACCGACGTCCCCTTTCTCTTCTGTGACGGATCCAGATCTCACTGTCCCTCATAGTCAAGTCAGTCAGGAATTGGAACGAGGTTCAGTTAGCACTGTCCACACTGAAGATGAGTGGAACATGAGTTGGGAGATTATGGACGCAAAGTTTAACATGGCCTGGATGTAAGGTTAATTATTTTATTAGATCCCATAGAATCCCTACGGTGCCAGAAAGAGGCCGTTCAGCTAATCAAGTCTGCACCAACTCTCCGAAAGAGCATCTTATCCAGGCCCAATCCCTGTACATTTACCATGGCCAATCCACCTAACCTATACATCGTTGGACACTAAGGGGTAGTTTAGCATGGCCAATCCACGTAACTGCACACCTTTGGACATTGAGGGACAATTTACCATGGCCAATCCATCTAACCTACACATCTTTGGACACTAAGGGGCAATTTAGCATGGCCTATCCCCCTAACCTACACATCTTTGGACACTGAGGGAGAATTTAGCATGTTCAATCGACTTAACTCGTACATGTTCATAGAATCTTGGAATCATAGAATCTGCAGTGCAGAAGGAGGCCATTCAGTCCATCGAATCTGCACTGACCACAATCCCACCCAGGCCCTATTCCTGTAACCAGCTCTGCTAATTTCCCTGACACTCGGGTTAATTTAGCATGGCCAATCAACCTAACCTGCATATCTTTGGACTGTGGGAGGAAACCCATGCAGACACGGGAAGAATGTGCAAACTCCACACAGACAGTGACCCGAGGCCGGAATTGAACCTGGGTCCCTGGCGCTGTGAGGCAACAGTGCTAACCACTGTGCCACCCTATGAACAGGGTTCAGTCTGGATGTGATTAATAGCAGAATCGAAGCCCTTCATCACTTGTGAACTCGCTGGTGTCTCTGCAGGTGGGATGACCAAGTGAATCCCCTCCCACACACTGAGCAGGTGAATGGTCTTTCCCCGCTGTGAACTCGCTGGTGTCTCTGCAGGCTGAATAACAGTGAAACACCCATTGAAGACAGAGATGAGGAGGAATTTTTTCTCTCAGAGGGGAATGAATCTGTGGAATTCTTTACCGCAGAGGGCTGAAGAGGCTGGGTCGTTAAGTATGTTCAAGGCTGAGATAGATTTTTAATCAGTATGGGAATCAGGGGTTATGGGAATAAGGCAGAAAAGTGGAGCTCAGGATTATCAAATCAGCCATGATCTCATTGAAAGACGGAGCAGACTCGATGGGCTGGATGGCCTGCCTCTGCTCCTACATCCAATGGTCTTATGAATCCTTTCCCACACTCAGAGCAGGTGAACGGCCTCTGCCAGGTGTGTACTCACTCAAGTCTCGGCAGGCCAAAGATGTGCAGGTTAGGTTGATTGGCCGTGCTAAATTGCCCCTTATTGTCAGGGGGATTAGCAGGGTAAATACCTGGGGTTACGAGGATAGGGCCTTGGTGGGATTGTTGTCGGTGCAAACTCGATGGGCCGAATGCCCTCCTTCTGCACTGTAGGGATTCTATGATGAGGGAGTAAATCCCTTCCCATGCATAATGAGAGACTCTGTATACCTCTCAAGCGTGAACTCATTCGGATCTCAGCTGGTCCGACAACTATCAAAACCTCTTCACACCACAAGGACAGCAGAGAGGTCTCGCCTCGGTGGGAATGCGCTGGTGGGCCAGATCTGCAATTTTTTAAAAGCCAACCGCACCACACACACACACACACCCACAGAGTCATTTAACACAAGACCATAAGAAATAGGAACAGGTGTAGGCCATTCGGCCCCTCAGCCTGCTCCACCATTCAATAGGATTGTGGCGGATCCAACATTGCTCACGTCTACTTTCCTGCCCTTTGCCCATAACTCTCGATTCCCTTACTGATCAAAAATCTATCTATCTCAGCCTTAAATATACACAAGGAATCTGCACCACCACCCCCCCCCGCCCCCGCCAAGCTCTCTGCAGCAAGGAGTTCCAAAGACTCACAACCTTCAGAGAGAAGAAATTCCTCCCTATCTCAGTCTTAAATTGGCTCCCCTTTATTCTGAGACTATGCCCTCTGGTCCTAGACTCCCCCATGAGGGAAAACATCGTCTCTGAAGTTATCCTGTCAAGTCCCTTAACAATCCTGTATGTTTCAATGAGATCACCTTTCATTGTGCAAAATTCCAATGAGTAGAGTCACAATCGGTTTAACCTTCCCTCATAAGACAATCCCTCCATACCAGGGATCATCCCAGTGTACCTTCTCTGAACTGCCTCCAATGAAATAATCTTCCCTTAAGTTAGGGGAACATGGTGGGCGGCACAGTGGTTAGCATTGCCGCATCACAATGCCAGGGACCCGGGTTCGATTCCAGCCTCGGGTCACTGTCTGTGTGGAGTTTGCACACTCTCCCCGTGTCTGCGTGGGTTTCCTCCAGGTGCCCCGGTTTCCTCCCACAGTCCAAAGATGTGCAGGTTAGGTGGATTGGCCATGATAAATTGCCCCTGAGTGTCCAAGGATGTGCAGGTTAGGTGGATTGGCCCCTTCTTGTTAGGGAGACTAGCAGGGTAAATATGTGGGATTATGGGGATAGGGCCTGGGTGGAATTGTTGTCGCTGTAGGTTCGATGGGCCGAATGGCCTCTTTCTGCACTGCAGGGATTCTATGATTCTACTGTTGCTCACAGTACTCCAAATGTGGTCTCATTAGTACCTTGTACAGTTGCAGCAAGATTTCCCAACTCTTATACTCCAACTCCCTTCATTAGAATCCCTACAGTGAAGAAGGAAGCTATTTAGCCCATTGAGTCTGCACTGAATCTCTGACAGAGCATCCCACCCAGGCCCACATCCCCAAGTATTTACCCCGCTAATCCCCCTAATTTACACATCTTGGGACACTAACGGGCAATTTAGCATGACCAATCCACCTAACCTGCACATTCTGGAACACGAAGGGACAATTTACCATGGCCAATCCACCTAACCTGTACATCTTTGTATTCTAAGGGGCAATTTAGCATGGCCAATCCACCTAAACTGCATATTTTTGGACACTAATGGGCACTTTAGCATGGCTAATCCACCTAACTTGCACATCTTTGGACACTAAGGGGCAATTTAGCATGGCCAATCCCCCTAACCCGAACATCTCTGGAGTGTGGGAGGAAACCTGAGCAGCTGGAGAAAACCCACACAGACACGGGGAGAACGTGCAGACTCCACGCAGTCACCTGAGGCTGGAATTGACCACTGTGCCACCATGTTTAACCTTTCCTCAAAAGACAATCCCTCCATACCGGGGATCATCCTAGTGAACTTTCTCTGAACTGCTTTAAGGAAAGCTTCCAATGAATCTTTCCTGAAAAAGGGGACCAGAACTGCTCACAGTGCTCCAGATGTGGTCTCACTGGGATCTTGTAGAGTTGCAGCAAGACTTCCCAACTCTTATACTCCAACCCTCTTGACATAAGGGCCCACATGTTTCTTAATCCAGAGAGTGGTGAATCCGTGGAATTGTTAAAATTTATTCGTGGGACATGGGTGTTGCTGGCTGGCCAGCATTTATTGCCCATCCCTAGTTGCCTTTGAGAAGGTGGTGGTGAGCTGCCTTCTTGAATCGCTGCAGTTCACGTGCTGTGGGTTGACCACAATGCCGTTAGGGAGGGAATTCCAGGATTTTGACCCAGCAACTGCAAAGGAACGGTGATATATTTCCAAGTCAGGACGGTGAGTGGCTTGGAGGGGAAAATGCAAGTGGTGGTGTTCCCCAGGTATCTGCTACCCTTGTCCTTCTAGATGGAAGTGGTCATGGGTTTGGAAGTGTTCAATTCTGGTCACTATACTACCAGAAGGATGTGGAGGCTTTGGAGAGGGTACAGAAAAGATTTACCAGGATGTTGCCTGTGTATGGAGGATGCAAGCAGGCTTTTTCTGCTGAGGCTAGGGGAGAAAAAAACCAGAGGGCATGGGTTAAGGGTGAAAGGAGAAAAGTTTAAAGGGAATATTAGGGGGGGCTTCTTCACGCAGAGAGTGGTGGGAGTGTGGAATGAGCTGCCGGATAAAGTGGTAAATGCGGGGTCACTTTTAACATTTAAGAAAAACTTGGACGGGTTCATGGATGAGAGAGAGGGATGTGGAGGGATATGGTCCAAGTGCAGGTCAGTGGGACTAGGCATAAAATGGTTCGGCACAGACAAGAAGGGCCAAAAGGCCTGTTTCTGAGCTGTAATTTTCGATGGTTCTATTCGCTATGAGGAAAGGTTGGCGAAACGTGGTTTGGTCTCACTGGAACGACGGAGATTGATAGAAGTCTACAAGATTATGAGGATATGGACAGAGGGGATAGTCGGTAGCTTTTTCCAGGGTGGAAGAGTCAATCACTAGGGGTCAAAGGTCTAAGGTGCTGTGAGGCAACGGTGCTAACCACTGTGCCACCGTGTTGCCCACATACAGGATCACAACAGAAAATTCTAGTTTCTGTGCAAATCTCCTACAACCCTTACCCTCTTGGGGGACCGGGGCCTCTTCCTCCCAATGTGTGACGCTGTCTTGCTCTGCGGCTCTCTGCTCCCACAACCCCCCTCCCCTCTTCTTCACCAAGGTACTAATTGACCACCACCCCAACCCTGCTCATCAGCAATAGGACTCGACCCATCCATTCTTCACTGCCCGACACTTGGCACCATCTCAGGATCTTGTGAAACCTGTCTGCCCCTCCACACATCACCACTGTTTATAGAGTCATAGAGGGTTACAGCATGGAAACAGGCCCTTCGGCCCAACTTGTCCATGCCACCCTTTTTTTTGCTACTAACTTAGTCCCAATTGCCCGCGTTTGGCCCATATCCCTTAATACCCATCTTACCCATGTAACTGTCTAAACGCTTTTAAAAAGAGAAAATTGTACCCGCCTCTACTACTGCCTCTGGCAGCTTCTTCCAGACACTCACTACCCTCTGTGTGAAAAAGATTGTCCCTTTGGACCCTTATGTATCTCTCCCCTCTCACCTTAAACCAATGCCCTCTAATTCTAGACTCCCCTACCTTTGGAAAAAGATGTTGACTATCTCGCTGATTTATGCCCCTCATTATTTTATGGACCTCTATAAGATCACCACAAGTCTCCTATGCTCCAAGGAAAAAAAGTCCCAGTCTATCCAGACTCTCCTTATAACACAAACCATCAAGTCCCGGTCGTATCCGAGTAAATCTTTTCTGCACTCTATTTCTATAATAAAGGGTATAATAGGATAACCAGAACTGTACACGGTAACAGTTTAAACATCTACAAATAATAACATTGATATTCCCACTATTGGAATTATCATTCCCATTCCAAAGGTCATAGGTGTCCAAATCATGGTCCTTCCACTCCAACCCCTCTACTTTCTCAGAAGACTAAGGAAATTTGGTATGTCCGCTACGACTTTCACCAATTTTTAACAGATGCACCACAGAGACCATCCTTTCTGGTGGTATCACAGCTTGGTATAGCTATCTGTTCTTCCCAAGACCGCAAGAAACTACAAAGGGTCATGAACGAAGCCCAGTCTATCACTCAAACCAGCCTCCCATCCATTGACTCTGTCTACACTTCCCGCTGCCTCGGAAAAGCAGGCAGCATAATGAAGAACCCCACGCACCCCAGACATTCTCCCCTTCCACCTTCTTCCATCGGGAAAAAGATGCAAAAGTCTGAGGTCACGTACCAACCGACTCAAGAACAGCTTATTCCTGGCTGCCATCAGACTTTTGAATGGACCTACCTTGCAGTAGTTTCTCTACACCCTAGCTGTGCCTGTAACACTACATTCTGCATCCTGTCCTTTCCCTCTCTGTGAAAGGTATGCTTTGTATAGTGTGCAAGAAACAATACTTTTCACTGCATACCAATAAATGTGACAATAATAAAATTAAATCAAAATTCTGAAAATGCATGGAAAAATCAGCAGAACTGACAGCATCTTTGGAGAAAGAATAGAGCCAAAGTTTCGAGTCTGGATGACCAATCATCAGAGCTAAAGACAAAGAAAATAGGAGGGTAAATATGTGGGAATATGGGAATGGGGCCTGGGTGGGATTATGGTCGGTGCAGACGCGATGGACCGAATGGCCTCCATCTGCACTATATGATCCTATGATTAAGTTGATATTTACACCCTAGTGTGGCCAAACGGGCCATCTAAAATGGCGATTTGTAAAGCACTCTGGGACAATTGGGCAAGAACTAAAATGACAGGCTGCAGTTTAAAGACAGAGATAAACAGGCTGGAACCCAGACGGGTGAATACACGGGATATGGATCATCTCCAGGACAAAAGAGACTTTCTGGTCAAACTGGGTTGTTTACCAGACATAGGGGCGCCGTAACCCCTTATTTGGGAGGGAGATGTGTGTGATCTACATGCCCCCAGCACCTACAGACATGGCCGTTGGGGACACACCCAGAGATTGGTGTGGCAGCACCCGATTGGACTTTATTGATCAGGGTGATCAAGTCCTGATCGATTGATTGGCAATGGCCAAAAGGGGAGCGAAACCAAGAATCTCCATCTCTTTTTGACCCCACGAACGAGCTACAACAACGGTGACCATCGCCAGTGACGACCAGCATGGGGAGAGCCACCACACCCGAGAAGGAAGGAAGACCAGAGCCAGAGTGCCAGACCAGACCAAAGGACCAGACTATGCAGAGGACGACCGAGACCAGCGCACAGATAAAGGCCAATATCTGTTTGGGTACTTGCCAGTCACGCAAAGTTAAGTCAAGGTCTTGTATTGGACTTGAACTCTAGTATTTTCTGTAAGATAACTTATTGTTGGTTGGGTGGGTGATTATTGATTGTGTGTCTTAAATAAATATTGGTTGTACTAACAAGATGTGTACTCGTAGTTCTTTGTCCACCGTATAAGGGTTAAAACAGACTGTGCGGCAGGCACAACACTGGTCAACTCCGCTGGGACATCGACAGGAAGTAACTTTGTTGCTCCGATATCGAATCCTGCAGAACCTATATTGAACGATTATTTAAAACTCAGAGCCAACAGTGTAAACTCCTTATTGGACAAATAACTGCTTTCAGGGAATTGTTTATTGTGCATGCATTGTTACTAACAAGGAGGATAGGGTAAACTCTGTAGGTTTATATTAGAATCCGGAGGGATTAGGACCGGGACATAGCCCAAAGCCGTACCCGCAGTCCAATCAACTCCCTACCCCTTGTCAATGAATATAGAATGGCAGGAAACAGCACAGAGACAGAGAAGTGTCCCATAATGGAAACAAAAATCAGGGAATTTATTAAGAAGAAAGGGTGGCCCCTATGGGCAGAATCTTGTGCCAATACTGAGACGGGACCGGGATCCCTAGGGCAGAAGTATTGGGACGATCTGAGGAAAGTTCAGGGAAAACGGGCAGACAAATGTGAGAAAGCGACTGCCATTGTGAGCTGCTTAGGACAGCTGCTAGGAACAGAAAAGGAATTAAACACAGTTCGTAAGGAACTGGAGGAATCGAAGCGGGCACAGGAGGAAAAGGAGGAGATTAATAAACTAAAGGAACAGCAGCAGGAGAGGATAGAACAGATAAGAGCCGAAAAGGACAGAGAGGTGGATGAATTAAAGAGAACCAACCGGGCAAATTTATTACATCTGGGCAATTTTCAAACACAGTATGAGAGAGCCTACCAAGACGCCGAGTGCACTGTCTTGGCCAAAGGTGAAGCCGAGCAGGCAGTAGCACGATTGGAAGCGAAGTGCACTGATCTGCAGGGGGCAATAAAAGCGCTACATCAAGCCAGTGAAGAACTGAGACAGGCAACCGCTGACCACTCCAAATGCCAGCGAGAAATTTCACGACAGGAATCCCTATTATCGGTTCAGAATGGATTTATGTGAACCTTCGGGACAGTAGAGGAAGAGGAGATAGAGAATGCGGATTGGGGAGAGTTAGTGGAGAATGCTAGACTTTACGTTACGCAAACCGAGGATTGGGGTCCACCACCATCTTTCCCAGGGGAGGTCATACCCACCGTGCCCCCAGTTTCACCTCCAGTACCGATGCACCCAGTGACGACTGAACGTCGGGTAGGAGAGTCTCAGGCCCCAGCTGTTACATGCACAACCCCATTTACGGTAGAACAATTGGCCGAAATCGCAAATAAAATCACAACCTTTGAGCCATTGGCTGATCCATACAGATTCTTTGAGGATGTTCGGCAGCAGAAGATAATGCATGGGCGAGATGAAAGGGAAGAAGTGAAGCTGATAGTCATGTGCTTAAGCAAGTCTGTACGGTCTGCCCTGCCAGCCCCTCAAAATGTCAGGGAAGGAGCCTGAAGCGAAATTAAGGAAGCGATATTGACCGCGGTAGGGTTTAATAAAGGGGATCCTGTAGATGGGTTAAATAAATGTAGACAGAGGAAAGGGGAACATCCAACTGCTGGTCGTTTATGGATCCACTTCACGGGAGTATATGGGGAATTAGATCGGGCTAGATTGAATGAAGCTGATTCATCCAAATGGGCTAGGCATTAGTCTCGCACACCACAGAGGAAGGCAAGAAAGCCTGCGCTAATTTTGACCCCGCAGAGACCACACACAATGAAGCATAGGTTCTCCGATGCTTAACTCGAGTCTGGGAACAGGAAGTTCAGGGAGCCCCAAAGTCACGGTCAGAAAGGGAAGCAAGAATGTTTCCGATGAGGGCGAGCCAGGATCCGGTATGGAGAAATGAGGGTAGAGGGGATCCCCAACACCAGAGAAATACAGCTCCACCTTACACAGCAGCCCTAGGGAGAGATAGAGGGACATGTTTTAGTTGCGGGCAGCCAGGACACTTCGCTCAAGATTGTAGGAGACCCCCGCCACCATATACACAGTCCCCGAGACTACCAGGACCACCGGCTCCACCAGTTAGGGCAGCTCCTAGGTACGAGAGGGAACACTGCCCACCACCGATGGAAGGTCCCGGTCACCCCATGCATACCGTAAGCACGAGCCCATCACTTGTATCCAACAGTCCCCGCCTATGGAACCCTAGATTGACGGTGCCCGGCCTCCCCAACCTGGGTCTGTAGCACCAGGTGGGATAGTGTAGGGAGACCCCTAGTTAACGGCGAGGTAAGAGGCCACCTTGTAGAATTCCTTTGGGATACCGGAGGCTCCTGAACTACCCTGAATGTATCAAAATTAAAGACAGACATCCCTTGGCCAACTACGGGCACAATTACACTCAGTGGATTCACAGGACACATGCAGGAGGGACGCATTACAGCCCCTGTACAGGTCCACCTAGGTAACATGGTGTGTGACCATCCGGTGATGTTAGTTGACCTTCCCCCAAGTGCCGAACACATCCTGGGGTCTGATTACATGAATAAATGTAATCTTTCATTCGATCCAGCTAATCGATGCATTTGGCAGATGGCTACGATTAGCAGAGCGCCATCAATCATTCCAGTTGGGACATATGCTAATCGGGTTAGCACAATAGGGGAACTCTGGTTTGATCCCTTAACGATTAGCAGTGAT
Organism: Mustelus asterias; assembly: GCF_964213995.1. Classification (NCBI taxonomy): domain Eukaryota; kingdom Metazoa; phylum Chordata; class Chondrichthyes; order Carcharhiniformes; family Triakidae; genus Mustelus; species Mustelus asterias. The sequence goes on from NC_135830.1 coordinate 3,880,473, forward strand.
CCAACCATCAGGGAGGTGCTTCAAAGAAACAATGGGGTGTTTGCGCAGCATAAGCATGATTGTGGCCAGATTCCCGGGGAGGTGTTAATTGAAGGGCCGGTTCCGAGACCACAGAGACAATACGGTTTCCCCATACAGGCAGAGGGGAGGTGGCCAAAGTAATTGATAGCCTATATCAGCAGGGGGTGTTGAGATGAGTGACATCCACAAATAATGCGCCGATATGGCCCGTGAAGAAGGTAAAAGGATCATGGAGGTTAACAGTCGATTATCGGGAATTAAATAAGGTTACCCCACTCACAGCCCCCACAGTAGCTACAAGTCCCGTCACCATGATGAGACAGGGAGCCCAGGCAAAGTTTTTCCTGGTACTAGATATCAGTAACGGCTTCTGGTCCATCCCTTTAAATCGGTCTTGCCAGTACAAGTTTGCCTTTACCTTCCAAGGACAGCAATACACTTGGACTTGCCTACCACAGGGTATCCATAATTCCCTGTCCATCTTTCACAGGCGACTAGCCACCAGACTAGAAAAGTTTTCCCCACCCAAGTGCTGGGTCCAATCTGTAGATGATTTATTGTTACAGACTAACACCAAAGAGGAACATATAACATTGCTGGATGAATTGCTCGCACTGCTCCACTCATTAGGCTGCAAAGTCAACCTGAAAAAGACCCAAATTTTGCAACCCAAGGTTATATACCTGGGTACAGTGATTACCCATGGGAAGAGGGAGATTGAACAGAAAAGGATAGACTCCATAGTGCCCCTTCCACTGCCCCGAGATGTGAGTGCCCTCCGGTCTTTCCTAGGTCGAGTAGGTTACTGTCGGAACCATATAGACGGCTTCGCCACCAAGGCAGCCCCACTTTCCGAATTGCTAAAGAAAAACGCCAGCTGGAAGTGGACTGTGCAGCACACAGCTGCAGTAACCGATTTAAAGCGCGCCCTCGCCACAGCGCCAGCCTTACTAGCCCCTGACCCAGATCTACCATACGCCTTAGAAGTTGCAGCCACCGACCACACACTTTCGGCAGTATTATTACAAGAAAGACATGGTAGACCAGGCCCAGTAGCCGACGCCTCACGAGTATTGGACCCAGTGGAACAGGGCTTCTCCGGGTGTGAACGACACCTGCTCGTGGTATTTTGGGCCGAACAGCATTTCGTCGATATCACCGGACTGAACCCAATAACCGTCCTCACTGAACACACCCCAACCCAGCTTCTGCTGGATGGCCGCCTTAAAGACGGCTCAATAAGCCAGGTCCGTGCTGCCCATTGGACACGACTACTGCAGGGTAGGGACATCACTGTAAAGCGAACCAAAGTGCCCACGTTCCTAGGGACCTGGGTTCGATTCCCGGCTCGGGTCACTGTCTGTGTGGAGTTTGCACATTCTCCTCGTGTCTGCGTGGGTTTCCTCCGGGTGCTCCGGTTTCCTCCCACAGTCCAAAAATGTGCGGGTTAGGTTGATTGGCCATGCTAAAATTGCCCCTTAGTGTCCTGGGATGCGTAGATTAGAGGGATTAGTGGGTAAAATATGTAGGGATATGAGGGTAGGGCCTGGGTGGGATTGTGGTCGGTGCAGACTCGATGGGCCGAATGGCCTCTTTCTGTACTATAGGGTTTCTATGATTTCTATGATAATTTAAATTACGGGGGGATCCACATGAGCATCAGGTTATCGCCACAAAGGACCCCACAGGTCCGTTTTCCCCGAAACAACAGGAGGGACGATCAGGGACAAAACAGAGTCACCCAACGGACAGACTCAGCCATGAGAATTTATGTAGACGGTTCATCCACCATAGAGAATGGGACCAGAATCACAGGATGTGGCATTTATTTCCATTATGGTTGACAATACGGTACAGCATGTTAGCGTTGGAAGGTGCATCACTATCAGTTGCTCGAATAGTCAGCACTTCATAGCCCACCTCCACATTCTCCCGAATGATTTCCCTGTACTCGGATAGTTCAAAGAGCGGGATCATAGAAATCATAGAAACCCTACAGTGCAGAAACAGGCCATTCGGCCCATCAAGTCTGCACCGCCCACAATCCCACCCAGGCCCTACTTCCATATCCCTACACATATTACCCGCTAATCCCTCTAACCTACGCATCTCCGGACACTAAGGGGCAATTTTAGCATGGCCAATCAACCTAACCCGCACATCTTTGGACTGTGGGAGGAAACCGGAGCACCCGGAGGAAACCCACGCAGACACGAGGAGAATGTGCAAACTCCACACAGACAGTGACCCAAGCCGGGAATCTAACCCAGGACCCTGGAGCTGTGAAGCAGCAGTGCTAACCACTGTGCTACCGTGCCGCCGGGATGTGGTCATTAGTGTCACTGACAGTCACAGTAAGGATGGCGGTACCCATTCGACGTGGTGTTCCATTGTCATATGCAGTAATTTTAAAGACACGGGTGTCCTTGGTCTCCCGGTCCAGTTGCTGGGTGGTGCTCACAGCTCCGGTCTGCGGGTCCATGCGGAAGTAGTCAGTGGACCTGCTGTCAAACAGCGACTCCATGCTGTACTCCAGCCGGCCCGCCTCCCCCTCATCCAGGTCGATTTATGTAGAAAATCAACAGGGACAGCCACTAATAGAACTCGCTCTCAAACTACCCAGCCATTTGAGTGCTCAAGCTGCCGAACTAGCAGCAGTCGCATATGTAGTGAGTCACCCAGACCTATTTCCAACCCCTGCCAACATACACTCAGATAGCATGTACGTGTGCAACAGCCTGACTGAGTTCCTACCGTTATGGGAAGCCAGAGGCTTTGTATCTGCGGACGGAAAGCCCCTACCATCAACCCCCTTATTAAAATATGTTCTGTAGGCCACCGAAGGGTGCACATATGGAATTATTAAGGTTAGAAGCCACCACAGGACCTCCCCACCTGGTAACTGTAAGGCTGATGCGCTAGCCAAGGCCGGTGCTCGTACGGGACCTGCAGGAGAGCGAGTAAACGCTGTGACTATTTGCCAAACTAATATAGCTGACCTGGTCCAGGCGCAGCGCACTGACAGTTCCCTAAAACAAATTTTAGAAGGAGTCTACCCAGCCCCACATGAGAAATGGAAAGGCAAAATACAGATTCAGGAGGGTCTGATATTGAAGGCAGGCACATACGTAGTCCCTACCCAGGACAGAAATCAGTGCATCTATCAGCATCTATCAGTAGGTGTATAAGATTTTGATGGGTATAGATAGAGTGAATGCAAGCAGGCTTTTTCCGCTGAGGCTAGGGGAGAAAAAAACCCAGAGGGCATGGGTTAAGGGTGAAAGGAGAAAAGTTTAAAGGGAATATTAGGGGGGGCTTCTTCACGCAGAGAGTGGTGGGAGTGTGGAATGAGCTGCCGGATAAAGTGGTAAATGCGGGGTCACTTTTAACATTTAAGAAAAACTTGGACGGGTTCATGGATGAGAGGGGTGTGGAGGGATATGGTCCCAAGTGCAGGTCAGTGGGACGAGGCAAAAAATGGTTCGGCACAGACAAGAAGGGCCGAGGGGCCTGTTTCTGAGCTGTAATTTTCTATGGTTCTATGGTTCTACCATGACGGACATGGCCATCAGGGCATAGAGACAACAAGCGAGCGATTAAAAGAATTATGTTGGTGGCCCGGCCTGCAGGATGACGTTGCCCATTATATCGACAATTGTCTAATTTGTGCCCAGAACAACCCTGATAGGTATGCCAGAAAAGTGGAGCTGAGACACACACGCCCAGTAGAAGGCCCCTGGACAAATGTCCAAATTGATTATATCGGCCCACTGCCGCCATGTAGGAATGGATTTAAACATGTCCTGGTAATAATAGACACTTTCACCAAATGGGTCGAGGCATTTCCCACTAGATCCAACACAGCTAAGGCCACCGCAAAGATATTAGCCCAGCAGGTGTTTACACGATGGGGTCTTCCCCGCAGCATAGAGTCCGACCAAGAGACACATTTCACCGGGCGGGTGATGCAGAACGTTATGGCTGTGTTTGGCATCAAGCAGAAATTCCATATCGCCTACCAGCCACAATCCAGTGGAATCATAGAGTGCATGAACCGAACGCTAAAAGGGATCATTAGGAAGACAGTGCAGCAAAACAACACAACATGGGATACAGTACTTCCCTTTGCCCTCATGATGGTACGTAACAGCATTTCCAGTTCTACTGGATTCACCCCCCACCCATTAATGACTGGCCGACCTATGAGGGGAGCTGAATACTTATTGGGGTTTGACTTAGCTGAGCCTGCTATAACAGCGCTCACCCACGAGAAAGCCGTCCAGCAGATAACCAAAAACATTAAAGCAGCCCAGTTAGCCGCGGCTGTCCAATTAGGAGTTAAAAGGAGACAGAGCAAGGCATATTTCGATAAAAGGGTACACCCGGTAGAATATACAGTTGGCCAGCAGGTGATGATTTCCCTCTACAACCCCAGTTCTTTCTTGTCCCCGAGATATGCAGGCCCGCACACCATCACCGACAAAATAAGCCCCTCAGTGTATAAGGTCCTGATCGCCAACGGGAAAACTGGTTGGGTCCACGTCAATCAACTGAAAAGTTACGGGACTCAGAATAATCACTTCCACCGTCCGTCATTAGAGATAGGGGAGGATGACACTAGGCGACCGGAATGGCCCCACCCAGGAAATGTATTTCCTCGGACACCTTCTCATTCACCTTCAGGTTCAGACCAGACCCTTACACCTACCACACTACAGCCCAGAGCCTCGTCCACACCTGAAGTGTCCCTAGGGGTCCTGTTCGACCCAGACATGACAGGAGACTTGCGCACCCTAGTGGACTGGCACGACTCGCCAGATGTTGGCCCTCGCAGCATTATGGATTCTCCTATAAACATAAACCTAAACAGCCCCAGACCCAACAGTGAGGCCCTGACTAAACCACGCCGGGTTATTTTGATGGGGACACCCGATGCTGCATTCCCCACATGGATCAGGGACCAGATACATCGATTAATTAGACTGGAAGACGAGGATGAAGGACCCCTGAACCCTGATTCAAACACAGACCCCACAGTGCAGTCCAACGAACAAACACGGGTATGGAGACCTGGTGAGGAGATAATGATGGAGCCCCATGAGACAAATGATTCAGAGGATGAGTCTCTGTTGGGCAATTGGTTAACGGAAATGCTGAATGAATGAATCTAAGGTGCTCCAGCTGATGAAATTCAGCCTACAATGCAGACCAACGCAGGGTACAAGAATCTCTGATGGAAGCACCCACTTACAAAAACAACCCACAACCTGCCGGTCATTTGTATATTAACCAGGTTATTTATACAATCCGACGCCTGCTCTTTCACCACCTTTCTCTAGTTGAGACATCATTAAGCCAACTATACAAATCTTTGAGGCAGCTATGCTAAATTTTAACGTCATTGAGGCCGCTGTGCTAAATTTTAAAATCGTCAAGGCAACTGGGCTACATTTTCAACAGGAAATGAAAAACAAACAAAAGTCTTACAGTGCAAAAGCCTGGTACAACATGCAGCTGCTCTTAACCCGGCTCCTTCACGTTCCAAGTGACACTGAGAATTTTATTTCCAGTGTTCTAATGATGGAAGGGCCGTCTCTTTACCCCTAAGGTTAAAAGGCCACATTTTCAACTCTTAGAGGCACTTGTGCTAAATTTTACATGCGGCCTGCTTTCAAACTCCAACACACTTACAGAACGAACACCTCTTCAGGTCATTACAGACCGACTCCAATGCGATTCGAATCCCTATGGCTAATGGTGACTGCTGCTAGACTAAAACTGGCCGCCTTGATTTTGCTGGCCAGTTAAATAAACTCTTTTCTGACCACCCCACGACTCGTCTATTTATCGATCTGAACAAAATTTTTGCTCCGTAGTGCTCCACAATTAGAATACAAAAATAAAACTAAGACATGCAAGCGACACTTGATATACCCGAGTCCTCCTGACCACACCACTGTCAACAAGTGTTCAAAAAAAAGGGGGGGGGGCATGGACAGTTTAAATATATGTATATACATCAAATATTAGATGCGGTAACAGCAGAAATTACATTGATTTTCTCAGGACAGTGACGGACGACAACAGAGATGCAACCTACAATCTACCTCATCGGACTCATCATCGGGATAAGCACACAGGACATTCCAAGCAAGATGAACTTGTGGTATCCCGGTTATTTATGGTTTGCCCCACCTGACAGGGGGGAATGTGAGGAGGGTGTGTTATGGGTGCACCCCGAGAAGAGTATAATGTTTGGGTGTAACAACCAGCGGCTGGTATACAGAATACCAAATGGCAGTTCAGCTGAATGTTATCTGAGTGTCACCATAGAAGGGGATTGGTGGGGATTTTCAAATAACGGGTGCCCTGAAATTGGATGTCTGGCCAACAGCCCAGAAAAAGGATTAGAGCTCGGGCAGCAGTGCCCTGGGACACTCAAAGAGGGGAACTCTGCATTGTATGAAATAAGAACTGGGCCGAAGCCAACCCCAGACCCATCCCACTCGATTTGTCCTGAAGCCACCCCCGGACCACAGAATGGATTGATACTAAAACACACAGGGAAAACCCTGTATGACAACATCCACCACGAATTGGTACCTGTGGTGGTGGATCTAGCTGTGACCCAACTGCCAGAGTGGTGCTCTCCCCAACTTGAGACTATACCTCCACTTAACTCGCAGACTGTTAGGACGGAAGGTAGGAATGGATGAAAGACAGGAAAGATCCAGAAGGGAGTTGGTCAATGACATGGCCACAGCATACGGGGCAGGGGTAGCAACCATCAATGCCCTTGATTTAGCCGACCTGGACAATAAACTTAGAGTTCTGACCCAACAGGTTAAACAGACACGAAGTTCCATCAATGAGGACAATCAGCAAGATGCTGAAGGGGAACTGACTGGGAACACAGCCAACAGCCACATGGTAGCTGTGTTAGAAGGACACGATGTGGAGATGCCGGCGTTGGACTGGGGTAAACACAGTAAGAAGTTGAACAACACCAGGTTAAAGTCCAAATAAACCTGTTGGACTTTAACCTGGTGTTGTCAAACTTCTTACTGTTAGAAGGACACGCCAAGGCAATCAATCAAATTATCAGGGAAAAATTAGAGGATGATGACCGACAACAGAACCAGATTTTATGTAGTGCATATGGACAGTGGATGATAGAACAGCTAAGGGAAAACCCAGAGCAGATACGCAGTGGATAGGGTCCGTCTTGGATTAGTGATGAACAGATGGAACACTTATTTACGGGTAAGAAACACCCCGAGTTATCTGGCTGCCAGATGCGACAGTTAACCAAAGTCTGGTTCAATGACGACTGCAAAAGGGACTCCAGGGAAAGCCCTGGGAATGATCTTAGGGCTCCCCATAATCACTGACGACCGGGTCGGACTGAGGGTCTTTGAAGTGGAAAATATAGGGACTATCCATGAGGATATCTGGATAGGGCACGACAGCACTTTACCATACGCAGTGGAGAAAGAAGGGAGGCTCATAGGCACTACTCTGGACAGATGTCAGCAAACTGACAAAATAATCGCATGCCCGCACCCAGTTTACTTAAATGAGCATGCACGATGTGGCTTAGAACAAACATTAGCCTAAATTGCTCACTGGAAGCTCGTAGCCTGGACACAGACATAACTCGGGTACCTTACAAGGGAGCAGGGAGATACTGTCTCACCACCTCCCTGAAACAATATCAGTATGGCACGACACATTGTAACATTACTAACACTACATTCTGCATCAAACCAGACATAGCAGCCAGGGTGGGTCCCATTCAACGAATAGACATTCATAAGAGGGAGAGGGTAGATTTGAACGCCACTGACGACCTCCGACAGATTCCAGGGGAGTACCATGAGAAATATGACACAAGCCTAAAACTCCTTCCAGAGGAATTGAACCTGATTCGGGTAAAATTGACTACAGCCCACAGAACCTTCACCAAAGTAGCACAGCAGACCCAAGAGGTGAAAAGGAGGATTAAAGAAATTAAAGTCACCTCTTAGTGGGATGACCTTTGGAACTGGGGCTCAAACATCCAAATCCACCGATTTGTTCACATAATATCACACCTGGCGGTATTACTGATTTTGTTCACCCTGGTTATACCTAATCATCCTCACAGTCCAATTCAGCCGATGGAAAAAGAGGATCACCCGGAGGCAGTACATATGGTCCGCCCTTGAACCATGGTCCCCTCTAATTCAGTGAGCAATGTTTACAGGAAGCCTGCCATTTTGCGATTTGTACTAATGAGCCGTTGGAAATCCTACTACCAAAATGTGCCTCAGATCTGCGAATACTTTATTGTGACGTTTGTTTGAATGTTGGTTTATAATTAGCTTCTTGGAATAATGGTGTTTAGAATATGTGGTTTTTTGTATTTGTAGAGTGTTGTTGTCTGTAGCTTCTGGAATGTCAATATGTTGTAGGGATGTATTATTACTGTACATGCCAATGCCTGGGCCTGACTTGACTGTTGAGTGACTGGGGAATTCCTGACAGATAAGACCATAAGACCATAAGACATAGGAGCGGAAGTAAGGCCATTCGGCCCATCGAGTCCACTCCACCATTCAATCATGGTTGATTTCAACTCCATTTACCCGCTCTCTCCCCATAGCCCTTAATTCCTCGAGAAATCAAGAATTTATCAATTTCTGTCTTGAAGACGCTCAACGTCTCGGCCTCCACAGCCCTCTGTGGCAATGAATTCCACAGACCTACCACTCTCTGGCTGAAGAAATTTCTCCTCATCTCTGTTCTAAAGTGACTCTCTTTTATTCTAAGGCTGTGCCCCCGCGTCCTAGTCTCCCCTGCTAATGGAAATAACTTCCCTACGTCCATCCTATCTAAGCCGTTCATTATCTTGTAAGTTTCTATTAGATCTCCCCTCAACCTCCTAAACTCCAATGAATATAATCCCACGATCCTCAGACGTTCATCGTATGTCAGGCCTACCATTCCTGGGATCATCCGTGTGAATCTCCGCTGGACCCGCTCCAGTGCCAGTATGTCCTTCCTGAGGTGTGGGGCCCAAAATTGCTCACAGTACTCCAAATGGGGCCTAACCAGTGCTTTATAAAGCCTCAGAAGTACATCCCTGCTTTTGTATTCCAAGCCTCTTGAGATAAATGACAACATTACATTTGCTTTCTTAATTACGGACTCAACCTGCAAGTTTACCTTTAGAGAATCCTGGACTAGGACTCCCAAGTCCCTTTGCACTTTAGCATTATGAATTTTGTCACCGTTTAGAAAATAGTCCATGCCTCTATTCTTTTTTCCAAAGTGCAAGACCTCGCACTTGCCCACGTTGAATTTCATCAGCCACTTCTTGGACCACTCTCCTAAACTGTCTAAATCTTTCTGCAGCCTCCCCACCTCCTCAATACTACCTGCCCCTCCACCTATCTTTGTATCATCGGCAAACTTGGCCAGAATGTGTAAGGGAAATTGTACTGGATATTGTATGAGTTTAGTATGGAATTCAGATTCATAGGTTTTAGTGAAATGATATAGCAGATTTAGGTGAGTAGTGAGATGGGTATATAACCTAAAATAACTTCGTGTGACCTAATATAATCAAGTGTAGTCGATATGATCAAAGTGGAGAAACTAGAGAAGTAATATAGCAATCACTAATTAAGGAAAGCAGACAATAGTCACTTAAGAAAACAAGGAAGACTGCTCGGTGGTTCAACTTAATAGTGGACCATAAATCAGCAGAGAGAATGTCTTTTTCTTCTGAATGTCTTTTTCTTCTAAACACATTCGGCCTTAGTCTACAAAACCACGATTATTATACAAACAGAAAAATTCAGATAAGAGCAAGAGTTATAACCACCATGGTTTAAGAGACAAAGAGATATAACAGGGAGCGACCAATTGCAAAGAAAACAGATAAAGGGTCAACTAAAACTAATGGTGGCCAAAGAAAGGTCGGGCTGTAGGGTAAGATAACAACCAAGGACAGGCTGTAAAAGGGAGAGGAGGATCTTGAAATATGAGGCTGAAATGTACATAAAAGACTGTAAGCCCAAGGGCTCTTTGGAGTGTTCCGGACGTTCCCGACTTTATCTCTTGTGCTGAGAAATAAAGTCTATTGCTTGGAAGATCGCTGCTCAGACTCTCTGTTTTAATTGATGTGAATAAATTGTCGTCCTGGGGAACCACGACAAATGCCCCCAGATACTGGTCCTGAGTTTGTGATCCAGCACGCTTCGCGTTCAGGATCAAAGGGGGGACTGCGGCCAAACAGGCCATCTAAAATGGCGATTTGTAAAGCACTCTGGGACAATTGGGCAAGAACTAAAACGACAGGCTGCAGCCTAAAAGACAGAGATAAACAGGCTGCCACCCAGACGACTAAATACACAGGATATGGGTCATCTCCAGGACAAAAGGAACTTTCTGGTCAAACTGGGTTGTTTACCAGACATAGGGGCACCGTAACCCCTTATTTGGGAGGGAGGTGTGTATTCTACGTGCCCCCAGCACCTACAGACATGGCCATTGGGGACACACCCAGAGATTGGTGTGGCAGCACCCGATTGGACTTTATCGATCAGGGTGATCGAGTCCGTATCGATTGGAGCGCGAAACCCAACGGGGTATGAAGGGTGCTGCACAACCAAGAATCTCTCTCTCTCTCTGACCCCACGAACAAGCTACAACAACGGTGACCATCGCCAGCTAAGACCAGCACAAGGAGAGCCACCACACCCGAGAAGGAAGGAAGACCAGAGCCAGAGTGTCAGACCAGACCAAAGGACCAGACTACGCAGAGGACGACCGAGACCAGCGCACAGATAAAGGCCAATATCTGCTTGGGTACTTGCCAGTCACGCAAAGTTAAGTCAAGGTCTGGTATTGGACTTGAACTTCAGTATTTTCTGTAAGATAACTTATTGTTGGTTGGGTGGGTGATTATTGATTGTGTGTTCTAAATAAATATTGGTTGTACTAACAAGACGTCTACCCGCAGTTCTTTGTCCATCGTATAAGGGTTAAAACAGACTGTACGGCAGGCACAACACTAGCTATGACTGTAACACTACATTCTGCACCCTCTCCTTCTCCCCTATGTACTCTATGAACAGTATGCTTTGTCTGAATAGCGCGCAATAAATACTTTTCACTGTATCCCAATATATGTGACAATAATAAATCAAATCAATGCAATCAGGTGTTGGCCAATTCACCAATAATTTTCTCCACAATATTGTTCAACTTTTCTTTTTGAAAACTGAAATAAATCTGCAATCTGTCAAAGAAAAGGACAACATCCAAACGGCAACTCCTTAGTGACTGGGACCCTCTTGACCAAAGCAGCACACATCCCAACCTTGCAAATTGCTATGGTGAGGACAAGTGTCAGCCCCCATCCCTCGATGATTGGTGGGAGGACATCCGCTCTCTATTGGTCCAGCTGGTCGTTAATCATTCACAACTGCAAGGGGGCGGAGCGAGTGTTGCACCCGAACACTATGATTGGTTGGTCTTTGTTGGCGCTCCAGGCTTAACTCCATTTTCTATTGGTCCAGGAGCCCGTCAATCAATGACACGTCCGTTGGGGGGGCGTGCTCTGTCGGGTACATTCATCAATGGCGAGCTGAATGACCGCTCGCCATTGATGAATGTATCCGTCAATCATCCGCGCACTCGATGGTGATTGGTGAGAACTGCAGCCCCGCCCTACATCTGCTGTGATTGGGTGGGAGACGGCATGCCCTCCCTCTTCCAGCACCGGTCACTATTGGGTAATATGCCTGCCAATCATTCGCGCGATCGCACGACTGGTGGGGGCAAGCCGTCCTGTGATTGGTTAGAGGACAAGTCCGCCCTCTTACACCGCCGCTCCCCATTGGTCCAGCGATCCGTCAATCATTTCGGCCACTCGACGCCAAACCCGTGCTGTCGGTTTCCCTCGGACGCCGACGATGTTGGGAGGGAAACAATGGAGCCGGAGGAAAGTGAAGGCGAATGTCAGCCTAGCTCAACCGGTCAGCGAGAACCTTTTGGCGGGGGGGAAAAGGATTCGATTTGTAATTACTCACTTAACGCCCTCTTTATTAAGCCCCACGGAAAAGTTGCTCCAGGGCAGCCGGTGAGGGTTACCATGGAAACCGGCCGCCATCTTGGGCGACGGCGGGCGGATGAGCGCTGCGCCCAACCGCCATCTCGCGGCTGGGACAATGGGTGGGCGGGGCTTCATGTTGCCAACTTTGTTCCTCGTGCCCGGGAGAGACCGACCTTGTCTCCAAATGAGTCCATTCTGACTCTGCACAAAACACACAACGAGGGCACGTTTCTCAACATTTACCCCCTCATATTCCCTGTGTAGGGCAGTTTTATGAACATTTCCCCCTTTTTTCTCTTCTGAAGGGATTGATATTGCAATTTGATGAATGGCACAGACCCTCGCAGACATTCTGGATTTTATGAGCACATCCCTCAATTCTGGAGGTTTCCCACCTGTAACAGGAATGTCCGCTGCCCCGTGTCCTCTGATTCCGGGACAGCAACTTTTGATTTGATTTATTATTGTCACATGTATTGGGATACAGTAAAGTACTGTGCACCATACAGACAAGGCATCATAGAGTACATAGGGGAGAAGGAAAGGAGAGGGTGCAGAATGTAGTGTTACAGTCACAACTAGGGTGTAGAGAAAGATCAACTTAATATAAGGTAGGTCCATTCAAAAGTCTGATGGCAGCAGGGAAGAAGTTATTCTTGAGTCGGTTGGCATATGACTTTTGCATCTTTTTCCTGATGGAGGAAGAGAAAATGTCCGGGGGCGTGTGGTCCTTGATTATGCTGGCTGCTTTTCCGAAGCAGCGGGAATTGTAGACAGAGTCAATGGATGGGAGGCTGGTTTGAGTGATGGACTGGGCTTCATTCATGACCTTTTGTAGTTTCTTGAGGTCTTGGACAGAGCAGGAGCCAAGCTGTGACGCCACTGGAAAGAATGCTTTCTATGGTGCGTCTGTAAAAGTTGGTGAGAGTTGTAGTGGACATGCCAAATTTCCTTAGTTTCCTGAGAAAGTAGAGGCGTTGGTACATAGGGAAGGAAAGGAGAGAGTGTTACAGTCATAGGTAGGGTGCAGAGAAAGATCAACTTAATGCGAGTTTGAATGTCCATTCAAAAGTTTGATGGGAGCAGGGAAGAAGCTGTTCTTGAGTCGATGATTTGTGTCCTCAGACTTTTGTATCTTTTTCCTGATGGAAGAAGGTGAAAGAGAGAATATCCGGGGGCATGTGGTCCTTGATTATACTGGCTGCTTTTCCGGGAAATGTAGACAAAGTCGATGAATGGGAGACTGGTTTGCGTGATGACCCTAGGGGAGGTGCCAGGGATTGGAGGACAGCTCGTGTGGTTCCACTTTTCAAGAAGGGTTGTAGAGATAAAACAGGGGATTATAGACCAGTGAGTTAAAAGTTTTAAAAAGTTTGTTTATTAGTGTCACAAGTAGACTTACATTAACACCGCAATGAAATTACCGTGAAAATCCCCTAATTGCCACACTCTGGCGCCTGTTCGGGTAAACTGAGGGAGAATTTAGTACGGCCAGTGCACTCAACCAGCATGTCTTTCAGACTGTGGAAGGAAACCAGAGCATCCAGAGGAAACCCATACAGATACCATAAGACCATAAGACATAGGAGCGGAAGTAAGGCCATTCGGCCCATCGAGTCCACTCCACCATTCAATCATGGTTGATTTCAACTCCATTTACCCGCTCTCTCCTCATAGCCCTTAATTCCTCGAGAAATCAAGAATTTATCAATTTCTGTCTTGAAGACGCTCAACGTCTCGGCCTCCACAGCCCTCTGTGGCAATGAATTCCACAGACCCACCACTCTCTGGCTGAAGAAATTTCTCCTCATCTCTGTTCTAAAGTGACTCCCTTTTATTCTAAGGCTGTGCCCCCGCGTCCTAGTCTCCCCTGTTAATGGAAACAACTTCCCTACGTCCATCCTATCTAAGCCGTTCATTATCTTGTAAGTTTCTATCAGATCTCCCCTCAACCTCCTAAACTCCAATGAATATAATCCCACGATCCTCAGACGTTCATCGTATGTCAGGCCTACCATTCCTGGGATCATCCGTGTGAATCTCCGCTGGACCCGCTCCAGTGCCAGTATGTCCTTCCTGAGGTGTGGGGCCCAAAATTGCTCACAGTACTCCAAATGGGGCCTAACCAGTGCTTTATAAAGCCTCAGAAGTACATCCCTGCTTTTGTATTCCAAGCCTCTTGAGATAAATGACAACATTACATTTGCTTTCTTAATTACGGACTCAACCTGCAAGTTTACCTTTAGAGAATCCTGGACTAGGACTCCCAAGTCCCTTTGCACTTTAGCATTATGAATTTTGTCACCGTTTAGAAAATAGTCCATGCCCCTATTCTTTTTTCCAAAGTGTACGACCTCGCACTTGCCCACGTTGAATTTCATCAGCCACTTCTTGGACCACTCTCCTAAACTGTCTAAATCTTTCTGCAGCCTCCCCACCTCCTCAATACTACCTGCCCCTCCACCTATCTTTGTATCATCGGCAAACTTGGCCAGAATGCTCCCAGTCCCGTCATCTAGATCGTTAATATATAAAGAGAACAGCTGTGGCCCCAACACTGAACCCTGCGGGACACCACTTGTCACCGGTTGCCATTCTGAGAAAGAACCTTTTATCCCAACTCTCTGCCTTCTGTCTGACAGCCAATCGTCAATCCATGTTAGTACCTTGCCTCGAATACCATGGGCCCTTATTTTACTCAGCAGTCTCCCGTGAGGCACCTTGTCAAAGGCCTTTTGGAAGTCAAGATAGATAACATCCATTGGCTCTCCTTGGTCTAACCTATTTGTTATCTCTTCAAAGAACTCTAACAGGTTTGTCAGGCACGACCTCCCCTTACTAAATCCATGCTGACTTGTCTTAATCCGACCCTGCACTTCCAAGAATTTAGAAATCTCATCCTTAACGATGGATTCTAGAATTTTGCCAACAACTGAGGTTAGGCTAATTGGCCTATAATTTTCCATCTTTTTTCTTGTTCCCTTCTTGAACAGTGGGGTTACAACAGCGATTTTCCAATCCTCTGGGACTTTCCCTGACTCCAGTGACTTTTGAAAGATCATAACTAACGCCTCCACTATTTCTTCAGCTATCTCCTTTAGAACTCTAGGATGTAGCCCATCTGGGCCCGGAGATTTATCAATTTTCAGACCTTTTAGTTTCTCTAGCACTTTCTCCTTTGTGATGGCAACCATATTCAACTCTGCCCCCTGACTTTCCTGAATTGTTGGGATATTACTCATGTCTTCTACTGTGAAGACAGGGAGAACATGTAGACTCCACGCAGACAATGACCCAAACCGGGAATCGAACCGGGGTTCCTGGCGCTGTGAGGCAGCAATGCTAACCACTGCGCCACCATGCCTTAGGAAAACTGTTGGAGAATGTTCTGAAGGAGAAAATTAATCTCCATTTGGAAAGGCATGGGTTAATTAGGGATAATGTGGAGATGCCGGCGTTGGATTGGGGTGAACACAGTAAGAGTTTTAACAACACCAGGTTAAAGTCCAACAGGTTTATTTGGTAGCAAATACCATTAGCTTTCGGAGAACTGCTCCTTCCTCAGATGGGAGTGGAAATGTGCTCTCAAACAGGGCACAGAGACACGGTGTCTCTGTGCCCTGTTTGAGAGCAGATTTCCACTCCATCTGATGAAGGAGCAGCGCTCCGAAAGCTAATGGTATTTGCTACCAAATAAACCTGTTGGACTTTAACCTGGTGTTGTTAAAACTCTTATTTAATTAGGGATAGTCAGCATGGCTTCCTCAAGGGGAGGTCGTGTCTGATGAATTTGATTGAATTTTTCGAGGTGACTGTGTGTGTCGATGAGGGTAGTGCAGTTGATGTGGTTTATATGAACTCCAGCAAAGCCTTTGACGAGGTCCCACTTGGGAGACTGATAAAGAGGGTAAAAGCACATGGATTTCTGGGAAACTTGAAAATGCAAAATCCAATTCAAAACTGGCTTTGTGGTCGGAGTCAGAGGGCTGTGGTAGTGGGCTGTATATGTGACTGGAAGCCAGTGTCCACTGGAAAGGGTCCAGAGGAGGTTCACAAGAATGATCCCGAGAATGAAGAGCTTGTCATATGAGGAACGGTTGAAGACTCTGGGTCTGTACTCATTGGAGTTTAGAAGGATGAGGGGGGATCTTATTGAAACTTACAAGATACTGCGAGGCCTGGATAGAGTGGACATGGAGAGGATGTTTCCACCAGTAGGAAAAACTAGAACCACAGTGCACAACCTCAGGCTAAAGGGACGATCCTTTAAAACAGAGATGAGGAGGAATTTCTTCAGCCAGAGAGTGGTGAATCTGTGGAACTCTTTGCCACAGGAGGCTGTGAAGGCCAGGTCATTGAATGTCTTTCAGACAGAGATAGATAGGTTCTTGATTAATGAGGGGATCAGGGGTTATAGGAAAAAGGCAGGAGAATGGCGATGAGAAGTATATCAGCCATGATTGAATGGCGGAGCAGACTCGATGGGCTGAGTGGCCTAATTCTGTTCCTATGTCTTATGGTCTTATGTACTGGACGGATCAGTGATGGGTCCCTTATTGTTTGTGATATATACATGTGAGATGATGCATTACAAATGCGAGGTGATGCATTTTGGTAGATCAAATCATCATGTCTCTGTGGGTTTCCTCTGCGTGCTCTGGTTTCCTCCCACACTCCGGCGCCTGTTCAGGTACACTGAGGGAGAATTTAGCGTGGCCAATGCACCTAACCAGCAAGTCTTTCAGACTGTGGGAGGAAACTGGAGCACCTGGAGGAAAAACACGCAGACACAGGGAGAACGTGCAAACTCCGCACAGACCGTGACCCAAGCCGGGAATCGAACTGGGTCTCTGGCGCTGTGAGGCTGCAGCGCTAACCACTGTGCCTGCTCTGCCAGCGCCTGAGACACTTAACGGATCTGCCCATTCTGCACCACCACGCCTCAGGTTAGACATCTGCACGTTACAACAGCAATGATATCCCCACCATGAGCACTTACTTTGTTAACAAAAACAATTAAAACGTTCCGTGCAAATCACAATTAATTTAAACTTTCCCCACACATTCTGCAAACAATTTGTCTTTTCTTTGGACAGAAAGGAGAGCCAAGCAAATGTGAATTTTGTTAAGAAATACTGCCCACTGCCTCCAAAAGAGAAGGTCTTGTGGCACAGTGCAGGGGGGAGGTGGGGGTTGGTATGTGGTGGGGAGGGCATGAGGAATCACACCCCTGCCTCTGGGCTGGACCCTCTGGATCCTAGTCCCGCTGAGTTCATCACCGTGGCCAAGGACAGTCGTAGCATTTTACAGCACGGAGAGAGGCCCTTCTGCCCATCGTGCCTGCGCTGGCCATCTCTTCCTATCCCATTTTCCAGCACTTGCCTGCTACGGCATTTCGAGCGCTCATCTAAATGCTTCAAGGTCAGCCGTCACCCCGCAAATCCTTCCGGTATGTTGGCCGGTGATGAAGCGGTGGGGGAGGATCTTGCACAGTTCGCCGCCCCGTGCAAGGCACCGGCTCTCTGCCAAGGCAATATCGCACACCGAAGCAAGGGGGGTTGGCGGTCATTCATGCCCTCCAAAGTGGCAGTGGTACCTGGAGAGAGGAAAGGCCCCCCTGGGGTCACATTGCACCTCTGAGCTCTACCACCACACACACACACAAAACTGGCATAAAACCCACCATGTTTCTACCTCTCTTGGTATGGCTCCGGCTCTGACCAAGATCGCAAGAAGCTACAAAGGGTTGTGAACGTAGCCCAGACTATCATGCAAACCAGACTCCCATCCATTTACTCCGTCTACAAAACAAAGGAGATCGACTTCAGAAAAGTGCAGTGGAGAACATGTCCCTGTCTACATTGATGGGGTTGAGAGCTTTAAGTTTTTAGGTGTCCAGATCACCAATAACCTGTCCTGGTCCCTCCATACCAATGCGATAGTTAAGAAAGCCCCCCAACGCTGCTACTTCTTCCCTGCTGCCTGCTTCTGCACTGTAGGGTTTCTACGATTTTCTACCTTCTCAGAAGACTAAGGAAATTTGGCATGTGCACTACGACTCTCACCAACTTTTACAGTTTCACCACAGAAAGCATTCTCTCTGGTTGTATTACAGCTTGGTATGGCTCCTGCTCTGCCCAAGACCGTAAGAAACTACAAGGTGTAGTGAACGTAGCCCAGTCCATCACGCAAACCAGCCTCCCATCATTTCACTCCACCTACACTTCCCGCTGCCTCGGAAAAGCAGCCAGCATAATTAAGGACCCCACACACCCCGGACCTCCACCTTCTTCCGTTGGGAAAGGGATACAAAAGTCTGAGGACACATACCAACCGACTCAAGAACAGCTTCTTCTCTGCTGCCATCAGACTTTTGAATGGACCTATCACATATTAAACTGA
The DNA here is from genome assembly GCF_964213995.1 of Mustelus asterias. Lineage (NCBI taxonomy): Eukaryota > Metazoa > Chordata > Chondrichthyes > Carcharhiniformes > Triakidae > Mustelus > Mustelus asterias. Next base: position 3,898,999 of record NC_135830.1, read on the forward strand.
TCTTTCTCTCCACCCTAGCTATGACAGGGACACTACATTCTGCAAACTCTCCTTTCCTTCCCTATGTACGGTATGCTTTGTATAGCGTGCAATAAGCAATACTTTTCACTATACCAATATATGTGACAATAAAATCAAATTAACTGCAGCACTACATTCTGCACTCTCCTTTCCTTCTCTCTGAATGGTATGCTTTGTCTGTGTAGCGTGCAATAAACCATGCTTTTCACTGTATTACAATACATGTGACAATAATAAAATCAAACTAACTGCAACACTACATTCTGCACTCTTCTTTCCTTCTCCCCTATTTACTCTGTGAACGGTATGTTTTTTTTTGTATAGCGAGCAAGAAACATTAGAACCATAGAATCCCTACAGTGCAGGAGGCTATTTGGCCCGAGTCTGCACTGACAACAATCGCACCCAGGCCCGATCCCCGCAACGCCACATATTTACCCTGCTCATCCCCCTGACACTAAGTGGCAATTTAGCATGGCCAATCCACCTAACCAGCACATCTTTGGACTGTGGGAGGAAACCCACGCAGACACGGGGACAATGTGCAAACTCTACACAGACTGTGACCCAAGCCAGGAATTGAACTCGGGTCCCTGACGCTGTGAGGCAGCAGTGCGAACCACTGTGCCACCCTAAACGCTGAATGTTACTTTACACTGTATCCCAATGCATGTGACAATAATAAATCAAATCAAAACCTCTCCTCAGCTCTGAGAAGGAGTCACATTAAACTCCAAACGTTAACTTTTCATTCTCTCTCTCCCTGCAGAGATGCTGGCAGAGATGTGCAGAGTTTTCCCCACGACACAAACTTTTTCCTTGGCAATGCCCATCTGGTAAGAGGGAGGGACGGATCCCTGCCTCCCTCTGTCTGTGATTGGTTGCAGGACCACACAGTCCTCCAAGCCAAACTCCGATAGTCGTTGGTCAACCTGCCCGTCAATAATCCGCACCTGGCGTCACCTTTAATTGTCCATGGCCAGGTGGGGCGCCCCGGTTTCCACGTCGCTCACGGGCTTGAGCCCGACGTTAGCCGCCCCGTCAATCAGCTAACCCCGCCCCCTCCGCGCGCCCACGACAAGCGTCACAATCGGTTTGTGGCGGGCGGTTGGGGGAGGCGGGCGGTTGGGGGAGGCGGGGCGGCCTATCCCTCTCAGCCCTGTGATTGGTTAAAGGACCCGTCCTCCAGGAAGCGTTCCCGATCACCATTGGCCGAGGGAGCTGTCAATCGGCCGCCAGTCAGAGGCACGCCCATGACCTGGCGTTTCGGCTCCAACGCCGCCGCGGAGTGGAGGGAAAATGGCGCAGGAGGAGGAAAGAGGTCGAAAGGGAGGCGACTGAGGGAAACCCATTCAGCCGGTCAGCGAGCACCTTTCGAGGAGAAGCAGGAGTTCCTTCAATTTAAAATTACTCATTTAACACTCTCTTTATTAACCCCCCTCCCGCAGCTGGGCCTGGATAAGCGGCTCCAGGTCAGGCGGCCAGGGTTACCATGGAAACCCGTCGCCATCACAGGGTGCAAAGCCAGGTGGCCGGGCGGATGAGGGCGCATGCGCCACAGCGGCCATCTGGGCTGGAGGAAAGTGCATATCCTGCTGCGGCCGCCATTTCGTGGCCGAGACAATAGGTGGGCGGGGCTTAATGTTGCCAACTTTAGTCCCAGTACCCGGGAGGGGCCATCTTGTACTACTTGCAAACTCCAATGATTGACAGCAGTTGGAGATTAATAGAGGGGAAAAATGTGTTGGGAAGGAAGAAATGTAAAAGCAGAATGTACTTTAAGTGTAAAGAGAGATAAAGGCCACAGAAGCACCTGGGTACCCTGCTACAAGAGTCACGAAAAGGTTAACGTGCAGGTATAGTCGGGAGGTGGTGGTGCAAGTGGTACTGTCAACCGGACTTGTAATCCAGACTAGTAAACCACAAAGGGTTGTGAACGTAGCTTAGTCCATCACGCAAACCAGCCTACCGTCCATCGACTGTCTACACGTCCTGGTGCCTCGGAAAGGGGTTGTGAATCTGTGGAATTCGCTACCCCAAAGTGCGATGGATGCTGAGACAGTGAATACATTTAAAGAGGACTTAGACAGATTTTACAATGGGTTGTAATGGTCGAGAAGGCAGGGAAATGGGGATGAGGAGCATATCAGCCCCGATCGAATGGCGGGGCAGACTTATAGAATAGATAGAACAGTACAGCACAGAACAGGCCCTTCGGCCCACAATGTTGTGCTGAGCTTTATCTGAAACCAAGATCAAGCTATCCCACTCCCTATCATCCTGGTGTGCTCCATGTGCCTATCCAATAACCGCTTAAATGTTCCTAAAGTGTCTGACTCCACTATCACTGCAGGCAGTCCATTCCACACCCCAACCACTCTCTGCGTAAAGAACCTACCTCTGATATCCTTCCTATATCTCCCACCATGAACCCTATAGTTATGCCCTCTTGTAATAGCTCCATCCACCCGAGGAAATAGTCTTTGAACGTTCACTCTATCTATCCCCTTCATCAGGGCGGCACAGTGGTTAGCACTGCTGCTTCACAGCTCCAGGGTCCCGGGTTCGATTCCCGGCTCGGGTCACTGTCTGTGTGGAGTTTGCACATTCTCCTCGTGTCTGCGTGGGTTTCCTCCGGGTGCTCCGGGGTCCTCCCACAGTCCAAAGATGTGTGGGTTAGGTTGATTGGCCAGGTTTAAAAAAATTGCCCCTTAGAGTCCTGGGATGCGTAGGTTAGAGGGATTAGTGGGTAAAATATGTGGGGGTAGGGCCTGGGTGGGATTGTGGTCGGTGCAGACTCGATGGGCCGAATGGCCCCTTTCTGCACTGTAGGGTTTCTATGATTCTATGATCATTTTATGGGCCTAATAGCCCAATTAGCCAAATAGCCTAATCCTGCTTCTATATCTTATGAACTTATAAAAGCAGCCAGCATAATCAAGGACCCCACTCATTCTCTCTTCCACCTTCTTCCATCGGGAAAAAGATACAAAAGTCTGAGGTCACGTACCAAGCGACTCAAGAACAGCTTCTTCCCTGCTGCCATCAGACTTTTGAATGGACCTACCTTGCATTAAGTTGATCTTTCTCTACACCCTGGCTCTGACTGTAACACTACATTTTAATCAGAAATAGGAGCAGGAGTAGGCCATCTGGCTCCTCAAGCCTGCTCCGCCATTCAATAAGATCATGGCTGATCTTTTCGTGCACTCAGCTCCACTTACCTGCCCGCTCACCATAACCCTTACTTCTTTTACTGTTCAAAAATCTATATCTTTGTCTTGAAAACATTCAATGAGATAGCCTCAACTGCTTCACTGGGCAGGGAAATCCACAGATTCGCAACCCTTTGTGTGAAGAAGCGGCACGGTAGCACAGTGGTTAGCACTGCTGCTTCACAGTTCCAGGGACCTGGGTTCGATTCCCGGCTTGGGTCACTGTCTGTGTGGAGTTTGCACATTCTCCTCGTGTCTGCGTGGGTTTCCTCCGGGTGCTCCGGTTTCCTCCCACAGTCCAAAGATGCGCGGGTTAGGTTGATTGGCCATTCTAAATTGCCCTAGGTGTCCTGAGATGTGTAGATTAGAGGGATTAGTGGGTAAATATGTAGGGATGTGGGGCTAGGGTCTGGGTGGGATTGTGGTCGGTGCAGACTCGATGGGCCGAATGGCCTCTCTGTACTGTAGGGTTTCTATGATTTCTATGATAAGTTCCTCATCAACTCAATCTTAAATCAGCTCCCCCTTAATTTGAGGCTATGCCCCTAGTTCTAGTTTCATTTGCCAGTGGAAACAACTTCCCTGCTTCTGCACCCTCTCCTTTCCTTCTCCCCTATATACTCATTGAACGGTATGCTCTCTCTGTACAGCGCACAAGAAACAATACTTTTCACTGTACCCCAGTACACATGACAATAATAAATCAAGGTTGATCCCAGATATGGAGGATTTTCTTGTGAGGAGAGGTTCATAGAATCCATGGAATCCCTACAGTGCAGAAGGAGGAAATTTGGCCCATCAAGCCTGCACCAACAACAATCCCACCCAAGCCCTTTTCCCCTAGCCCCACATATTTACCCTGCTAGTCCTCCTGACAATAAGGGCAATTTAGCATGGTCAATCAACCTAACAATGCCAGGGACCTGGGTTCGATTCCCGGCTTGGGTCACTGTCTGTGCAAAGTCTGCATGTTCTCCCTGCGTCTGCATGGGTTTCCTCCCGGTGCTCTGGTTTCCTCCCACAGTCCAAAATACATGCTGGTTAGGCGGATTGGCTGTGCTAAATTCTCCCTCAGTGTACCCGAACAGGCACCGGAATGTGGCGACTAGGGGAATTTCATAGTAACTTCATTGCAGTGTTAATAAATAAACTTTAAACTTTATCTTTGGAGTGCGGGAGGAAACCCATGCAGACACGGGGAGAAAGTGTAGACTCCAAACAGACAGTGCCCCAAGCCGGGAATTGAACCCGGGTCCTTGGCGCTACGAGTCAGCAGTGCTAACCGCTGTGCCGTCCCATTACATAGGTTGAGCCTCTATCGGAGTTTGAAACAATGAGAGGCGACCTTATTGAGACACATGGGGTTCTCAGCACTACATGTGCTACGTTCCTACACCCTGCTCCTTTATTCTGCTCATGAACACTCTCCCTCTACTTATTTTATTTTATTTCATCTCATTCATCAACTTTTATTACTTTATAATTCCAATTCTTATTTTTCCACTTCTAACATCTTGATTTCCTTCTTATTTTAACCCACCACCCCACAAGGGCCAACTCTGCATCTTTCTTCTGCCATTTCCCTTCGGACTCTCGGGGGGGGGGGGGGGCGGGGTGCGCTTGACAGGGGTAGATACCGAAAGGTTGTTTCTCCTTGTGGGGACAAGAGAGCAAAGTCTCAGAGTAAGGGGGTCGCCCACCGAAGACAGACATGAAGAATTTTTTGAGGATAATGAATCTTTTGATGTTTGATTTATATTGTCACATGTATTAGTATACAGTGAAAAGTATTGTTTCTTGCGCGCTTTACAGACAAAGCATACTGTACATAGAGAAGGAAAGGAGAGAGTGTAGAATGTAGTGTTACAGTCATAGCAAGGGTGTAGAGAAAGATCAACTTAATGTAAGGTAGGTCCATTCAAAAGTCTGACAGCAGCAGGGAAGAAGCTGTTCCTGAGTCGGTTGGTACGTGATCTGACTTTTGTATCTTTTTCCCAACGGAAGAAGGTGGAAGAGAGAATGTCCGGGGCGTGTGGGGTCCTTAATTATGCTGGCTGCTTTTTCGAGGCAGCGGGAAGTGTAGACAGAGTCAATGGGTGGGAGACTGGTTTGAGTGATGGACTGGGCTTTGGTCACAACCCTTTGTAGTTCCTTGCAGTCTTGGGTAGAGCAGGAGCCATACAAAACTGTGATGCAACCAGAAAGAATGCTTTCTGCGGTACGTCTGTAAAAGTTGGTGAGAGTTGTGGCTGACATGCCGAATTTCCTTAGTCTTCTGAGGAAGTAGAGGCATTGGTGGGCTTTCTTAACTATAGTGTCTGCATGGGGGGGACCAGGACAGATTGTTGGTGATCTGGACATCTAGAAACATGTGGGGCAGGAGGAGGCCATTTAGCCCATCGTGTCTGCACCGCCTCTCCAAACGAGCAGCATGACTTAGTTCCACTCCCCTGCCCTTTTCTCCAACCCCCTCCAAATATATATCTTGAAGTAATATTTAACGGTGACCATGAATCGAATGACACAAAAACCCATCTGGTTCAGAAGGAAATCCGGCATCCTCACCTCAGCCACACTGCTATATGTGACTCCATGTGGATGGCACAGTGGCACAGTCTTTGGCACTGCTTCTTCACGGCGCCAGAGACCTGGGTTCAATTCAAATCAGCCCCCCATCCATCGGCTCTGTCTACACTTCCCATTGCCTCAGCAAAGCCGGCAGCATAATTAAGGACCCCACGCACCGCAGAGATTCTCTCTTCCACCTTCTGTCGGGAAAAAGATACAAAAGTCTGAGGTCACGTATCAACCGACTCAAGAACAGCTGCTTCCCTACTGCCATCAGACTTTGGAATAGACCTACCTCACATTAAGTTGATCTTTCTCTGCACCCTAGCTATGACTGTGACACTACATTCTGCACGCTCTCATTTCCTTCTCTATGAACGGTATGCTTTGTCTGTATAACGCACAAGAAACAATACTTTTCACTGTATGCTCATACATGTGACAGTAATAAATCAAATCAAATCAATTCTGGCCTTGGGTCACCGTCTGTGTGGAGTTTGCACATTCTCCCTGTGTCTGCATGGGTTTCCTCCGGGTGCTCCGGTTTCCTCCCACAGTCCAAAGATGTGCAGGTTAGATTGATTGGCCATGCTGAATTGCCCCTTAGTGTCAGGGAGATTAGCATGATAAATGTGTGGGGTTACGGGAAAAAATCATCCAAATCATTAATATAAATGACAAATAACAGTGGACCCAGCCTGATCCCCAGAGTTGAAGAGAACTGGGAATGGGATTTTATTTTTCATTCATTCGTGGGACATGGGCATCGCTGGCTGGCCAGCATTTATTGCCCATCCCTAGTTGCCCCTTGAGAAGGTGCTGGTGAGCTGCCTTCTTGAATCGCTGCAGTCCATGAGCTGTGGGTTGACCCACAATGCTGTTAGGAAGGGAATTCCAGGATTTTGACCCACCAATAGTGAAGGAACAGCGATAGCGATATATTTCCAAGTCAGGATGGTGAGTGGCTTGGAGGGGAACTTGCAGGTGGTGGTGTTCCCATGTACCTGCTGCCCTTGCCTTCTAGATGGAAGTGGTCACGGGTTTGGAAGGTGCTGTCTAAGGATCTTTGGTGAATTGTTGCAGTGCATCTTGTAGATAGTACACACTGCTGCTACTGAGCATTGGTGGTGGAGGGATTGAATGTTTGTAGATGTAATGCCAATCAAGCGGATTGCTTTGTACTGGATGGTGTCGAGCTTCTGGAGTGTTGTTGGAGCTGCACACATCCAGGCAAGTGGGGAGCGTTCCATCACACTCCTGACTTGTGCTTTGGATGAGAATTGTACTGTTGTTGGGGGGGGTGTATTGGAGCAGTAGGGGCTGGATAGAAGCAGAGTGATAGGTGGAGGCCAGAAAGAGATTGACAAATGTGTCAGGGACACCACCCATGGTGGCACAGTGGTCAGCACTGCAGCCTCACAGCACCAGGGACCCAGGTTTGATTCCCACCTTGGGTCACTGTCTGTGTGGAGTCTGCACGTTCTCCCCATATCTGCGTGGGTTTCCTCCGGGTGCTCCGGTTTCCTCCCACAGTCTGAAAGACGTTCTGGTTGGGTGCATTGGCCATGCTAAATTCTCCCTCAGTGTACCCGAACAGGCGCCGGAGTGTGGCGACTAGGGGATTTTCACAGTAACTTCATTGCAGTGTTAATGTGAGCCTACTTGTGACTGATAAATAAATAAATTTAAGAAGTATTTAGATACTCATTTGTGCTGCCGTAATTTCCAGGGCTGTGGACCAAGCACTGGACAATGGGATTGTACAAGTTCGTAGAATCCCTACCATGCCGAAGAGGCCGTTCAGCCCATCGAATCCACACTGACTCTCTGACAGAGCATCTTATCCAGGCCCTCTGCCTTGCCCTATCCCCATAACCCTGTGAATTTACCATGACCAATCCCACTAATCTTGATCTGATTTATTATTGTGTGTGTGTGTGAGAGAGAGGGAGAGTGTGTGTGAGAGTATTATTTGATTTGATTTATTATTGTCACATGTATTGGTACACAGTGAAAAGTATTGTTTCTTGCGCACTGTACAGACAAAGCATACCGTTCATAGAGAAGGAAAGTGAGAGTGCAGAATGTAGTGTTACAGTCATAGTTCGGGTGGAGAGAAAGATCAACTTAATGTAAGGCAGATTCATTCAAAAGCTATGACTCTCACCAACTTTTACAGATGCACCATAGAAAGCATTCTTTCTGGTTGTATCACAGCTTGGGATGGCTCCTGCTCTGCCCAAGACCGCTGGGAACTACAAAAGGCCATGAATGTAGCCCAATCCATCACCCGTATCAGCCTCCCATTGACTCTGTCGACATTCAAAAGTCTGATGGCAGCAGGGAAGAAGCTGTCCTTGAGTCGGTTGGTACATGATCTCAGACTTTTGTATCTTTTTCCCAATGGAAGAAGGTGGAAGAGAGTATGTCCTGGATGCGTGGGGTCCTGGCTGCTTCTCCGAGGCAGTGGGAAGTGTAGACAGAGTCAATGGATGGGAGGCTGCTTTCCGCGATAGACTGAGCTTCATTCATGTTTCCAGTGCCCAGGACCAGTATGTGTGCAGGAAGTGTCTCCTGGAAGCCTGCACTTCAGGGCTGGAGTGGCGGCTGTGGACACTGTGGAGCATCCGCGGAGCGAAGAGTATCGTGGATCGCATGTATAGAGATGTGGTCACTCTGCAGGCTCAGACTCCACAGGCAGGAAGGGAAAGGGTGACCACCAGGCAGAGCAAGAGAGCTAGGCAGGCAGTGCAGGAATCTCCTGTGGCTATTCCCCTGCAAAACAGATATACCACTTGGTTACTGTTGAGGCGAATGGCCTTTCAGAGGACCGGTTCTGGGGGAGGTGGGACCTGTGCAAACTGAACGGGTTACACTGATGTCCTGGGTGGGGAGGGGGGTGGGAGGGTGGTACTTGCTAGAGTGGTTGGGAAGGTTTAAACTAATATAGCAGGAGGATAGGAACCTTTGAAAGGATTCAGAGCAGGTGGAATAAAGAACAAGAGGAAAAGACAGGAAAATAAAGAAAGTGATAGGCAGAGAAATCAAGGGCCAGAGCCAGCTGAGGACTGAGTAAAAAATAGTAGGAAAGGGAAAAGAAATGTTCAACGTGTCCACCTTAAGGCTCTGCACCTGAATACTTGGAGCATTCAAAGCAAAATGAATGAATTAGTTGCACAGTTGATGTAAAGGGGTATGATATAGTTGGCATTACAGAGACATGGCTCCAAGGTGAGCAAGAATGGGAACTAAACATTGAGGGCTATTCAGTGTTGAGGAAGGACAGATGGAAAGGAAAAGGTGGCAGAGTTGCATTGTTGATTAAAGATGATATTGGTACGATATAGGAAAGATATTAGCAAAGATGATCTGTATGGAATCTGTATGGGTCAAGTTAATAAACAACAGGGGGCAAAAAACATTGGTGGGGGTGGTATACAGACCACCAAACGAGAGGTAATGTTGGGAAAAGCATGAGTCAGGAAATCAGAGATGCATGTGTTAAAGGAACATCTGTGATTATGGGCAACTTCAAACTGGAGGCCCATGACCAGCGGTGTGCCTCAGGGATCAGTGCTGGGTCCACTGTTATTTGTCATTTATATTAATGATTTGGATGAAAATATAGGGGGCATAGTTAGTAAGTTTGCAAATGACACGAAGATTGGTGGCATAGTGGACAGTGAAGAAAGTTATCTCCAATTGCAACGGAACCTTGATCAATTGGGCCAGTGGGCTGATGAATGGCAGATGGAGTTTAATTTAGACAAATGCGAGGTGATGCATTTTGGTGGATTGAACCAGGGCAGGACTTAGAACATAGAACAGTACAGGCCCTTCGGCCCTCGATGTTGTGCCGAGCTTTGTCCGAAACCAAGATCAAGCTATCCCACTCCCTATCGTTCTGGTGTGCTCCATGTGCCTATCCAATAACCGCTTGAAAGTTCCTAAAATGTCCGACTCCACTTTCACAGCAGGCAGTCCATTCCACACCCCAACCACTCTCTGAGTAAAGAACCTACCTCGGACATCCCTCCTATATATCCCACCATGAACCTTATAGTTATACCCCCGAGTAACAGCTACATTCACCCGAGGAAATAGTCTCTGAACGTCCACTCTATCTATCCCCCTTATCATCTTATAAACCTCTATTAAGTCGCCTCTCATCCTCCTCCGCTCTAAAGAGAAAAGCCCTAGCTCCCTCAACCTTTCCTCATAAGACCTACCCTCCAAACCAGGCAGCATCCTGGTAAATCTCCTCTGCACTCTCTCCAATGCTTCCACATCCTTCTTACAGTGAGATGACCAGAACTGCACACAATATTCCAAATGTGGTCTCACCAAGGTCCTGTACAGTTGCAGCATAACCCCACGGCTCTTAAACTCAAACCCCCTGTTACTCAGTTAATAGTAGGGCACTGGGGAGAGTTACAGAACAAAGAGATCTCGGGGTACATGTTCATAGCTCCTTGAAAGTGGAGTCACAGGTGGACAGAGTGGTGAAGAAGGCATTCGACATGCTTGGTTTCATCGGTCAGAGCATTGAATACAGGAGTTGGAATGTCTTGTTGAAGTTGTACAAGACATTGGTAAGGCCACACTTGGAATACTGTGTGCAATTCCGGTCACCGTATTATAGAAATGATATTATTAAACTAGAAAGAGTGCAGAAAAGATTTACTAGGATGCTACTGGGACTTGATGGATTGAGTTATAAGGAGAGGCTGGATAGACTGGGACTTTTTTCTCTGGAGCGTAGGAGGCTGAGGGGTGATCTTATCAGAATTCTATAAAATAATGAGGGGCACAGATCAGCTAGATAGTCAATATCTTTTCCCAAAGGCAGGGGAGTCTAAAGCTAGAGGGCATAGATTTAAGGTGAGAGGGGAGAGATACAAAAGTGTTCAGAGGGGCAATTCTTTCATACAGAGGGTGGTGAGTGTCTGGAACAAGCTGCCAGAGGTAGTAGTAGAGGGGGGTACAATTTTGTCTTTTAAAAAGCATTTAGATCGTTACATGGGTAAGATTGGGTATAGAGGGATATGGGCCAAATGCGGGCAATTGCGATTAGCATAGGGGTTTTAAAAAAAAAATGGGCGGCGTGGACAAGTTGGGCCGAAGGGCCTGTTTCCATGCTGTAAACCTCTATGACTAACTTTAATCTGCATATAGATTGGGAGAGTCAAATTAGTCACAGTACAGCAGAGGAGGAATTTCTGGAGTGCATATAGGATGGTTTATGAGCCAATGCGTTGAGGAACCAACAAGGGAGCAGGCCATCTTGCACCGGGTGTTGTGCAATGAGAAAGGATTAGTTGGCAATCTAGTTGTGAGAGAACCCTTGGGGATGAGTGACGAGTGAATATGGTAGAATTCTTTGTCAAGGTGGAAAATGATGTTGATTCTGAGACCAGGGTCCTGAATCTCAATAAAGGTAACTATGATGGTATGAGGCATGAATTGGCCATGACGGACTAGGAAACATTACTGAAAGGAAAGGCAGTGGACAGACAATGGCAGGCATTTAAAGAACGAATAGGTGAACTCCAGAAGTTATTTAATCGTGTTTGGCGCAAGAGTGGTAAGGGAATTGTGGCCAAGCCATGGCTTACAAGGAATCCACCTCCATATTCACCAAAGAGAGGGACTTGATGGATGAGGAGCCTAGGGTAGGGTGTGTACAAATTCTGGGCCATGTCGATATCAAAAAGGATATCACAAAGGAAGAGGTATTGGGCGTCTTAAAAAGCATTAAAGTAGATAAATCCCCAGGGCCTGATGGGATCTACCCCAGAATACTGAGGGAGGCAAGGGCGGAAATTGTTGGGACCTTGACAGAAATCATTGGCTACAGGTGAAGTTCCAGAGGACTGGAGGATAGCCAATGTTGTTCCATTGTTTAGAAAGGACAGCAGGGATAATCCAGGAAATTATAGGCCGGTGAGTCTTACGCCAGTGGCAGGGAAATTATTGGAAAAGATTCTTAGGACAGGATTTACTCACATTTGGAAACAAATGGACTTATTAGTGATAGACAGCATGGTTTTGCAAGGGGAGGTCATGCCTCACTAATTTGATCGAATTTTTCAAGGAAGTGACGAAGATGATAGATGAGGGAAAGGCAGTGGATGTTGTATACATGGACTTCCATAAAGCCTTTGACAAGGTACCTCATAGTAGATGGTACGAAAGCTGAAGTCACACGGGATCAGAGGAGAGCTGGCAAGATGGATACAGAACTGGCTTGGCCATAGAAGTGGAGATGCCGGCGTTGGACTGGGGTAAACACAGTAAGAAGTCTCACAACACCAGGTTAAAGTCCAACAGTGTTATTTGGTAGCAAAAGCCACCAGCTTTCGGAACAGGCTGTTCCTTCGTCAGGTGGGTGGGAGTTCTGATCACAAACAGGGCACAAAGACACAAACTCAATTTACATGAATAATGATTGGAATGTGAGTCTTTACAGCTAATCAAGTCTTAAAGGTACAGACAATGTGAGTGGAGGGAGCATTAAGCACAGATTAAAGAGATGTGTATTGTCTCCAGACAGGACAGCTAGTGAGATTTTGCATATCCAGGCAAGTTGTGGGGGTTACAGATAGTGTGACATGAACCCAATATCCCGGTTTAGGCCGTCCTCACGTGTGCGGAACTTGGCTATCAGTCTCTGCTCAGCGACTCTGTGTTGTCGTATGTCGTGAAGGCCGCCTTGGAGAACGCTTACCTGACGATCAGAGGCTGAATGCCCGTGACCGCTGAAGTGCTCCCCAACAGGAAGAGAACAGTTTTGCCTGGTGATTGTCGAGCGGTGTTCATTCATCCGTTGTCGTAGCGTCTGCATGGTTTCCCCAATGTACCATGCCTCGGGACATCCTTTCCTGCAGCGTATCAGGTAGACAACGTTGGCCGAGTCGCAAGAGTATGTACCGTGTACGTGGTTGATGGTGTTCTCACGTGAGATGATGGCATCTGTGTCGATGATCCGGCACGTCTTGCAGAGGTTGCTGTGGCAGGGTTGTGTGGTGTCGTGGTCACTGTTCTCCTGAAGGCTGGGTAGTTTGCTGCGGACAATGGTCTGTTTGAGGTTGCGCGGTTGTTTGAAAGCAAGAAGTGGGGGTGTGGGGATGGCCTTGGCGAGATGTTCGTCTTCATCAATGACATGTTGAAGGCTCCGGAGGAGATGTCGCAGCTTCTCCACTCCGCTCACATTGTCTGTACCTTTAAGACTTGATTAGCTGTAAAGGCTCACATTCCAATCATTATTCATGTAAATTGAGTTTGTGTCTTTGTGCCCTGTTTGTAATCAGAACTCCCACCCACCTGATGAAGGGACAGCCTGTTCCGAAAGCTCGTGGCCTTTGCTACCAAATTATCCTGTTGGACTTTAACCTGGTGTTGTGAGACTTCTTACTGTGTTTCACCATAGAAGACAGGGTAGCAGCAGAGTGGTGCTTTTCTGAATGGAAGGCTGTGACTAGCGGTGTTCCACAGGGATCAATGCTGGGACCTTTGTTGTTCGTAGTATATATAAATGATTTGGTGGAAAATATAGCTGGTCTGATTAGTAAGTTCGCAGACTACACAAAAATTGGTGGAGTTACGGACAGTGAAGAAGATTGTCAGAGGATACAGAAAGATATAAACTAGTTGGAGACTTGGGCGGAGAAATGGCAGATGGAGTTTAATCTGGACAAGTGTGAGATAATGCATTTTGGAAGGTCCAGTGCATGCCGGATTATACAGTAAATGGTAGAACCCTCAGGAGTATTGACAGGCAGAGAGATCAGGACGTACATGTCCACCGATCACTGAAAGTGGCAACGCAGGTGGATAAGGTAGTCAAGAAGGCATACGGCATGCTTGCCTTCATCGGACGGGGCATTGAATATAAAAATTCACCGGTCATGCTGCAGCTGTACAGAACCTTAGGCCTCATTTAGAATATTATGTACAATTCTGGTCGCCACACTACCAGAAGGATGTGGATGCTTTGGAGAGGGTACAGAAGAGGTTTACCAGGATGTTGCCGGTTCTGGAGGGTACTAGCTATAAGGAGAGGTTGGATCAACTCGGTTTGTTCTCAGTGGAATGACAGAGGTTGAGGAGTGACCTGATACAGGTTTACAAGATTATGAGTGGCATGGAGAGAGTGGATAGTTAGATGCTCTTTTCTAGGGTAGGAAAGTCAAGGACTCGGGGACATAAGTTTAAGGTGCGTGGGGAAAAGTTTAGAGGAGATGTGCGTGGCAAGTTTTTCACACACAGGGTGGTAATTGTCTCGAAGTCGCTGCCCAGAGGGTGGTGGGAGCAGGTATGATAGCGGCATTTAAGGGGCAACTAGACAAATACATGAATAGGATGGGAATGGAAGGATATGGACTCTCTTAAGTGCGTACAGTTTTAGTTCAGTCGGGCAGCATGGTCGGTACAGACTTGGAGGGCCGAAGGGCCTGTCCCTGTGCTGTACTTTTCTTTGTTTGAAATTAGAGATAGTGTCAGATTCAAGGAAGAAGCATACAAATTGGCAAGAAAAATTAAGAGGCCTGAGGATTGGGAGCAGTTTAAAATTCAGCAAAGAAGGACCAATGGATTGATTAAGAAGAGTAAAATAGAGTATGAAAGTAAATTAGTGGAGAACGTAAAAACTGACTGTTAATGTTTTTATAGATATGTAAAGAGAAGAAGATTGACAAAAACGAATGTAGGCCCCTTACAGTCAGAAACGGGAGAATTCATAACTGGGAGTAAAGAAATGGCTGAGGAATTAAATTTGTACTTTGCTTCAGTCTCCACAAAGGAAGACATGAATAATGTACCAGAAGTGCTGAGAGAAACATGTTTTAGTGAGGAGCTGAAGGAAATCAGCAACAGTAGAGAAATGGTTTTGGGGAAATTGATGGGATTGAAGGTGGATAAATCTCCAGGTCCTGATAATCTTCATCCCAGAGTACTTGAGGAAGTGGTCCTGGAAATAGTAGATACATTGGTGGTTATTTTCCAAAATTCTTTGGACTCTAGAATAGTTCCTATAGATTGGAGGGTAGCTAATGTAAGCCCGCTATTCAAAAAGGGAGGTAGAGAGAAAACAGGGAATTATAGACCAGTAACGTCAGTACTGGGGAAGTTGCTAGAGTCCATTATCAAGGATTTCACAACTCGGCATTTGGAAGGCAGTGGTATAATCAGACAAAGACAGCATGGATTTACAAAAGGGAAATCATGCTTGACCAATCTATTGGAATTTTTTGAGGATGTAACCAGTAGAGTTGACCGAGGAGAACCAGTGGATGTGGTTTATTTAGACTTTCAGAAAGCTTTCGACAAAATCTCAGATAACAAACTGCTCTGTAAAGTTAAAGGACATGGGATTGCAGGCAGTGTCTTGAGATGGATAGAAAGCTGGTTAGCAGATAGGAAGCAAAGAGTTGGCATAAATGGGTCTTTTTCTGATTGGCAGTCAGTGACTAGTGGGGTTCCGCAGGGATCTGTGCTGGGACCCAAACTGTTCACATTATATATTAATGATTTGGAAGAGGGAACTGAATGTATTATCTCCAAATTTGCAGATGATACAATGTTGGGTGGGAGAATGAGCTGTGAGGAGGCTGCAGAGATGCTTCAGTGTGATTTGGACAGGCTGAGTGTGTGAGCATCTGCATGGCAGATGCAGTATAATGTGGATAAATGTGAGATTATCCACTTTGGTAGCAATAATAGGAAGACAGATTATTACTTGAATGGGTGTAAATTGAGCGAGGTGGATACTCAACGAGACCTTGGTATCCTTGTACATCAGTTGCTGAAAATAAGCGCACAGGTACAACAGGCAGTAAAGAAGGCAAATGGTATGTTGGCCTTCATAGCGAGAGGATTTGAGTATAGGGATAGGGAGGTTTTACTGCAATTGTATAAGGTGTTGGTGAGGCCGCATCTGGAGTATTGTGTACAGTTTTGGTGTCCTTATCTGAGGAAGGATGTCCTTGCTATAGAGGGAGTGCAATGAAGGTTTACCAGGCTGACTCCTGGGATGGCAGGACTGCCACATGAGGAGAGACTAAGTCGGTTAGGATTATATTCACAGGAGTTTGGAAGAGTGAGAGGGGATCTCATAGAAACTTATAAAATTCTAACAGGGTTAGACAGAGTAGCTTCAGAAAGAATGTTCCCCATGGTGGGGGAGTCCAGAACCAGGGGTCATAATTTGAGGATCGGGGTAATTCTTTTAGAACTGAGGTGAGGAGAAATTTCTTCACCCAGAGGATGGTAAATGTGTGGAATTCACTACCACAGAATGTAGTTGAGGCCAAAATGTTGACTGATTTCAAGAAGAAATTAGATACCTTGGGGCTAAAGGGATCAAGGGCGGCACGGTAGCACAGTGGTTAGCACTGCTGCTTCACAGCTCCAGCGACCTGGGTTCGATTCCCGGCTTGGGTCACTGTCTGTGTGGAGTTTGCACATTCTCCTCGTGTCTGCGTGGGTTTCCTCCGGGAGCTCCGGTTTCCTCCCACAGTCCAAAGATGTGCGGGTTAGGTTGATTGGCCATTCTAAAATTGCCCCTTAGTGTCCTGGGATGTGTAGGTTAGAGGGATTAGCGGGTAAATGTGTAGGGATATGGGAGGGCCTGGGTGGGATTGTGGTCGGTGCAGACTCGATGGGCTGAATGGCCTGTTTCTGCACTGCAGGGTTTCTATGATTTCTATGGTTTCTATGATATAGGGGAGGAAGGGGGGGGGGATCAGGGTATTGAATTTGGTGATCAGCCATGATCATCATGAATGGCGGAGCAAGCTCGAAGGGCCGAATGACCAACTCTGGCTTCTAGTTTCTATGGTAATCTGGGTTGAAGCTGTGGGAGGGGCGCCTGGGACGCGACTTGTGGACGTGGTGTGGGGGCATGGATGATTGATGGAGATTTGGACCAATCGGCACTTGGCATAAGATGTCCTCCAGCCAATCACTGAAGGGGAGAGGTAGGCTCCACTCACTGGACGGTGGCGAGGGGAGCCGGGCGCCCACACGTGACATGATTGGCGTGGATCTGGACCAGTGGCTTTTGAGCCCTGAGGACAAAGCGGGTACCAATCCGGGGTAGGTGGGGTAGTGTTGGGGATGGAGGGGGGTCGGTTTGTGCAGGCGGAACATTTCCACTTCATTCTGTGGGCGGAAGAAGTGCAATGGTCACACCAACAGGTGCTGATGATTGACGTGGGTATGGACCAATGGCCATCAGGATTGGCCCGGAGGACTGGCTGGTCCTCCGACCAATCACAGAGAGCGCAGTCTGAACTCTTCCCCCTCCTGTGTCTCCTTTGTGCTGAGGATCCCAGTTACTCAGGAGGTGCAGTTGAAATATAGGTAATATATGGGCATAATTAATACATATAGGTCTATATAATATTGACTCACCTGATAAAGGAACAGCGCTCTGAAAGCTCGTGATTCCAAATAAACGTGTTGGACTTTAACCTGGTGTTGAGAGACTTCTTACTGTGCCCACCCCAGTCCAATGCCAGCATCTCCACATCATATATAATATATATTTGCAAATGATCAAATTGCAGCTTTACTTAGAATTTTTTTTTAAAAGATAAATTATTTATAGGATTTGTGGAGAAAATTAATTGTGATTTGAAATTGATTTGATTTATTATTTTCACGTATTACTATACAGTGAAAAGTATTGTTTCTTGTACGCTATACAGACAAGCGTACTGTTCATGGAGAGGAGAGAGTGCAGAATGTAGTGTTACAGTCATAGCTAGGGTGTAGAGAAAGGTCAACTTAATGCAAGGTAAGTCCATTCAAAAGTCTGACGGCAGCAGGGAAGAAGCTGTTCTTGAGTCGATTGCTCCGTAACCTCAAACCTTTATATCTGTTTCCTGATGGAGGAAGGTGGAAGAGAGAATGTCTGGGGTGTGTGGGGCCCTTAATTATGCTGGCTGCTTTGCTGAGGCAGTGGGAAGTGTAGACAGAGTCAATGGATGGGAGACTGGTTTGCGTGATGGATTGGGCTACGTTCACGACCCTTTGTAGTTTCTTGCGGTCTTGGGCAGAGCAGGAACCATACCAAGCTGTGGTACAACCAGAAAAAATGCTTTCTATGGTGCACCTGTGATGTTAGAGTGCCTTTAAGAAGTTTTTAAAAAAATAACATGCTCTCTGTAGCAAAACCTTAGATGATGTCATTGTTGGGAGGAGGAAAAAACCCGGTGGGCAGGTCAGGTGACAGGTCAGGTGACAAGTTTTCACTTTCAGTCTCAGTTTGTGAAAAATCACACCCTGGCCCCACCCCACCAACCCCACAAAGTTTCCCTACAAAACCCATCCCATCATCCCCCTAACACGAAGGAGCAATTTAGCATGGCCAATCAACATAACCCACACATTTTGGGACTATGGGAGGAAACCAGAACACCTGGAGGAAACCCACGCAGACATGGGGAGAAAGTGCAAACTCCACACAGACAGTCATTAAAGCGGGGAATCGAACCCTGGCGCCGTGAGGCAGCAGTGCCACTGTGCTGCTGAAGATTCTGGGCTGGGGAAAAGGTGCAGGATAGTGAAGGATGTGTTCTAAACTGGAGGTGGGGAAGGAGTAGGTTCCTGCAGGACAGTCGGGTTTGTTGCGGGGGGGGGGTGAGGGCGGGTGGAGAAAGTCTGTAAAGACACAATAATTGCCTGCTCTGAGTTTCCATCCTGTACTTTGCAGTGGTGACTTTTGTGGACTCCTATTGCAGGGCATCAGAAGAGGAGGAATTGTGGCTGGAAACTCAAAGCAAAGACCACACCAAGAACTGACTGTGTGTCACTTGATTCATCAGGACCTGAATATCATCGGCCTTTTGAGTGTGAAGGAAAAATCCTTGTCTGTTCTGTCTGTGAGGAAAGATCCCTCCCCTCCTGACCCGGACTGCACATGTCCAAGGCAGAGGGGCATCTACGCATTTGCGGCGGAGAGCCCACCCCCCCTGACCTATATGCTGAGATATTGACCAATGGAAAGAGTTGACGGACTCTGGCCCTCCAGCCAATCAGAGCGCAGGCTTTGTACGGAAATACGCACCCGAGTGAGAGTGTTCCAGTGCACTGAGTGTGGAAAGAGCTTTCACCAGTTACACAGCCTGAAAAATACATCACAGCATTCACAGCGAGGAGAGACTGTACCCGTGTTCTGTGTGAGATTTAACTGATTGTTGAACCCGGAGAGCCACAGGGACACCCGCACCATGGAGAAACCATGGAAATGTGGGGACTGTGGGAAGGGATTCCGGTTCCCCTCCCAGCTGGAAATCCATCGACGCAGTCACACTGGGGAGAGACCCTTCACCTGCCCCGTGTGTGGCAAGAGGTTCCGTGATTCATCCACCCTGCAGACCCACTGGCGAATCCACACAGGGCAGAGGCCGTTCACCTGCTCCGAGTGCGGGAAGGGCTTCACCGAGTCAGCCACCCTCCGGAAGCACCGTCGCGTTCACACCGGGGAGCAGCCATTCGCCTGCTCTGCCTGCGGGAAGCGATTCACTCAGTCCTCCAATCTGCGGACGCACCAGCGACTCCACACTGGGGAGAGGCCTTTCGTCTGCTCCGAGTGCGGGAAGGGCTTCACTCAGCTGTCCAGCCTGCTGAAGCACCATGCCAGTCACGCCAGTGAGAGATCCTTTAAATGCTCCGATTGTGGCGACAGCTTTCAAAGCTTTCGGGTTCTGATGTCCCACCAGCGAGTTCACACCAACGAGAGACCATTCAGCTGCTCTCACTGCTCAAAGAGGTTCAGAACGTCATTCAACCTGCTGACACACCAGCGAGTTCACACCGGGGAGAGACCGTTCACCTGCTCGGTGTGTGGGAAGAGATTCACTCAATCGCAACACGTTCGGAGACACCAGCGGGTTCACACAGGAGAGAAACCGTTCACCTGCCCCGTGTGTGACAAGGGATTCACTCAGTCATCCAGCCTGCAGACACACCAGCGAGTTCACAATTGACCTCATGGGTTGGACTCTACCTAGGAATTAGGAGAAGTAGGCAAATTCAGCCCTTTGAGCCTGCTCCAGCATTCAATCAGATCATGGCTGATCTCTCCCTGGTCTCAAATTCACTTCCCTACTTTTTTTGCAAAGTTGAGTTTGTGAAGTTGGAATTGGATGTTGGTAAAGATGTAAAAAATTGTAAAAATGTTAGAGGGAAAAAAAATCATTGTGGTGTCCCTTTAAAAGTTTTGTTTCAGGACTTGGAGATTTAAAACGCAAAGTACATACAGAGTCCAAGCTGAAACATTTGTCTCAAAAAGTCAAGCAATAGCCTTGACAATACAACCTGTTCTTTTTTAATTGAGCCCAATCAATTTAAATTTGATGGGGTTGACGACATCAGACCATTCCTACTGTAGGAAAAGTGATAGGTCATCACAGGTATAAAAGAGAGTGCAGGGGGGGGGAAAACAACAGGAGAGCAACTGAAGAACCACCACCTCTCAAGCCTCGAGAGGAATACAGTGGCTCTCAACTCTGCCAGCTTCAGATATCTCTTAAGAGTGCGCACCATCGAACTAGCGAAAGGTACCAAATCAGAAAAAACTTAGAGGAATCCACTGAGGAATTCCAAAAGCCACAAAACCTGGTTGTATTTCTGAGAGTGACTTAATACTATTATATATTTTTCTGGTTAATGAATGAGTATTGTAATTATTTGAACAGCATGCCATTGGAATCTTATTTAATATGTTATTCGGTATATTCAGAAAACTAGCATGCAGGTACAGCAGATAATGAAGAAAGTGAATGTTGGCATTTATAGCTAAAGGGATAGAATATAAAGTAAGGAAGTATTGTTGCAACTATACAAGGCATTGGTGAGAACGCACCTGGAGTATTGTGCACAGTTTTGGTCCCCTTATTTGAGGAAAGATGTAGTGGCATTGGAGGCAGTTCGGAGAAGGTTCACCAGATTAATTCCAGAGATGAAGGAAGGGGTTTGTCATATAAAGAGAACAGTTTAGGCCGATACTCTCTGGAATTTAGAAGAATGAGGGGAGATCAAATTGAGGTATATAAGATGATAAAAGGTATGGATAAAGTAGACATGGAGCGGATGCTTCCACTGGCGGGGCATTCTAGGGTGAGAGGTCATAGTCTTAGGATAAGGGGCAGCAAATTTAAAACAGAGTTGAGGAGAAACTACTTCCCCCAAAGGGTTGTGAATCTGTGGAATTTGCTAACCCAAAGTGTGGTGGATGCTGGGACAGTGAGTGAATTTAAGGAGGAGTTAGACAGATTTTTAATTGGTAATGGGTTGATAGGTTAAGGGGAGAAGGCAGAAAAATAGGGATGAGGGCCATATCAGCCTTGATCGAATGGCAGAGTAGACTCGATGGGCCGAATGGCCTAATTCTGATGCTATATCTTATGAACTTATGTTACTTGTTTAGTTAAAGTTCCCGGTTAGTTAAATAAATAAATTGGTAAGTGTTGATTTTAAAGTGAGTGTGGGGTATTTCTGTTAGTTAACTGCTAAACGTCACTGAAGGACAGTCCACACCTTCCCAATCACTTTTAGCAGATTAATAGGTGAGATATTCCTCTTTGGGGAATTCGGCGTTACATCTTAAAGGGGGTCAACCTCCTCATCGTAACCCCTGTCCCCATAATCCCTCTTTCCCTTTTTAAAATTAGAAATATGTTTATCTCCCTCTTGAAACCATTCAACGATTCAGATTCTACCGCACTATGGGGCAGCGAGTTCCACCAATTCACCACCCTCTGGGAGAAGTAGTCCCTCCTCATCTCAGTTTTAAATCTACTGCCTCTCAACCTATACCTATGACCTCTTGTTCTAGATTGCCCCATGAGAGGAAACATTTGGTCTACATTTACTCTATCGAATCTGTTTAAAATTTTATTTCCCTCGATCAGATCCCCTCTCATCCTGCTAAACTCCAGTGAGTACAAGCCCAAACTGTTTAATCTCTCCTCAAACGTCAACCCCTTTATCCCCGGAATCAATCTCGTGAACCTCCTCTGAATTAGCTCCAATGGCAGAGCGCTCGCTTAGCATGCGAGAGGTAGTGGGATCAATGCCCACATTCTCCACTTTCATTGGGGTGCCACAGTGCTTAGCACTGCTGCCTCACAGCGCCAGAGACCCGGGTTCGATTCCCGGCTTGGGTCACTGTCTGTGTGGAGTCTGCACGTTCTCCCCGTATCTGTGCGGGTTTCCTCCAGGTGCTCCAGTTTCCTCCCACAGTCTAAAACGTGCGGGTTAGGTGGATTGGCTATGCCAAATTGCCCCTTAGTGTCAGGGGTACTAGCTAGGGTAAATGCATGGGGTTATGGGGATAGCACCTGGGTGGCGTTGTGGTTGGTGCAGACTCAATGGGCCAAATGGCCTCCTTCTGCAGTGTAGGGATTCTATGAATCTATGAACTGCCTCCAATGCTACCACATTCTTCCTCAAATGAGGAGACCAAAACTGGACACACTACTCCAGATGTGGCCCCACCAACACTCTATACAAGTGCAACAACACTTCTCTACTTTTATACTCAATCACTTTGCAATGAATGCCAACATTCCATTTGCCTTTTTTATCAGAAGGTGGCACAGTGTTGAGCACTGTTCCCTCACAGTGCCAGGGACCCAGGTTTGATTCCCGGCTTGGGTCACTGTGTGGAGTTTGCACGTTCTCCCTGTGTCTGCGTGGGTTTCCTCTGGGTGCTCCGGTTTGCTCCCATAGTCTGAAAGTTGTGTTGGTTAGGTGCCACGCTAAATGCCCCCTCAGTGTACCTGAGCAGGCGCCCGAGTGTGCGACTAGGGGATTTTCAAAGTAACTTCATTGCAGTGTTAATGTAAGCCTATTTGTGACTAATAAATAAACTTAAACTGATCACATCCTGTACCTGCATAACGACTCTGCAGTTATTGCTGCTGTTAATCACATCCAGGACTGAACCATGTTCATTCTGACAATTGGAGTGAGTTTCTGCTATTGTTAATAATCCCTGTAACTGGGCTGGAGGTTAACATTCTGATAAATGCCAAATAAATCAGTTGTGTTTCAACAATCAATGTGCCAATTCGTCGTCGTCTCAAAGACAAGAACTTACATATAACTCATTGCCGCTACCTTTATGAGGCTGTAATAAAATAATGTGGAATCCTTGGCTTTATTAATGAAGATGTGGAGATGCCGGCGTTGGACTGGGGTAAGCACAGTAAGAAGTCTCACAACACCAGGTTAAAGTCCAACAGGTTTATTTGGTAGCAAATACCATAAGCTTTCGGAGCACAGCTCCTTCGTCAGATGGAGTGGATATCTGTTCTCAAACAGTGCAAACAGACACAGAAATCAAATTACAGAATACTGATTAGAATGCAAATCTCTACAGCCAGCCAGGTCTTAAATGTACAGACAATGTGGGTGGAGGGAGCATTCAACACAGGTTAAAGAGATGTGTATTGTCTCCAGACAGAACAGCTAGTGAAATTCTGCAAGTCCAGGAGGCAAGCTGTGGGGGTTACTGATAATGTGACATAAATCCAACATCCCGGTTTAGGCCGTCCTCATGTGTGCGGAACTTGGCTATCAGTTTCTGCTCAGCGACTCTGCGCTGTCATGTGTCGTGAAGGCCGCCTTGGAGAACGCTTACCTGAAGATCCAAGGCTGAATGCCCGTGACTGCTGAAGTGCTCCCCCACAGGAAGAGAACAGTCTCGCCTGGTGATTGTCGAGCGGTGTTCATTCATCCGTTGTCGTAGCGTCTGCATGGTTTCCCCAATGTACCATGCCTCGGGATATCCTTTCTTGCAGCGTATCAGGTAGACAACGTTGGCCGAGTTGCAAGAGTATGTACCGTGTACCTGGTGGATGGTGTTCTCACGTGAGATGATGGCATCCGTGTCGATGATCCGGCACGTCTTGCAGAGGTTGCTGTGGCAGGGTTGTGTGGTGTCGTGGTCACTGTTCTCCTGACGGCTGGGTAGTTTGCTGCGGACAATGGTCTGTTTGAGGTTGTGCGGTTGTTTGAAGGCAAGAAGTGGGGGTGTGGGGATGGCCTTGGCGAGATGTTCGTCTTCATCAATGACATGTTGAAGGCTCCGGAGGAGATGCCGTAGCTTCTCTGCTCCAGGAAAGTACTGGATGATGAAGGGTACTCTGTCCACCGTGTCCCGTGTTTGTCTTCTGAGGAGGTCGGTGTGGTTTTTCGCTGTGGCGCGTCGGAACTGTTGATCGATGAGTCGAGCGCCATATCCTGTTCTTATGAGGGCATCTTTCAGCGTCTGGAGGTGTCTGTTGCGATCCTCCTCATCTGAGCAGATCCTGTGTATTCGGAGGGCTTGTCCGTAGGGGATGGCTTCTTTTACGTGTTTAGGGTGGAAGCTGGAGAAGTGGAGCATCGTGAGGTTATCCGTGGGCTTGCGGTACAGTGAGGTGCTGAGGTGACCATCCCAGGGAAGAAGCTGTTCTTGAGGTGGTTGGTATGTGACCTCAGACTTTTGTATCTTTTTCCCGACAGAACGTGGTGGAAGAGAGAATGTCCGGGGTGTGTGGGGTTCTTCATTATGCTGGCTGCTTTTCCGAGGCAGTGGGAAGTGTAGACAGAGTCAATGGGTGGGAGGCTGGGCTTCGTTCACGATTCTTTGTAGTTTCTTGCGTTCTTGGGCAAAGCAGGAGCTGTGATACAACCAGAAAGAATGCTTTCTATGGTGCATCTGTAAAGGTTGGTGAGAGTCGTAGCTGACATGCTAAATTTCCATAGTCTTCTGAGAAAGGGAGTCACCTATGGGCTCGCTGGTGGGTGCTCAGATTGGAGGACTGGCTGAATTCCTTCCCGCACACGGGGCAGGTGAAGGGCCGCTCCCCGGTGTAAACCTTCTGGTGGGTCAGCAAAGGCGTATACGAGGCACGGAACTGCTTGGCACAGCGGGAGCAGCCGAAGGGCCTCTCTGCTCTGTGGATCCACTGATGGACCCCGAGGTGCTTGGCGCTCTTGAACCTGCCCCCGCAGTCAGGGCACTGGAAAGGCCTCCTGTCGGCTGGAGGGTTTCCCCGGCGCGCTGGCGGCACGGAGCCCTCCCCCCACCGCCGCGTCGGGCAAGCAGCTGGCACCCTGGTGTGACCCCCCCGCCTGTGCCTCAGCAGGTTGGAGGACTGGGTGAAGCCCTTGCCACACTTGGAGCGGGAGAATGTCCTCTCCCCGGTGTGGACTCACCGGCGCGCCAACAGGTTGGACAAGCAGGTGAACTCTTTGCCGCACACGCCGCAGGCGAACGGACGCTCCCCGGTGTGGACCTGCCGGTGTCTCTGCAGGGTGGACGCCTCGCTGAACCCCTTCCCGCACTTGCCGCAGGTGAATGGCCGCTCCCCAGTGTGAGCACGGTGGTGAATCTCCAGCTTGGACGGGTAATTGAATCCCTTCCCACAGTCCCAACACTTCCAAAGTTTCTCCATAGTGTCCTCGTGACCCTCTGGATTCGATGATCAGCTGATCATCCGGACACAGAACACGGGTGCAGTCGCTCCCTGCTGTGAATGCTGCGATGTATTTTCAGGCTGTGGAACTGGTTAAAGTTCTCTCCACACTCAGTGCACAGAAACAGTGTGTGTGTGAGTGTGCGCGTGTCTCAGTGCTTTTCTAGTCATCCCGATGCTCAGAATCTTTTCCCAAACACAAATTTCTCCTTCCACACAAAAAGGCTGCCAGTTTCAAGGCCCTGGTGAATCGAGTGAGCCTCCCAGATCTTGGCCTGACGTTTGCTTTGAGCTTGTCCCGGCTGCAAGTCTTCTCCTTCCTGCGAAGGAGAGTCAGAGAATTCACATCAGACCGTTCTAGTTTCTACACGACGTTCCCTCGGCCTTCAGAAACTAGCAAGCCACACCCCCCCCCCAACCCACTCTGTGACACTTTACGTTTAAGTTTTTTAAGTTTATTTATTGTCACCAGCATGCATACATAAAAATGTGGAAACTAGAAGCAGGAGTTGGCCATTCGGCCCTTCGAGTCTGTTCGACCATTCATTTTGATCATGGCTGATCATCGAATTCAATATCTTGATCCCCCCTTCCTTCCATTTCCCTTGATCCCGTTAGCCCCAAGAGCTATAGAAACATAGAAAAACTACAGCACAAAACAGGCCCTTCGGCCCCACAAGTTGTGCCGAACATATCCCTACCTTTTAGGCCTACTTATAACCCTCCATCCTATTAAGTCCCATGTACTCATCCAGGAGTCTCTTAAAAAGACCCTATTGAGTTTGCCTCCACCACCACTGACGGCAGCTCATTCCACTCGCCCACCACCCTCTGTGTGAAAAACTTCCCCCTAACATCTCCCCTGTACCTACCCCCCAGCACCTTAAACCTGTGTCCTCTCGTAGCAGCCGTTTCCACCCTGGGAAAAAGCCTCAGAGTCCACACGATCTATACCTCTCAACATCTTATATACCTCTATTAGGTCTCCTCTCACCCTAAGTCTCTCCAAGGAGAAAAGACTGAGCTCCCTCAGCCTATCCTCATAAGGCATGCCACTCAATCCAGGCAACATCCTTGTGAATCTCCTCTGCACCCTTTCAATCATTTCCACATCCTTCCTGTAATGAGGCGACCAGAACTGAGCACAGTACTCCAAGTGGGGTCTGACGAGGGTCTTATATAGCTGCATCATTATCCCCGGACTCCTAAACTCAATCCCTCGATTGATAAAGGCCAGCACACCATACGCCTTCTTAACCACCTCCTCTATATCTAATTTTGTCTTGAAATCAGACAACGCTTTGGTCTCAACTACATTCTGAGGTAGCAAATTCCACACATTCACCACCCTCTGGGTGAAGAAATTTCTCCTCACCTCAGTTCTAAAAGGTTTACCCCATATCCTCAAACTATGACCCCTCGTTCTGGACTCCCCGTCATTGGCAACATTCTTTCTGAATCGACCCTATCCCTATTAGAATTTTATATTACATTAACACTGCAATCAAGTTACTGTGAAAATCCCCTCGTCGCCACACTTCAGCACCTATTCAGGTACACTGACGGAGAATTTAGCATGGCGAATGCACCTAATCAGCACGTCTTTGGACTGTGGGAGGAAACCGGAGCACCTGGAAGAAACCCACACAGACACGGAGAGAACGTGAAGACCCAAGCCACGAATCGAACCTGGGTGCCTGGTGCTATGAGGCATCAGTGCTAGCCACTGTGCTACCCGTGCTGCCCCAGCCAGCGATGCCCATATTCTGTAAATGAATTAAAAAAGAATCATCCTGCCTTTTGCACCACCCCAGAATCTTTAGGAATCTCTCCATACACCACAAACAACTTTGCTGAAACACCCAGAAATAATAACAATTATATTCCCACCAATTGCACTTGCAAAGAGAAAAGGTCAGAATTCCTGGTCCAAATCACAATTAACTTCCTCCACAGATGCTAAAGCACAATTGCACTCTGTTTAAAATAATTCAGCACTGTTAATCATATGAAACAATTAGACATAAGTCAGTCACTCCCGGTCATCCCCAATTGCACCTCCTCAGTGCCTGGGACCTTCTAGACATGATGTGGAGATGCCGGGGTTGGACTGGGATAAACACAGTAAGAGATTTAACAACACCAGGTTAAAGTCCAACAGGTTTATTTGGTAGCAAATGCCATTAGCTTTCGGAGCACGGCTCCTTCATCAGATGGAGTGGAAATCTGCTCTCAAACAGGGCATACAGAGACACAAAATCAAGTTACAGAATGGATGTTAGCATAAGGCTAGTGGCTTTTGCTACCAAATAAACCTGTTGGACTTTAACCTGATGTTGTTAGACTTCTTACTGTGTTTACCCCAGTCCAACGCCGGCATCTCCACATCACCTTCTCGACAAAGCAAACACCTTGGCATTGCACATCTGGTGGGCGGAGGGGAAACATCCAGTCTTCGCCATCTCTGATTGGCAGGAGGACCGCCCGGTCCTCCGGGAACAAGTCGGATAGTCATTGGTCCAGAGGCCCGTCAGTCAACGGCGCACCCTCTATGACGCAATGGCTCTTCCGCAGGGGGTGGGTGGAATAGAGCAGTTTGTCTCCGTGATTGGTTCCTCCGAGCCCAGCCCCGATCACCATTGGTCCGTCAATCATTCTGTGCGCATGCCCGTCCCACGACGTCCTAGTTCACCCCCTCCCTCCGTCAGGGTGGGGAGGCAAATAGCGGCGGAAAGGTAGAGGGAAGAGCTAGAAGCCGAGGTAAATGATGGAAACCCGCTTATCCGGTCAGGGAACATCTTTTTGGGGTGGGCGAGAAGAGATAAAGAGATCTTTCGATTTAAACTGATTTAACACTCTTTATTAACCCCCTCCCGCAGCTGCGGCCCACGGACAAGCGGCGTCAGGGTTGCCGGCAAAGGTTACCATGGAAACTGGCCGCCATCTTGGGGATTAGATGCAGGCGGAGCTAGGCGCATGCGCCGCACCCTGCCGCCATATCGCGGCTGGAACAATGGGTGGGCGGGGTTTCCTGTTGCCAACTTTGGTCTCAGTGCCCGGGAGAGACCATCCTTGCCTCCAATTGAGTCCATTCTGACTCTGCATAAAACATGCACACAGGGTACCTTTTTCAACATTTACCCCCTCGTTCCCTATTTAGGGCAGTTTTCTGATGAAATTCTTGTCTCTCTTCACAGAGGCTACCTGACCTACAGAAAAAAATAGCAATGCCAAACACAAACTGGGTGTCCGCTTTACAGAACATCTTTCGTCCGTCCACAATCAGGACCCAGACCTTCCTGTCACTTGCCACTTCAACACACCACCCTGCTCTCTGCCCTCATGTCCATCCTTGGCCTTTTGCAATGTTTTAACAAACCCCAATGCAAACTGGAGGAACAGCACCTCATCTTCCAATTGGGCACTTCCGGACTGAACATTGAGTTTAGCAACTTCAGAGCATGAACTCTCTCCTCCACCTTCACCCCATGTCCTTATATTTTATTTTATTTCTTTTCATCTCATTCATCCATTTTTATCACCCTTCATTCTCATTTCCATTTTTCCACTTCTCCGCTCTCTCTCCCTCTTGTCTCCAAACCCTCCACCCCCTCCCCTTTCAGAGCACTGCCACATTCCTCCTGCCGTCCCTTAACACTCTGTACCTCTGTTCTTCCATTCCCACATTCTGATCACTAAATGGATGCTTTTAGCACCTTTCCCAGCCTTCTTCATCATCATTCACATTTACCACCGCCCCTCCACCCTCATTGTATAAATCTCGTTTGATTTTCTTTGCTCTTAGCTCTGACAAAGGGCCAGACTCGAAACGTTGGCTCTGTTCTCTCTCTCCACAGATGCTGTCAGACCTGCTGAGATTTTCCAGCATTTTACCATTTTTGACAGCACGAGGTCATTCAGCCCCCTCCCCCTGTCTCCTGCCTTCCTTTTGGGTCACGGCTAACACACGTCTGTCTGCTTTGAAGGGGGGACAATGATGGTTGGGGGAGTGGTGGCATGGCAGTTACCACTTCACACTTCCTCAGAAAAGTAGCCAGCATGGGTCACTGTCCGTGCAAAGTCTGCACGTTCTCCTCATGTCTGCGTGGGTTTCCTCTCGGTGCTCCGGTTTCCCCTCTCAGTCCGAAAGACGTGCTGGTTAGGTGCATTTGCTATGCCAAATTTTCCCTGGGTTTACCCGAACAGGGGCTGGAGTGTGGCGACAAGGGGATTTTAACAGTAACTTCATTGCAGTGTTATTGTAAGCCTAAATTATTGTGGCACTAACAAAATAAACTAAACAAAGACAAACTCTCTTCCACCTTCTTCTGTCGGGAAAAAGATACAAAGGCCTGAGGTCACATACCAACTGACTCAAGAACAGCTTCTTCCCTGCTGCCATCAGACTTTAGAATGGACCTACCTTATATTAAGCTGATCTTTCTCTACACCCTAGCTGTGACTGCAGCACTATGTTCTGCATCCTCTCCTTTCCTTCTCCCCTATGTACTCTACAAATGGTAAGCTTTTGCCTGTGTGAGAAACAATACTTTTCACTGTATCCCAATACAGGTGACATGGGAAGGCGATGGCCTCGTGGTACTGGACCATTAATCCAGAAACTCAGCTAATGTTCTGGGGACCCGGTTTCAAATCCCACCACCACAGATGGTGAAATTTGAATTCAGTTAAAACTATCTGGAATCAAGAATCTACTGATGACAATTGTCTATTGTCAGGAAAAACCCATCTGGTTCCTTTAGGGAAGGAAATCTGCCGTCCTTACCCGGTCTGGCCTACATGACTCCAGAGCCACAGCAATGTGGTTGACTCTCAACTGCCCTCTGAAATGGCTGGGCAATGTTCTCAGTTCAAGGGCAACTAAGATGGGCAATAAATGCTGGCCCAGCCAGCAACACCCGCGTCCCATGAATTAATTTTTAAAAATCAAATCAAATCAAACCTCACAGGAGTGATCACCTGGAGGTCTCGGGGCTGACACCGTGGGTTCAAATTCCCATCAGGGCCCACAGCCTGGTAAGCCGTTCAGTTCCTGGGCAATAAGGACTGGCCTCGCCAGCGATGCCCACATCTCCTGAAGGAATGAAGCTGGACCCCTTCTGACTCCCAAGCTACAAGGCCTTTCCTCATTTAATCACCCCTTCATCCCATGAAATCAACCTTCTCTGTTTTTAAAGTTGCTATTGCGCCTGCCTCAACCACTTTCTCTGGCAGCTCATTCCATGTACGCACCACCCACTCAGGTTTCTTTTAAATCTTTCCCCTCTCACCTTAAACCTATGTCGTCTCATTTTCAATTCCCCTTCCCTGGGAAAAAGACCGTGTGGATTCATTCTATCTCATGCCCCTCATGATTTTATACACTTCAGTCGCAACATTTAAAAAGCATTTTGGATGAGTACATGGATGGGAAATGATTAGAGGGATATGGGCCAAACGCAGGCAATTGGGACTAGCTGGGACGCACCACCATGATCGGCATGGACTGGTTGGGCCAAAGGGCCTGTTTCCGTGCTGTCTTGTTCTGTGCCTATTGTTTCTTGCACGCTACACAGACAAAGCATACTGTTCGTAGAGTACATGGGGAGAAGGAAAGGAGAGGGTGCAGAATGTAGTGTTACAGTTACAGATATGGGCAGCACGGTGGCACAGTGTTTGGCACTGCTGCCTCACAGCACCAGGGACAATTCCGAGTATTTCCAGTAAATTTTCCTTTTAACGCTCAAAACCCTCCCCTGCTTCCTCCTTTTTCTGAAATATAGATTTTGCTTTGTGGGAATGCTGGCAGTGGGGGTGGGCGGGGTGGGATTCATTCACTGGTCTCATAAAGGGTAGGTGGCGGTCCCTGAAGACAACAGGACAGTGTAGGTAAGGTGGGTAAGAAGGCATACCCGCGGCACAGTGGTTAGCACTGCTGCCCCATGGCGCCAGGGACCCAGGTTCAATTCTGACCTCGGGTCACTGCCTGTGGAGAGTTTGCACATTCTCCTCGTGTCTGCGTGGGTTTCCTCCGGTGCTGCCAATTTCCTCCCACAGTCCAAAAATGTGCAGTTAGGTGGATTGGCCATGCTAAATTGCCCCTTAGTGCCAGGGGGATTATCAGGGTAAATACATGGGGTTACGGGGTTAGGGCCTGGGTGGGATTGTGATCGGAGCAGACTCGATGGGCTGAATGGCCTCCTTCAGCACTGCAGAGATTCTATGGTTCTAGAACCCCCACTCCCTCGATTGTCTGACCGGTGATAACAATTTCTCAGCATCTACCCTACTGAGTCTCTTCCTGATGGTCCTAACCCCTCTCGGCACATCGGCACAGCAGTTAGCACTGTTGCCTCACAGCGCCAGAGACCCAGGTTCAATTCCAGCCTCGGGTCACTGTCTGTGCGGAGTTTGCACGTTCTCCCCGTGTCTGAGTATGTTTCCTCCGAGTGCTCCAGTTTCCTCCCACAGCCCAAAGATGTGCGCTTAGGTGGATTGGCCATAATAAATTGCTCCTTAGTGTCAGGGGGAACAGCTGGGGTAAATGAGTGGGCTTTGGGGATAGGGCCTGCATGGGACTGTGGTCGGTGCAGACTTGATGTGCCGAATGGCCTCCTTCTGCACTGCAGGGATTCTATGACTCTATGAAAGCAATGATTTTGTTTTTAAAGTGAGGAGACTAAATCCGCACCGTTGTTGCAGTCCAGCCAATGTACAGCTGACGGCAACACTTTCCTAATTTAATCCTGGATTCCCCCTGCAAAGATCACCCATTTTCCATTCGCCTTCCCCATTGCTTGCTTTACCTGCGCTCTAACTTTCTGTGATTCACGTACCTGAACACAAAGACCCCTCTGAATCGTGGGATCCCGTCACCTCCCTCCGTATACAAAGAACAAAGAACAGTACAGCACAGGAAACAGGCCCTTCGGCCCTCCAAGCCTGTGCCGCTCCTTGGTCCAACTAGACCAATCGTTTGTATCCCTCCATTCCCAGGCTGCTCATGTGACTATCCAGGTAAGTCTTAAACGATGTCAGCGTGCCTGCCTCCACCACCCTACTTGGCAGCGCATTCCAGGCCCCCACCACCCTGTGTAAAAAACAACCCTCTGATGTCTGAGTTATACTTCGCCCCTCTCAGCTTGAGCCCGTGACCCCTCGTGATCGTCACCTCCGACCTGGGAAAAAGCTTCCCACTGTTCACCCTATCTATACCCTTCATAATCTTGTATACCTCTATTAGATCTCCCCTCATTCTCCGTCTCTCCAAGGAGAACAACCCCAGTTTACCCAATCTCTCCTCATAGCTAAGACCCTCCATACCAGGCAACATCCTGGTAAACCTTCTCTGCACTCTCTCCAATGCCTCCACGTCCTTCTGGTAGTGCGGCGACCAGAACTGGACGCAGTACTCCAAATGTGGCCTAACCAGCGTTCTATACAGCTGCATCATCAGACTCCAGCTTTTATACTCTATACCCCGTCCTATAAAGGCAAGCATACCATATGCCTTCTTCACCACCTTCTCCACCTGTGTTGCCACCTTCAAGGATTTGTGGACTTGCACACCTAGGTGTGCTTTCTATACTCCTGATGACTCTGCCATTTATTGTATAATTCCTCCCTACATTATTTCTTCCAAAATGCATCACTTCGCATTTATCCGGATTAAACTCCATCTGCCACCTCTCCGCCCAATTTTCCAGCCTATCTATATCCTGCTGTATTGCCCGACAATGCTCTTCGCTATCCGCAATTCCAGCCATCTTCGTGTCATCCGCAAACTTGCTGATTACACCAGTTACACCTTCTTCCAAATCATTTATATATATCACAAATAGCAGAGGTCCCAGTACAGAGCCCTGCGGAACACCACTGGTCACAGACCTCCAGCCGGAAAAAGACCCTTCGACCACTACCCTCTGTCTCCTATGGCCAAGCCAGTTCTCCACCCATCGAGCCACTTCTCCTTGTATCCCATGAGCCTTAACCTTCTTAACCAACCTGCCATGTGGGACTTTGTCAAATGCCTTACTGAAATCCATATAGACGACATCCACGGCCCTTCCTTCATCAACCGTTTTTGTCACTTCCTCAAAAAACTCCACCAAATTTGTAAGGCACAACCTCCCTGTTAGAAAACCATGCTGTCTGTCACTAATGAGATTGTTCCGTTCTAAATGCACATACATCCTGTCTCGAAGAATCCTCTCCAACAACTTCCCTACCACGGACGTCAAGCTGACTGGCCTATAATTTCCTGAGTTATCCCTGCTACCCTTCTTAAACAACGGGACCACATTCGCTATCCTCCAATCCTCAGGGACCTCACCCGTGTCCAAAGAAGCGACAAAGATTTCCGTCAGAGGCCCAGCAATTTCATCTCTCGTCTCCCTGAGCAGTCGAGGATAGATGCCATCAGGCCCTGGGGCTTTGTCAGTTTTAATGTTCCCTAAAAAACCTAACACTTCCTCTCTTGTAATGGAGATTTTCTCTAATGGGCCAACACCTCCCTCCAAGACACTCCCGGTTAACACGCCCCTCTCCTTTGTGAATACCGATGCAAAATATTCATTTAGGATCTCCCCTATTCCCTTGGGTTCTAAGCATAATTCCCCTCCTTTGTCCCTGAGAGGTCCGATTTTCTCCCTGACAACTCTTTTGTTCCTAACGTATGAATAGAATGCCTTAGGATTCTCCTTAATCCTGCCTGCCAAGAACATCTCGTGACCTCGTTTTGCCCTTCTAACTCCCCGTTTGAGTTCTTTCCTACTCTCTCTGTATTCCTCCAGAGCTCCATCTGTTTTCAGTTGCGTGGACTTAACGTACGCCTCCCTTTTCATTTTAATCAGATCCTCAATTTCCCTGGTTATCCACGGCTCTCGAATCCTACCTTTCCTATCTTTCCTTTTTACAGGCACATGCCTATCCTGCAGCCTTATCATTAGTTCCTTAAAAGACTCCCACATGCCAGACGCGGACTTACCCTCGAACATCCTCTCCCAATCAACATCCACCAATTCCTGCCTAATCCGGCTATAGTCAGCCTTCCCCCAATTTAGCACCCTGCCCGTAGGACAGCACTCATCCTTGTCCATTACTATCCTAAAGTTAACAGAGTTGTGGTCACCATTTGCCACATGTTCCCCTACCGAAACTTTGACGACCTGACCGGGCTCATTTCCCAGAACTAGGTCCAGTATAGCCCCCTCTCTAGTCGGGCTATCTACATACTGTTCCAAAGAACCTTCCAGTACGCATTTTACAAATTCCTCCCCGTCCGGACCCCCAGCTCTAAGCACTTTCCAGTCTGTGCCAGGGAAATTAAAGTCCCCCACTACAACAACCCTATTTTTTCTACACCTATCCAGAATCTCCTGACATATCCTTTCCTCCACTTCCCGTGGGCTGCTGGGTGGTCTGTAGTACACCCCCAGCATAGTGACTGCACCCTTCCTGTTTCTGAGTTCCACCCATAGCGACTCAGTACATGACCCCTCTAAGTTGTCTACCCTCTGCACCGCGGTAATATGCTCCTTAACTAATATCGCTACTCCCCCACCTTTTTTAGCCCCTCCTCTGTCTCGCCTAAAACACTTATACCCGGAATATTCAGCTGCCAGTCCTGTCCTTCTTTTAACCAAGTTTCCGTCACCGCAACCACATCCAAATTCCGCATAAGCATTAAGGCCCTAAGTTCGTCTGTTTTACCCGTTACGCTCCTCGCATTGGAGCAGATGCACTCCAGACCTCCAGGCCCAGTCAGGTCATCCTCCTCCAGAGTGCTCCTCTTCTTAGCTAGCCTTGCCCTGGCCCCCAGCTCAACCCCAGCCTCAGTATTTACTGACCTCCTGTTTTGTTCCCCACCCCCCTGCCACACTAGTTTAAATCCTGCCGAAACACTCTAGCAAAACTCCCAGCCAGGATATTTGCTCCCTTCCAGTTGAGGTGTAACCCATCCTTTCTGTACAGTTGCCATCCTGACTTGAAGATTTCCCAGTTATCTATGAATTTAAAACCCTCCCTCTTGCACCAGTCCTTTAGCCACGCGTTCAACTGTAGAATCTCCCTGTTCCGAGCCTCACTTGCACTAGACACCGGGAGCAGTCCAGAGATTGCTACCCTGGAGGTCTTACTTTTTAGCCTAGCACCCAACTCCCTGAATTTCTCTCGTATGACCCCCCTGCTCTTCCTACCTACATCATTTTCACCAATGTGTACAATCACATCCGTTTGACTACCTTCCTTTTTAAATATGCTTCCTACCCTCTCGGAGACATCCACAAACATAGAAACTAGAAGTAGGAGTAGCCCATTAGGCCCTTTGAACCTGCTCCGTCATTCATTTTGATCATGTCTGATCATCAAATTCAATATCCTGATCCCAACTCCCCCCCCATATCCTTTGATCCCTTTAGCCCCAAGAGTTATATACAAGGAGCTATAGCCAAAAGTCTGAAGACCAACTGACTCCAGAACAGCTTCTTCCCTGCTGCCATCAGACTTTTAAATGGACCCACCTTACATTAAGCTGATCTTTCTCTACACCCTAGCTCTGACGGTAACATTCTGCACCCTCTCCTTTCTTTCTCTATGAACAGTATGCTTTGCCTGTATGGCGCACAAGAAACAATACTTTTCACTGTATACTAATACTTGTGACAATAATAAATCAAATCAGAATCAATATCTAATTTTTTCTTGAATTCGCACAACACAGTTGGGGCGGCACGGTAGCACAGTGGTTAGCACTGCTGCTTCACAGCTCCAGGGTCCCAGGTTCGATTCCCGGCTCGGGTCACTGTCTGTGTGGAGTTTGCACATTCTCCTCGTGTCTGCGTGGGTTTCCTCCGGGTGCTCCGGTTTCCTCCCACAGTCCAAAGATGTGCGGGTTAGGTTGATTGGCCAGGTTAAAAATTGCCCCTTAGAGTCCTGAGATGCGTAGGTTAGTGGGATTAGTGGGTAAATATGTGGGGGTAGACCCTGGGTGGGATTGTGGTCGGTGCAGACTCGATGGGCCGAATGGCCTCCTTCTGCACTGTAGGGTTTCTATGATGATTTCTATGATGATTTTGGTCTCAACTACTTTCCGTGGTCGTGAATTCCACACATTCGTCACCCTCTGGGTGAAGAAACTTCTCCTCTGAAAGGTTCACCACTTATCCTCAAACTATGACCCCTAGTTATGGACTCCCCCCATCATCGGGAACATTCTGAATCGACCCTGTCTAATCATGTTAGAATATGAATGTGAGTGTGTTACCAGTAACTTTGTAGATGATTAAAAAAAATTGTGGTGTTGTATACAGCGAGGACAAAAACCTGAGCTTGAAGGTTGATATAGACGGGCTGGTTAGGTGGACAGCACAGTGGCATATGGAATTGAACCATGAAAAGTGTGAGGTGACACATAAAGTGTGAGGTCAGGGCGGCACTGTGGTTGGGTGGCACGGTGGCACAGTGCTTAGCACTGCTGCGTCACAGCACCAGGTACCCGGGTTCAGTTCCGGCCTTGGGTCACTGTCTGTGTGGAGTTTGCACGTTCTCCCCGTGTCCATGTGGGTTTCGTCCAGGTGCTCCGGTTTCCTCCCACAATCCAAAGATGTGCAGGTTGGGTTGATTGGCCATGTTAAATTGACCCTAGTGTCAGGGGGATTAGCAGGGTAAATATGTGGGGTTACGGGGATTGGGCCGGGATGGGATTGTGGTCGGTGCAGGCTCGATGGGCTGATGGTCTCCTTCTGCACTGTGAGGATTCTATGATTTTGGGAGGACTAACAAGTTGGGGGAATATGCAAAGAATGGTCGGACTGTAGGAAGTACAGATGACCAGAGGGACCTTGACGTGCAGGTTCATTGCTCCCTGAAGGCAGCGAGACAGATAAGTAAGGCGGTTGAGAAGGCACATGGGATACTTGTCTTTATTAACCGAGGTATGGAGTATAAGAGCAGGGAGGTTATGATGGAGCTGTATAAAAGGCTGGTTAGGACAGCTGGATTACTGTGTGCAGTTCTGGTCACCACACTATAGTGTTACAATGCCAAGGTTGATTCCCCTTTTTTCTGTGTGAAAACGTTGCCCCTCTGGACCCTTTTGTATCTCTCCCCTCTCACCTTAAACCTATACCTTCTAGCTTTAGACTCCCCTACCTTTGGGAAAATATATTGACTTTCTAACTTATCTATGTCCCTCATTATTTTATAGACCTCGATAAGATCATCCCTAAGCCTCCTATGCTGCCTCACAGCGCCAGGGACCCGGGTTCGATTCCCGGCTTGGGTCACTCTGTGCGGAGTCTGCATGTTCTCCCTGTGTCTGCATGGGTTTCGTCCGGGTGCTCTGGTTTCCCCCCAGAATCCAAAGATATGCGGGTTAGGTGGATTTGCCATGAAAAATTGCCCCTTAGTATCAGGGGGACTAGCTAGAGTAAATGCATGGGATTATGGGGATAGGGCCTGGGTGGGGCTGTGGTCGGTGTGGATTCGATGGGCCAAATAATGGCCTCCTTCTGCACTCTATGATTTTATGATCTGCAAACTTACTAACCATGCCTCCTAAATTTTCATCCAAATCATTAATATAAATGACAAATAACAGTGGACCCAACACTGATCCCTGAGGCACACCGGTCACAGCCTCCAGTTTGAAAAACAACCCTCTACAACCACCCTCTGTCTTCTATCATCAAGCCAATTTTGCATCCATTTGGCTACCTCACCCTGAATCCCATGAGATTTAACCTCGTGCAACAACCTACCAAGCGGTACCTTGTCAAAGGCCTTGCTAAGGACTGCACTGCCCTCATCTACCTTCTTGGGGCGGCACGGTAGCACAGTGGTTAGCACTGCTGCTTCACAGCTCCAGGGTCCCGGGTTCGATTCCCGGCTTGGGTCACTGTCTGTGTGGAGTTTGCACATTCTCCTCGTGTTTGCGTGGGTTTCCTCCGGGTGCTCCGGTTTCCTCCCACAGTCCAAAGATGTGCGGGTTAGGTTGATTGGCCAGGTTACAAAATTGCCCCTTAGAGTCCTGAGATGCGTAGGTAAGAGGGATTAGCGGGTAAATATGTGGGGGTAGGACCTGGGTGGGATTGTGGTCGGTGCAGACTCGATGGGCCGAATGGCCTCCTTCTGCACTGTAGGGTTTCTATGATTCTATTGGTTACCCCTTCAAAAAACTCAGTCAAATTTGTGAGACATGATTTTCCACTCACAAAGCCATGCTGACTGTCCCGAATCAGTCCTTGTCTCTCTAAATGCCTGTGGATCCTGTCTCTTAGAATACCTTCTAACAACGTACCCACTAAGATGTTAGGCTCACCGGCCTGTAGTTCCCAGGCTTTTCCCTGCAGCCCTTCTTAAACAAAGGCACAACATTTGCCAGCCTCCAATCTTCAGGCACCTTCTCCTCATTTACATCTTAAATGAGCGACCCTTCATTTTTAAATTGTGCCCCCCGCCCTCCCTCCCAGTTCTAGATTCTCCCACAAGAGGAAACATCCTCTCCACATCCACCCTATCAAGACCAACCTCAGGATGTTAGATCTGGAGATCCCCACGTTAGACTGGGATGGACACAGTATGAAGTCTCACAACACCAGGTTAAAGTCCAACAGGTTTATTTGGTAGCACGAGCTTTCGGAGCGCTGCTCCTTCATCAGGTGAGCGTACAGGCAGGTTTCACAAACACTGCATATATAGACAAAGACTCAATTGCAAGATAATGATGGTTGGAAATGCAACACTTTACAGGTACAGACAGTGCGAGTGGAGCGAGGGATAATCACAGATTGAAGAGGTGTGAATTGTCTCAAGCCAGGATAGTTAGGAAGACTTTGCAAGTCCAAAGCCAAGTTGCGCATGCATGAGGACAGCTTCAGCCGGGATCTTTGGTTCATGTCACACTATCTGTAACCCCCACCATTTGGCCTGGGCTTGCAAAATCCCACTAACTGTCCTGGCTTGAGACAATTCTCACCTCTTTAACCCGTGATTATCCCTCTCTCCACTCGCGTTGTCTGTACCTGTAAAGACTTGATTACCTGTAAAGACTCGCATTCCAACCATTATCTTGCATTGATCCTTTGTCTATATATGCCCTGTTTGTGAAACCTACCTTTCCACTCACCTGATGAAGGAGCAGCACTCCGCAAGATCGTGATTCCAAATAACCCTGTTGGACTTTAACCTGGTGTTGTGAGGCTTCTTATCGGATCTTAGGATGTTCAAAAAGGCGGCTCACCACCATCTTGCTCGAGGGGCAACGAGTGTGGGGCAACAAACGCTGAGCCCAGCCATATCCCCATGAAAGAACTGTTTTCTAGAAGAATTAGACACAATGGACAGGAAGGGAGTGAATTTGGCTCCCTCTGGCCACCTCATTCTGAGAGATAGGGGACAGTCCAGTGTCGTGACCCCTGGGGCTAATTGTTTCGAATGGAAATAGTGAGGGGGGTGGATGTGGAAGGGACTTGCATGCACAGACAATATATTACCTCCTTGGTCAGGATGGTGTGGAAAAGCAGCGAGAGAGAGTGCTTAGCACTGCTGCCTCCCAACCCGGGTTCGATTCTCGGCCTTGGGTCACTGTCTGTGTGGAGTTTGCACGTTCTCCCCGTGTCTGTGCGGGTTTCCTCCGGGTGCTCCGGTTTCCTCCCACAGTCCAAAGGTGTGCAGGTTAGGTGGATTGAACACAGTAAATTGCCCCTTAGTGTCAGGGGATTAGCAGGGTAAACAAAGGGGTTACGGGGAAAGGGACTGGGCGGGATTGTGGTCGCTGCAGACTCGATGGGTTGAATGGCCTCCTTCTGCACTGTAGGAATCCTATGATTTCATGCATGATTCTCTGAGAGGCTGAAAACAGTAAGATGTTCGACACACTGACTCACAGATACACAGACACACATACTCATACACAAACTCAGACACACACAGGCCACACACACACACACTATAGTTAAGAAAGTCCACCAACACCTCTACTTTCTCAGAAAGCTAAGGAAACTTGGCATATCAGCTACAACTCTCACCAACTTTTACAGATGCACCATAGAAAGCATCCTTTCTGGTTGTATCACAGTTTTGTATGGCTCCTGCTCTGCCCAAGACTGCAAGAAACTACAAAGGGTTGTGAATGTAGCCCAATCCATCATGCAAATCAGCCTCCCATCCATTGACTCTGTCTACACTTCCTGCTGTCTCAGCTAAGCAGCCAGCATAGTTCAGGACCCCACGCACCCCGGACACACTCTCTTCCACCTTCTTCCATCAGGAAAAAGATACAAAAGCCCGAGCTCAGGCACCAACCGACTCAAGAACACAACTTCTTCCCTACTGTCGTCAGACTTTGGAATGGACCTACCTCACGTTAAGTTGATCTTTCTCTAAACCCTAGCTATGACTGTAACACTACATTCTGCACTCTCTCCTTTCCTTCTCTATGAACAGTATGCTTTGTACAGCATGGAAGAAACAACACTTTTCACTGTATACATGTGACAATAATAAATCAAATCAAATCAGAAAATACACTTTCACACACAGGCTCTACCTCACACACACAGACACACATTCTCTCTCACACACACAACACTCACGCACCCTCTCACACACACTCTCTCACACACATTCTTTCTCTCTCACACACACACACACACACACACAGTCTCTCTAACACAGTCTCGCACACTCAGAGAGATAAAAACAGGTCAAACTGCAGCTCCTTTACAGAGAGAGGCGAGAAAAAGTAACGGGTCAGACTGCTCAAGCTGTGGGTTAGAGTTCCTGTATCTGCAGAACAGGCAAAGAATGAGCTACTCCCCTCCCCCAGCCCCTCCCCCTCATCCAACCCCTCACCCTCCCCCTCCCGCAGCCCCTCACCCTCCCCCTCCCGCAGCCCCTCACCATCACCCAACCCCTCACCCTCATCCAACCCCTCACCTTCACCCTCCCCCAGCCCCTCACCCTCCCCAGCCCCTCACCCTCCCCCAGCCCCTCACCCTCCCCCAGCCCCTCACCCTCATCCAACCCCTCACCTTCATCCAACCCTTCACCTTCCCCCAGCCCCTCACCTTCACCCTCCCCCAGCCCCTCCCCCTCCCCCACCCGACTCTCCCAGCATTCCTTAAGCAGCTGTAAAGCATGGGAAGTCCAGTTAAAAATCCGGCATTCCTGCACAAAGAGGCTAAGTCGCCTTTTAAAAAAGCCACTCCCTTCGGCCTGGTTTGGGATATTCTGTTATTCAGGGAAGAGCCACGGAGCACAATGTCTGGTAGACCTGTCACCCTCCCCCTCACCCTTGCTCTCTCCCTTCCCCCCTCCACCACCCCCCACCCCCCCTCCACCACACCCCCCAACCCCCCCACCCCACCTCCACCCCCCCCACGCCCCCCTCCACCCCCCCCTCCACCCCCACCCCCCCCCCTCCCTCCACCACACCCCCCCTCCACCACCCCCCCTCCACCACAACCCCCCTCTCCCCCTCCACCACACCCCCCCTCCACCACACTCCCCCCACCACCACACCCCCCCTCCACCACACCCCCCCTCCACCACACCCCCCCTCCACCACCCCCCATCCCTCCACCACCCCCCCACCACCACACTCCCCCCACCACCACACCCCCCCCTCCACCACACCCCCCCTCCACCACACACCCCCCTCCACCACCCCCCCATCCCTCCACCACCCCCCCATCCCTCCACCACCCCCCCCTCCACTATCCCCCCCTCCACCACACACCCCCCCCTCCACCACACCCCCCACCACACCCCCCCTCCACCACCCCCCTCCACCACCCCCCCCTCCACCACCCCCCCCTCCACCACCCCCCCTCCTCCACCACCCCCCCTCCACCACCCCCCCCCTCCACCACCCCCCCTCCACCACCCCCCCTCCACCACTCCCCCTCCCCTACACCCCCCCTCCTACACCCCCCCTCCTACACCCCCCCCTCCACCACCCCCCCCTCCACCACAGCCCCCCTCCACCACACCCCCCCCTCCACCACACCCCCCCCTCCACCACACCCCCCAACCCCCCCTCCACACCCCCCCCTCCACCACACCCCCCACCCCCCCTCCACACCCCCCCCTCCACCACACCCCCCCACCCCCCTCCACACCCCCCCCTCCACCACACCCCCCCCTCCACCACACCCCCCCCTCCACCACACCCCCCCCTCCACCACACCCACCCCTCCACCACACCCCCCCCCTCCACCACACCCACCCCTCCACCACACCCCCCACCCCCCCTCCACCACACCCCCCACCCCCCCTTCCACCACACCCCCCTCCACACACACCCCCCTCCACCACACCCCCCCCCTCCACCACACCCCCCCCTCCACCACACCCCCCCCTCCACCACACCTCCCACCCCCCCCCCCTACACCACACCCCCCACCCCCACACCCCCCCCCCCCCTACACCACACCCCCCACCCCTCCCAATTCCGCAAACTGCCTTCATGGCTATACCCTTCCCAACATAAGGCTTCCCTCCTGCTCTGACTTTATTGATCAGGCACGGCAGCATTCACCGGC